>NW_027411755.1:102811488-104011488 GCF_047663935.1 Musca autumnalis
TTACTTTCATTGTTACTATACTTCGTTAGGTGGGCTGGAAATTAATAAAAGTTGGGTTACGATATTATCACGGTTACCACTGAGTAAAAAAAACTACCAACATTTTCCGAAAATGTTAACAAAAAAATTAATAAAAACAAACATTTTTATACTATCCACCATAATGTGGAGGGTATAATTAAATTTAAAGTAAGCCTTTTCTAGATTTTATAAAAGTTCTTGGTAATATTTTCAGGATGTGATTTAAACCTACATTCCTAACAAAGTGGGTCACACTCTTAGTATGATTTACAGAAATGTTCTATTTTACTAAATTAAATCACAACACAGGATATTATTAGTACAGGTACCTATTTTTTCTATTTGATTCAAAACTGTTCTGTTGAGCCGAAAAATTTATAATTTTTTTAAATATATTTTATATGTTTTGTTTTTCCTTATGAATGTTGGCATAGTATGGGACTCTCAAAGCTTTCTGACCTTTGCTTTACTACGCTTTCTGTAAAACTACAAAATAAAGCGGTCACATGAAACAAATGATTGAATGCACGTCACGGTATTATTAAAAAGGAAAATATAATACCACTGCACCAAGCGCAGAAAGCAAGAATTACTTTGCTCCCTTGCAAACAAATGCTCTGTTCCAGAACCTGCAAGAAGCTACTAATTTTTACTACGATAGTAAAAAATAGTAGATTCTTGCAGTTCTGGAACAGACCAAATAACGTTGCAACAAAAACACTCATTCCACCTACCAATATATTAAATTGCAGAATAGAAAAAGTTCATGAACTATGTCGAATTGGTATAAGTCACTATTCAATCCGAAAAAACTGTAAAATTACACTAATTTCCACATTTTATGCGCATCTGATTTCATTGATCACCATAATAAAATACATCATTGTACGCCATTTCAATGCGATCCATCAGGAACCGTGGATATAGCATCTCACTTAGCTTTTAGAAAAAAAAACCTATAATATCACATTATAAACAAGAGTATCGTTCTATTATTTTTTTAAGAAAAATGACCACAACGCCTTTTAACATTCGATATTTGCGAAATCAGGTTTTGCAGACTTTCGAAATTTGAGTGGTATCATATCCATCGACCTAGTCGAAAGATTTGGACGCTTCATAGTTTGTAAGACTCAGAATGAAAAAAAAAGAAAATATAATAGAGATAAAATTCAAAAACCCCATTTTTCAGTCTTAAAAATGTCAGCTTCCCTTAGAGGCTGATGTAGTGGATATACTAAAAAATCATACATTAGGAACTTCATCTCCGAAGTGTATTCTTTAACTTTTTCTTGGATCATTAAGCTCTATATTGTGTTAAAAAGCCACTAATTGGAAATTAATATAGAAATTTAAGAAATTTAATTTAGAAGTTTATAAGAAATTTAAGTAAGAAATTTCGGTTAAAGTACATTAAAGTCTTTGCCTTAGTATATTTTTAATAGACATTGGATCAAAGAAGAAGAGCTTTGTCTGATTTTTCTTTTTAGGTTGCATATCTAAAAAAATCACATTTGTTGTCTACATAGCATCAATATAATTTTTGTTCTTACGAAAAAATTTTAGACCGTAGTTCATGAACTTCTCCTATTCTGCAATTTAAAATATTGGTAGGTGGAATGTGTGTTTTTGTTGCAACATTACTTGGTCTGTTACAGAACTGCAAGAAACTACTATTTTTTACTATTGTAGTAAAAATCAGTAGCTTCTTGCAGGTTCTGGAACAGAGCATTTGTTTGCAAGGGAGCAAAGTAATTCCTGCTTTCTGCACTTACAGCGTGTTTTTGTAAAATGTTTTTGCCCATTCGTTCGTCGATTTCATGAACGAAGACACAATTTGGTTTTCATAGCGGTTGACGTTTGTATTCGTGTGACAAACAAATGAAAGCTTTTTATTTTCGTAATTTTTTTGGTTTTCGTAACAAAATCAGACGAACGAATACGTCAAAAATGACGTATGGAAAAGACCCATCGTTTTGAATGCAAATTAAATAATTTGAGTAATAGATGGCACAAAACACACGCAAACTGGAAGGGAATTCAATTTTATTTATTTTCATAGAAGCACACTGTACCGTGTCACTTTTTTGGTGCAACGTCACCAAATTCGCACAACTTACGTCGTTGACTAACAGCACAAATTCGACTTGAACTTGAATTACAACTCTATGAGCTTTGTTCAATACGCAACGAAGTTGGTTGCAGTTTCGATATACTGAACAGGAACTTAAAGAAAATGAAGGACAGCCAACTTCAGCTTCCTTTTCCGTTGTACTGTGGTGACGAGCAGACGTGACCGGTGGCAAACGATTCGAAAGACAAAAGAATATGCCAAATTGCTTTTTGACGGTCAATAAAAGATCCGCGGAAATCATTGCAAATCATATTTAAATTGTGAAAAATAAAAAGCACTAGAGACGGAGAAAGACCGAGTCCATCGTTAGTCATCGTATTTATTAATCATTTTCTCTGAGAAATCAGAAAAATAAAAATAAAATCCACAATGTGTTTTTCTGATGGTAGAAACGTTTTCTTATGGAAGAAATAAAAAAATAAATCAAAATTAGTCCAAGAAAATGTGACATCCTGCGTAAATCAAAAACCATCACAGCCAGCAAAAGAAATTATATCCATCAACACCAATAGCAACATAACCTTCAATCTTAAAAGAAAAAAACGCCAATATTCAAACCAAAAAAAAGTGTTAACCTATTTACGTAACTACCAAACTTCAATAGCCCAAAAACTACCACCGACATACGCAAATATTAGTATCCGTCTACAAACTCCGCCATAGAATACTCAACATCACATATCCAGCAATCAACAACCCGGCAATAGCTTGAATGCGTCTTCATCTCAAGAAAACTACAGAAAATACAATCCACAAGTGTTTAACGCCATCAGTCAGTTATTGTGTTAATATGCTAAAACAGCGGCAGAAGAATAAGTTGCATAGAAATGATTGACTGAACAAACAAAAATAGTGTATTGAACCTCTATATTTTACCATCCACCTAGTGAAAAGAGAGAAACTCCTAAATAATCAAAAAGAAAGAGTAAAAATTGCAAGCCAAACGTTACGATCACACTAAATAGTGCTTCAGTTCATTTTCAATAGTCCATAACAAAAAAACAAACACAGAGCAAACAAGCAAGGAAAAAACTAAAGTTAAAGTGTCAGTGAACATAAACAGAATAGCCTGCTCAAAATACGAGTAAAAGTGATGTGAAACAAAATCGCAATGATATGAAATGAAACAATGGTCAAATTAGTAACAAAATAGAAAAATACATTTTGTCAGAACCAGAAAGGGTCATTAAAGAAAAGAGTTAAAGAAAAAGAAATCAAGACATAAGAGCAAAACGGTTCAGTGTCTGAAATAAAAAAATCATGAATGCAAACTAGAGAAAAAGGCAATGTTTAAGAGTACGACAAGAAAGATTGAGACAGTGAAAATAAATGAGAAAACCTGTGCGATAGGAAAAACAAGAAACGACGGGAAACCAAAAGTAAAGAAAGAAAATAAACAAACAAAACAGAAACAAGACAGTGGAAAGCTTAGAGAAAGAATATAGTGGTGTAAAAAGAGAAATCCAATAAAAGAGAAAAACCCTGAATTAAAGATAATAATAAGCAATGCTAACAAGTCAGAAGAATGTCATAAGCTAAAGGACAATAAACCTCTCAGTAAAAGGAAATAATAATCAAAGTAAGACAAAACAGTGAGAATTAAGAGAAATATCAGGGAATTGAACTGTGAAAATATATACCCGAAAGTGAAAGAGAATCATAATAATAAAAAAAACCGCCAAATAAAATCCATATAACCATATCGCATCCACAAATCACAATAGCGGTCATAAGTACCCCATCAAAAACAACAGAAAACATCAGTTTAGTAAACACACAAAAAGCAAAACATCAGATTCAACAGTAAAGCAGCTAAACCATCCTCCATTCAACATCAAATTAACAACAGTCAACAGCAATCAGCCATATAGCCGAGTATAATCAACATTAAATGAACCAGCCATTCACATAGCACCAATATCTTCATCATTTTCGTTCCTCAGTAAGCTAAGTAAAGCGCAGCAACGGACGTAAGTACATTGTAACTAGCAGATTAAAGCCGTCTTGATGCCAGGTCCAGATCATCGTGTTCTACCTGTGTTTACCGCCTCATAAGTTCCCGTGAGAAGATAACAACTTGTTTCAATAACCCAAGCTACGAATAGAAAGTATCAGAAACTCATAATTGTCTCCATATTGTTTTTTCTTTAAAAATTCCGTCCACATTAATTATACAAAGAAATTATTTCCCACGTATTATCTTAATTAAATTAATTATATTTAAAATCTTTTTCAATTTCTATTATTTTCTGACCGTTTATTCTTAATTTCATTAGATTATACTGCATTAAATTTATTATATCTTAGATTATACGGATATTATTTATGTAGGAATTCATCCTAATATTTACAATCATCAAATTTATACATAATTGTCCTTGAATTATTTTCGAATTGAACTGTTGTCTCTACTTAGATCAACATTGATTTGATGTGAGTCTAGACAATAATGAAACGATATTATGATCTTGATTCGTTGTAACTTTACCCTTGTTCTATACATTTACGAAATTTTAAACAGCCTCAGAGTAATATAAACCCAAATGAGTGGGTTACCTAAGAATTATAGCGCTATAAGGAATTAGGTTTGTCTGGTTCAGTCTTATTTTTTTCTGTTCTCACTGATGGTTTCTTACATCAGCGTACAGTTTTAAAATTTCGTTCAAAACAACATTTAACAACATTTGATAATGATAAGTAATTTTGACTTTGCATTTAAGAATAAATGAATTACTTAATGAACATGTTAAGATACCTTTAAGGGAAAACAAAATGAATTATATAATAAAATGTATTTGAAAGTGAATGTTATTCTGTCTTCAATCATAATTATGATGGCCGAGTAGGGGTAAAACGGTAGGTATTTGGATGTGAATCGCTTTTAAGGGATAACCCAGAATTAGGCAAAGGTTATCATGGCAGGCGATGGTGATAAGCCGAGGGTGGGAGCAGTAGGTGAAATGTCATCTTTCACACCTACATTTGAATGTCATCACTACAGATTGTTAGATTGAAACAACTACTGATTGATTTTATGCCCGAAATGGACTTTAAAGGTTCGTAGCCCTTTTTATATATTCTTTTTGTCTCGGTTTTCTTATTTGGGAACACACTGGTTCAATTGATATAATATTCTACCACGATGTTTCTTCGTCTGTCTGCAACGAACACCCCCCCCCCCCCCAATGCCGACGAGCTCAAGCTGCACCCAGATTGAAAAGAAGCCAGTGTGGCAGTACAGACATGGGACAATCTTTCTAAGGTTGAATGGTGACAGTTATTTATTATATTCTGGCGCCCAACGTGGGGCGTACGAATCAAAATTTTCAATCCAAAATTTAGGCCCTTTCAGGCCAGAAGGTCTGACTGGTCCCCAATATTCGTTCAGTCCATTCTCTTCGTTTGAAGGTAGATTCTAAACCTGATTTGGCACCCACAGGGAGTCAAACAAGGTTTCGTTTTCGTACCGTTTTAAAGCAGAGAGAAACCGTTACAGTTTTTGAAGAGTTTGAAATGTGAACATTAAAGGTCAGTACCCTGCCGAAAAGTTTGTTAGTCCAAGATAGATACAACTTGTCAGTCTTGTCGCAACAGATTTGTTTTTGTGATTGGATAATTCGGTATGTCTTAGCAGTCAGGTGATTAGGCAAGCTAATTGCGACTGGAGTATCTTATTCATGGTTAGTTTATTTTCTTGGGAAGTCCACTAATGATAGGGAATGTCGACAGATGATGCGCCCATAAAATTCTAACGTAGGGGACAGTTTTCAAATTCTATCTCAAGTTCTGTTGTTTCTCTGCGACAAATACATAGAGGAATTGATATCGAAAAAACAACCTCAATCCAACAATCTGTTTTTTTTTTTTGAAAAGCTTTTGATTCACAAACCAAATACCGTACCTACTATAATCATCTTTAAAGGAAACCCGTGAAGTAAAAGGTAGGATAAATTCGGATCCTCGAATTTATGCGCTTTTTCATTTTTTCCAATTTTATTACTTTCATTGTGGTTTTGGAAATTTTCATTTACTTAGTAATTATTAAAATTACTTAGTAATTGTTCCCAAAATTATTCCATTTTTAGTAGTGTTTGATTACTTTTTTTTATTTTTCATTACATAGTTTTGATTGTCTTTTTCCCATTTTTATTCCATAGTGTTGATTATCCATTTTTCATATTTTCATTAATTTTTCATTCCATAGTCTTGATTATCCATTTTTTTATTAACTTTCATTACGTCGTTTTGATTAACCATTTTTTTCATTTTTTATTATTCATTTTTCATTACTTAGTTTTGATTACATTTTTTATTCATACCATTTTTATTTCTTTATCAAACCAAAGGTAAGATTTTTAAATTTTTAGTAGTTTGAATTTTCTTCTACTAAAGTTGAAAATTTTCCGATTTAGGGTCGTCGCCCTTAAGACATTTGTTTTCTGATTGCGTTAAAAAGACTGCAGGAGGAGTTTGCTAGGCTCAAACTACCAATTGCTTGTTCTTAAATTAAAATATATAGGCCTGAAATAGCAGCCATATATCTGTTTGTTTTCACGTACACGCAGGGTGTACACAGAACCGGACTACTGGTACCCGAAAGACTGGTCTTCGTCTCAGCTCGAGGTTGATTTGGAGTACCTTAAGGTTTGTAGGGACGAGTAGCCTGGAGAGCCGTCGGACGGCAGCGCTCAACCTGGAGTTAGAGCATTTTCCGTACGGCTGATTGTTGTCTGGTCGTAGATTTCCCAGTATATCTTTAGAAAGCCGTTCTATGCTTATCTAAAGATATACTGAAGAGGCCTCGAACAACTCTTTGTGGAAATTCTGACCGACAACAACCACTCGCTACGTTAGACAGTTTGCTCCATAGGACATTAGGAGTAGGCGAAGAGGACTGAAGAGCCTATCGAAGTCCTAGTTTCTATTTAACCAGCCAAGACTTTTTCGAATTTCATTCGAACCAATTTTTACCCGGACTTACCAACATTAATACCGATTATTGTCATTTATTGCCATTTTTGCTGTCGACGTAAAGTATTGGAAATACTTAAAACCTGCCGAACGTCGGTCGTATTTTTCCTGATCTACAGATAATGTATCAGACTCGTTCCAAGACAAAATCAAAAATGGAGAATACAAACCAAAACGAATCTACCCCAGTAACTACAACAGCTACTACAGCTACCACATTAGCTATGACAACAACAACAGCTAGTCAATCGACACCTTCAGCAACTACTTCTGTTGATAGAATCGCTTTTACTACTGATGGACTCGTCCTTAATACAACTACGTCAAGACCAGCCACAATATCGTCTGGTTCAGATTTTCATGGTTTTGAACAAAGCCAACAGTTAACACCAAATGTTTCAATTAATTCACCGGATTTCATGAGTGAAGCAGCTAGAAAAGTTATACAAGATTACAGACAAAATCGCCAGCAAAATGAATCAGTTGCTAACTCACACAATGAAACCAATATAGCTCGAGAAGGACTTCGTCATATCGAACTATTGAAGTCGATCGAAACTTTAATTCCATCAATTGTTCAGTCCACGATTACCAGTCTATCTCAACAGTACGCCATCGAAAATTTAAGCACAAACGTCTTGAACAACCGTCAAGAAGTAGAACGTAGATCACAACCAAATATGTCATATCCACCTAATTTGCGAAATCAACATAATCAACCAGCAATAACATCGACTAATATGAATCCAACAAATCCTCATCATTCTATGAATCATATGAATGCAGCAAATTTTTCGAATTATAATAGATCTAATCTACCTTCAAATAACGCAAATCCAACAAATTTTATGAATCGCAATTTACCGAACACGAATTTTCCACCACCATCGGTTAATCAAGCACGTTATTCTCAAGAAAATTCAGCTTTGAATAATCCACATTTAGGAATATGTTCTAGGAATCAATACGATTATAATCCATATGCACCCGCTAGACAAAATAACGAGGTATTTCGTGAGTTTGAACAACAGTTTAGAGCAAATTTAACTCAACAACACACAGATGTGAGCCAAATTAGAAATATACAGCCTTATCAATCTGAACATTCCATAGATAATTGTCGACGTATAGACAAGTGGGGTCTTAAATTCGACGGAACTTCGAAAACACCTAGCGTAGAAGATTTTGTTTTTAGAGTAGAGACTCTTAGAGCAGATTACAATTGTCCTTGGTCCGAAGTACTTAGGAATTTTCATCACTTTTTGAGTGGTCCAGCTTTAGAGTGGCTTTGGGATTATAGAAGAATGCATAATTATATTTCAGATTGGGCTAGTGTAAAAGATGCTTTGGTTAAGAATTTTCATAGATTTGAGAGTGACTTTGACATTCAAAGGAAGATTTTAGATAGAAGACAGATGAATAATGAACCTTTCGATGAGTTTTGTAATGCTGTGTTGCATTTGAGAAATCAGCAACGACATCCCATTGGCGAGCAAGATCTAGTTGATATTATGAAGAGTAATTTGAAGCCATCGATGATGCAACTTCTTTTCGCCATCAGACCTTGTAGTTTAGATCATTTCAGAGCAGAAGTTAGAAGAGCTGAAAATATGCTTAACAATCAACGAACTTTCAATCCTAGATATCCACAGAAACATGTTAATGAATTAAACTTTGTACAAGAAGATCAGAAAGTCTTCGAAGATGTAGATGCTATTACTAAGGAAAGAAAATTAATATGTTGGAATTGTAGAGAAGAGGGCCATACCTTTTTCGATTGTACTTCAGAAAAGCTTAGAACTTTTTGTTATAAATGCGGATGTGATAACACTGTCTATCCGAAATGTCCTTCTTGTCAGGGAAACAGAAACCCGAACGTTACTCGATCAGGGGTGGAGAATCGTTCGAAGAACCCGACAACCCCAAGCCAACATTAAAAGCCTTATCTTCAGACAATTCTCAACATAGCTCAACTGTCTATAACCCAAATATCAGTGTCGAATCAGAGACGAATAAGATATCTATTTTGAAAAGAGATAATTCAGGTATTTTTAGCACTGAAACCGAACCCGAAGTTCAATATTCTGATAGAGACCCATGGCATATTCGCATGGAAAAATATAATGAGGTTAAAGCGAGAATTTTTGGAACACCTTCCGATAGGATTGTGAAAACCAGACAGAGATATAGAAAGCGCAAAGAAATTAGGAAAGAAATAGCCTCCGCTAGTTTAAGCGAAGAAGCCGATGGTCGCATATATACTTCTATTAAAATTAATGGACATTCTATACAAGGTTTAATCGATAGTGGAGCAACAGTTTCTTGTTTAGGAGAAGGATGTTTAGATTTCGTTGAAAAAGCAAAGCTAGTTATTTTTCCATACAAGTCAGTTATACGTACAGCTGATGGTAGAGCTAATCAAATTATAGGTCGTGTTAGGTCAGTAATACATTTCAATGGACGTTCAAAACCAATAGATTTTTATTTGGTTCCGTCATTGAAAATGACACTTTTCTTGGGAATTGATTTTATCAAAGAATTTAACCTGATTAGATTTGAAGTCAATAGTTTAGCTAGAGCAGAAGATAGTGCAGAAGACGTTTCCGAGGTTTATCCTCGTATGCATATTTTAAATGATAGACAGAAAGCTATTTTAGAACAAACCAAATCTTTGTTTCCATGTTTTTTAAAGAAAGTTCTAGGAAAGACAACACTTGAAGTACACCATATAGACACCGGTAACGCTGTACCTGTGAAAGAGAAACACTTTCCGATTTCGCCAGGGGTTCAAAAACTTATGTATGGGGAATTGGATAGGATGCTTTCACTGAGAGTGATCGAACCGAGTGAGAGTCCATGGAACAATAGAGTTACGTTTGTACAGAAAGGGGAAAAAGTTGGAACTTGTTTAGACGCTCGTAAGCTTAACGATCTTACAGTGAAAGACGCCTATCCTCTTCCCCATATAGAAGGTTTATTGAGTCGCTTAGGAGATACTCATTTTATCTCAAGTATAGATCTCAAAGATGCCTTCTGGCAAATTCCTTTGTCAGAAGCATCGAGAGAAAAGACAGCGTTCACAGTACCAGGACGGCCGCTGTACCATTTCACGGTCATGCCTTTTGGGCTGTGCAACGCGGCCCAAAGGTTATGCCGTCTTATGGACAGGGTCGTGCCTGCGAGACTAAGGGAAAAAGTGTTTGTATATTTAGACGATTTATTGATTGTATCACCAACTTTTGATGAACATATTTCTTTATTGACTGATATAGCTAAATGTTTAGACGACGCCGGACTTACGATAAACGTAAATAAGTCTAAATTTTGTTGTAGTGAATTGAAGTACTTAGGTTACATAGTAGGAGGAGGTTTGTTGAAACCTGACCCGGAAAAGGTTAATGCTATACAGAAAATTGTCTATCCGACGACAGTCAAACAAGTTAGAAGCTTTTTAGGAACCACTGGATGGTACCGCAGATTCATTCAGAATTATGCTACCATCACAGCTCCAATAACTGAAACCTTGAAAAAGGCCAAAAAATTCTTATTCACTGATGAAGCCAAAATATCTTTCGATAAGCTAAAGACATGTTTAACTAATAGTCCAGTATTAGTACAACCAGATTTCGGACGTACATTCTTTATTCAGTGCGATGCATCGGATGTAGGCATAGGAGCCGTAATATTTCAGGAAGATTCAGAAAGAGGAGAACATCCTATAGCATACTTTTCGAAGAAATTAACAACAACTCAGCGAAATTATACAGTAACCGAGCGTGAATGTTTGGCTGTAGTTTTAGCCATACAGCGTTTTCGTCCCTATGTTGAATTATCGAAGTTTGTAGTGATCACAGATCACTCGAGTCTCAAGTGGCTCATGTCACAAAAAGACTTATCAGGCCGACTAGCTCGGTGGAGCTTACAACTTCAATCTTTTACTTTCGAAATTAAACACCGCAAGGGAACGCAAAACATAGTGCCACACATGCTTTCACGATATGCTGTAGACGAAATAGAGTTGGATAAGGGAAGTTTGATCGATTTAGAATCTCCTGCTTTTGCTAGTGAAGAATACAATAATCTCCGAGAATCGATTTTAAAAGAAAAGGATATTTCACCCGATCTTAAGGTAGATGGTCAGTATGTTTACAAAAGAACAGTTCCGTACAGCGGGAGTGTAGACCAAGAAGCTCACGCGTGGAAGCTTTGGGTGCCTACAGAACTAACGCAAGACCTAATTGAAAGTGCGCATCAACCGCCAAAAACCTCACACGGGGGTATCACAAAAACTATTCGTAGATTACGAGAGTATTTTTATTGGCCACACATGAATGTGCAGATTAGGGATTTTATAAATAGATGTGATACTTGTAAAGAATCCAAACCATCTAATACAATTTTAAGACCTCCAATGGGACATGAAACCGATGCATGCAGACCGTTTCAATGCCTGTATATAGACTTTCTAGGGCCTTATACACGATCCAGGAAGGGAAATTGTTTCATTTTCATTGTGATGGATTATTTTTCCAAGTATGTCTTTTTAAAGCCAATGGCTAAGGCTATTGCGAAAAACGTCGTTAACTTTTTGATTCAAGAAATATTTTACAAATTCGGTTGTCCAGAAACTATAATATCAGACAACGGTGTACAATTTATCAGCAAGGAATTCGCCGATATGATGAAAACGTTTGGCATCGAACATTTGAGAACAGCAAATTACGCCCCTCAAGCTAATGCAGCAGAGCGTGTAAACCAGTCCATTCTTGCGGCTATAAGGTCGTACCTGGCTGAAAATCAGCAAGATTGGGACATGCATATCTGCGAGATCGAATGTGCTTTACGTTCATCTGTACATTCAGCCATAGGAGCTACACCATATTTTATATTGTTTGGAACTAATATGATCACACATGCTTCAGCATATAAGCTAGCGCGTAAGCTTGACTTGTTAGACGATTCAGAAAACCGAATTGAAAATCGCCACGAATTTTTAGAAGTCATCCGCGATGGCGTTCAAAAGAATTTACACCATGCATACGAAAAAAATGCAAAGAGATACAACATGCGGTGTAAGGAAACAAGATTCTTGGTAGGCCAAGAAGTTTTCAGACGGAATTTTCAACTATCAGATTTTTCAAAACAAATTTCAGCAAAGCTATGCAAACGATTTATAAAATGTCGAATAACTCGAAAAGTAGGTAACCACCTATATGAAGTTGAAGATTTACAGGGCAGGTCACAAGGAGTTTACCACGCCAAGGATTTAAAGGCAGGATAACCCCAGGATGTTTGTACGCAGTATGATAAAACCCAGATAATAATCTAGAGATTTATCATATCAGCAAATTTGGTTTGCTGATATGATAAACCTTTTTAAACCAACTTTGGATGTGTGTACCGTGTCACTTTTTTGGTGCCACGTCACCAAATTCGCACAACTTACGTCGTTGACTAACAGCACAAATTCGACTTGAACTTGAATTACAACTCTATGAGCTTTGTTCAATACGCAACGAAGTTGGTTGCAGTTTCGATATACTGAACAGGAACTTAAAGAAAATGAAGGACAGCCAACTTCAGCTTCCTTTTCCGTTGTACTGTGGCGACGAGCAGACGTGACCGGTGGCAAAAGATTCGAAAGACAAAAAAAAAAGAATATGCCAAATTGCTTTTTGACGGTCAATAAAAGATCCGCGGAAATCAGTGCAAATCATATTTAAACATATACGAACTTACATACATACAGCTGCTTTTTTACGCGCTCTAAGTTACACTGTTTTTTCGCTTAAAATACGCAATACTGAGCTCCAAAAGAGATCGTGTTTTATACATCACTGTCAATCTAATTCATACTGGTGAAGTTTGGTGTCTTGCGGCGTGATAAACGAAGATTTTCGGCGTATTTTTTAATTATTTTTTCGAGAATATATCAAAAAGCTATTGGAAAGATTGGTTTGTTTACTAACACTAAGAAGACAACTGACAACATCAGCTGTGCTCTTCTTTCAAACCTACTTACAACTGTTATCGATACTAGCTGAAATCGTGTTACGACTTATCGACTATCATATGTTGTGTGGTGTTACCAGATGAGTAACAAACGACCATTATTAACGACTTCGCCTGAACAAGAAAATATTACACCGAAAAAATTTCTGCATTACCAAAAAATGAATTCTGACAAACAAGAAGATGTTTTTTCATGGAGTAAACTGGCAGACTTGTTGGATCATAAATTGAAGGATGTCGCCAAGAAGGAAGACGTGATGGCTATTAAACAAGAAATCGAAGATTTGAAAGCGGAGAATTCAAAACTGAAAAAGGAAGTTGAGAAGCTAACGAGTCGTATAGAACTCATTGATAGACGAACTAGATCTTCGAACGTTGTGGTGAGTGGTCTATTATGCAATAACGCTCTATCTGCTAAGAAGAGATTTATTACTATATGTAACGATGAGTTGAAAGTGGACGTTAATATAGTAAAATCAAGAATGCTCTCCTCCGGTAAAACCTTTATCTTCACTCTGGATACACAAGGTCAAGCTAACCGTGTTATCGACGCAAGACAAAAATTAAGTGGTAAAAATATATACATTCAAAAAGACTACACAGCGGATGAACAGATGACTAGATATAATCTGCGAAAACTTTCAAAAGCCTTAACGAGTTACAGTGGTAATTTGAAAGTCCGGTTAGGAGAGTTTTGTGTGTTCGTTAATGATAAAATGTACACCTGGCAACATGGAAAAATACTCGCTGCTTCAAAACAAGATGCAAACTTCCTCAATAATCTGCTAATTGAAGCTGGCACTTCCTTTGAAGTTTACAATAAGGAAAACGTTATTCCGAATAATGAAAGTACTAATTCTATTGCACAATAGCAGTTTGTTTCGTGCCATATAGTATCATATAATGTCTCAAATCTGCAAAGTTGTATTAACAGTGGCAACTTTGTTAACTTTTTAAACAATTTCGATATCTTTCTTTTATTTGAGACCCATGTTGATTCAAATAAAAAATCTAACTTTTCGTCTTTTTTTCAAAATTACAATCTGCTTTGGGTTGATGCTGTTAGAGTGAGTAGATATGGTAGAGCAAGTGGTGGCTGCCTATATGGCGTTAAAAAAGATATTAAACATAAGTTGAAAATTCAATTTATCACTTCATATGATTATCCTCTTCTGTCTATTGATATTTGTGATAATACATTTTATTTAATTCCCATTTACCTAAATTGTTCTAACTGGAAGCATGATATTGAAAAATTTAATTCGTTTTTATCAGATCTTAATCCTACACACTATTGTATAATGGGTGATATGAATGCGAGAATGGGGAATGAACAGGTTTTGGACAAAGGCATGATAGGTGACATTCCGAAGATTTATTCCGTCAGACGGTCCAAAGATGTTACTTTTAACTCCAGCGGTAGGCAACTACTAAATATTATTGAAGATATTGGTGGAATTATAGTTAATGGCAGGATAGATGGTGATACTGAGGGAGAATATAGTTTCTGTGGTGTTATGGGTAATTCTATTATTGATTACTGTATATGTTCCCTAAATTTTTTGCATTATATTGATAAACTTACGATTCCTCCTAAGCCATATTCGGACCATATGCCTCTTTGCCTCCAAATACAAATCCCAACAACCATATTTAGAGATAATAAAAATAGATCTCAACATAGGCTTTATTGGAACAATAGATTCAAAACTCAGTACTGTCTCAAATTAAATGATTTCTCAATCGAACCACATGATATAATGGACTTACCTGTGGATACCATGCTTGAAAGAGTTAGAAACTCAATCAAAGAAGCCCAGCCCCAAAAAAGTAACAGGAAAGTCTTTGAGCCCAAACAAAAATGGTTTGACTGGTCTTGCTTTCGCTCCAGAGCACTCATGAAAAAAAGACTAAAATTATTACGGCGATTAAATACTGATTACAATAGAAGACTTTATTATATCGCAAGAAGCAAATATAAACAGTTATGCCAAAGAAAGAAGTTGGAACATTCTAATAATATGTTGAAGAAATTAGACAATATTACATGTAGTAAGCAATGGTGGGAGATCTCCAATTCTTTGAAACAAAAGAATGTTAAAGTCAATTGTAATCTTGTCCCGGATGATTTTAAATCTTACTTTAGTACCCTATTGAGTAGTACAGATATAACCCAGGATATAAGTTGGTGTATGCCACTTTTTCTCGACCCATTTTTGGATTCTCCATTCGAATACGGTGAATTGTTCAGTGTCATACGTAAGCTGAAACCTAATAAATCTCCTGGACAGGATGGCATCCCGTACGAATTCTATAGACACGCTCCAAGATCTTTTTTACTAAATCTGATACGTGTTTTCAATCGAATATTCCTTAAGGAAGACATACCAACAAGTTTCTCGGAATCTATTTTAATTCCATTACATAAAAAAGGCGATGTTAATGTTCCAAACAATTACAGAGGTTTATCCTTAATCGATTCCATTTGTAAAATATTCAATTCTATACTCTTAAATAGAATTTCCGATTGGCTTATGTCAAAAAACATTTTAAACGAATTCCAAGCAGGATTTAGGCAAGGTTATTCTACTATTGATAATATCTTCAACCTCGTCAGCATAGTCAATTTAAATCAAGCGAAAAATAAAGCCACATATGCATTTTTTGTTGACTTTTCTTCAGCCTTCGATCTGATTCCTAGGAATAGTTTATTTTACAAACTCACTGCTTTGGGGCTATCTACAAAAATGGTATCAATAATAAAACTACTATACAAGAACACCAAAAGCAGAATATGGGATGGGAATGCATACTCCGACTTTTTCCCTGTGGAGTCGGGGGTTAAGCAGGGTTGTATACTCAGTCCTGTTCTTTTTTCACTGTATGTAAATGACTTGCCAAATGTTCTCCCCGGAGGTGTGAATGTTGCAAATATATGCATTAAAATATTACTTTATGCTGACGATATTGTTCTTTTATCTGATTCACCCAGTGAATTGCAACATATGATTAATGCCTTAGAACAGTACTGCTTCCAATGGAGTTTAAAAGTAAATCTCGCTAAATCAAAAATTATGGTTTTTAGAAAAGGCTCGAGAGTTTCTGCGAATCTGAATTTCCACTACAATAGCCAGGTTATTGAAATTGTAAATAATTATAAGTATCTAGGAGTAGATATCACATATAATCTCTCATTTAAAAAACACCTTAAAAACAAATTAACAGCATCTAAAATTGCCATTAACTCCACTTGGTCCAGTTACATAAATAATCCTAAAATTTCAAAATCAAATAAACTGAAAATATTCGATTCGTGCGCTAAATCAATTATGTGCTATGCAGACCAGATATGGGGTTATGAAAGATATGAAGATGTCGAAAAGTTGTTCCGTTTTTTCATTAAAAGAATGTTATACCTTCCCAGTAATACTCCTTATTACATGTTACATCTGGAGACTGGCCTTCATTCCCTATTCTCATCTACTCTCAAAAGTCATCTCATATACATCAATAAAATACTGAAACTGAACACACATCGTCTTCCTAAAATATTAGCTCTTGAAATTTTGCATAATAATATTTCTTGGGCTAAAGCATGGTCAGATTTACGGCAAGATCTTAATTATCATCCTCCCAATAATGAGCTACCTTTATGTAATTATTGGGAAGAATTTATTGAATCCTTAAACAGAAAAGAAAATCTTGACTTTGCGTCTGCCGCTACTAACTCTCAATTCCACGATCTGTACTCCCAACTTGAGTATGACGTGATCCCAAAACTTATTGATAATTTTTCAGGCCGTGCTTCCAGTCTAATAATTAAGGCTAGAGGTGGATTACTCGATTTGAATTCAAAAGCATTTAAAAATACTAACGGCGGTATCTGCTCCATTTGCAACACCAACGAAAGAGAAAACACATATCATTTCATTGGTTCTTGTCCAATTTTCAATGAGTTTAGACAAATTTACTTTAACAAAAATACTCTCAGTGTAAATGAAATAATACATATACTAAATGGCACGAATCTAACTTCTCTCTATTTATATCTTGAAAGTTGTATTAAATACAGAAAACTAATCATAAGTAACTTCAACGTATAATGAATTGTATGAATGGTTTTATTTATAAATTGGCAAACAGCATTCCTGCTTAGTCAAATATAGATGGTAGATTACTAAATATGTACATATATACTCAATTTGTAATATTGTAAACCTATCTATTAATAAATAATAATAATAATAATAATAATAATAATAATATTTAAATTGTGAAAAATAAAAAAGCACTAGAGACGGAGAAAGACCGAGTCCATCGTTAGTCATCGTATTTATTAATCATTTTCTCTGAGAAATCAGAAAAATAAAAATAAAATCCACAATGTGTTTTTCTGATGGTAGAAACGTTTTCTTATGGAAGAAATAAAAAAATAAATCAAAATTAGTCCAAGAAAATGTGACATCCTGCGTAAATCAAAAACCATCACAGCCAGCAAAAGAAATTATATCCATCAACACCAATAGCAACATAACCTTCAATCTTAAAAGAAAAAAACGCCAATATTCAAACAAAAAAAAAAAGTGTTAACCCATTTACGTAACTACCAAACTTCAATAGCCCAAAAACTACCACCGACATACGCAAATATTAGTATCCGTCTACAAACTCCGCCATAGAATACTCAACATCACATATCCAGCAATCAACAACCCGGCAATAGCTTGAATGCGTCTTCATCTCAAGAAAACTACAGAAAATACAATCCACAAGTGTTTAACGCCATCAGTCAGTTATTGTGTTAATATGCTAAAACAGCGGCAGAAGAATAAGTTGCATAGAAATGATTGACTGAACAAACAAAAATAGTGTCTTGAACCTCTATATTTTACCATCCACCTAGTGAAAAGAGAGAAACTCCTAAATAATCAAAAAGAAAGAGTAAAAATTGCAAGCCAAACGTTACGATCACACTAAATAGTGCTTCAGTTCATTTTCAATAGTCCATAACAAAAAAAAACACAGAGCAAACAAGCAAGGAAAAAACTAAAGTTAAAGTGTCAGTGAACATAAACAGAATAGCCTGCTCAAAATACGAGTAAAAGTGATGTGAAACAAAATCGCAATGATATGAAATGAAACAATGGTCAAATTAGTAACAAAATAGAAAAATACAGTTTGTCAGAACCAGAAAGGGTCATTAAAGAAAAGAGTTAAAGAAAAAGAAATCAAGACATAAGAGCAAAACGGTTCAGTGTCTGAAATAGAAAAATCATGAATGCAAACTAGAGAAAAAGGCAATGTTTAAGAGTACGACAAGAAAGATTGAGACAGTGAAAATAAATGAGTAAACCTGTGCGATAGGAAAAACAAGAAACGACGGGAAACCAAAAGTAAAGAAAGAAAATAAACAAACAAAACAGAAACAAGACAGTGGAAAGCTTAGAGAAAGAATATAGTGGTGTAAAAAGAGAAATCCAATAAAAGAGAAAAACCCTGAATTAATGATAATAATAAGCAATGCTAACAAGTCAGAAGAATGTCATAAGCTAAAGGACAATAAACCTCTCAGTAAAAGGAAATAATAATCAAAGTAAGACAAAACAGTGAAAATTAAGAGAAATATCAGGGAATTGAACTGTGAGAATATATACCCGAAAGTGAAAGAGAATCATAATAATAAAAAAAACCGCCAAATAAAATCCATATAACCATATCGCATCCACAAATCACAATAGCGGTCATAAGTACCCCATCAAAAACAACAGAAAACATCAGTTTAGTAAACACACAAAAAGCAAAACATCAGATTCAACAGTAAAGCAGCTAAACCATCCTCCATTCAACATCAAATTAACAACAGTCAACAGCAATCAGCCATATAGCCGAGTATAATCAACATTAAATGAACCAGCCATTCACATAGCACCAATATCTTTATCATTTTCGTTCCTCAGTAAGCTAAGTAAAGCGCAGCAACGGACGTAAGTACATTGTAACTAGCAGATTAAAGCCGTCTTGATGCCAGGTCCAGATCATCGTGTTCTACCTGTGTTTACCGCCTCATAAGTTCCCGTGAGAAGATAACAACTTGTTTCAATAACCCAAGCTACGAATAGAAAGTATCAGAAACTCATAATTGTCTCCATATTGTTTTTTCTTTAAAAATTCCGTCCACATTAATTATACAAAGAAATTATTTCCCACGTATTATCTTAATTAAATGCATTATATTTAAAATCTTGTTCAATTTCTATTATTTTCTGACCGTTTATTCTTAATTTCATTAGATTATACTGCATTAAATTTATTATATCTTAGATTATACGGATATTATTTATGTAGGAATTCATCCTAATATTTACAATCATCAAATTTTTACATAATTGTCCTTGAATTATTTTCGAATTGAACTGTTGTCTCTACTTAGATCAACATTGATTTGATGTGAGTCTAGACAATAATGAAACGATATTATGACCTTGATTCGTTGTAACTTTACCCTTGTTCATACATTTACGAAATTTTAAACAGCCTCAGAGTAATATAAACCCAAATGAGTGGGTTACCTAAGAATTATAGCGCTATAAGGAATTAGGTTTGTCTGGTTCAGTCTTATTTTTTCTGTTCTCACTGATGGTTTCTTACATCAGCGTACAGTTTTAAAATTTCGTTCAAAACAACATTTAACAACATTTGATAATGATAAGTAATTTTGACTTTGCATTTAAGAATAAATGAATTACTTAATGAACATGTTTAGATACCTTTAAGGGAAAACAAAATGAATTATATAATAAAATGTATTTGAAAGTGAATGTTATTCTGTCTTCAATCATAATTATGATGGCCGAGTAGGGGTAAAACGGTAGGTATTTGGATGTGAATCGCTTTTAAGGGATAACCCAGAATTAGGCAAAGGTTATCATGGCAGGCGATGGTGATAAGCCGAGGGTGGGAGCAGTAGGTGAAATGTCATCTTTCACACCTACATTTGAATGTCATCACTACAGATTGTTAGATTGAAACAACTACTGATTGATTTTATGGCCGAAATGGACTTTAAAGGTTCGTAGCCCTTTTTATATATTCTTTTTGTCTCGGTTTTCTTATTTGGGAACACACTGGTTCAATTGATATAATATTCTACCACGATGTTTCTTCGTCTGTCTGCAACGAACACCCCCCCCCCCCCCCCAATGCCGACGAGCTCAAGCCGCACCCAGATTGAAAAGAAGCCAGTGTGGCAGTACAGACATGGGACAATCTTTCTAAGGTTGAATCGTGACAACACGCGTATATGTACATCCGTTTCTTCATATTATCACAATTGTTTTTGGACAAATTTTATTACATTTTTTTCTTATTTTTTGTTGGTCATCTGTTTATCGGGGTTGCCGTCAAGTAGCAAATTTTACGTGCAGATGCCTATGCAAAATTCACAAAATAAGTATCATGGAACCCCTGAAATATAAAAGCTTTTATGAAATAGACGAAAGCTTTTAGATAAAAACGAATGGTTCGTAAAATTTTACTAGAACCAAATTTTTAACGTATACTTTTTAGTACGAACGGTTCGTGTGACAGGCAAGCATTTTTACAAAAACACGCTGTTAGTGCAGTGGTATTATATTTTCCTTTTTAATAATAACGTGACGTGCATTCAGTCATTTGTTTCATGTGACCGCTTTATTTTGTAACTTTACAGAAAGCGTAGTAAAGCAAAGGTCAGAACCGTTCGTTGACATCAAGGGTAAGTCATTGACGGAGTAATATAAACTTCTTTACCAGATTATAAAGCCCTAAACGCCTGTTAGACTATACACTTATAACATGTTTAACAGGGTGTTTTTGTAAAAATGCTTGCTTACTAAAACGTATACGTTCAAATTTTGGTTCTTGTAAAATTTTACGAACCATTCATTTTTATCTGAAAGCTTTCGTCTATTTCATAAAAGCTTTTATATTTCAGGGTTTCCATGATACTTATTTTGTGAATTTTGCATAGGCGTCTGCACGTAAAATGTGTTACTTGATGGCAACCCTGATAATCAGATGAAAAACAAAAAATAAGAAAAAAATGTAATCAAATTTGTCCAAAAAGTAATTGTGATAATATGAAGAAACGGATGTACATATACGCGTGTGCTTCAATGAAAATAAATAAAATTGCATTCCCTTCCAGTTTTCGTGTGTTTTGTGCCATTTATTACTCAAATTATTTAATTTTCATTCAAAACGATGGGTCTTTTCCATTCGTTTATTTTTGACGTATACGTTCGTCTGATTTTGTTACGAAAGCCAAAAAATTACGAAAATAAAAAGCTTTCATTTGTGTGTCACACGAATACAAACGTCAACCGCTATGAAAACCAAATTGTGTCTTCGTTCATGAAACCGACGAACGAATGGGCAAAAACTTTTTACAAAAACACGCTGTAAGTGCATTATCTCGATTTATTTGACAGATATTGTATGAAAATGACAACTTAAATCGACTGGATTTGCTAAATCCAACATAGTCTAAATGGGCTACTATTTAAAGGGTTTTATTTAGCCCACCCCGTTTGTTTTATTCTTGGGTCAAATTTAGAAATTCAAATTTCACCATCTTCCTGTCAACCGATTAATCTGAAATTTTGTATACACTTTGGATTTTGGTGACAATACAATTATGTTTATTCATTATCATTATAAATTCAGGATGGCCGGCGCTACAAAATGGCGGATAATTTATGTTTTATTAATCCCATCAATATGAGTATCAAATGAAAGGGCTCAACAAGCAGAATACAATATACTATAAAAAATTGAAATCCAAGATGGCGGCCGCTACAAAATGGCCGATAACGTAGTTTTTATCAATCCCATCAATATGGGTATCAAATGAAAGTGCTCAACCAGTAGAATACAATGTACTATATAAAATTAAAATCCAAGATGGCGGCCGCTACAAAATGGCGGATAACGTAGGTTTTATCAATCCCATCAATATGGGTATCAAATGAAAGGGCTCAACAAGCAGAATACAATATACTATAAAAAATTGAAATCCAAGATGGCGACCGCTACAAAATGGCGGATAACGTAGGTTTTATCAATCCCATCAATATGGGTATCAAATGACAGTGCTCAACCAGTAGAATACAATGTACTATATAAAATTAAAATTCAAGATGGCGGCCGCTACAAAATGGCGGATAACGTAGGTTTTATCAATCCCATCAATATGGGTATCAAATGAAAGTGCTCAACCAGTAGAATACAATGTACTATATAAAATTAAAATCCAAGATGGCGGCCGCTACAAAATGGCGGATAACGTAGGTTTTATCAATCCTATCAATATGGGTATCAAATGAAAGTGCTCAACCAGTAGAATACAATGTACTTTATAAAATTAAAATCCAAGATGGCGGCCGCTACAAAATGGCTGATAAAGTAGGTTTTATCAATCTCATCAATATGGGTATCAAATGAAAGGGCTCAACAAGCAGAATACAATATACTATAATAAATTGAAATCCAAGATGGCGGCCACTACAAAATGGCGGATAACGTAGGTTTTATCAATCCCATCAATATGGGTAGCAAATGAAAGTGCTCAACCAGTAGAATACAATGTACTATATAAAATTAAAATCCAAGATGGCGGCCGCTGCAAAATGGCGGATAACGTAGGTTTTATCAATCCCATCAATATGGGTATCAAATAAAAGGGGTTTTAGTACATTTATCTTAAACATTGCAATGTACGTTTAACATAAAACCGTTGGACTGCAGTAAACTAACGGGCAAGAAACCTTGCAATAATGAAGCACTAAATGAATTAAACAGAATGCGAAATAAAAACTAAAAACTAGAAAATAAAAATAGGTAAAAAAACTTTTTAAGTTAAACGGTTTTATGTTAAACATACATTGCAATGTTAAGATTATAGTGTAACATTACAAAACAATCATTTTAATCAACGATTGTAGACAATTGACGTGCTCCACGGTTTTATTTTAGTCTAGTCTATGCATATGTTTATAATTCCCACGACTGTATCTATTTTATCATTTTTTGGTTTTTAGTACATTTATCTTAAACATTGCAATGTATGTTTAACATAAAACCGTTTAACTTAAAAAGTTTTTTTACCTATTTTTATTTAAATATTACGAGATTTCAACACACAGATGGTCACCGTTATTTCGACTTTGAACTTTATGCTGATCATGAATATACACTCCCCCTCATCTGAAAAAGTTTGACATTTTTCTTTTTACATAGCTTTGAGAGTCCCATACTATGCCAACATTCACAAGGAAAAACAAAACATATAAAATATATTTAATAAACATATAAAAACATATAAAATATATAATTAAAAAAAATTAAGTAACAGTGTTTTATTTAAAAATGCACTTAAAAGTAGAAAATAAGTTTTCATGATGGAATCTCTCAAATAGATCGCTTGCCGTTCAATATTTTCACAATTTTTAATTCAAATGCAAGCGTTTTATTTGAGAGATTCCATCATGAAAACTTATTTTCTACTTTTAAGTGCATTTTTAAATAAAACACTGTTACTTAATTTTTTTTTAATTATATACTTATTTTCTAGTTTTTAGTGCATTTAAAAATAGAACACTGATACTTATTAATTTTATAATTACTTTTAATTTTTTTGTAAATACATTTTTAAGATTTTCAATTTTATTTGTTATTACTTGAGATTATAAATGATATTTAATGATGGGCTTACATTTATTAATTAAATGTATAATGTTAGTAAAAATTTATTTAGGTTCGTAGTTTCTCATCCTATTGTTTTCAGTTAACGCTTCGTTATTGCATGGCTTCTTTCCTGTTACTTTCGAGCAATCCAGTTTTTCTATTCTTAATCCATCCAGAGATCTTACACGAATCAATGCCACATAACCAATTTATGCCAAAAATGTAGATACAAACTTTAAAATGCCTGAAATTGGGTGGTACCGTTTATAGGGGCTATATCAGAACCTGGACCTATGTCCACAATTTTTGGTGGAGAAGTTGGGAACTCGAAATCAAAGTTACGGCCATTTCCGCCCAAAAATTAAGACAAAAAACACTTGAAATCGGGTGGAGCCGTAATATGGGGGCTATACCAACACCTGGACTTATGTCACAATTTTTGGTGGAGAAATTTCTGTACCACTGGGATCTCCAAATGCCAAGTTACACGCAATTCGGTATAAAAATGAAGATAAAATCCTTAAAACACTTGAAATCGGGCGGTACCGCTATATGGGGGCTATACCAAAACCTGGACCTATGTCCATAATTTTTAATGGGTACGTTTCTGTACCATTGGGAAGCCTAGTTGTCAAAAAACAGCCAATACGGGCTTAAAATGACGAAAAAATAACTTAAATTGAGTGGTACCGCTGGATGGGAGCTACAGGAAAAAATGGACCCATATTGGTTTTGGTTTCATATTCATGTATTGTCATCCAAATCTGAAAAGTGTACAAAGTTTTAGTTTGATTGGTCAACTACAACTGTGTGAAAAATGAGTTACCAGATTTGAAAAGCATGTAAAATTGAGCACTGTACAACAATGTAAAAATGGACCAATATTGGTTTTGATTTCATATTAATGTATTGTCATCCAAATCTGAAAAATTTGCAAAGTTTTAGTTCGATTGGTCAACTGCAACTGTGTGAAAAATGAGTTACCAGATTTGAAAAGCAAAATACCGGAAATCGGGTGGTACCGTTATATGGGGGCTATAGGAAAAAATGAACCCATATTGATTTTGGTTTCATATTAATGTATTGTCATCTAAATCTGAAAAGTGTGCAAAGCTTTACTTCGATTGGTCAACTGCAACCGTTTTAAAAATCAGTTACAAGATTTGAAAAGGGGGTTAAGTTAGACACCGTAAAAACACTGTGAGAATGGACCAATATTGGTTTTGATTTCATATTCATGTATTGTCATCAAAGTTTGAAATATGTGCAAATTTTAAGTTCGATTGGTCAACTGCAACTGTGTGAAAAATTAGTTACCAGATTTGAAAAGCAAATTAGATAAAACACTGTAAAACAGTGTAAAAATGAACCATTATTGGTTTTGATTTCATATTCGTGTATTGTCATCCAAATCTGAAAAGTGTGCAAAGTTTTAGTTCGAATGGTCAACTGCAACCGTGTTAAAAATGAGTTACCAGATTTGAACTAAACACACATCAAAGCAAGTTAAATAAAACACTCTAAAAAACAAGTAAGCCAAGGCTATAGTCGGACGGGGCCGACCATGTGATACCCTACACCTTTACCACTGGTAATTAGCTTTTCAAAAATCAAAATTTATTTATGGAACAAATAATCTTATTGTAAGAAATAATTTTGTGGATTCTGGTACCGTATCACACCAAGCTTAAATAATAATATAATAATTGTTTCACAAACATCTCAGAAGGGACAAGGGAGACTTCTCTCATATCAATGACTAAGTGTACCCCGATTCATGAGGGTTTTATATGTCTGAAATACTCAGAAAATGTCGCAAATCTTACTGAAGGATATTTTGCCACAGTTGAAAATTTGATTTTGCCTGGCTGGGGAATCGTTTTGCAAAAAGGTAGCAAAGCGAGCCACGCTGCAATGTATGTATAAAAATCAAACTAGACAATTAAAACGTTAGGGCCCCATGTAATTTGCTATAATGCAAAAACTGGGAATAGAAAAATGTGGTTCTCTACACAAAACACATTATATATTAAGCAGTAGGCCCGGTATCTAGCAGACACGTTCTGCATCATTGTGCGTCAGGGGGAAGATCAGTAGTTCTATTTCCATATGTAGTCTACTTTGCCGGCATATGCCCTCCAGAAAATAAAATAAAGAACAAAAATATTTTTTTTTGTATTTTTCATACAAAAGTAATGGTCCATTTCACCCGCTAAATAATATCAGATAATCACCCAAAATTGTAGGCATCTTCTTCTACCTAAAATTTTACTTCGTGCAAAATTTTGTGACTATTGAGCTATAATTGGGACCTTTAGAGTGTTAATTACTACACTACAAACAAAAAAGTGGATATATTAGGTAGTAGCTCTGTTGTGTGATCACGTACATCAACGTAATCGACATCAGTTCAAAGGTCAAGAGATCGTCTTTCAAATATAACTCACGAGGAAAGAATGTGTCTTTCAGGAACAAAGATATAAGCGGTATATTAAAAATTTTCACAATTTTCACACAAAAGTTGTGATCCATTTAACCCACTAAATATTATATGATCGCCATCTCAAATTGCAAGCTTCTTCTTTGTCATATACTCTTACCTTATTTAAACATTCAAGGCGTTTTTCACTATTATTGCGACCTACAGAGCAGCTACAAAATCGGATAAAAAGAATGTTTTTGGTCCATTTCACCGGCTACATATTTCACGATCATCACCAATTAAAATAGCGATCTTTTTTGATGTGAAACCGACCTCCATACCAAATTTCGTGACGATCGGTCCATAATTGCGGCCTGGAGTTTGATTACAATTTATAATGGACAGACGGACACACGGACGGAAGGGCGGACACACATATCAAAATCGCTTTATCTCGCCGAGATATGAAGATTGGTATACCACATGGGGGGTCTCCGACGAATATTTCGCGGTGTTACATGAATTTTTACCAAAACAAACTTATAATACCATTTCCACATAGTGGTGTAGGGTATAATTATATATTTTTCGGCACAAAAGAACAGATTAGAATCAAATAGAATTAAAAATAGTTACTACCTATGCTAATAATCCCCTTAGTTGTGATTTAATTTAGTAAAATAAAACATTTCTGTAAATCCTACTAAGAGTGTGACCCACTTTGTTAGGAATGTAGGTTTAAATCACATCCTGAAAATATTACCAAGAACTTTTATAAAATCAAGAAATATTCCAAAAGGATAGTATAAAAAATGTTTTTACTAATTTTTTTGTTAACATTTTTGGAAAATTTTGGTAACCAGTGGCAACCGTGATAATATCGTAACCCAACTTTTATTAAATTCCAGCCCCACCTAACGAAGTATAGTAACACTGAAAGTAAACATTATAAAAATTTGACAAAATACATACTTAAGATTACTTTTACTATTAATCCATAGAGGGCGCTTGTGTATAACATACGGCGCGAGAGTTTAGATTGTAAAGGAGTTGACAATAAAAATATGTTCTTTTTATGGACGTCTGCCCATTTCACAATGTTGTTTATTTTAAGTGCTAATTAACCCAGATATGCCCAGCGTCCTATATATAGGACACACAAAATTCTTGACAATTTGATATGTTATGTTTATCAAAGTACCGTTTATTTTGGTGATATACTCAGTACACATCTGTAGCTCTTGGGATATTATGTGATTCCATTATTTTGAGCTACTATTTTTGAGTTTTGAGGTCTAGTTCATCGAAGTTGCCACCGATCGCTTAGTTTTTACAATGATTTGCGTTATAACCGATTAATTATTGGGTAATTTTATAACGAAAACATACACGATGTGGAGCCTACTACGAAAAAACGTTAACTAGATGCCAAAAAGGTGTCTTTGGACTATATGTCAAATGTTTTGTGTCCCATAACTCCCAGTTATATGATAAAACCCTGTGTCCAAAAGTGGCCTCAAAAACCACTTTTTTCAAAAAATTTTTAAAAAACATATAAACATACTGTTATTATTTCACATTTGCTTCTAAAATAATATAAAAATAATTTTAAAATGATCACGATCAAGCAATGGGCATATCTGGGTTAATAGTAAGTCTTATGCCACACGGCGAAACTTGCACTAAAAATTTTCCCATTTTATAGGAGCTCTTAGACCGAGTTCCTCACTGCACCAATTTCATAAAATTACTCTAGCATGGAACTCGACCAAAGGACGAATAATTTCATGAAAATTGTTTCACTTGGTGGCTGGGGGCTAATATGATCATCTTCGCGTTAAATTATGGGAAATGCTTATGGTTGCAGACATGTTTAGTCTGAATTAAATTTCTATATAAATTTCCAATTAGTGGCTTTTCAACACAATATAGAGCTTAATGATCCAAAAATAATATAAAGAATACACTTCAGAGACGAAGTTCCTAATGTACTATTTTTTAATATAACCACTACATCAGCCTCTAAGGGATGCTGACATTTTTAAGAGTGAAAAATGGGGTTTTTGAATTTTGTCTCTATTTTAGACGCGCAATTTTTCAAAAAAAAACCTATTTTTGAATAAAAATATTCTCTTTTTCCCTTCTGAGTCTTACAAACGATGCCGCGTACAAATCTTTCGATTAGGTCGATGGATATTATACCCCTCAAATTTCGAAGATCTGCAAAACATGATTTCGCAAGTACCGAATGTTAAAACGCGTTGTGGTCATTTTTCTTAAAAAATAGAACGATACTCTTGTATATAATGTGAGAAAACAGATATATAAAAACTTTCGGGAATCCGGATATATTATAGGTTTTTTTGCTTCTAAAAACTAAGTGAGATGCTACATCCACGGTTCCTGATGGATTGCATGGAAATGGCTTAGAATGATGTATTTTATTATGTTGATCAATGAAATCAGATGCGCATAAAATGTGTACGTGTTGTGTGATCACGTACATCAGTTCAAAGGTCAAGAGATCGTCTTTCAAATATAACTCACGAGCAAAGAATGTGTCTTTCAGGAACAAAGATATAAGCGGTATATTAAAAATTTTCACAATTTCACACAAAAGTTGTGGTCCATTTAACAATCTAAATATTATATAATCGCCATCTCAAATTGCAAGCTTCTTCTTTGTCATATACTCTTACCTTATTTAAACATTCAAGGCGTTTTTCACTATTATTGCGACCTACAGAGCAGCTACAAAATCGGATAAAAAGAATGTTTTTGGTCCATTTCACCGGCTACATATTTCACGATCATCACCAATTAAAATAGCGATCTTTTTTGATGTGAAACCGACCTCCATACCAAATTTCGTGACGATCGGTCCATAATTGCGGCCTGGAGTTTGATTACAATTTATAATGGACAGACGGACACACGGACGGAAGGGCGGACACACATATCAAAATCGCTTTATCTCGCCGAGATATGAAGATAGGTATACCACATGGGGGGTCTCCGACGAATATTTCGCGGTGTTACATGAATTTTTACCAAAACAAACTTATAATACCATTTCCACATAGTCGTGTAGGGTATAATTATAAATTTTTCGGCTCAAAAGAACAGTTTAGAATCAAATAGAATTAAAAATAGTTACTACCTATGCTAATAATCCCCTTAGTTGTGATTTATTTTAGTAAAATAAAACATTTCTGTAAATCCTACTAAGAGTGTGACCCACTTTGTTAGGAATGTAGGTTTAAATCACATCCTGAAAATATTACCAAGAACTTTTATAAAATCAAGAAATATTCCAAAAGGATAGTAAAAAAATGTTTGTTTTTACTAATTTTTTTGTTAAAATTTTTGGAAAATTTTGGTAAGCTTTTTACCAGTGGCAACCGTGATAATATCGTAACCCAACTTTTATTAAATTCCAGCCCCACCTAACGAAGTATAGTAACACTGAAAGTCAACATTATAAAAATTTGACAAAATACATACTTAAGATTAATTTTACTATTAATCCATAGAGGGCGCTTGTGTATAACATACGGCGCGAGAGTTTAGATTGTAAAGGAGTTGACAATAAAAATATGTTCTTTTTCTGGACGTCTGCCCATTTCACAATGTTGTTTATTTTAAGTGCTAATTAATAGTAAGTCTTATGCCACACAGCGAAACTTGCACTAAAAATTTTCCCATTTTATAGGCGCTCTTAGACCGAGTTCCTCACTGCACCAATTTCATAAAATTACTCTAGCATGGAACTCGACCAAAGGACGAATAATTTCATGAAAATTATTTCACTTGGTGGCTGGGGGCTAATATGATCATCTTCGCGTTAAATTATGGGAAATGCTTATGGTTGCAGACATGTTTCGTCTGAATTAAATTTCTATATAAATTTCCAATTAGTGGCTTTTTCAACACAATATAGAGCTTAATGATCCAAAAAGAATATAAAGAATACACTTCAGAGACGAAGTTCCTAATGTACGATTTTTTAATATATCCACTACATCAGCCTCTAAGGGATGCTGACATTTTTAAGAGTGAAAAATGGGGTTTTTGAATTTTGTCTCTATTTTAGACGCGCAATTTTTCAAAAAAAAAACTATTTTTGAATAAAAATATTCTCTTTTTTCCTTCTGAGTCTTACAAACGATGCCGCGTACAAATCTTTCGATTAGGTCGATGGATATTATACCCCTCAAATTTCGAAAGTCTGCAAAACATGATTTCGCAAGTACCGAATGTTAAAACGCGTTGTGGTCATTTTTCTTAAAAAATAGAACGATACTCTTGTATATAATGTGAGAAAACAGATATATAAAAACTTTCGGGAATCCGGATATATTATAGATTTTTTTTTGCTTCTAAAAACTAAGTGAGATGCTACATCCACGGTTCCTGATGGATCGCATGGAAATGGCTTAGAATGATGTATTTTATTATGTTGATCAATGAAATCAGATGCGCATAAAATGTGAAAATTAGTGTCATTTTATGTTTTTTCGACTCTAATATGCAACTGTGGTTACACAGTGGTCGCCAATAGAATGTATCAAATAAAAGAGATTTACTTTACTGTGTTGGATGCGCAAATTGGAATTCCTTGTGATTTAATGTTATGAACTCAGTTTGTGCAAACTTCACGGACGGACGTGTTTTTAAAGGCTCCTAAGTGTTACCGCATAATACTGTCGTTTTACTCACCGCAGCACATTGAAAGTGCGTTCACTAAGCTGGAATTAAATCACCAACAAGTAGCAGTTGAAATATTATATCACATATTAACGGGTGACTATATATTTTGCACTTTTTAATTAAATTTTTGCACAAAATCCACGTAATCCATTGGAATAAAAAAATTGTACACCAACACCGTCGAATTAAAAAGGTAAACAACAGCTGGACTCTTCTAGCCAACCTGCAAAACACGATACAACGACAACACTCCGAACAGCTGAACATAAAAATTACGTTATCGATAAGTTTACGATATGTGCTACAACCCTGGGTCATTTGTAACTTATGCCTAAAAGTATGCTAAGCAAATGAGCGCAAAAAGAAATTTATCAGCAACCTCGCCAAAATTAACAGGTAGCACTCCACAGAAGCGTATAACACGAAACAAAATGAATCCAGCTACTCCAGACGTCTTTTCATGGAATAAATTGCGCGAACTGCTTGATGAGAAGTTGAAAGATGTCGCTAAAAAAGAGGACATAGAGACAATGCGTACTGAAATAGCGGAATTAAAACAAGAAAATGAAAAGTTGAAAGACGATATACAAAAGTTAACGCATCGTTTGGAGATAGTAGATCGAAAATCCCGATCATCTAATGTTGTAGTCAGCGGTTTAGCTACTTCTTCATCTACTGCAGCCAAAAATGAGTTCATGAACTTATGTACCAATGGATGCAGATATTGTCGCCACCAAAATGATCGCTTCAGGAAGACTTTTTGTGTTTAGTCTGGAATCGTGTAGTCAAGCGCAGAGAATCCAGGCAACAAAGAGGTCGTTGTATGGAAAGAAGATATTTGTTCAACGTGATTATACGGAGAGTGAGCAAAGTATCAGGTTCAATATCCGCAAACTCAAGAACGAAGTAATGAGGAAAAGGAGTGACGTCAGCGTTCGTATGGCAGAATTCGCAATTTATATTAACGATAAGCGATTCTATTGGTCCCATGGAAAAGTAATTGCCCAAACCCAGACAGATGCCGAGTTTTTAAGCCAAATCATTGGTGATTTATTTGTTATTGTTCCTAAAACTAGTAGTTATACTAAATCTAATAATACTGATCTCCCCATACCACAATAGCAATTTGAAACGTACCATTTATTGTCATACAATGTTGCCAATCTTCAAAATTCACTTAATTTCGGCAACTTTATCTATATATATAAAATTGAAATTTGTTTGTACGTTTGTTTGTTTGTTTGTTCGTTTGTTTGTGCCTTATAGACTCGAAAACCGCTGAACAGATCTTACTGAAATTTTTAGGGTACATTGCTACATGGCCTGGAATGAAAATAGGCTATATAATTTTTTGAAATTTCGCGTTGATCTGGAGATATAGCATCAAAACCGGGGTACCTCCAAAAAAATTAGATTTTATATGCAAATATCTTTAGAACTATTACAGATAAAATCTCCAAATTTTGTATGTGTGACGGAATTTAATGAAGAAATAAATTTACCAAATTATATTTAAATCGGTTCAGATTTAGATATAGCTCCCACATGCATATATTTTCGGCCGATTTCTTTATTTTATGTACCAAACATGCTATTTATGTCCAATTTCAATGAAATTTTTAATGTCTGACGGAATTTGTTCAAGAAATAAATGTGCTAAATTATGTCGAGATTGGTTCAGATTTGGATATAGCTCCCATATACATATATTTTCGGCCGATTTCCTTATTTTATGCACCAAACACTCTATATATGTCCGATTTCGCTGAAATTTAGAATGTGTGATGGATATTGGCCTAGAAATATATGTGCCAAATTATATCGAAATCGGTTCAGATTTGGATATAGCTACCATACACATATATTTTCGGCCGACTTCCTTATTTTATACACCAAACACGCTATATATTTCCAATTTCGCTGAAATTTAGAATGTGTGATGGATATTGGCCTAGAAATATATGTGCCGAATTATATCGAGATCGGTTCAGATTTGGATATAGCTCCCACATACATATATTTTCGGCCGATTTCCTTTTTTTATGCACCAAACACGCTATATATATCCAATTTCGCTGAAATTTAAAACGTGTGATGGATATTGGCCTAGAAATATATGTGCCAATTTATATCGAAATCGGTTCAGATTTGGATATAGCTCCATATATACTTTCTGCCGATTTCATGTATTTGAGGCACCAAACACGCTATTTTCGGCCGATTTCCTGTAATTTATTCATTAAACACTGTATGTATGTCCGATTTTGCTGAAATTTGGAATGTCTGACGGAATTTGGTCTAGACATATATGTGCAAAATTATATCGAAATCGGTTATAATTTGGATATGGCACCCTTATATATGTTCGGTCGATTTGCTGCATTTTATGCACCAAACACGCTACTTATATCCAATTTCAATGAAATTTAGAATGTGTGATGGATACTGGCCTAGAAATATATGTGCCAAATTATATCGAAATCGGTTCAGATTTGGATATAGCTACCATACACATATATTTTCGACCGACTTCCTTATTTTATACACCAAACACGCTATATATTTCCAATTTCGCTGAAATTTAGAATGTGTGATGGATATTGGCCTAGAAATATATGTGCCGAATTATATCGAGATCGGTTCAGATTTGGATATAGCTCCCACATACATATATTTTCGGCCGATTTCCTTTTTGTATGCACCAAACACGCTATATATATCCAATTTCGCTGAAATTTAAAACGTGTGATGGATATTGGCCTAGAAATATATGTGCCAATTTATATCGAAATCGGTTCAGATTTGGATATAGCTCCATATATACTTTCTGCCGATTTCATGTATTTGAGGCACCAAACACGCTATTTATATCCAATTTCAATAAAATTTTGAATGTGTGACTGAGCTTGGCCTAGAAATACATGTGCCAAATTATATCGAAATCGGTTCAGATTTGGATGTAGCTCCCATATATATTTTTGGCCGATTTTCCGCATTTGATGCACCAAACACGCCATATATGTTCAAATTCGCTGAAATTTGGAATGTGTTACAGAACTTGGTCTAGAAATAAATGTGCCAAATTATATCGAAATCGGTTCAGATTTGGATATAGCTCCCATATATATTTTCGGCCGATTTTCCGCATTTGATACACCAAACACGCTATATATGTCCAATTTCGCTGAAATGTGGAATGTGTAGCGGAATTTGGTCTAGAAACAAATGTGCCAAATTATATCGACATCGGTTCATATTTGGATATTGCCCCTATATATATTTTCGGTCGATTTCCTGTAATTTATTCATTAAACACTGTATGTATGTCCGATTTCGCTGAAATTTGGAATGTCTGACGGAATTTGGTCTAGACATAAATGTGCAAAATTATATCGAAATCGGTTATAATTTGGATATGGCACCCTTATATATGTTCGGTCGATTTGCTGTATTTTATACACCAAACACGCTACTTATATCCAATTTCAATGAAATTTGGAATGTGTGACGGAATTTGGTATAGAAATGAATGTGATAAATTATATCCAAAAGAGGTTCATATTTGGATATTGCCCCTATATATATTTTCGGTCGATTTCCTGTAATTTATTCATTAAACACTGTATGTATGTCCGATTTCGCTGAAATTTGGAATGTCTGACGGAATTTGGTCTAGACATATATGTGCAAAATTATATCGAAATCGGTTATAATTTGGATATGGCACCCTTATATATGTTCGGTCGATTTGCTGCATTTTATGCACCAAACACGCTACTTATATCCAATTTCAATGAAATTTAGAATGTGTGATGGATATTGGCCTAGAAATATATGTGCCAAATTATATCGAAATCGGTTCAGATTTGGATATAGCTACCATACACATATATTTTCGGCCGACTTCCTTATTTTATACACAAAACACGCTATATATTTCCAATTTCGCTGAAATTTAGAATGTGTGATGGATATTGGCCTAGAAATATATGTGCCGAATTATATCGAGATCGGTTCAGATTTGGATATAGCTCCCACATACATATATTTTCGGCCGATTTCCTTTTTGTATGCACCAAACACGCTATATATATCCAATTTCGCTGAAATTTAAAACGTGTGATGGATATTGGTCTAGACATAAATGTGCCAAATTATATCGAAATCGGTTCAGATTTGGATATAGCTCCCATATATATGTTCGGCCGATTTCCTATTTATTTCAATGAAATTTGGTATATGTGACGGAATTTGGTGCCAAATTATATCGAAATGGGTTCAGATTTGAATATAGCTCCCATATATATTTTCGGCCGATTTCCTGCATTTTGTGCACCAAACATGTTATGTATGTTCAATTTCATTGCAATTTGGTATGTGAGACGGGATTTGGTGTAAAAATAAATATGCAAAATAATATCGAGATCTGTTCAGATCGGAATAGAGCTCCCATATATATTTTCATGTTTTTGTTACGTATGTCCAATTTCAATGAAATTTTGAAGATACTTAGAAGTCATCATTATATACACAAGTACTTATAGTTGAGAAGGAATCGACCAAGGCTACAGCTTTAAATATTATATCTTTGAGAGACTTATTAAGAATAATGTTTTAATATGATATAACTAAATCATTATTTGAGTAAAAATTATGAATACGTGTGGGAGTTGTCCTAAGAGTAATTTAAGATATCACAATATGTTAAAATGTATATGACCTGGAAATAATAAGTCCCTATCCTCAAACCTAAGGTTCTCAAACCTGGTTCTATTCTTAATTTTATTCACTCCAAACCCAATCTGTACAAATAAAGAGAAATTAATACTGTAAGAGTATATGTATCTACCAAAGGAATACTTATAGTCGAAACAGCTCTGAATGGGTAGAGAACGCCTTCATATCTCCTATATTTATATGTTAAAATATTAAAAAAGCATTCCATTATATTTTATCTAAGTCGGGGTAGCAAAGCGCACCGGGTTCAGCTAGTAAAGTATATAAACGAATTTGACATTTTCTTTTTATTTGAAACCCATGTGGAATATAATAAGATATCTAACTTCTCGTGTCTTTTTAAAAACTATAATCTACAGTGGATAGAGGCTATAAAAATAAATAGAGCCGGCCGTGCAATTGGCGGGTGTCTTTATGGTTTTAAAAAATGCATAGTGAACAAGTTAAAATTAGAGTTCATTGATATTAACAACTTCACTGTTTTATCTTCTAATTTGAATGGATATATTTTCTATATGATTCCTTCGAATTTAAATTGTACTAAGTGGAAGGCAGATGCTGATAATTTCGAAATTTTTTTAAAAGAATTGTCTCCGGAAAATTTTTGCATTTTGGGCGACCTAAATGCAAGGATTGGAGAAGAACAGTTTCTAGATGAGAGCATTATAGAAGAATTTTCAGAAATAAACGAAATTCGCCAATCTAAAGACAAAAGTATTAACACCAACGGTAGGAAATTATTACAAACTGTCGATGATATTGGAGGTGTTGTTCTGAATGGTAGAACAACAGGAGACACACCTGGAAATTACACGTTTTGTGGGATTATGTGAAATTCGGTAATTGACTATTGTATATGTTCGTATAGTTTTTTACAATTTGCTTCTAATCTAAGTGTGGATTTAAAAGCCTTCTCAGACCACATGCCTCATCACTTGCAAATCAAAATTCCAAATACTGACCGAAAGAGTGATGAAAGTGGTCAGCAATCGATGCAAAAACTTTCTTGGAAAAACAAATACAATACTCAATATAAACGTAACTTATCTACACTTTCAACAGCAGTCTTTTCACCAAACTCTTCAGTAAATGCCATGATAGAATCAGTCGTAATGAAAATAAAGCAAGCCAACGACATAAGATGTAACAAAGCTGTGTTTGAGCCAAAACAAAAGTGGTTCGATTGGCAATGCTACCGCTCTAGAACAAATATGATGAGACACTTGAAAAAGTACAGAAAATCGCATACTCTCATAAATAAAAATCGTTACTTCTTATCACGGGCAAAATTTAGATCGCTGTGCTCACAGAAAAAACTGGCTTTGTTTAGTACCAATATTAAGAAACTAGATACAATTAAATGTAGTAAGGATTGGTGGTCAATATCAAAATCCTTCAAAAATCGAGTTCAAACCCCCAGAGGCAATATTTCGGCAGAACAATTTAGAAAACATTTTGAGGATATGCAATCCAATCTGGACGACCAAAACTTTAGTTGGTGCGTTCCTTATTTAGTCGATCCTTTCTTAGACTCACGTAAGGCAAACAAATCACCAGGTCAGGATGGTAATCGTACGAATTTTATAAATATGCTCCTAATAACTTTTTAAATCAGACTCTATATGTCTTCAATACGATATTTTTAACCGAAAAAATTCCAACTTGTTTTACGCAATCCATACTTATACCTTTGTTCAAAAAAGACGACCCAAACATTGCTACAAATTACAGAGGTTTGTCACTTATGGACACCATATCAAAAATTTTTAACAGCATTTTGCTGAACCGTATTACACACTGGATAACACGTGAACAAGTTCTCAATGAATTTCAAGCTGGGTTAAGAAAAGATTATTCCACAGTTGACAACATTTTTAATCTTACCAATGCCATAACCCTCAATAGAACCAATAGCATGCACACATATGCCTTTTTTGTTGATTTTTCAACTGCTTTTGATTTGATTCCAAGAAACAGTCTATTTTATAAACTTTCTAGTATGGGACTTTCAACCAAACTGATAAGAATATTGGAAGGTCTATACGACAACATCTAAGGTTTGGGATGGCGTCAGCTATTCAAAATCGTTCCTTGTGAATTCTGGCGTGAAAAATGCTGTATATTAAGTCCTACACTTTTTTCGTTATATATCAACGATTTACCGGATGAATTACCAGGCGGTATCTTTGTAGCTGACACTAATATTAAAGTTTTACTCTATGCCGATGATATCGTCATTCTTTCTGATTCATCTTCCGGATTACAGGGAATGATCAATTCGCTACAGTTATATTGTATTAAATGGCGTCTAAAAGTCAACTTGACTAAATCTATAATAATGGTTTTCCGGAAATCCACTAGAATATCTGCAAATTTAAAATGGTACTATGGGAACCAGGAGATTGAATTAGTTAACAGTTATACATATTTGTGTGCAGAATTAGCATATAACTTATCTTTCAGTACTCATTTACAGAAAAAACTCAGCTCCTCGAAAATGGCTATAAATTCCACGTGGTCTAAGTACTTAAATCATCCTAAAATATCTAATTTTAATACAATGAAAATTGTCAATGCTTGCTCACTGTCAATTATGTTTAATGCTGCTCAAATCTGGGGTTTTTAAAAGTACGATACTGTTGAAAAGTTATTTCGATTCTTTATTAAAAAATGTTATACCTTCCTAACAATACACCAAATTATATGCTACACCTAGAAACTGGGCTTCCTACATTATATTCCCATACACTGAAAATGCATTTTTCCTACATAAACCGGGTTTTGCGTCTGAACCCAAACAGACTAACAAGAATTCTAGCAGAAAAGGTCATTGAAAAAGGAATTTATTGGGCAAAAGAGTGGTCAGCTATTTGCGAAAAAATACAGTTTGTCCCCTCTAATAATAACATACCGAAATGTTATTATTGGAAAGACATAATTGATGCATTGGATAACAGTGAACAAAATAATTTTTATAGTAGTGCTCTGAATTCCCGATTTCACGACCTATATCCTCGATTAGAATATAGTCAAACATCTAATCTTACTAAAAATTTGTCAGCATATGCTACGAGTTGCATTATTAAAGCCAGAGGTGGCTTACTTCATTTAAATGCCAATTCTTTTGTATGAAACAATAATAACGTGTTATGTACAATTTGCAATATGAACGAACATGAAAATACTTTCCATCTCATTGGAGTATGCCCTATTTACACTGAATTTAGGAGTATATACTTTGGAAAAAATATCCTCTCAGAAAGTGAAGTAATTGATGCTTTAAATGGTGCGAATTATCTTTCATTATATAAATATATTACATCTTGTGTTAAATAGAGAAATCTCATACTGAATGAATTTACATAAATGTTAAAAAAATATTTACTTCCTTATAACATTGTCTAATTTTAAAATGGCAAACAGCAAAATAGCTATGCCAATTATAGATGTACATCACTATATACACATACATATGTTATTATTTAGATTTTATTCATGTAAATGTAATACCATCTATTAATAAATAATAATAAAAAAATGTTATGAATGTTGAAGCCAACGAGGTTTTTAAAGTTGGTAGTCGATTGCAGGTTAAACCATTCCAATGACAAACATCTGCCCAAAGTAAAAGTAGAAGAACCGATATATGTTCGCCATTAGGAAAACTATAAGCCAAAAATTGGTTGCAACTGATATATATATATATATATATATATATATATATATATATAAGCCAAAAATTGGTTGCAACTGATATACATATATATATAAATATATAATAAATAATAATAAACAAGTAAGAAAAGTCTATAGTCGGACGGAGCCGACCATGGGATACCCTATACCACTATCTCTGGACAATCGCTCTCCACGGAACTTTTTTTCAATGATTGTGAAAATTTAATTATCAAATATCAGATATGTACTCGTAATGTATAATACTTATGACCAAAACCAAAAAGTTATCTATCATGACAAAGAAATTTTTGTAGCAGGAAAGGAAAATTTAGTTCACACAAACTAAAATGTAATGAAACCCACTTATGTAGTACTACTACTTCCGTTTTTAACCGCTACGTTATTGAAATTTTTACCAATTTCACAGAAAAGTTTCAGTCCATTTAACCCGCTAAGTATTATCTGATCTTCACGTTGGTTTGTACGCTTCTTCGTTATCAAAAACTCAAACTTTGTTTAGAATTTTGCGGGTTATTATTTTGACCTACAGAGCCGCTACAAAATTGGTTTAAATTTAGTTTTTGGTCCATTTCATCCCCTGAATATTTCACGATCATCACCAAAAACTAATCATTTCTATTCTGGCCCGAACCCAACCTCCTTAAAAAATTCGTTACAATCGGTCCATAATTGCGGCCTTAAGATTGTTTACAATTTTTAATGGACGGACACACATCGCTAAATCGCTTTATCTCGTCGAGATATGAATTATGGCATACCAAATAAGGGGTCTAGGACGAATATTTCGTGGTGTTACATAAACTTTTGGAGAGATAATATGTAGCATGGGATAAAATGTGGTTCTCTACACAGAACCCATTATATATTGGGCAGTTGGCCCGTTATCTAGCAAACACTTTATTGCAATTTACATCAGAGGAAAGGTCAATAGTTTTTTCCATATGTAGGCTACTTTGCGAAATATATGTATATGTCCTCAAGGAATTAAAATATCGACCAAAAATAACATTTTTATATTTTTCATACAAAAGTAATGGTCCATTTCACCCGCTAAAGAATATCAGATCATCATTCAAAATTGTAGGCATCTTTTTCGACCTATACTCTTACCCGGTGCAAAATTTCGTGACTATTGATGTATAATTGCGACTTCTAGCGAGTTTATTATTACACTACAAACAAATAACGGAATATATTAGGATGTAACTCTGTTATCTGATCATGCACACCAACATAATTGGCATCAATTGAAAGGTCAAGCGTTCCACTTTCAAGTATATCTCACTTGTCCGGAATGTCACTTCCAGGAATTAAGATATAAGCTGTATATTAAAAATTTTCACAATTTTCACACAAAAGTTTTGGTCCATTTAACCCTCTAAATATTATCCGATCGCCTTCTCAAATTGCAAGCTTCTCCTTTGTGATATACTCTTACCTTATTTAAAATTATGCGTTGATCAGACTATTATTGAGACCTACAGAGCCGCTAGAAAATTGGATAAATATTATGTTTTTGGTCCATTTCACCCGCTAAATATTTCACGATCATCACCAATAAGAATAGGGATCTATTCTGATCTGAACCCGACCTCCATACAAAATTTCGTGACGATCGGTCCATAATTGCGGCTTGGAGCGTGTTTACAATTTATAATGGACAGACGGACGGACGGACGGAGGGACGGACGGACACACATCTCAAAATCGTTTTATCTCGTCGAGATATGAAGATTGGTATACCACATTGGGGGTCTCCGACGAATATTTCGCGGTGTTACATGAATTTTTACCAAAACAAACTTATAATACCCTTTTCCACATTGTGGTATAGGGTATAAAAAATGTTATGATCTAAAAATGTTCGCCATTAGGAAAACTATAAGGCAAAAATTGGTTGCAATATATATATATATTAGTTGCAACCATATATATATATATATATATATATATATATATCAGTTGCAACCAATTTTTGCCTTATAGTTTTCCTAATGGCGAACATTTTTAGATCATAACATTTTTTTATTATTATTTATTATATATTTATATATATATGTATATCAGTTGCAACCAATTTTTGGCTTATAGTTTTCCTAATGGCGAACATATATCGGTTCTTCTACTTTTACTTTGGGCAGATGTTTGTCATTGGAATGGTTTAACCTGCAATCGACTACCAACTTTAAAAACCTCGTTGGTTTCAACGTGTTTTTGCCTATGTTTATTCATTTAAGCGGTCATAACTTCCACGCAAAATAATTTTTTTTTTTGCTAAATTTTTGAGCTTTGTTCAAACACTTCATTTTATCCAATTATAGACATAGTTACTGGTAAAGTACAATAGGTTGCGTATTACAATAGCGCAAACCTTGGTTTCATGGAAACTAAAACTACACTTCTAATGTATTACTTTTCAAAATTTCCACTGCATCCACCTTTTATGGATGCTGACAATTTGAAACAAGATTTTAGGTGTTTTTCGTATTTTTTATTTGACTTGGACGCGCATTTGGGAATTTCAAAAAACCAATCATATAATTAAATTACTCGCGCCCACACAGAAACACAAAATTTAGTGCGATATTTTTTTCTAAAAAACCTATTTTTTGAGTACAGTATTTGCAATAGCCTTTTGAGTATGCTGGTACCCCGCGATATTTTAGTTTTTCGGCTGTCCGGATCATATAAAACATAGATCGTGAAAATCCATCCACTAGAACGGCGAAAACGGTTACTGCAAAAATTGAAAAAATGGCGAAAAATGTTATTGAAAATATCGCGGACTGTTTTTGAAAGTCCCGTTTTCTGTGGATCATTTCCATTTCAATGAAGAAACAGACACATCACACGCGTTTTTGTGAAAACAGCGATTTAAAAATAGTGAAATGGGAGCAGTATCCGATTTATCTTAAAAATACTGTGTGATGATACATCCACGGTTCTTGATGGATTTATTGAAGTAGGTTTAGGATTTTATTGAAATAGGTTTAGATCCATTCACGTTTGATAGTGAAATCGGATGCGCATAAAAAATGTACGCACTAGGGATATAACTTTTTGCACTTTTTTGCAGATATCGAAAATACCATCACATAGCCGTGTAGAGCATGAAAAACTATTATGAAATAAGGTGTAATTTTTTCACTATCGCGAAATGCATTTTTTAATTTTATCTGTTATAACAACATATTTGCTTTTCATTAAAATTTTTATTTTTTTGTAATCTAATTTAAAATCATTATCAAAGCGTTCTGGACCAAATTGTTCTCAAATCGCGCCATTTCGGAGCATATTAGGAACTTTTGACAATATTGCAATTTTTGGTTTTTCTTTATAAACTCGTGAATTTTATGTTTATATTTTTTGTACCTATCGGACAAGAGAATATGGTGTCATTTGCAACAAATTCGCGAAAGTTACAGACCGTTTTTAATAACTTTGCCTGTGAGAAATGTATTTTTGTCTATAACTATTTATTCAAACAAAGCAAATTTAAAATTATAAGTAGAAAAAATACCAAAAGGGTTTTAGTAATTGCGGTCGGAAACTTTTTCATCGAATCGATCTTAGAAACGCGTTTTCATTATTAGGACAAAATTCCCCACATGGTACTGGTGTTGTATTTTTGTAGAAAACAAATACAATTCTCACAGGCAAGGTCAACAAAAACAGCCTGTAACTTTCGCGAATTCGTTGCAAATGACCCCAAATTCTCTTGTCCGATAGGTACAAAAAATATAAACATAAAATTCACGAGTTTATAAAGAAAAACCAAAAATTGCAATAGTGTCAAAAGTTCCTAGTATGCTCCCAAATGGCGCGATTAGAGATCAGATCAGAACGCTTTGATAATGATTTTAAATTAGATTACATAAAAATAAAAATTTTAATGAAAGCAAATATGTTGTTGTAACAGATAAAATTAAAAAATGCATTTCTGAACTTCCATGCATTTGGTGCGGAAACTTTTTTCGCGATAGAGAAAAATTGAAACCGTATTTCATAATAGTTTCGCATGCTCTACACGGCTATGTGGTGGTATTTTTTTGGTTATAGCCCTAGTACGCACTTTGTGCAAATTATAAGCGTTATAAGTTTTTTGCACACTAAACTGTAGACGATGCTACATCGCAGCGGTCAAAATAAAACTTGGTAAATGTATACAAACGAAAAGAAAACATTTCCTTTTATCGGGAAACCACATGCGCATCAAGTGAAAGTATATTACCCGATACAGTTTTCCTGCAAAATTATTCTCCATTTAAAGGAACACAAAAATTTTTTGAAAACCTTTCATATCTTCCGCAGGATATTAATGTGTATTCGGGAAGTAAATACTATAATAAATATGGGTTTGTGCGTGAATTTTACCTAAAAATAGATGAATAACTCCGACCTATTTTCCTACATTTTCTTCAAGAAATAAATTTGAAAAATATTTGTTTCTTACAAATATTTTTTTAAATTTGCTCAATATATTTTTTTGTTTTTCCTCTAATATGCAAACCGCTAAACAGATTAAAGTTTTGGTTTCATTTGAATCTTCGCGATGTTTAGATTATGTACATGTTTTTCAAATATTTTTAGGATGCATAAACAGCTTGAATTTTATTAAAATTAGTTCCAAACTACCAATTTTTTTGTAACTCTTTCTTGTTTTCCGCGAAAATTTACATTTTTTTTACTAAATTTATGGGACCTCAGTAATCATATAATACGTTGGAAGTCATTATCGAATAGTACTTCTCAATATAATGCGTAGCGTTTTTTAAGATTTTTTTCTTATTATCAGAATTGCAAGCGGCCCACTGTTGAACAGTGGAACCAAAACCATCTGCACTTAGGCCAATTTCCAAATGGTTACATTTAAACGCCATAATATCGGACATACTAGCATATGTAGAATTTTTTGGAAAGTGGGGACTAGAAGCACTTTTGATGGCCTTTTCAAAAATGCATAGCCCATCGACGCACGCGACCCCGTTGTTGAACAGTGGAGCCAAAACCACTTGCACTTAGACCAATTTCCAAATTGGTACATTTCAACGCCATAATATCGGAAATACTAACATATCTAGATATTTTGGAAAGTGGGGTCCTGAAGAATTTTGGATTACCATTCCAAAAATGCATAGCCCATCGAAGCAAGCGACCCCGTTGTTAAACAGTGGAACCAAAACCGCCTGCACTTAGGCAAATGGTGTTACGGCCCAATACGGGCGTTTATTCGGGCCATTCGGTAGCTCCACGGTGGCTTCTCAAGGTGGTCCTTAACCCACCCAAACAAACCCAGGGCCTAACATCATTTTTAAGATGAACTAAAACACAAAACAATACTTTACACAACACATACACGGAGAACATTTTCGGAGAACTGGGTCTCTTGGTGACTCAAACAACACTTGACTCGACCAACCAATTATATTTTGGGTGTATTCATTAATTTTGCGCCTAAGAGTCGGCTTTACATTTGCTGCCATTAACCCTTATGCCAGTTGCGGACTTGGCACAACAATTTGCGTGGTCAACCAGTTTAACAACCTGACAGTGTGGAAACTATTATGGCAGTTCTTGCAGTTATTCGCCCTGCTGACACGTTTGGTTTGGATAGGTTCTGGCCACACAGATTATTTTCACAGGGTGTATCATAAATTTAACAAGGCAAAGGTTGCCACTGGTCAGCGTATAAATTTAGATTGGGCGTAAATGAAGCTTTTTTAAATCACGCAAGCATAGATTTTAAATTTGTGGTTTAGGAAAAATAATTCCTACCTTTATATTGTTGGAGTCTTATTGTAGTGGCTTACGCTTAGTAGTTTCCGGCAAACCTTCTGGATAACGGATAACTTGTGGATGAAATAATTTCTTCCTGAGCCTTTGCTCTAAAATCTGTCTATGCCTTTTTACACAATTTAACTCACTTCACTAATTATAATCCGAGGTCATGAAGGTTTGATGCCGCACACGTTAAACACACTAAACTTTTGAATATTTATTAAAGTTTTCAACTTTTACTATGGCCAACAATACACACAATTTGTAACCACACTGGCAAATTTCCACCTTACAAATTAAAGTTTTCTATTTTTTGTTGCCTTTTATAGGGATTTATTCCCAAATGGATTTATTTTAGTTATTTATTTGATTTTATCATAGCACATTGAGAATACTATAATTCGTATGAATTAGTGCTAGTGGTATAAGGAAAAGTATATAAAGATTCATGAGTTTACTTTAAATTGCATACAATAATGTGGGTAATAGTTTCATTTACAAGTATAAATTATTTAGAAAAATATTTCTCTAGTTTTGTTTTAAAATGCAGGTTGTTGCTTATAGTTTGTATATTTGGTGGAAGGCAATTCCAAAGACGAATTGTTGGTATGAAATATTGCTTCCTGGATCTTAAACTTTTAAATCTCAGTTGAATGATTTTCCTGTCTCTTTTGGAATTAGCAAATTGTATGCGATCTATAAGGTACTGGGGTTCATTGTTGGTTATAACTCTGTGTAGAAAAATAAGACTTCTGTATTTGAGGTAGTTCCCAAAGCTCATATTAAATATTTTGTTGGCATATGCAGAAATCCGGTCACTGCGTTTTTTGTTAAAAACATATCTAGCGATATTATTATTATTATTATTATTAAATGAAAATTCTTATTTCGAGCTTGAGGTCTTTATGTGTTCTTTATTTCTTCTCCAATATTTCGGAATTAATTAAATTCCATCTTCAGGGAGTGTTTTTTGATCTACAAATAAAGACAAAGTACGACTTATAATCTATATCACAGCATTTGTTACAAATAAGTGTAAAAATATGTAAAAATAAATAAATAAAATGTATAATCACAGAAAAATAATAAATATCGCTTACGTGTAAATAATAATAACAAACTTAAATCTAGCATAGTATGTCTACCATCGTCAAAGTTTAGTATTGCACTGATTATTTACATATTGAGCGATTATTCTTCTGCGTCAGATATCTGTAACAATATGCTGTATTGTCTGTGTCTGTTTTGCTGTTAATTCGTTTTGTTGTTGGCAAGCGATTTATGTGGAGCATTTTTAATGTAAGTCTTTTGTTGTAATGACTCTCTGTTTGAAGAACTCTCACTCCATCTATGTTGGGTATGTGATTATGATGCTTACAGTGTTCTGCAAGCGCTGTTTTCTGTGTTGTATTTGTATTTCGTAGTTTTATGTCCGACTTGTGTGCTGACATTCTTGTTTTAAGTTTATTTTTGGTTGTACCAACATATAGTTTGCTGCAATTTTCTTCATTATTGCCTCCACATTCAATTTGATAGATCACATTACTCCTTTCCATTTTAGGTATCTTACTTTTTATTTGACTAAATATTGTTTTGGTTGTGTTATTAGAACTATGGGCTATTGTATATTTGTTTTTATCGTATATGTCCGATTTTTCCAATCTTTCTGATATATTTGGTATATATATCAGCGATTTATATATTTTCGGTGTTTTTTCTTCTTTGGGTTTTCTTGTTTGTGGTTTATACTTGTTTAATAATGACTTCGTTAATTGTATTGGGAAATTGTTTTGGGTAAGTATTTTTGTGATTTTTATCTTATTTTCATCGTGGAATTGTTCATCACTTATATTCATCACTCTATTTATTAGGTTGTTTGCCGTATTAATAATTGTCCTCTTTGTATGCTTTGAGTGGAAATTTATGAGTCTTCCAGAGGCTGTTGGTTTCTGGTACCAGTTTAGTTGTATTTGGTTGTCGACATTTCTTATAACTAGTGTGTCCAAATATGGAATTTTTCCTTCAGATTCTTCTTCTAGCGTAAATTTTATGTTTTTATGAAAATTATTTAGCGTAGTCAATGTTTCATCAATTGCATCTTTCCTAACTATTGCAAATAAATCATCCACGTATTTCGTCAGTATCTTTGGTTTTGTAGAAAGTAATCCCATTGAAGATTTTAATAGTGTTTCCATCACCAAGTCGGCTGTAATGGGTGACGCTGGGGAGCCCATCGGTAAGCCTACTTTCTGTTTATAAAGTTTGTCTTCGTATTTAAAGTATCTGTTTTCCTTAATGCAGAACTTTACAATATTTAGGAACAAATGTTTTGGTATCTGCGTGTGTTGTTGAATGTCATTCCATCTATCCTCTATTATTTGTAGTCCTAAATCTACTGGTTTGCTAGGAAACAACGAAACCACGTCAAAGGAAACCATTTTTTCATCATCGTAAATCGTCATGTTTTTAAACTTATCTCTAAATTGCACCGAATCTTTTATTATTATTTATTAATAGATATGTATTCACAATTATTGTACATGTTACAAATTGCATTAAAAAATATCTATGATATACTTGGCTAGCAAAATGCTGTAAGCCATTTTATAAACATGTGATAAATTAGTGTACTGAATATACAATAGGTTGTGATTGATTTTGAAACATTAAATTCATTTAACATTAATTTTCTGTATTTAATAGAATTTTCGAGGTATTTATACAAAGATTCAAAATTCGAGCCATTTAAAATCCTACAAACTTCGTTCAATGAAAGATTTACTTTATTAAAACAAGCGATCCTATATTCTCTGTATATAGGACAAACACCAATGAAATGCGTTCATATTGCACATAGTACAGATGCCATCTACATCGTTTCTGAAGCTCCGTGCATTTAGATCTAGCAAACCCCCTTGAGCTTTAATTATTAAACTAGACGCACGCGTGGAAAGTTCAGCTGTTTTGATAGGCGTTACATCATAACTCAGTTGACCATATAATTCGTGATGCTGAGAGTTTGAAGCGGCTAGATAAAGTTTTGGCGTTTTACGGTAAACAGTCTTTGTGTTATTTCTTTAGAATAATAACAAATAGGGACAGTGTCTTCCGGGGGATTGAACTGAATGGAAGAACATATACTGGACCAATCTCCGGCCCAGCCGATATTTAGATTTAAAATTTCCGCCGCTAATATTCGTGGTAACCTTTGATTGTTAAGGCGTAGAACTTTGTTTACATAGTCAAAATGTAATTTTAAAGAGATTCCAAACAATGTATTCCAGCCAGTCTCAATATGGAGCATATATGTGGTGTGTTTTCAGGTAAAAATAAAATTCTTTTTATAAAGTAGCGAAACAATTTTTCAACGTCGTCGTATTTTCTATAGTCCCATACTTGCGCTACATATAGCATTATTGATTTAGAACAAGCATCAAATAATTTTAGTTTGTTATTACGAGTTATGTTTTTGTTGGCAATATATTTAGACCATGTTGAGTTTATGGCAATTTTGGACACTGAAAGTTTGTTTTTTAATTGTCGACTAAAAATAAATAGTAGGTTATTTCCACCTTACAAATTAAAGTTTTCTATTTTTTGTTGCCTTTTATAGGGATTTATTCCCAAATGGATTTATTTTAGTTATTTATTTGATTTTATCATAGCACATTGAGAATACTATAATTCGTATGAATTAGTGCTAGTGGTATAAGGAAAAGTATATAAAGATTCATGAGTTTACTTTAAATTGCATAAAATAATGTGGGTAATAGTTTCATTTACAAGTATAAATTATTTAGAAAAATATTTCTCTAGTTTTGTTTTAAAATGCAGGTTGTTGCTTATAGTTTGTATATTTGGTGGAAGGCAATTCCAAAGACGAATTGTTGGTATGAAATATTGCTTCCTGGATCTTAAACTTTTAAATCTCAGTTGAATGATTTTCCTGTCTCTTTTGGAATTAGCAAATTGTATGCGATCTATAAGGTACTGGGGTTCATTGTTGGTTATAACTCTGTGTAGAAAAATAAGACTTCTGTATTTGAGGTAGTTCCCAAAGCTCATGTTAAATATTTTGTTGGCATATGCAGAAATCCGGTCACTGCGTTTTTTGTTAAAAACATATCTAGCGATATTATTATTATTATTATTACTATTATTATTATTATTAAATGAAAATTCTTATTTCGAGCTTGAGGTCTTTATGTGTTCTTTATTTCTTCTCCAATATTTCGGAATTAATTAAATTCCATCTTCAGGGAGTGTTTTTTGATCTACAAATAAAGACAAAGTACGACTTATAATCTATATCACAGCATTTGTTACAAATAAGTGTAAAAATATGTAAAAATAAATAAATAAAATGTATAATCACAGAAAAATAATAAATATCGCTTACGTGTAAATAATAATAACAAACTCAAATCTAGCGTAGTATGTCTACCATCGTCAAAGTTTAGTATTGCACTGATTATTTACATATTGAGCGATTATTCTTCTGCGTCAGATATCTGTAACAATATGCTGTATTGTCTGTGTCTGTTTTGCTGTTAATTCGTTTTGTTGTTGGCAAGCGATTTATGTGGAGCATTTTTAATGTAAGTCTTTTGTTGTAATGACTCTCTGTTTGAAGAACTCTCACTCCATCTATGTTGGGTATGTGATTATGATGCTTACAGTGTTCTGCAAGCGCTGTTTTCTGTGTTGTATTTGTATTTCGTAGTTTTATGTCCGACTTGTGTGCTGACATTCTTGTTTTAAGTTTATTTTTGGTTGTACCAACATATAGTTTGCTACAATTTTCTTCATTATTGCCTCCACATTCAATTTGATAGATCACATTACTCCTTTCCATTTTAGGTATCTTACTTTTTATTTGACTAAATATTGTTTTGGTTGTGTTATTAGAACTATGGGCTATTGTATATTTGTTTTTATCGTATATGTCCGATTTTTCCAATCTTTCTGATATATTTGGTATATATATCAGCGATTTATATATTTTCGGTGTTTTTTCTTCTTTGGGTTTTCTTGTTTGTGGTTTATACTTGTTTAATAATGACTTCGTTAATTGTATTGGGAAATTGTTTTGGGTAAGTATTTTTGTGATTTTTATCTTATTTTCATCGTGGAATTGTTCATCACTTATATTCATCACTCTATTTATTAGGTTGTTTGCCGTATTAATAATTGTCCTCTTTGTATGCTTTGAGTGGAAATTTATGAGTCTTCCAGAGGCTGTTGGTTTCTGGTACCAGTTTAGTTGTATTTGGTTGTCGACATTTCTTATAACTAGTGTGTCCAAATATGGAATTTTTCCTTCAGATTCTTCTTCTAGCGTAAATTTTATGTTTTTATGAAAATTATTTAGCGTAGTCAATGTTTCATCAATTGCATCTTTCCTAACTATTGCAAATAAATCATCCACGTATTTCGTCAGTATCTTTGGTTTTGTAGAAAGTAATCCCATTGAAGATTTTAATAGTGTTTCCATCACCAAGTCGGCTGTAATGGGTGACGCTGGGGAGCCCATCGGTAAGCCTACTTTCTGTTTATAAAGTTTGTCTTCGTATTTAAAGTATCTGTTTTCCTTAATGCAGAACTTTACAATATTTAGGAACAAATGTTTTGGTATCTGCGTGTGTTGTTGAATGTCATTCCATCTATCCTCTATTATTTGTAGTCCTAAATCTACTGGTTTGCTAGGAAACAACGAAACCACGTCAAAGGAAACCATTTTTTCATCATCGTAAATCGTCATGTTTTTAAACTTATCTCTAAATTGCACCGAATCTTTTATTATTATTTATTAATAGATATGTATTCACAATTATTGTACATGTTACAAATTGCATTAAAAAATATCTATGATATACTTGGCTAGCAAAATGCTGTAAGCCATTTTATAAACATGTGATAAATTAGTGTACTGAATATACAATAGGTTGTGATTGATTTTGAAACATTAAATTCATTTAACATTAATTTTCTGTATTTAATAGAATTTTCGAGGTATTTATACAAAGATTCAAAATTCGAGCCATTTAAAATCCTACAAACTTCGTTCAATGAAAGATTTAATTTATTAAAACAAGCGATCCTATATTCTCTGTATATAGGACAAACACCAATGAAATGCGTTCATATTGCACATAGTACAGATGCCATCTACATCGTTTCTGAAGCTCCGTGCATTTAGATCTAGCAAACCCCCTCGAGCTTTAATTATTAAACTAGACGCACGCGTGGAAACTTCAGCTGTTTTGATAGGCGTTACATCATAACTCAGTTGACCATATAAATCGTGATGCTGAGAGTTTGAAGCGGCTAGATAAAGTTTTGGCGTTTTACGGTAAACAGTCTTTGTGTTATTTCTTTAGAATAATAACAAATAGGGACAGTGTCTTCCGGGGGATTGAACTGAATGGAAGAACATATACTGGACCAATCTCCGGCCCAGCCGATATTTAGATTTAAAATTTCCTCCGCTAATATTCGTGGTAACCTTTGATTGTTAAGGCGTAGAACTTTGTTTACATAGTCAAAATGTAATTTTAAAGAGCTTCCAAACAATGTATTCCAGCCAGTCTCAATATGGAGCATATATGTGGGTGTGTTTTCAGGTAAAAATAAAATTCTTTTTATAAAGTAGCGAAACAATTTTTCAACGTCGTCGTATTTTCTATAGTCCCATACTTGCGCTACATATAGCATTATTGATTTAGAACAAGCATCAAATAATTTTAGTTTGTTATTACGAGTTATGTTTTTGTTGGCAATATATTTAGACCATGTTGAGTTTATGGCAATTTTGGACACTGAAAGTTTGTTTTTTAATTGTCGACTAAAAGATAAATTGTAGGTTATATCAACTCCGAGGTATTTTTAAGAATTGACAATCTCAATTTCATCATCACCGAAATACCAGTTTAAATGTCTAGAAATCCTTGTGCCTTTTCGAAATACAATTATTTTCGACTTCGTAAGATTGACAGTAAGACTCCAAGCCATGTGGCGTGTTCGAATGTATGACAATGTCATCAGCATATAACAAAAATTTCATATTTGAATTTGCAACATTAACACCTCCTGGAATAATATTCGGTAGATCATTCAAATACAATGAAAATAATAATGGGCTGAGAATACAACCTTGCCTTACGCCAGATTGTACTGGGAAACTAGAGGAGAATTTATTGCGATCCCAAATCTTAGCGATATTATTAAACGTGACATTCAGCTTATCCTGGTCATCATAATTACAGTTGTAAAATAATTCGGAGGCATAAAGTAGAGATGAAACGAAATAAGATTTTGCCAGAAGCATACGTATTTCTAATGGGGTAGAGGTTTGGACAGCCCAGAGGTTGCGTAGCATTCCATGAACCTTACAAGTTGCGATATTAATATGATTTGACCAAGAAAGTTGTTCATTGAAGACCAGTTCAAGGTTGGTGGCGGCGCTATCATATTGGATGTTTGTTACGAATAATATGAATGCATTTCGACTTTGTGGGGTTGATTGCTAGTTTATTGATGCTAGCCCACGTAAATATACTATGTAGATCAGTGTAAATTTCATTCAATGTAGTATCCAAATGTGTGGAATTCGATCCAATATAAAGCTGGACGTCATCTACATACATGTGTAATTGACAGTGTTTTAATATATCCGGAAGATCATTTATATAGATGCAAAACAATAAGGGGCCCAAAACGAAACCCTGCGGTACACCATTATTTACAGATAACTCGATGGAAGCTTTGTGTTTAAGCTAATTAGTTTATTTTTGTATATTATTTTCGCTTATCAACGGTCAATCTGTTGTGGCCTAGATTATCGTTAAAATCTGCAAACTCCTTATTGTTACATCCTTGTAACATTTGCATTGCAGATTTTAACGATAATTCTTTCGTTGAGTTCCTTTGACATTTTCCCACCTCTCATCATCTACTTTTACTTTCCATCGGGTCGTTGAAACGCGCGCTTTATCGTAATCTAGCATCTGCAAAATTGTTGCAAATTATATGTAATATCGTTACCACAACCTTTTATTTATTCAATAAAAACCATTTGACTTATAGTCAAACAAAATATAAACGAAAATACTGCCTTTTATTTTTCTCCTTTTTTCTTTTATTTACATTGACGTAAACATTTGGCCACTTCGAGCCGCGATTGAGTCGGTGTTGTTGTCGGTACCATTTCTTATTGGTTTGCTTGTTCTCCTTTCACTGCAAACAACACAACAAAAATCTATCCTACAGTCCATCCGTCATCCATCTACATATTTTATTTTCACCCTTAATCTCATCAAAAAAACAGGTACGTAAAGTGTTTTATGTGAGAATATCAAAATAAATAAAATATAAAAGTGAAAAATAACAACAATTGTTTGTGTCGTGATCGTGATCAATCTTTTGTCGTGTGCCTTTACTACGATATTTACAAGTGAAAAAGAAAAAGGTTCTAACATCCAAATAAAACCAAAAGGGATAAGTGACATTTATTTTTTGGTATTTTTTGTCATAAAATAATCTTAATTTTTTTCCTATAAATATTGGTGGAACAGTTCAAAATAATAATTTAAATATTTACCTAAAAGTGCATTAATATAATCGCAAAAAGTTCTCTTCAATTTGATATATTAATTGTTCCTAAATTGCATTTTTTATTCCCCACATAATTTGCATAAAAATCCCTTTACGTCTGTTCGGTTATTAGCAAGCGACCAACATACATTAGTTTATACGTTTATACGTACATACGGTCATAAACATACATACGTACACTCATATCGTTGAGTCAGTCGATTGGTCGTTTACTTGTTTGCTTGCTTGGTGATACACACACACACACTGTATACCCCCATGCCAGATGTGTGGTGTTTTTTCTTTTTTGTTGAGTAGTGGTATCCAAGTAGGAAATTTTTTCGATATCCCTGTTGGAAAAATATTCTTAGTACACGCAAAATTAATAATTTAATATACTGAAATATTTTATAGTAAATATTTTTGAGAGTGATACGGTAGTGTTGTTCGAATTTTTTTGGAAATTAAAAAATCGTATACACCCTACACTCGGTCAATTCGACTTTTTAATAAATAAAGTGATTTTTTGACCGTTTTGTGAAAAATCAATTATTTTTATTAAAATTTTCGAGAATTTTTAATTTGATTTAATTTGCTTTGTGGTTTTTTGGTCCACATTCACCCTACAATCGGTATTAAATCATAAAATCTCGGTATTTTCGGTTGAAATTAAATATCTTGAATTTTTGTACGGTTTCGGTACGTGAAATTACGGTTTTTCAATTTTGATAAGAAAATATTTGAATTTTGTAAAATATTTATATATATTTTTGATTTTTAGATATACACTTGATATTATATATACAATTTGTCGATCTTTTATATAAATATTTTTGATTTCTATTCGATTCCTTTTGATGTTTATTCGATTTTTTTGGAAATTCTCTGAATTTTTTGGCTTTTTTAAACTTTTTTGCCGAAACTTTGTGGATTTATTGATATTTTCTGCATTTCTTTGGCGAAATTTCTGAAAGCTCGTGTGTTTAGATACTAATTGAGTATTTCTAAACTGCTTTCTTGTGAAAATTGTTTCCTGTTTTTGAGCTTTTAATTAAATTTCGGGTATTTTCGTGACTCTATAGTGAGTTTTGAAGTAGGTTTTTGGAAATTCAGTACGAATTCCAAAATGTTTTTTCCAGTTTAGCGATTTTTGTGCTTCTTTCGCTTTTGAACTTTCTTTGAGTGATTTTTTCGGACTTTAGTTGAATTTTTTGTGATAATTCAAAATGTCAGTCACTCCATTACATCTTTTTATCAGAGCATCGGACGCTATACTAACATTCGAGTCTCACTACAGCGCTCTTAAGCCTGAAGAGATAGACGAATATGGGTTAGAAGTCCGTAAAGAAGAAATTCAAAAGTTATGGGTAAAGACACAGGAGATGTTTGAAAAGTGTCTTGATTTTGTGATGTCTTCCGGTGATACGAAAAAGGAGGATATTGAATCGATCGACAGTATGTATGATGTAGCTTATCAGACTTACTTGAGATGTTTGTCCGCTATACGAAGTCAGTTAGGTAAACTTAAGAACTCGACAATGAACGATTCGGTTGCCTCTTTAGCGCAACCATCGGTTGCTAGTCCACTAGAAGCGAGAGGTAATCTTAGTACTTCTACTCAGGCTTCACGTGAAGTGAGAACCCAAGTTGATCCTCCTAATACTTTGTCTTTTAGGAGTCTTGGTTTAGATGATATTCCCAGTGATAGCGTTCATAACCTCGCACTTCTACCGTGTGATGTGGATATTTTTGAGGGCGATTTTCATTCTTGGCCCACGTTCCGCGACTTATTCACAGCCATTTATATTAAATCTTCTCGGGTTAGCGATGTTGAACGCTTATGTTATTTGGTTCGGAAGACTAGTGGAGAGGCTCGTGAGATAGTTTTTAAATTTCCATTAACTAATAGTTGTTTCGTTCTTGCGTGGAAATCTTTGAAGGACACTTACGACAATCCTCGTGTTATAGTACACAATCAATTAAAAATCCTTTTCCCGGCACCCTCTCAACCTTCTCGTATTTCCAACGATCCTAAATCGTCGAGAAAATCTGGTTGTGTGCTTTGTCCAAATAAAGGTCATCGATTATTTGAATGCCTGTGATTCCAAAATCAGTCCTATTCGGAACGGTACAAAATAGTTAAACGGTACCACTTGTGTGTAAATTGTCTACGTAGAGGACATGGAGTGAAAAAGTGTGATAGTAGTCGTCGTTGTTCCAAATGTAATCAACCTCATCACACTTTATTACATCGCGTAGATACCCAGTCGAATACTTCGGCTCCGGGTAATTTAGTCGCGACTAATTCCAGATCGGTCGATCCGCCTTCCTCATCGAAGCAACCTAGACCATCCACATCCGCTGGTTGTCTACCTCGTCAGTCCTTTCATGTAGCACAAAACAAATCGGTTTTGTTAGGAACAGCCATGGTTAATATTGTTCATCATGGTGTTTCCTATTCGGCTAGGGCGCTTATAGATCCAGCATCTGAGTCGTCACTCGTGCCTGAGCGACTTCAGAATCGTTTAAAACTTCCTGTGCATTCCACTACTACTTCTATTTCTGGTGTGAATTTTACTGTACCGGCCACTTCTCGAAAATATTTTTCTTTAAAAATTGGAAGTCCTCTTGATAGCCGTCTTATTATGGAAACGACAGCTTTAGTTTTGCCTTTGATTTCGGGAAATATTCCCTCGTATACTGTCAGCCCGGATTTAAGAGCACAACTAACTGATTTGCGGCTGGCTGATGTCGGCCCGTAGATCTTTTACTAGGTGCTGATCTCTATCCGAAGATTTTATTAGATGGTTGTAGACCCATTCTTTCTGGTACTTTGTTGGCTCAAAATTCGATATTTGGTTGGTTAGTTACCGGTCCTGTCCCCACGACCGAGGTTCGAACATTCGCGACTAAAATTGACGTGATAGAAGAAGACAACATTAATAAAACTCTTTTGCGTTTTTGGTAGCTATAGGAACCTCCCAAACGAAATATGATGTCTCCTTTTGCGAAGATAATTATATAAAAACTACGCGTAGAATGTCGGACGGTAGATATATAGTAACACTGCCAATTAAACCTGACATAGATCCTCAGGAATTTTTGGGTAGGTCGCGAGAAACCGTTTTAAAGCAGTAGCTTAGAAATGAATCGTCTTTATTGAGAAAATCGGACGTTAAGGTTGTTTATGACGCGGTCCTACAAGATTATTTAGATCCTGACCACATGAGGTTAGTATCCCCCAGTTCCTCTACTAATACTTTATCTTCTTATTTGCCTCACCATCCCGTCATAAACCCTGATGAACAGACCACTAAACTTCGGGTAGTCTTTAACGCTTCCATCAAGACATTGTAGCATATAACCCCTTTGATTTTCTGTTGAATTTCAGCTAGAAATGCAACGATACTTCTGACGTAAGCATATGGCTGTAGCATGCTAGGTTCCCGTAACCTTATTGCTCGTCGGAGGGGTAGGTTCTTGCCTATGCATACCGAAGGTCTTCTACAATAGTTATTTTAAAAGTTCAAATAGCATGCGTTGGATGAAAACAATAGGAGTAGAAACAAGAACAGATACAAAGATGAAGTATAAACTCTCTTTTGAAGCCATATCGGTATATGCTGGTGATATTGCACCTACCTTTTATGCCCACCCAACCATGTTACCCGTCATCCCTAGTGATTTCATGGTAACCCAAACTTACACCAACTAAGACAAAATTTAAAAAATATATCTTCCAAAATAATCCGAAACTCGGCGACAAAAAAATTATATTTCCAATTAGGAACTTTACTACGTAATTCGTTATCGAAAAACGTAGAACAAAACGAAAAATTGTTGAAGATTGTAAATCGATAAATGTGTATGAATGTTTGACTCCAAGAGACAACCAAAAGACAAAGGAGGTATCAAAATGGGCTTCAAAAAAAGAATGATATATTCATAAAAGAAAAGTAGACGAAAAGCTTGAGTAGAAAACGTTTACACTGGATGTACGCGTCATCAGTAACACATACAGGTTCCAAAATATAAACCAGAATACTGAAAATTTGTCAAAAAGATTTTATCGGAAGGTCAGCTTCAGACTATAAGTCCAATAAGACTGAATTCCTCCCATCTAAAAACTTGCAGACACATTCTCAAACAAACAAATTAGGGAGATAACCATGTATATCCGGTTACGATCAATTACTCATTAGACTTTAATGATACGTAAATTCTATTGACAACACGGCAACTCGATATGAAAAATTAATAGAAAAAGTGGAAAAGTATAGTAGGAAAATTGGAGCTGAGTGACAAAAAATACCATATATGGTAACATATTGGACTGTTGGCTATAAAACACAGATAAAAATATATTAAGTCACTCGGGCCCCACGTTGGGCGCCAAAAATTTCTTATGTAGCATATAACCCTTTTGATTTTCTGTTGAATTTCAGCTAGAAATGCAACGATACTTCTGACGTAAGCATATGGCTGTAGCATGCTAGGTTCCCGTAACCTTATTGCTCGTCGGAGGGGTAGGTTCTTGCCTATGCATACCGAAGGTCTTCTACAATAGTTATTTTAAAAGTTCAAATAGCATGCGTTGGAGGAAAACAATAGGAGTAGAAACAAGAACAGATACAAAGATGAAGTATAAACTCTCTTGCACTAGTACTATGACATTCAAACTGTATCAAGGTATAATTGCCAGGTTGGTAATTCTGGGGGTAATTTGTAGGTTAATAAATTTTAAATGGCTATGTTTCCAGGAAGTGGAAAATTCGAATTTATTATAACCTAATTTTTATCAAATACCGTGGGATAATATAATTAACCAACTTGCAAATTTGTTTAAGTTTGATACGATCGATCCAAACCTGAGAATAACGGGACTCTTACCATTCAATAAGAGAGTCAGGTCTTTAATAATATTACATTAAGAGTCAAGTGTGGAACCGATCGTGTCAGTGTGGAAATAAAAAACATACAAAAAGAAAGAATAATGATGACTTACGGTTTTCGCGGGCTCCCTCGTTGAAAGGCCTTTCAATCCAAGATGCCAGAAGTCGGATAAGCTGTACTTTATATGGTTTATGCTGTTGATATAAAATGTATATTTTTGCTTTCCACAAAGTTGATGTCGCAGGTTGGTTATTTAATGCTAATAAACAACATTAAGCGTCTCACGAAAGGCACGGATATTCAATTAGTGCTCCGACCAATTTCCGAAAATTTATGTTGCCTTAAAATCACCTTCTTCTCAAGTAAAAACAACAAGTAAATGGATATTGCACATACACACGTGATCTGTACACTGGTATAGAGAACTAAATCATACGTAATAATTTTTTTATTCCAATTTTGAGAAGTCAAATGTGGCTTTCCGATATTACGATCACTTGTTTCTTTCCAATAGACGAATTTCAGCCAATCAAAATGTTGAATTATTCTTCAGTTTTGGCTCTTTTGAATCCCGAACTTTGAATCCAGAACTTTAAATATTAGCCATTAAGGTTAAAGTCGGTAGAACAAGCACGCACTTTGTGAGTTTCAATATGACTGATCAACGCCTGTTCTACAGCAGCAAATCTACAGTCCAGGCACCTGTTACATGTTATGTGTGCAATGTTGGGAATACCTAACGGCAAAATTATTATTCAATAAGAGATTAGTTTTCTGATTAATAAGAGAATGACCATAATACCTCACCTCGCCAATAGGCAACAACAACGTATTAAAGGCAATTTGTGATTTCTTTTACAATACCGCAGACAGTGTACTTTAATTGCTGGTTTATGGAGAGTGTGATTTCATAGGCAAAGAATACCCAATGTTTCAAAATAAAAGCTGGAATGATGGCGCAGTAACATTCGTAACTGACGAATTTCGCTTCCTCCAAATAAAAAATAAAAAAATAATCTTTGAATTTCTAATAATGTTGCGTATTACAACTTGGAGAGATACTACGATGTGTTTCAGTCAACAATTTGTTAGAAATGGAGAAGAGGCAGGCTGTGTACTTTTATTTCAAACATCGCATTTATTCCAATGAAACGAAAACTAATTTTCTTACGAAGCAAACTCGACAAAAAAAAAATGCAATATGTCCTCACCAGAAAGAAACAAAGATATTTTCACACAGAGTAATACTCAATTATCTAAATCCATCCCAGAAGTGTATATAGAGCATATTTTTAGGAGGAAGTCTTTTCTGAACTGCCTTACCTAATGGAAGCCATGTAAATGTCTGAGTGTTGTTAACCAATACATTTGCAAACCGAAGACCAACACAAGCGCCACTACAACATCTAGCGGGAATAGTCTGAACGACTTGCTTTATGTCGGACCCACTTTGCAGCTTGATTTAGTCTTGTTGATTCTGCGGTGGCGTGTTTTTAAATCTGTTTTCAATTCGGACATTACCCAGATGTATAGACAGATTCGCGTCGATCCAAAACATGATTCGCTTCAGAGAATTCTCTTCCGTGGTTGGGATGACGCCCTTTCGTCAGCCACAGATGCCGATTGGCGCAAATTTGCAGATTCACGGATGTTAATTCGGCTAGGATTCCAAGATGGGTTCAGTATACTCCTGATTGTTCGGCTGAACTCCATGTTTTTTCCGATGCCTCGGAAAAAGCATATGCGGGGGTAATTTATATTAGGATTGAGTCCCCTAGTGGAGATATGTTCGTCCATTTACTATCGTGTAAAACTAGGGTGGCCCCCATAACATCAATTTCTTTGCCTCGTTTAGAACTCTGTGATGCTGTTTTGGCTTCTGAGCTTCTAAAAACTATTGTTCGTGAGATTGATATTGAGTTTCGTTAAGTCTGTTTCTGGATGGACTCAACTATAGCTCTTTCCTGGTTGTGGAAAACTCCTTCGACTTGGACTACGTTTGTAGCTAATCGCGTTTGTCGTATCAAAGAAAACGTTGGTAATCACAATTGGTACCAAGTCTGAGGATAATCCCGCTGATTTGGGAAGTCGCGGTCTTGCTCCTTTTGATCTAGCCAATTCCTGTCTTTGGTGGCATGGGCCACATTGGCTTAGTGATCAAAAATCTAAATGGTCAATTCGTGATCTGTCGGCACTTGAAACCGATACTGAAAAGCGATCGGTAAAAAGTCATGCCTCCTTCATTACGAGTTTTGAGCACTTTCTTGCTAGATTCTCTTGTTTGGGTAGAGCTCTTCGTGTTGTCTCGTATATATTTAGATTCATCCATCGTACTCATCCAAGACATAGAAGTAATTTTGTTTACACCGACACCACTATTTCTTCGTCGGAAATCAATTTCGCCCGTACTAGATTGATAATTTTCGCACAAAAATGTACTATGCGGACGAATATAGGGATTTATTAGAAAGAAGTCCGCTTAAAAGTAAGAGTCCTTTGGTTCCTCTTAACCCCTACTTGGATGATTATGGTATAATATTATGAATTCGAAGATTAGTAAACTCTCCTACTCTTGCGTATACGGAAAGACATCCTATTATTCTGACCTACCATTGTCGGATCGTAAAGCTTTTAGTAGAATTTGTCCACAAGATTTCCGTTCATGGAGGAAATCAGTTGATGTTGAGGATTCTTAGAATTGAATATTGGGTTCCTCGATTGAAAAGTATGATTCGTTCGGTTATTAATCGTTGCAGAATTTGCATATTAGAAAATAAGTGTTCTAGAAGCCAAGTTATGGCTGCGCTTCCGCCGGAACGAACCGTAATTAATAGGTTTTTTACTACAACTGGTGTAGATTTCGCTGGGCCTTTCGACGTCAAATCATTCACTGGTCGTGCCTGTAAAATTACCAAAGGGTACGTTTGCGTTTTCGTGTGCTTCTCGACGAAAGCGATGCACTTGGAAGCAGTATCAGATTTATCGACTGCAAATTTTCTGGCAGCATTCCATAGGTTTGTTGCTCGTCGTGGTTGTCCTCGATCCGTATTGTCGGACAATGGTACGAATTTTGTCGGGGCTTCCAGAGAAATTGAAAGAGATTTTAGGTCGTTTCTTCGAGAATGTTCAGGAACTGTTTCTTCTAGTTATGCAGTTCAAGGTCTATCGTGGCAATTTATTCCTGCGGGGGCTCCTCACTTGGGTGGGCTCTGGGGAGCTGGAGTAAAAAGTTTCAAATTAAATTTTCGAAAGCAGGCTCGTACTCTTCGCTACACTTTCGAAGAGTTAGTTACGGTCTTAGCGAGAATCGAAGCTTCCCTGAATTCTCGGCCGATTTGTCCTATGTCAGATAGTTCTACTGACATCGTTGCCTTGACTCCAGGACACTTCTTGATCGGTGCACCTTTGCTCGCTCCTCCAGAACCCCTAATCACTGAACAGCCTTTGTCTATCGTGAACAGGTTTCGAAAAGTTTGGTTCATCAATTTTGTTTGAGATGGAAGGAGGAGTACTTTAAGAGTCTTTACATGCGGTATAAATGGAAATTTCCGCAACGTGACCTACAGAAAGATGATATCGTCGTGATTAGGCACGAAACTCTTCCTTCAACGTCGTGGAAACTAGGTAGGGTCGAAAACGTGTTTCCCGACCCTGATGGGTATGTTCGCGTCGCCGACATTCGCATTGAGAATACCGTTGTAACTAAATTGGTAGTTTTGACGGAATAAATTTCAATTTTTTAACCTAGTTTCCTTTTTATAGTAATATGGAAGAAATTTCATTCTTTGCTGATAGACTTAGGGACTACGATGAATTGATGGCAGAAATTGATCAAGCGACGGGCCTCTCTGATGCCGTTTCTGCTGCTACGGGTTCTTCCGCCACAGCCTCCACTGCCACCATCGAGTCTGCTCCCCTAGAACCGGTGGCTATGGACACAACGGCGAATGACGCGGCTTCTAATTCTCCGAGTCCGGCTGTCGTTCCTTTGCCTACTACACCCCCCAACACTCCGTAGCCAAAGACTTCTCCTGTCACTGACGCACCACCATCCACTAATTCCTACAACTATTTTAGGTGCAAGTTGTTTGATGGAAGGCATCCACTTCGCTTCTGCGAAAAATTTTTGGAGTGCCCCTTGGAGAAACGACGCATTTGCAACGACAAACACCACACCCTTCTCCACGATGGTCTGAAGACCACACGAACTCATACAGAGTCTCGTCCTTCTAACAAGCGTCGTCCGACTAAAAAGTCCAAGGTCCGTCCGCAGCACAAGTCCGATTCTCGTCCGTCCGAAATGGTCAGCCAATCGACAAGCTCAAATGCGGTAGCATTGGGCAGACTCCCATTAATGGGCGTGGTATCTCTTTCCCCCAGTGTTGTTGTCCGCTTGTCCACCCCCACTGAAAGCATCCTAGTCCGCGCGACCATTGATCAGTGTACCAGACAGAGCCAGGTGTGTACGTCATTGGTGCGTGATTTGCGACTGCCCTGCTCTCAAATAGATGGTATACCTTATAGCTGTTTCACCATCACCTCAACATACGATCCAGCACAATCAGTGACAGTGACAGCTAGAGTGAACGACTTGGCGCATGTGTCTACGCCAGCTGAAGCGATTCCGGATAGGGTTAAGGAGTCATACATTGGGTTGCCCCTCGCCGATCCACATTTTTATATAGTTGGTCGTGTGGTTTTGGTGTTGGGGCCAGAGATCTATACGAAGGTGATAACGAGTCGTGTCCAAGTCTTCCCCGGTTATTCGATGGCCCAGTACTCAATTTTTGGTTGGGTACTGTCTGGGGTCTAAACTAACTAAAGGTTCCCTAAAGATCCTTTAGCGCTGGGTCCCTAATGGCCCAGCATATGAATGATCCCTAATGGCCATAATTACCGCGGGGTCCCTAATGGCCCCATCGTTTAATTTTTAAGTGTTTTTTGAAAAAAATTAAATTAAAAGCAAGAAAAAACAAACAAAAAATTAATTTCATTGAAAAACAAAAAAAACTTGAACCGTCTGTTCATGTATGTCGCACGGAAACCTGTACGAAAGGAAAGCAGTCGCTTGCTTCCGTCTAAAAATGCGTTCATGTATTTCGCAAACTATCGTGCGACTGCCGTTACGTATCCTATCCAAAAAACTACTAATTTGAATGTACATTTGTACAACTATGTTCCATAAATGAGAGCGAAATGAGAAATGAAAACAAAATCCACATATACATACAAATATTGGAATATGTGTGATTTGTTTTGTTTGAAAAATAAAATGTGTCGGTATTTTGAATAATTTTATTTAATTGATTTCTTCAAAATAATAAATGTAGCCGCCATTGAAACGTGTCTGTAAAATTTTTATTTTGTTTCAAGAATGTGTTGCATAAATTTGTTTTAAGATTTTCGGTGTTATTCGCGAGTTTACGTTCTACTCGGCAGCTACAAAGCAAGTGAGTGATTCTGACATTCTCTTTCTATAAGAGACAGTCCTTTCGAAATACATAAACCCAAATTTAATGGAAAAGTGTACGTTTACGTGTTATTTCGTATGGCTTGTCGGTCGCATAGATTTTCGTTTCGAATGTGTTTACATGAACAGAAAATGATTTTTTTTCCACTTCCGAAGCGCAAGAAACCTTTCGGTCGACATACATGAACAGGCTGGAAATGATTTGTATTCTTTTCGTTTCAACATCCCTACGATGTTGAAAGTTGGGCGCCAATTGTTTAAGCTAAATAGTTTATTTTTGTACATTATTTACGCTTATCAACGGCCAATCTGTTGTGGCCTAGATTATCGTTATAATCTGCAAACTCCTTATTGTTACATCCTTGTAACATTTGCATTGCAGATTTTAACGATAATTCTTTCGTTGAGTTCCTTTGACATTTTCCCACCTCTCATCATCTACTTTTACTTTCCATCGGATCGTTGAAACGCGCGCTTTATCGTAAGCTAGCATCTGCAAAATTGTTTCAAATTACAGGTAATATCGTTACCACAAACTTTTATTTATTCACGAAAATACTGCCTTTTATTTTTCTCCTTTTTTTCTTTTATTTGCATTGACGTAAACACTTTGTTCTTGTTAAAAACTATTTGTGAACGATTACTCAGGTATGAATGTAGTAGACGGCAAGCCGTATTCGAAAAGTTGAATAATTTCTCAAGCTTCAGAAGAAGAATTTGATGATTGACAGTGTCAAAGGCTTTACTATGGTCTAACAGCACCAAGAATGAATCCTGCTTATTATCAATATTGCATCTTAGATCTTCAGCAATATCAATAAGGGTAGAGATACAACTCCTATTCTTTCTGAATCCAGATTGACGATCCGTTATTAGATTATTTATAGTAATATATATAGTTTACTTACTCATTAAACTTTCGATCACTTTCACAATAACGGTAGCAATGCAATCGGACGATAGTCATTGTTTGGTTTTGGAACAGGTACAATTTTTGCTCGTTTCCATATATTAGCAAAAACAGATTTCGCAAGAACTTTGTTAATGATATGCGTTATATGCGGAAGAAGTTTTGACAGTAATAATCTTAAAAGCTTTGGGTTAATTCCATCCAGTCCTTCGGCATTCGAAGTAATTTCTTTGAGCGTTGTGATGACCTCAGCCTGCTCGACACATCTAAAAGAGAACTCATTTTGGTTTCGTACAATGTTCAACTTGGAATACGAATTTTCCGAAACAGAAACATTATTGTCTCCAACAAACTTAGAGTTTATGTCATCAATATCAGAATCTGAATTTGAACAAGTTTTCTGTCTAATGCCAATCTCACGTATTTTTTGCCATTTACTTTTGCTGTTAACTGCTGTAGAAAATCTGTTCTTGTAGTAAGTGGATTTAGCCTTCTGAATATTGTAAGTAAGCTGTCTTGATGATTTGAACAATTCGTACAGTTCAGGCGTTTTATACTTTAGTTTTTAGAGGCACACAGTTGTTTAAAATATGATTGCATTTTTCCTTCAGAAAATTCATTTGGTCGTTAACATCAAGCATGTGGTAGATCTCATCCCAGTTTTTGTGCAGTATGTGGTGATGCAAAAGGCCATAATCAGTTTTATTGAAATCACGAAACGAAAATTTTTCCCATGTGCTAGTGACAGATATATCATAAGTCATAAAAAGCAGATCGTGTTTAGAGAACATCGGTGCCGATAGCTGATCGTATAAAAGGAGTTTTGACGGCTGATTTAAGAAAATAACATCTATAAACTGTTTGAGGTTGCATGGAAATGTGTTGGCGATGAAGTGTTTACAGGGTGTAAATCAAGCATTTGAAAATAGTCGGTTAACGTGTTTTCTACTAGGATGTTGCTGTTGAAATCACCAGATACAATGATGTCACTGTATGGCATTGAAATATTTTGTAATTCCGACAGAAGATCTGTGATGTCTGATTGCTTGTTAGGTCTATAGACGCAACCAATAAGACATTTAAAACTATTTTGCAAAGCAAGTTCAAGTAAAATATATTCATTTGGGGAGCTATAATTGGATTTTGTTACAATTTTACTTTTGATTCCACTTTTTACGTAAGTGCAAGCTCCACCTGCATGTGATTTACGATCAGCTCGAAAAAGTATAAATCCAGGAATGTCATAAATACAATCTTGATCGTCACAATGGAACCATGTTTCGGACACGCATATAACATCAACTCCTGACGATACGAAGATTCTGTGAAGTCCATTCCTTTGCTTAGCAAAATTCTTATCATGTTAAAAGTAAAATAAATATTTAATACAATAATGTCAGTATTTAGAACATTTTTAATATATATAGCATAAAATAGTAAAATTTTTTTGAGTGTACCAAATTTTAAAAATAACTGAACTATTGTCAGCAATAATATGAAAGAATGATTTAGGCATCGCAGCGACATCTTCGTTAGCAACACTGTAGGTAGATGACAAATGCAGTGACAGTCAGTTGGCAGATACGGTATTGTATGTGTGAGCATCCGTTGTCGGGTAAAAAGAGCGAAAGAGACTACTAAGTTTATCAATAGACTCTATGCGGATGGCAGAATCGTCATCAAAATACTTCACAAAAACGATCCCGCGCAATGTGAAGGCAGCAGATATAATTTTTCTCCTTTTCATCGTTAGTGCTTCTTTTAATATTTTGTAGTTAGTAGTTGTGAGATCTTCATTAATGTAAAAGAGAACATTGCTGTCAAAGCCAAATAAACGTAGTGGGAGTTGGGTTTTGTTTTCCCTTTTGTGTATGCTAACCGCTTTGAGTAAATTGTTTCTCTCATATGAATAATAACTTTACTAATATAACTCCATCATTTGTTGTTCTATTTTTTGATTGCCGTTGTTATGTTGTTTCAAACGCTGTGTACATTTAATGTGTGGAGGCATACCATTCAATGATGTGCATAAATTTTGAAATAGAATTTGTTAATTTTCATTTTCATAGAATGGTATTCCACATAGGCGTACATTTGTAGAGACAGTCAAGTTTTCTTGTTGAGAAATTTGTTGTCTCAGCATTCAAAGCTCGTTGTCTTTATGTTGTTGTTTGCATTAAAGCATTGTTATCTTCTCGTTTAGTTCATCCAAATTAAAAGTGGATTTATTTATTTATTGTTATCATATTTTGCCTGAATAAAAACCCAAATATTTCCTGCTCCCAGGCATGGTCCAAAGGCATCCAGAGCATTCCTTCAACAAACCCTGCCACTAGTGGAAACCCAGCAAACCAATCGTACCGACATCGTAACGAAATCGGAACAAAATTCGGACGACACGTCCGATATCTGATCTGAAATCGTAATGATATCTTAACGAAAGTTGTATGAAGTTTGCTGGGAAGGTATATGGTGCTTTTTGTTTGTGTGTTTCTACAATCAGATGTGTGAACAAAACCATTCTCAATGGTGATATTTGAAAAAAACCAAAACAAGCAATTGCCTGTGCAGGGTACCATGTTTGGAGTGATTGGTTTTTGGGATTAAGTTAGTAATGGACCATGAGGTCGCCCGCAACAATGGGCACATTTAAACACCATAATATCGGACATACTAACATATCTCGAGTTTGTTGGAAAATGGGGTCTAGAAGCATTTGTGATGGCCTTTTCAAAAATGCATAGCTCCTTTGGTGAATAGTGGAACCAAAACCTTCTGCTATATATATATACATACAGTATAGTCTCGATAATCCGGACACTACATGTTTCGGCGATGTCCGGATTATCGAATTGTCCGGATTACCGAGTAGTCACAAAAACACATAATTTGTAAGTTGAAATCATTAATATCGGACTTTTACCAGATAAAAACTTGACATCGTAAGTAAACGAATTAATATTAAGCAAATATAACAGGTTGCGACCATTTTAAGCAGCTTTCCTGGCTCCCAAATTTACTTCTTAATTGAACTCCTCCAGCGTAATTTAGGCGACATTTGCAATACACAGGTAGTCTAAAACTTCTCCATAATTGGTGTATATTTTGTCATATATTTTTTTAAAATATAAATTTTATAGCCCAAGTACACATAATGATTTTCAGGGTCCATGGGACAAGAAGAGCCTCTTACGACTTAAGATATAACTTCAAAATTAAAATGCACTCATCTTATTATTGTGAATATATTTTAGCCATTTCTATGAACATCAGCAACTGACTTTATCTCGTCGTTTTTTCATAAAGCAAGTAAAATGAAGCGTTAGGTATTGAAAATATCGGCTGCTACATACTCTACATGTCCACAAAAATATTATTTACAATTCCGCTCCTAGATCAGATATAACGGTATTTGTAGGCAAATATTGGTTGGTTCTATTCAGATGAACCGGAGTGTATGTTACAGCCTTCGAATAAGACAATGGAATTTAAATCCATTGGTGGTATAATTACAAGAATACAAAACAACGATCCGTAGTTGGCTGTGATTTTGTACATCAAAGATTGAAAATAAAAGGAGGTTATACGTTTCTAAATAACTCAGTTTTTACGTTACTGAAAACAACGGTAAAAGTAAATTGCTTATAATTTCGGTAATTAATGATATTTTTCAGTAAGCTGGCGACCAAAAATTGGTTGTTAAGTTCTGCCTATGGTAAGAGTGCTGCCAAATTTTATTTAAACTTTTCATTTATCATTTTGCTTTTAATTTTACCAATTTTTGTAGGTAACTCAGAAAAAATTCGTAGAGAATCTAAAAAATCTAAATTTTAAAACTAAGCTATTAATCATTTATCATTGGATACAATACGGAGTTCCAATGGACTTTCTTACTAATCGGAGGCCTAATAAACTAATTCTTTTAGAGGTGTGTTCCTCCAACATCGATTTTTAAGGGAACTAGGCTACTCAACACTCCTTTTAAAATACTGTTGCTTACCGTCATCCATCGATGGTTGAAGGGTATAAAATTATTCGAGAGATTCAAATAGTTAATTCAATATTGACTGTATAAGAAAGAGGAGATGTGGGCCGAAAAATTTGAAAAACCAAATTTTTCTATTTATACACCAATTGATAATGCTAAGAACGAAAACGTGAGTGATAAGATATGAAAAATATTGATGTCCGGATTATCGAGGTACGAAAAATATGAGATGTCCGGATTACCGAGTCTACAATGTAAAATATTCTAGTGTCCGGATTAACGAGTGTCCGCATTATCGAGACTATACTGTATATAAAATTCTTCGACACTGCCACGATGTTCGAAATTAAACTCCTCCGAACCAATTCGATGAAATTTTGTATGTAGAGTTTTTCGGTCTGAGAATAGGTTTTTTAGCTATTTTTTATACTGGTCAGTAGAGTGACCAGGGTACCTCCCCCAAAATTTTTTAAGAAAACGTGAAATCAAAGATATCAAAGAAAATTACTTGCAAGCTATGGTAATAACTTTCTTGATCCTGAATGGTCATCTCGGAAGTGGAATATCGCGGTCAGCCCAATTTTGCAAAATATGTGTAGTTATAGATAATATCCTTAATTTTAGTAAGCTATTTCTGGGTATTTCTGGAGGGAAGAATGCTGGATTTACTGCTGTGTTTTGGATAAGAAAATATTCCGTAGATTTCGAAATATTTTCCCCTCGGTTGCAGTTATGGCAGGAATAGAACGAAAGAAATAAAACATGCGATTAAGTTGGTTGGAAAAGAACAGTAATGGTTCTTTATTTTGTTTATTCAAATTTGGATATTTGACAAAGCGCTTACCGAATGAACAACAGTAATGGTTGACGACTTGGTAACAAGTCTTTGTTAAAAGGAAATTACAAACGGAGTTAGAAAACGCAAAGAGAGAAAGAGAGCGTACATGACACAATTCTGAGTGAAATCAGAAATGTTTTCTGCGTTTATTTCGGCCTGCATGAAAATCAAAATTAGGGCAAAATTAGGGTTGCCGGGCCCCTTGCAAGGGAACTAGGCTACTCAACACTCCTTTTAAAATACTGTTGCTTACCGTCATCCATCGATGGTTGAAGGGTATAAAATTATTCGAGAGATTCAAATAGTTAATTCAATATTGACTGTATAAGAAAGAGGAGATGTGGGCCGAAAAATTTGAAAAACCAAATTTTTCTATTTATACACCAATTGATAATGCTAAGAACGAAAACGTGAGTGAAATAAATCTTATGCTTAAGATATGAAAAATATTGATGTCCGGATTATCGAGGTACGAAAAATATGAGATGTCCGGATTACCGAGTCTACAATGTAAAATATTCTAGTGTCCGGATTAACGAGTGTCCGCATTATCGAGACTATACTGTATATAAAATTCTTCGACACTGCCACGATGTTCGAAATTAAACTCCTCCGAACCAATTCGATGAAATTTTGTATGTAGAGTTTTTCGGTCTGAGAATAGGTTTTTTAGCTATTTTTTATACTGGTCAGTAGAGTGACCACGGTACCTCCCCCAAAATTTTTTAAGAAAACGTGAAATCAAAGATATCAAAGAAAATTACTTGCAAGCTATGGTAATAACTTTCTTGATCCTAAATGGTCATCTCGGAAGTGGAATATCGCGGTCAGCCCAATTTTGCAAAATATGTGTAGTTATAGATAATATCCTTAATTTTAGTAAGCTATTTCTGGAGAGAAGAATGCTGGATTTACTGCTGTGTTTTGGATAAGAAAATATTCCGTAGATTTCGAAATATTTTCCCCTCGGTTGCAGTTATGGCAGGAATAGAACGAAAGAAATAAAACATGCGATTAAGTTGGTTGGAAAAGAACAGTAATGGTTCTTTATTTTGTTTATTCAAATTTGGATATTTGACAAAGCGCTTACCGAATGAACAACAGTAATGGTTGACGACTTGGTAACAAGTCTTTGTTAAAAGGAAATTACAAACGGAGTTAGAAAACGCAAAGAGAGAAAGAGAGCGTACATGACACAATTCTGAGTGAAATCAGAAATGTTTTCTGCGTTTATTTCGGCCTGCATGAAAATCAAAATTAGGGTTGCCGGGCCCCTTGCAGTACCACTACAATAAATTATACCTCAATTGTGCCGTAAAAAATGAAAGAATTATAATTGAGAAATGAATTATGAATGTTTTGAACTTAAAACTAATGAATTTAATGTAAATACATCCTGCTATAACGACCCCAGGGTGAGGATATTCATCGCAACATAGGTTGACAGTTCTCCTTTGGAATTTGGAATATACAGATATCTGAAAAGAAAGTTTGTGCTTTGCAGGGAATAAAATACAGTAGAGCATACGAAGTGTTGGATGAAGTAATATTAGTTTGGAACATAATTTCGAAATTGTACCTCGGAATGAGTACAAACGAATAGAAAATGGATAATGGATAATGGAAAGATAACTTTGGAGTTGTACTTCGGAAATAGTACAATGATATGGAAAACATTTCATTGGAATGGAGTTTTTTAGTAGTATTTTGGAAGAAATACAACAAATTGCAAGGAAGAATCATGCGTACGGATGGAATTAATGCATTAATAATTGTTGAAGTGGACAGTGTTTCCATTGGAGCAACACTTACTTTGGAATAACCCAAGTGACTGGATACGGACGTGCCTTTAGCTATTCGCATATAGAACGTTACAACGGATGAGGTTCTCGGAACTTGGAAATAGCCAAAAAGATGTACACCAGTGTATGGAGAATAACTGCCATGGTTACGAATTTTTACCCCATCTGGAGTCAGATGATGCACTCGGAATGAATATCTCGCTGATGGTAGCACACCAATAGTAAGTGGTTCGAATCGGATTGCAGTTTCATCCGAATGTGTACTACAAAGTACATCACGCAGAGCTTAGCTTGCATCAGGAATTATGAATGGAACATTATCAGTTAGACCATGGAAAATGCGAATAGAGCAGTACGGGTTACAAACGACAAGTAATGTGCCGGTTTGGCACATGGAATTCAGGAATTGCGTCACCTGGGTGGTTGCTAAATTGAATTATCTGGGATGGAGTATGATTGGAGTGACGAGTGTTGGGTATATGGATAAAGAAATTGTTTAGACTGAACCTCAATTCTGGAGGATAGTTTGGAAATCTTGAAGCAAGCAAGAGACTCAGTTTTGGAGTCCGATTGCCGGAAAGGAACAAATACAAACTTGAAATTAGACGGTTTGTATTTGAAAGAATATTCGCAGTAGTGGCGACTGTCTGTAAGGAATAATTCTTTTGCGAGCACAGAGGCTGAAACGGAAATGTATCTTTAACTGGAATAAATTCTGAAATTATTTTATCACATTCCCAATAGTGGAGAATATGAGTCGTATCTTTGGAATAAATGTGTATCGGAATGGAGTTATGATACACACGAATTGAAATGTTATCTTTCGGACCAATGTATTCGGAAATGGTCTTATCAAGCCAGACAAATTCACGTTCTGGAACGGAATATTGGAAACACAAGGAGACCTCTCGGAAGTGGAGGGCTCCTTCGGATTGTAACCATTGGGTGCACGAACTGGATAACTAACACCGAAATGGAAGTCAGTCAGTAACGGAATAATGGATACACTGGGGGACCCCTCCGAAATGGAGGGCCCTTCTGGATTTGAACCAAGGATTACAGGAACTGGATGAGTAACATCGGAAGGAAACTCACCCTGGGATGGAACAATTGATGCACAAAAAGACCTCTCGGAAGTAGAGGACTTCTCTGGATTAGAAGTATGGAGTACAGGAACTAGACGAGTAACACTGGAAGGAAACTCGTCTCGGAATGAAAGAATTGATGTACCAGGAGACCTCTCGGAAATGGGGGGCTTCTCTGGATTGAAACCATGAAGTGGAAAATCTTAATTAACGGAAACTCATCATGTAATGGAAGAATAGATGTATAAAGAGGCCTCACGGAAGTGGAGGGCTCCTTTGGATCGGGAACAATACATGGAAGAACTGGATAGGTAACACCGACAGGAAAATTATTTACCAAATCAGAACCTAACAGACCACTTTTGGAACTTGGAGAGCATGTTTGAATGCCTTCATTGGAACAATTGGACTGTATGAAAGAATCGGAACATTGGGCGGAGTCGACATTCAAACAAGGATTGGAAGTTGTGGTAGGTGACTGAATAGGTGTTACCAGAATCATCGTGGAGCATAGCATGATGTCGCTTTTGATAGTGGACACATGTGGAAGGACAATTGTTCACACGATGCGTTTTGGAGAAACAGTTACAGCAAAGATTAAATTCTTTTGTCATTGCCGAACGTTGTCGTATGGAAGAATTGAGCTGCACAAGGCGAGAAACTGAACTTGTGAATGAATGAAAGGCCATTTTGTGAACTTCAGAAATTTTTAGGAGATAGAAATAAATGAACCACGAACGCTGTGGATGGCTTAGGAATAGAATTGAACACGCTGGAAATGGTTTCGGAGGAAGTCAATGAAAATGAGTTCTGTGAGACGAAGTCGACAAGTTATACGAATTTAAAAAGGAAACGAAAAAAATAATGTTATCGTTCTCCAATGGAAACTTTAAAAGGAACTAGAAGTAACAAGTCAACTTTCCCACAAGAGCATTGATTGCTTCTTTGGAAATAACTGGTACTGGTAAGGAAACAGATACTAGCACTTCGAAAAAAAAAATCACACGGAAGTAATGCTATACTTTCCAGAAAGTAGTTAAATCCAGGAAAAAATCGGAAAAATATTGAAGAAACTGCGTCTTTGCAAGTATTCCCTTGTATGGAAAGTGCCCTCTAGCGGTCGCTGCATGTAATACAAGACAGTAGAAGTGCAGGAATTCACAAATATTGGAAAAGAATACGGAAAAAAGAACCGAAAGAAATTCGTTCAGTAATGGAACAATTGACGCCTAGCGGAAGTATAGAGCACTATAAATCAAGGGAAAGTTAGGAGACTTGAAAATGTTGAAGATGGTGCCGATAAAATACCGAAAAGCCCGAATAATTTGGAAGAAATATTGAAAATTATGAATTCTCGGCTATTTCGATTGTATGAGGAGCGACACCTAGCGGCGGTACGCGACACTTCGTATTTGAAAAGGAAAACCAAGCCGACGATATCGAAGAATTTTCAGAAGAATTAGTAAAAATTTCGAAGAGATACGAAAAACCGTGGAAAAATAAGGTTTTTTATGTATTTTCCTTTTTCCGGCGACACCTAGTGGCGGTAAAAGGCACTACAGATGACGGCGAGTAGCAGATAATGGACAACTACTACAAATGTTCCGGAATAATATGAAAATTACGGAAAATTTTCAAAAAATAGTGGACAAAATAACATTTATCAGCTTTTTGTATATAAACAGCGCCGCTAGCGGTAATATGGTGTACTATAAATTTGCGGAAAGGAAGTATCTCAATACACCACTTCTGTATATATGTCAATATACGATATATATGTATATGTGTCGCAAACCAGTTACAGTCCGACCATATAAAAGGGATTGCTGTAGGGTACACTTTTAATAAGGAACACAACAAAGAGAACAGAAAAGGAAAGATCAATCACTGTTGAGTGGAAATCACCAACAAACACTGTGTTGGCTGAGTGGACGAACGACTCAACAGCGACCAACAAGAATTAATATGTATGTGCGTTTATATGTGAATTAGTAGTTATATTGTTGAAGAGACTATTGAACAGTGGATATTTCTCTAACAACAACTGCAGTGGAATAAAGCGGTGACGGATAAAACGTATAAACACACATCAATAGAAATGAATAGGAATATTCTCGCGGCGAGAAAAAATAATGGAACAATGATATGAAGAGACGCACACTGCCGCGAATGGGAAAATAAAAAAATTTTGTAATTTCAAACAATTCATATAAAATGTAATTATTTGGAATTATAAAATGAAGGAAAAATATGAATTAAATTATTTTTATTTAACTATTCACTTTAATATATGAAAAAAATTAGAAATTAGATTACGTTAATTAGCACAGTAAAATATGTGAAACTAATTAAGCAAATTTGAACACTGTGCGTTTTACAAACGAAAAAAGGAAAAATCAATTTGCCGACGGCAAAACGCACTTGGACTTTGACACTTTGGAATTGAAATGCACTATTGTATTCTCACTTTTGGATAATAAAAGCACAAACTTATGAGGATGAATGGGAAAAATCGCACAGCAATAAAATCCGGCTCGATACCAATGAAAATGCCAGATATGAGTATTTCTGGAGGGAAGAATGCTGGATTTACTGCTGTGTTTTGGATAAGAAAATATTCCGTGGATTTCGAAATATTTTCCCCTCGGTTGCAGTTATGGCAGGAATAGAAAGAAAGAAATAAAACGAGCGTATAAGTTGGTTGGAAAAGAACAGTAATGGTTCTTTATTTTGTTTATTCAAATTTGGATATTTAACAAAGCGCTTACCGAATGAACAACAGTGATGGTTGACGAGTTGGTAACAAGTGTTTATTAAAAGGAAATTACAAAGGGAGTTAGAAAATGCAAAGAGAGAAAGAAAGCCTACATTTCACAATTCTGAGTGAAATCAGAAATGTTTTCTGCGTTTATTTCGGCATGCAAGAAAATCAAAATTAGGGTTGTCGATTGCGGAAATCCGGCGTGAACAGTCACTAAAACTACGGGCCAACAATGCGGTGTATCTATAATCTATCTAAATGTATATAATAATTGTTCCACAAATATCCCATACGGGTCAAGGGAGACCTCTCTCATATCACTGAGTGCACCCCGAACGGCGTGTCCTCCGACACCACTTGTAGAGAAGTTTTACATGGCTGAAACACTCAGGAAATGTCGCCAACATTACTGAGGGGTATTTTGCCACCGTTGGAAATTTGATGTTGCCTACCCGGGGAATCGAACCCCGGACCTTCTGCGGGCAAGGCGGGTATGCATGCCATTGAACCACGGTGGCACCCAATTTTTTGCAATTACAATTGGCCAATTAAAATGAATTACATTATATTACATATTTGTATGTTATCACTACTCAGTGTGCATATGAAATAATCCTATTTAGTTATTAAAATTGAATCCTTACAAGTAAACAATAAATGGAATACATTATGCAAAGCGCAGATATGTCACTATTTTGAAAAGAAGTAGACTTTTAGTGCCTTTGATCCTCATGGATCCTCACGTTATTTTTTATTAAATGTTCGCGAAGGTGTCCAGAATTAGAAAAAAATTATTTCGTCTACCGAAAGTTGCCGAGGGATATTCAGTTTTTATTCTACTGAGTGTATTCGGAGTTTTGTGAATGTTATATTTGCAAATGCCATATATTTGCAAATTTATTTTGGTATATCATAGGTAATCAATCCCAATTGAACAAACAGTATCACAAGAACAACAAGTGAGAAACATAAACACAGTTGAGAACCCGACTGTGAGAGTAAAGGAGAAATGTCAAACAAAAAAGTCATATTTTTAATGAAAGCTGTCCAAATTGATGTAAATAAATGGTGACTGTTTAAAGACACATATACTCGTTCTAACATCTTATCATTAAAGCACATTTTTGGTATACCTTACTTAAAAAAAGAATAAATGTCGCATTATCAGGGATTTGTTATTACATCTTCCATTTTGAATAACTGTTATATTCTGTAAAAATTAAAAATAATTAAAAGAATTAAGTAACAGTGTCGTATTGATAAGTGCACTTCAAACTAGAATATAATTTTTCATGATTGAATCTTTCAAATAAAACGCTTGCCGTTTAATATTGTCACAATTTTTAATTCAAATGCAAGCGTTTTATTTCAGAGATTCCACCATGAAGAGTTATTTTCTAGTTTTAAGTGCATTTATAAATAAAACACTGTAACTTAATTTTTAACTTTTCAGTAATTAAATTTTTTGACCACTGAAAACCTTATGACAAAATTATAGCCAATTTAGGCCGAAATGTAGATGAAACCTTTAAAATGCCTGAAATCGTGTGGTACAGTTATATAAGGGCTATACCAAAACCAGGACTTATGTCTATAATTTTTAGTGGGAAAGTTTCTGTACCATGGGGCACTTCATACAATTCGGCCCAAAAATGATGATAGAATCCTTAAAATACTTTAAATCGGATGGTACCGCCATGTGGGTGCTATAAGAGAAATGGACCTATATTGGTTTCATATTCATGTATTGTCATCCAAATCTGAAAAGTTTGCAAAGTTTTAGTTCGATTGGTTAACTGCAACTGTGTGGAAAATGAGTTACTTGATTTGAACTAAATAGAAAACGGGCTATCTGTCCGAGACTGGCCAATTTTTAAATACAGAAAGGATATACTATAGGGGCCATAATTTTTTGTAGTCCGAAATAAAAAAACTTATTGTCTAAATGTTTAATATGTAAATATTTAAACCATTCCATCATGAAACGAATCACCATGTGATATGTAATCTTAAATCGGAGACTCGCACCTAATACGTACAGATCCTCACTCATCTGGGAGTCATCCTGTAACCATAATATGTATTAATTTTCTAAATAAAAAAATCGTTATTTTTAAAATGGCTGATCAATACGAGGAAGAAGTTCTACGGGTAGACATATAAGTAGAAAAAGATAGTGTTGTAAAACATACACGAGCACCCAAACGCAACAAAGAGTCCTCGCCCATCTGATTATCCTTTCCGAATTGAATAGATGCACGACGACTACTTCACTAATAAGGTAAAAGGTTTATAGATAAAATTCCAGACTTTATTAAAGGAGATAGAAGGACGTATTCTGAATGAGATTGACAATAAATTGACTGACATAATAAATGTTCTAAGCGATATGCACTATTTTGAAAAGAAATAGACTTTGAGTACCTTTGATCCTCACGGAATCTCACGTTATTTGTTATTAAATGTTCGTGGGGATGTCCAGAATTAGAAAAAACATTATTTCGTCTGCCGAAAGTTGCGAGCGATATTCAGTTTTCATTCTACTAAGTGTATTCGGAGTTATGTGAATATTTAGTGTAGTGTTATTGGGCGTCGTCAAGTAATCGGTTTTGTTGTTTTTGCATTTTGTTTCGATGTTACTTTATAAAAAATGTGTTTTTGTTTAGAGTATGAATTATATATATATATATATATATATATATATATATATATATATATATATATATATATATATATATATATATGTATATATAATTTGCAGGTTTCGTGATATGATTTCTCTAAGTTGTCAGACCGCATGCACTATCTCTGCAAAAGAATTTAGAAAATTTGGATACAGAACGAGATAACAAAAACCACACTTTATAAAAAGCATGCAAATTCAATTGCTATAAAAGAGACCATTATTTTTGAAAGATACACGCCATCTGAAGATTTGAGAGCTAAACAACCTAAAATAGTAATGGGCAAACTACAAAATTTGGTGGACTTTTTTACTTAGTACCTACTACTTTTTTAGTCGATCTGGCAACCCTCCTAATTGAGATATCCTGTATTTAATATTTATTGTAGTAGATGTCAGTCCATCCTCTTCAACTAAACACCTCGTAAAACGTCTTAGTTTAAAGGTATTTCTGGTTTGAGACCTATCGGACATTGTTTGTTCTGGTACTCCCATATGGACCAATATGGTAACCCAGCTAGTAGTAGTAGTATTCATAGTATTCATGTTGTTGATACTTATTAGTACTAAATTCTTGTCAAGAGAAATTTATAAAATCTCATGATTTTCATGTATTTGCCATAAACATGGGTGGTTTGGAACCACCATCACATTTCGAAAACATTTATTTGACAACTTTAGTTAGATGTAGTTATTGGTTCTCATCACTCGAAACGCCAAATTGCAGCATATTCTGTTGGAAAATATGGTCAAAATCGTGAAATTATAAAAAAACGTCTTCATGAGGGATATACCAAAACATGGACTTCTACTAGCTCGCGCGCCGACAATAGTATATATTTTGTTATACACAAGCGCCCTATATGGATTAATAGTAAAAGTAATCCTAAGTATGTGTTTTGTCCAATGTTACAATGTTTAATTTCATTGTTACTACGCTTCGGTAGGTGGGGCTGGAATTTATTATCACGGTTGCCATTGAGCATGGCACAATTACCCAGGTAGTGGTATCGTAAAATTTTGAATATGAAATCTCAAAATTTTCTTTATGTTTATGTAAAGGGATTTGACACTTCATATTCAGCTGTTGTGATACCAGTACCCGGTAATTGTGCCATGCCACTGAGTAAAAAAATCTACCAACATTTTCCGAAAATGTTACCAAAAAAATTAGTTAAAACAAAAATTTTTTATACTATCACCATAATATGGATGGTATTATTAAATTTGTCATTCAGTTTGAAAAGTACCCACTTTGAGTTCAATTTGGATTAAAATTTTGTACGATATTTGTCGTGGAAGTTGCATTTTTCCAGACTAATTTTCGAGCACTTATTATACATGTGGTCAAATATGGTGGAGTTATGAGCATAATAGTAATCAAATTTATACTGCAAGGATAGCTAAATAATTACATTTGAGCCAAAATTCGAAATATTTTAAACGTCTTTTTATATTACAAATTCGACATAGTTCATGAACATCTTCTATTTTGCAATTTAAAACATTGGTAGGTGGAATGTGTGTTTTTGTTGTAACGTTATTCGGTCTGTTCCAGAACTGCAAGTATCTACTATTTATGTTGTAGTTTTACAGAAAGCGTCGTAGTAAAGCAAAGGTCAGAACCTTCCGTTGACATCAAGGGTAAGTCATTGACGGAGTAATGATTGGTTTACATTCGGCGTCGTTTCGTGATTTCGCGCGAAATCAAGCAAAATTTATCATGATTTCGCATACAAAAATGAAATCATCTTATTTCGTGATTTCAGCGAAATTAACATCGAAATCACAGTACACATGATATACAACCCTGTTTTTGCCTAAAAAAGTACCAAAGGTTGCAACACTTTTCATGTATCACGATAAACAAGGCAGATGGTCAATTGCTGCAACAAAAAAATTTTGTATCAAAATTTTTAAACAATTTGTAAAAAAAATATTAAATTATTTTGTTACAATGCTAGTTTTCATTGTGTTCACGTACTTTTTTAACGGTAATGTTAGAAAAAAAGCGAATTGTCAAAAATTGCTTTCCCATACAAATTTCTTAAAACATGCGGGAACGGAAAAATGACGGAAATTGCAAAAACTCCAGCAGAAATGTCAAAATCAACGTATCAGTCATCGTATTTACAAGCCAATAAACATGCTGCTAGTTTCTACTAGGCCAAATATCTATAGCAGAAAACAACTGCTCTTTTTGTTTAAAGAGAAGTGCAAGTCTTACTAGATTTAGGAGTACGCGAACGCATCCCATAGGGACAAGGGAGACTTCTCTCATATCAATGAGTGCACCCCGATTCATATTAGCTCAATGATATGGGACCTACAGTTTATCGCCTAGTCCGAACGGCGTGTCTAAGACACAACTTTTCTAGAGAAGTTTTACATGGCTGAAACACTCAGGAAATGTCGCCAACATTACTGAGGGGTATTTTGCCACCGTTGAAAAGCGTTTTGATGTTGTCTGGCCGGGAAATCGAACCCACGACCTTATGTGTGCAAGGCGGGTGTGCATGCCATTGCACCACGGTTCTATACTGTCGTATATTTTTGATGTCTAATTCAATTTACAAGAAATTGTTTGAAAATTCATGTTCGATCAGCTGGGCATATGCATCTACCTTGATTATAGTGATATGATTGAAATCAACAAAAAAACCGGGGTGTATTTCAGGATTTCGTGAAATCCAGTGGATTTTGGAGCGTAAGTGTAAACTTGTCATAAGTCACTATTCAATCCGTAAAGTGTCTATCGGTTTAAAATTGTTTCGTAAGACCAAAAATGATATTGAAGATATGTGCAAAATATTGGACAACAAATGTGATTTTTTTACAAAAGAAGAAAAACCATACAAAGCTCTTCTTTTGCGTATAGACCTATTTGATCTAATGTGTATTAAAAATATACTATTGCAAAGAGGACTACATTCTATTGATATTAAAATTGTACATCAAAAATGAAAATTAGGGGGACTACATAACCGAAATTACTTAGGATGTATATATATATATATATATATATATATATATATATATATATATATATATATATATATATGTACTATTTCAAAAAATATGTTTGCAAATACGTAATTATACCCAATACCACAATGTGGAAAAGGGTATTATAAGTTTGTTTTGGTAAAAATTCATGTAACACCGCGAAATATTCGTCGGAGACCCCCAATGTGGTATACCAATCTCCATATCTCGTCGAGATAAAGCGATTTTGAGATGTGTGTCTGTCCGTCTGTCCATTATAAATTGTAAACACGCTCCAGGCCGCAATTATGGACCGATCGTCACGAAATTTTGTATGGAGGTCGGGTTCACATCAGAATAGATCTTATTGGTGATGATCGTGAAATATTTAGCGGGTGAAATGGACCAAAAACATAATATTTATCCAATTTTCTAGCGGCTCTGTAGGTCTCAATAATTGTCCGATAGTAATTTAAAATAAGGTAAGAGTATATCACAAAGGAGAAGCTTGCAATTTGAGATGGCGATCGGATAATATTTAGAGGGTTAAATGGACCAAAAACTTTTGTGTGAAAATTGTGAAAATTTTTAATATACAGCTTATATCTTAATTCCTGGAAGTGACATTCCGGACAAGTGAGATATACTTGAAAGTGGAACGCTTGACCTTTCAATTGATGCCAATTATGTTGGTGTGCATGATCAGATAACAGAGTTACAGCCTAATATATTTTGTTATTTGTTTGTAGTGTACTAATAAACTCGCTAGAAGCCGCAATTATACATCAATAGTCACGAAATTTTACACCGGGTAAGAGTATTGGTCAAAAAAGATGCCTACAATTTTGAATGATGATCTGATATTTTTTAGCGGACCAATAGACCATTACTTTTGTATGAAAAATATAAACATTTTAGGTTAATATTTTAATTCCTTGAGGACATATTTATTTCGCAAAGTAGTCTACATATGGAAAAAATAATGACCTTTCCTCTGATGTAAATTGCAATAAAGTGTTTGCTAGATAACGGCCTACTGCCTAATATATAATGGGTTCTGTGTAGAGAACCACATTTTTATCCCATGCTACATATTGTCTCTCCAAAAGTTCGTCCTAGACCCCTTATTTCGTATGCCAAAATTCATATCTCGACGAGATAAAGCGATTTAGCGATGTGTGTCCGTCCATTAAATTGTAAACAAGCTTAAGGTCGATTGTAACGAATTTTTTAAGGAGGTTGGGTTCGGGCCAGAATAGAAATTATTAGTTTTTGGTGATGATCGTGAAATGTTCAGGGGATGAAATGGACCAAAAACGAAATTTTAACCAATTTTGTAGCGGCTCTGTAGGTCAAAATAATAACCCGCAAAATTTTAAACAAAGTTTGAGTTTATGATGAAGAAGAAGCGTACAAACCAACGTGAAGATCAGATAATACTTAGCGGGTCAAATGGACTGAAACGTGTGAAATTGGTAAAAATTTCAATAACGTAGCGGTTAAACAACGGAAGTAGTAGTATTACATAAGTGGGTTTCAATACATTTTAGTTTGTGTGAACTAAATTTTCCTTTCCTGCTACAAAAATGTCTTTGTCATGCTAGATAACTTTTTGGTTTTGGTCATAAGTATTATACATTACGAGTACATATCTGATATTTGATAATTAAATTTTCACAATCATTGAAAAGAAGTTCCGTGGAGAGCGATTGTCCAAGTATAGTGGTATAGGGTATCCCATGGTCGGCTCCGTCCGACTATAGACTTTTCTTACTTGTTGTTTGTTATAACTTTGATTTTTCGGGAACCTATTTAGACAATTCGGAAGTATTTTTGCATCGTCGCAAAGAGTACGACTTTAATGACAGATAAAACAACTTAACAACGATTTTTTTTATTTTTGCCTTATTAAGGCGATATTTAATTCATTATTTTCCTATAGTCCTGCTTGGTAATCCCATTTTTCAATGTTCACAAATACAATGGTAAGTTTTATTCCTACGTCATTAGTAATTGTTCTCCTATATCAGAAGATTTTTGATCATCAATTATTGTCTACTAAAGTTTTGACAAGTTGATGGTGGCTCAGAACGCTAAGACGCCGGCAACCTTGACACTCAGTTGTCGGAGACGCAGGTTCGAATCCCAGCCTGGCTCGTGCTGAAATTATTTTTTTATTTTTGCCTTATTAAGTGATATTTAATTAATTCTCTTTCGAGTTGAGCTTATTAGACCTATTATATACATTGAAAAATTAGGAGTCTTCCGAAGTCCCACGCATTCAACCATTGCGCTGCGTTTCACGGGTGGTTAAGCCGATCTTCAGGCGTATCGAATGTTGTTTTTGTGGCAGACGAAGGCAAAGCTTGGGAACTAGTATATATATCGTACTTCATTAGATAAATGCATATGCGAAATTATGTCAGTTAATTGATTCCAGATACAGGATTCCAGATACATCCGATAACTCAAATCCAAATTTGGTACCACTTAGTACTATTCGTATCCAAAGTACGAATTTCCAAACCTACCTCTATCAACACTGCAACAGCAATTTTAATTCCGAATTTCACTATCACTGAAATCCAAATTGTACCAAATTTAGTACCATTTAGTACTTTTCCTACCCATAACTAAAAATTTCCAAAACTTTATCAATACTCGAAAATAGGGATTCCAGCTATATCCGTTCACGCACATCCAGATTGTACAAAATTTGGTACCATTTAGTACTTTTCGTACCCATAAATACGAATTGTCAAAACTACCTCAGTGCTATGTTCAAACAATAAGCTTAATTCCGAATTTCAGGATTCCAGATACATCCGACAACTCAAATCCAAATTTGGTACCACTTAGTACTATTCGAATCCAAAGTACGAATTTCCAAACCTACCTCTATCAACACTCCAACAGCAATTTTAATTCCGAATTTCACGATTCCAAATATATCCTTTCACTGAAATCCAAATTGTACCAAATTTAGTACCATTTAGTACTTTTCCTACCCATAACTAAAAATTTCCAACACTTTATGAATCCTACACTCCCACAGTATTCCTTATTCCAAATCTCGGGATTCCAGCTATATCCGTTCACCAAAATCCAAATTGTACCAAATTTGGTACTATTTAGTATTATTCGTACCCATGAGTACGAATTTCCACAACTACCTCATATTACACGCCAACAGTAATCTTAATTCCAAATTTCAGGAGTACAGCTACATCCGATCACCGTAATCCGAATTGTACCAAATTTAGTACCATTTATTACGTTTTGTTCCCATAGGTCCGAATTTCCAAACCTACCTCTATCCAACACCGCAACAGTAATCTTAATTTCGAATTTCAGGATTCCAAATGTATCGGATCACCCAAATCCAAATTGTACCAAATTTGGTACCATTTAGTACTTTTCGTTGCCATAAGTACGAATTTTCAAAAGTATCCCAATCCCACACTCCAGTAGTAATCATAATTTCAAATTTCACTATTCCTGCTCTATCCGATCACTCAAATCCAAATGGTACAATATTTGGTACCATTTAGTACTTTTCGTACCCGTAACCAAAAATTTTCAAAACTACCTCAATCATACACTCCAACAGTAATCTTAATTCCAAGTTTCAGAATTCCCGCTATATCCTTTCACCCAAATCCAAATTGTACAAAATTTAGTACCACTCAGTACTTTTTGTAACCACAAGTACGAATTTCCAAAATATCCCAATCCCACACTCCAATAGTAATCTTAATTCCAAATTTCACTATTCCAGCTCTATCCGATCACTTAAATTCATATTGTACCAAATTTGGTACCATTTAGCACTTTTCGTACCCAAAAGTACAAATTTCCAAAACACCTCTATCCTAAACTCCGACAGTAATCCTAATTCTAAATTTCAGGATTCCAGCTCCATTCGTTCCCCCAAATCCAAATTGTACCTTATTTGGTACTATTTATCCATATCTCAAACCTACACTCCAACAGTAATAGGAATTCCAAATTTCAGAATTCCAACTTTATCGGCTCGTCCAAATTCAAATTGTACCAAATTTAGTACCATTTAGTAATACCTTCTTATACCAACCCATCTTCTAAACCTTGATTTTCATACCAAATTTCAAGATTTTATCTCTATCCGTTCACGTAATACCAAATGGTACTAAATTTAGTTACTTTTAGTACTTTTCGTACACTTATAGTTCGACTTTCCAAAAACCCTTTGGTACACCTTTCTAACTCTCCATCAGTGAACCTCATTCCAAAATTCAGAATCCTAGCTCTTCGCGTTTGCCTATTACTAAGGGTACCATATTTAGTACCTTTTAGTACCGTTCTAAACCCATCAGAAGGCAATGGGAAACCACTGATGTATAATCCCTTGAAAATCGTACAAAAAATGAACAATACAACGCAAAACAAACGGCCCTCAGTCTCCGGCAATCAGAGGGTGCTAAGAATCCCCGGAGCTAAAACTAAACAAAAACTTGTAATTGGAACTTGGAATGTGAGAAGTCTTTACGAAAGTGGAAAACTTCATAACACAATAAGCGAGATGAACCGACTCAAAATTGATATCTTAGGTGTCAGCGAAACATGGTGGACAGAATGCGGTGATTTCAGATCAGAAAATATGACGGTCTATCATTCAGGAAACCAGGAGGGTGCTCACAGAAGAGGAGTATGTATTATTGTTAAAAATCATATAGCGGCCTGTGTCACGGGATTCGTTCCAAAGTCAGACAGGACAATGTTGTTAAAAATAAGCGGAAAACCGCTAAATTTTAATATCATACAAGTCTATGCTCCCACTGGAGATGCAAATATGAATGAAGTCGAAGAATTTTATAATGATATTGCGCAGTTACTAAAGATGACAAAAAAACACGAAATAACAATAATACAAGGCGACTTTAATGCCAAGGTCGGAAACCAAGAAGTTGAAAATATTACGGGAAAATATGGCCTAGGCGAAGAAATGATAGAGGAGACAGACTAGTGCAATTTTGTCAGGAATATTGTATGAAAGTGACCAATACGTGTTTTCCCCTACATCCCAGACGGTTATACACCTGGAAATCCCCACAGGACAATGAAAACCAAATTGTGAGAAACCAAATAGACTACATAATAATAAATAAAAGATATTTCTCCAGTGTTACAAAATGTTCGACCTACCCCGGAGCAGATGTGCCATCGGATCACAACTTACTCGTGGCAAATATACGAATTAAGCTCGCATCAAATCGGACAAAACAGCCCCAAAATAAAATGAATATTGAAAAACTTAAAGACTCGGCAACTAAACATGAGCTGCAAAACAATATAAATGGACAACTACAACAGTTGAATGAAGAAAATATGCACGAATTGTGGAACAAGGTAAAAGATGTTATAAACACAACTGCAAAGAACACTCTGGGAAAACGAACATCATCAAGAACAGAAGAATGGATTACCGATGAGATTCGAGAACTATGGAATGAGCGAAGCAAGTACAGAAATAAAAACTATGAAAAATACTGGGAGATAAATAAGGAGATACGATCTGCGACCCGAACAGCCAAAAATGCGAATTTGAATGCCAAATGCCAGGAAATTGAATTTCTACAAAGTATACACGATGATTTTAACCTCCACAAGAAGCTAAAGGAAGCCGTCGGAGTATATGGAAAGAAAATAACCAATCCAGTTCTAATTAACAAAAACAATGAAGCTGTATTTGACTTGGAGGGAAGGAAGCAGATATGGGAGGAGTATATTACCAATCTTTTTACTGATAGCGAACGATCATCTTATGAGGATGTTTCGGAAATTCCAAGAAGAGGGACGCCTATAACCCAGAGCGAAATAGAATGCACTATAAAATCATTGAAAGACAGAAAGGCTACAGGACCGGACGAAATCCCATCAGAATTACTGAAACTTATTGATTCCAGCAATATACACCTACTAGTCAACCTTTTTAATTACATATACAACACTGGAAACTATCCACAAGAATGGCTAAAATCAACCTTCATCGCAATACCCAAGAAAAATAATGCAAAACAATGCAGTGACTTCAGACTCATTAGCTTAATGAGTCATGCCTTAAAGATATTTCTAAAGATTATTCATAGTAGAATATACAAAATATGTGAAGCACACATGGGAAATACCCAATTTGGGTTTAAAGAAGGAATGGGTACAAGAGAAGCACTATACTGCATCCAAATTATAACACAAAAATGTAGGGATGCCCAGAAGGATGTATTCAGGTGTTTTATTGACTACGAAAAAACATTCGATACCGTCAAACACGATAAATTAATGGAAATATTACATGATATAGGAATGCAAGACAATGAACTTATGTGCATAAAAAGTCTCTATTGGAATCAGTCGGCAAGAATTGAAGTAAGTGGAGACCCAACAAAAGAAATTGGCATCTCAAGGGGTGTTAGACAGCGCTGTCTGCTATCTCCCTTATTGTTTAATGTATATTCAGAGAAAATATTCCAAGAAACGCTAGAAGGAGAAAACGTCGGAATAAAAATTCATGGGAAAATAATTAATAACATAAGGTATGCGGACGATGCCACGTTACTGGCTGGAAGTATATCCGGTCTCCAGAAACTTGTAGAGAAACTTGCACGTGTGAGAAATATGGCCTTAAAATAAACATGAAGAGGACGAAATATATGGTCATAAGCAGAAAAAGTACAAGGTACAGAAATTGAAAGAGTGCGATCTTTTAAATATCTAGGGATACTAATAAACGACCAATGGGATCCCTCGAAAGAGATTAAAAGTCGTATAGAGATGGCGCGAGATGCTTTTTGTAAATACAACAAACTTAAGGTAAAAGATGTTATAAACACAACTGCAAAGAACACTCTGGGAAAACGAACATCATCAAGAACAGAAGAATGGATTACCGATGAGATTCGAGAACTATGGAATGAGCGAAGCAAGTACAGAAATAAAAACTATGAAAAATACTGGGAGATAAATAAGGAGATACGATCTGCGACCCGAACAGCCAAAAATGCGAATTTGAATGCCAAATGCCAGGAAATTGAATTTCTACAAAGTATACACGATGATTTTAACCTCCACAAGAAGCTAAAGGAAGCCGTCGGAGTATATGGAAAGAAAATAACCAATCCAGTTCTAATTAACAAAAACAATGAAGCTGTATTTGACTTGGAGGGAAGGAAGCAGATATGGGAGGAGTATATTACCAATCTTTTTACTGATAGCGAACGATCATCTTATGAGGATGTTTCGGAAATTCCAAGAAGAGGGACGCCTATAACCCAGAGCGAAATAGAATGCACTATAAAATCATTGAAAGACAGAAAGCTACAGGACCGGACGAAATCCCATCAGAATTACTGAAACTTATTGATTCCAGCAATATACACCTACTAGTCAACCTTTTTAATTACATATACAACACTGGAAACTATCCACAAGAATGGCTAAAATCAACCTTCATCGCAATACCCAAGAAAAATAATGCAAAACAATGCAGTGACTTCAGACTCATTAGCTTAATGAGTCATGCCTTAAAGATATTTCTAAAGATTATTCATAGTAGAATATACAAAATATGTGAAGCACACATGGGAAATACCCAATTTGGGTTTAAAGAAGGAATGGGTACAAGAGAAGCACTATACTGCATCCAAATTATAACACAAAAATGTAGGGATGCCCAGAAGGATGTATTCATGTGTTTTATTGACTACGAAAAAACATTCGATACCGTCAAACACGATAAATTAATGGAAATATTACATGATATAGGAATGCAAGACAATGAACTTATGTGCATAAAAAGTCTCTATTGGAATCAGTCGGCAAGAATTGAAGTAAGTGGAGACCCAACAAAAGAAATTGGCATCTCAAGGGGTGTTAGACAGGGCTGTCTGCTATCTCCCTTATTGTTTAATGTATATTCAGAGAAAATATTCCAAGAAACGCTAGAAGGAGAAAACGTCGGAATAAAAATTCATGGGAAAATAATTAATAACATAAGGTATGCGGACGATGCCACGTTACTGGCTGGAAGTATATCCGGTCTCCAGAAACTTGTAGAGAAACTTGCACGTGTGAGAAATATGGCCTTAAAATAAACATGAAGAGGACGAAATATATGGTCATAAGCAGAAAAAGTACAAGGTACAGAAATTGAAAGAGTGCGATCTTTTAAATATCTAGGGATACTAATAAACGACCAATGGGATCCCTCGAAAGAGATTAAAAGTCGTATAGAGATGGCGCGAGATGCTTTTTGTAAATACAACAAACTTATGAAAAGCCATGACATAAACGTAACAACGAAAGTACGTTTTATAAAATGCTATGTTTGGTCGGTGCTGCTATATGGAACAGAAGTTTGGACGCTCAAATCCTCTGATGAAAGAAAATTGGAAGCCTTCGAAATGTGGATTTACCGGCGAGTACTGAAAATACCATGGACTGCGAAAATTTCTAATGACGAAATACTAAGAAGGATGAATGTAAGCCGGCAGTTAATAACAACAATAAAAAGTCGCAAAATAGCATATCTTGGACACGTATTAAGGAACAGCAAATACAACATTTTACAAGCAATTTTAAAAGGAAAAATTGATGGAAGGCGTGCTAGAGGAAGAAAAGAAACATCTTGGCTCAAAAACATCATGGACTGGACAGGTTATACCGGCGAAACTGATCTATTGAATGCTGCAAGACACAGAGAGCTGACAACCACTATACTATAACATAAATATAATGCGATAAATATTAAAAAACAAAATGAATTGTACGATCACTTATATCCGGATAACGGATGAGTAAATAAAGAAGAAGTACCGTTCTAGTTCGAATTTAAAACAATTTAACAACGATTTTTTTAAATTTTTTTCTAAACATTCAAATTGAAACGGTCATATCTATTATTCGCATTGATCAAGTTAGTTACAGAAACAGACTTGGAATGCCGATTTTTTTGAGAACCGGAGAGAAATGTTAAGCAAAAAAATGAAATTTTATTATTCCGGCTTTCTTACAATTACTAACGGCACTTGCTAAGCAGAGGAACAAAAGTGAACATTTCTTTGCACACATTTCAGATTTATTTATTTTACTGAATGAAGCTTCTGCTTTTTCATTATTTGAAAACTAAAACGTTCGTGTTTTACTTCTTTTATTTTTCGAAACGCAATTTCGGCGCCTTTACATTTTGGTCCATTCGAACCGGACGCGAGCCTTTGGATTTGTTTTGGTTTTTGTTCTAATTGGTTTCGCTTTTTGTTCTCGCACAGCATCAAAACATCATCATCAACCACATCATAATGATCCTTACCAACACCTTCACTAATCAAAATATCAACAAACCAATAGGTGGGTGCAGTGTAAATTTTTTTTCAAAAATTATTTTTTGTTGTACGAATGAATAAATATAAGCCTACTAATAACTATAATAATGTTTATTTCATTCAAATATTGAAAAAGGTCATGCACAAACCACTTTGAAAAAATTTTAATATTTTTGTTTTTTGTTAAAAAATTATATCTTTAAATAAAAGCGTTTAAGATATCTTTACAATTCTCAGAATTGAAGAAAATTAGTGAGAAATAAATGTTATGTCAGTTTAATTATCTCATGTGACTCTAAAGTTTATTTTCAATTGTATATCTGCTTACAGTGACTGCAAAAAATTGTCCATAATTTTGATAAATTCAAATTTTAAAATCATTTTGTGCGTGAGGTTTTTTCACCGAATCACCTTATAATTAGGATTTAATGCAATCTTACGGTAAAGCTCATCACGCTATGATACAGGGATATGAGGTTGTAAAAAAGTCATAACCCTAATAAACATACAGTCGAACGTCTCTATAACGTCCTTCCCTATAACGATTTTTTCTCTATAACGAAGAAAAATTGAAAACACAGCGTTTTCACCTTTCCTAACCTCTCTATAACGAACTTCCCTATAACGAATACTTCTCTATAACGAAGTGTTTTTATTGTACAAGCAGAAATTTTCACACAATATAACCTCTCTATAACGAATTTTTGTCAAATTTTTTCTACTTTATGTTTACAGAATAAATGGGAAACAAAACACAATTATAAATTCTGTTCATTCGGTGCACCCTAAAAAAGAGAAGCAAAGCTCATACATATATATGTATATCAGCGCTTTTTGTATGAATATTGCATCGAAATAAGTACCTAGTTGCTTGGAAATTAGACATACAAAGGGAAACAACTGCAATTGTTTTAAAAATGCTAATATTCTTAGTATAGCTAAAGAAGCTGCTGATATTGAAGAATATAATATATCTATGACAAAACTAGGCTATCAATACGTACAAAAATAATATTGAAGATGTTACGATTGAATATGAATTATCCCTTCTTGGGAGTCCCGAAGTCCCTTCTTAGGAGTCTACCGAAGTCCCACGCATTCAACCATTACGCTACGTTTCAAGGGTGGTTAAGCCGATCTTCAGGCGTATTGAATGTTGTTTTTGTGGCAGACGAAGGCAAAGCTTGGGAACTAGTATATATATCGCACTTCATTAGATAAATGCATATGCGAAATTATGTCAGTTAATTGAAACTCCAAACTTTTCCTATAGTCCTGCTTGGTAATTCCATTTTTCAATGTTCACAAATACTATGCTAAGTTTTATTCCTACGTCGTTAGTAATTGTTCTCCTATTTCAGAAGATTTTTGATCATCAATTATTGTCTACTAAAGTTTTGACAAGTTGATGGTGGCTCAGAACTCTAAGACGCCGGCAACCTTGACACTCAGTTGTCGGAGACCCAGGTTCGAATCCCAGTTTGGCTCCCTGCATTTATCTAATGAAGTGCGATATATATACTAGTTCCCAAGCTTTGCCTTCGTCTGCCACAAAAACAACATTCAATACGCCTGAAGATCGGCTTAACCACCCGTGAAACGTAGTGTAATGTTTGAATGCGTGGGACTTCGGTAGACTCCTAATTTTTCAATGTATATAATAGGTCTAATAAGCTCAACTCGAAAGAGAATTAACTAACGATTTTTTTAGATTTTTTTCTAAACATTCAAATTAAAACGGTCATATCTATTATTCGCATTGATCAAGTTAGTTACAAAAACAGACTTGGAATGCCGATTTTTTTGAGAACCGGACTGTGAGAGTAAAGGAGAAATGTCAAACAAAAAAATTCAATTTTATTATTCCGGTTTTCTTACAATTACTAACGGTACTTGCTAAGCAGAGGAACAAAAGTGAACATTTCTTTGCACACTTTTCAGATTTATTTATTTTACTCAATGAAGCTACTGCTTTTTCATTATTTGAAAACTAAAACGTTCGTGTTTTTATTTCTTTTATTTTTCGAAACGCAATTTCGGCGCCTTTACATTTTGGTCCATTCGAACCGGACGCGAGCCTTTGGATTTGTTTTGGTTTTTGTTGTAATTGGTTTCGCTTTTTGTTCTCGCGCAGCATCAAAACATCATCATCATATCATAGTCATCCATACCAACACCTTCATCTCATCAAAAGATCAACAAACCAATAGGTGGGTGCAGTGTTTTTTTATTTGCGCGCTCGCGTTGTGGAAAACTAACAAATATATATAAACAAACAAAAATAATATCCATAGTCCAAACATTCGTTTCGTTTTCTTTACAACAACAACAATACAAACGACCGCTTTACAACGCGTCGCGTATTAAATTTTGTTGTTTCTGATTTTTTCGGTGTTAATTATTGAACAGTGAAACTAATCATTTATTTATCAAAAATTAATTACCTACATATTTTCATCGGGTTACCACTGTCTTGTTCAGCCTAACAAAAGCAAAAAACACCGAAAAATACACAAAACTATTCCTTTAATATTCGCAGTATTCCTGGTTCAGTAATACACAACAATATAAACATACAGTCGAACGTCTCTATAACGTCCTTCCCTATAACGATTTTTTCTCTACAACGAAGAAAAATTGAAAATACAGCGTTTTGAACCGATTTTCACCTATTCTAACCTCTCTATAACGAACTTCCCTATAACGAATACTTCTCTATAACGAAGTGTTTTTATTGTACAAGTGGGAATTTTCACACAATATAACCTCTCTATAACGAATTTTTGTCAAGCTTTATCTAATTTAAGTTTACAGAATAAACGGGAAACAAAAAACTGTATGTATATTAGCGCTTTTTGTATGAATATTGCATCGAAATAAGTACCTAGTTACTTGGAAATTAGACATACAAAAGGAAACACCTGCAATTGTTTTAAAAATGCTAATATTCTTAGTACAGCTAAAGAAACTGCTGGTATTGAAGAATATAATATTTCTATGACAAAACTAGGCTATCAATACGTACAAAAATAATATTAAAGATGTTACGATTGAATATGAATTATCCCTTCTTGGGAGTGAATTATCCCTTCTTGGGAGCCCCGAAACAATGTTCCCGATCATATTGTTCTCTTACATTGCTAAATTGTACAGACTTTGATAAAGCAAATGGGTAAAATTAAAAACAAATGAAAATCAATTTTTTATTTCTCTATAACTTAGTACTAATTCTTCGTTCCCCAAGTGCTACGTTATACAGAAGTTCGACTGTACGTTGCAAATTATTGCACACCTTCAGTTGGATGTTTCGGCATATGATTTCTCTGAGTTGTCAGACCGCATACAATATTTCTGCAAAAGAATCTACAAAATCTGGATACAGAACGAGAGAACAAAAACCACACTTTATAAACATCACGCAAAGTGGAATTCTATAAAAGAGACCATTATTTTTGAAAGATACACGCTATGTGAAGATTTTAGAGGTAAACAACCTAAAATAGTAACGGGCGAACAACAAAATTCTGTGGACTTTTTTACTTAGTACCTACTACTTTTTTAGTCGATCTGGCAACCCTCCTAATCCAGATATCCTGTATTTAATATTTATTATAGTAGATGTCAGTCCATCCTCTTCAACTAAAAACCTCATAAAACGTCTTAGTTTAAAGGTATTTCTCGTTTGAGACCTATTGGCAATTTTTTGTTCTGGTACTCCCATATGGACCAATGTGGTAACCCAGCTAGTAGTAGTAGTAGCAGTATTCATATTGTTGATACTTATTAGTACTAAATTCTTATAAATCTCATGATTTTCATTTATTTGCCGAAAACAGGGGGTGTTTTGGAACCGTCATTACATTTCGAAAACATTTATTTGACAACTTAAGTTAGATGTAGTTACTGGTTCTCATCACTCGAAATGCAAGTTGGAAAATATGGTCAAATCGTGAAATTATGAAAAACGTCTATATGAGGGATATACCAAAACATGGACTTCTATTGATTCGCGCGCAAGAATTGTCCAGCAAGAGCTTTCTCGGAGAGTAAGGAGTTTTTATTCTCTTTTGCAAGAAAAATGTAGAAAGTAAACAGGCACATTCCCTGCAAAAGCCAGCAAGCAATCAGCTGATTTGCCAAATCAGAACAAATTGTCCGCTATTAAAGGAACCAAAGCAAGCGAAAATTTTGTATTTTATTAAAAATAAAAAAGAAAATGACCCTCGAAAAAGAATTTTACCATTATGCAAATCACTTCTCAAAAAAAAAAAATTAAATAATTGACTTGCTTTTTTCCACAACAAAATTGTTTTCAATTTCCACAACCATAAATCACCAAATAATTACAAACAGCTGACTTATTGTTTTCAGGAAGAAGAAGAGTTGCAAGTGCTTGCTAGAAGAAATTTGTCCAGCAATAATTTGCAAATTCTCAGTAAAAGAAGTGTCAAACTGTCTCTCTCGAATCGCTCTCTTTTGCTGGTCTTTTGTGTTAACAGACGACTTCCAGCAACAATTGGTACAAATTGTTAAATTGTTATTTTGTTATACACAAGCGCCCTCTATGTATGTATTTTGTCCAATTTGTACAGTGTTTAATTTTGTTGTTACTATACTTCGGTAGGTGGGGTTGCGATATTATCACGGTTGCGACTTATGAAACTTAACCTACCAAAATTTTCCGAAAATTTAACAAAAAAAAAAAAAATATTAAAAACAAAAATTTTTTATACTATCCACCATATGGAGGGTGTAATTAAATGTGTGATTCCGTTTGAAAAGTACCCACTTTGAGTTCAATTTGAATTAAAATTATATGCAATATTTGTCGTCGAAGTGGCGTTTTTTCAGAGTTATTATTGAGAACATATTATACTATGTTGGCGTTATGAGCATAATAATACTAATACTAATACTAATACTAATACTAATACTAATACTAATACTAATACTAATACTAATACTAATACTAATACTAATACTAATACTAATACTAATACTAATACTAATACTAATACTAATACTAATACTAATACTAATACTAATACTAATACTAATACTAATACTAATACTAATACTAATACTAATACTAATACTAATACTAATACTAATACTAATACTAATACTAACACTAATACTAATACTAATACTAATACTAATACTAATACTAATACTAATACTAATACTAATACTAATACTAATACTAATACTAATACTAATACTAATACTAATACTAATACTAATACTAATACTAATACTAATACTAATACTAATACTAATACTAATACTAATACTAATACTAATACTAATACTAATACTAATACTAATACTAATACTAATACTAATACTAATACTAATACTAATACTAATACTAATACTAATACTAATACTAATACTAATACTAATACTAATACTAATACTAATACTAATACTAATACTAATACTAATACTAATACTAATACTAATACTAATACTAATACTAATACTAATACTAATACTAATACTAATACTAATACTAATACTAATACTAATACTAATACTAATACTAATACTAATACTAATACTAATACTAATACTAATACTAATACTAATACTAATACTAATACTAATACTAATACTAATACTAATACTAATACTAATACTAATACTAATACTAATACTAATACTAATACTAATACTAATACTAATACTAATACTAATACTAATACTAATACTAATACTAATACTAATACTAATACTAATACTAATACTAATACTAATACTAATACTAATACTAATACTAATACTAATACTAATACTAATACTAATACTAATACTAATACTAATACTAATACTAATACTAATACTAATACTAATACTAATACTAATACTAATACTAATACTAATACTAATACTAATACTAATACTAATACTAATACTAATACTAATACTAATACTAATACTAATACTAATACTAATACTAATACTAATACTAATACTAATACTAATACTAATACTAATACTAATACTAATACTAATACTAATACTAATACTAATACTAATACTAATACTAATACTAATACTAATACTAATACTAATACTAAAAATTGGTTCAAGGTGGAAAGTTCATTTGATAAATGTCTTGAGAATTTGAAGTCTGCTGAGAATACGACTGAGGAAGACATTGGCGTTGTCGATAGTAAATACGTGGTTGTTTATGAACTTTTAATGGAAAGTCAGGCCATTATTAATAAACATTTGAATATATTTCGGCGGTCTCGAAAATAGACATTGAGCTCCTTTAGCATTTCTGTGGTTTCGTTAAGCCAGGATCCTTCCTATATTCCTAAGAATGGACAGGGTTCGTCTGCCACTCTAAGGGAAGCCCGGTTTAAATAACACGAATTCGTCTACCCACACTGCTCGAGATGTGGGTACTCAGGCTTCTAGCTCCCCATATCAGGTATTGGGAATCCTGATGATAGCTCGAGTTTTGCTATTGATCCGCCAAATTTGGACATTGTCCATAATTTAGCATTAACTCCATGAGATATTGCCGTTTTCAAAGGTGATTTTCTCTCGTTGCCTACCTTTAGAGACTTACTTAGCACGGTTTATATTACAAATTCTAGATTGACAGATATTGTCATTTGACGTTTTTGTCATTTGACTCAAAAAACTAGTGGGGAAGCTCGTGAAATTGTGTCTAAATTCCCTTTGACTCGCCGTAGTTTCAGTCTAGCTTGGCATGCTTTGAAATTGACTTATGATAATCGGCGTTTGTTGATTCATAGTCAGTTCAAAGCTTTATTTTCGCTCCCGGTACTTGAAACGGAGACGTGTTCGGGTCTCAACCAAATCCAGCGTGGTATTAATGGTTGTTTGTCTGCAATATCCATTTACGACGTTAGAACGGAAAAGTGGGATCCCTTCTTGGTCCTTATTTGTTTACGAAGGCTCTCTAAAATAATACAAACTTTGTGGGAGCAAAGCGTGAAAGACAAAGCTTCTATTTCGTTGTGGAAAAATCTCGATTGAGCAAATTCAGACACTCATGTGTTTTCACGATATGAGGAGAACTAATCAGGCTGAAACGTCTAACGTAAAAAGAACTTCAAACACACATTAATACCAATTCTATTCGTTCTCCAGAAGTTTCGCAGAAAAATTATTGTATCCTGTGTCCTCAACAGTTCCACGAGAACCTCGATTCAAAAATATATCTGTCTTGGTTAGGTTTTCCTCTGTGAAACGTCGTAGATTGTGTGTGACTTGTTTGCGAAAGGGGCATGAAGTAAAAAATTGCAGTAGTCTTCGTCGGCATTCGAAATGTAATTGAAATGAACATAATGCATTGTGGTATTTCCTATCCAGCTCGGGCTTTAATAGACCCCGCCTCTGAATCCTCTTTTCTAACAGAGCGATTGCAGAATAGGCTGAACCTTCCGGTATGTTCAACGAATGCAGTTATTTCGGGTGTGAATTGTGCAATTTCAGGAAATTCAAGAAAAGTTTGTCCCATAAAAATTGGACCCCTTGCGATCCTTAGGTATTTTTAGAAAAAAAAAGCTTCGCAGAAAAATGATTGCATCCTGTGTCCTCAACAGTTCCACTTGCGTTTTGAATGTCCTCGATTCAAAAATTTTTGTGTCCTTGCTAGGTTTTCCTCTGTCGTAGTAAAATTATAATTACTAGCAAAGTGCTCGCTACTTCGTAAGCGGAAAGGGAATAAAATACAATTAAACAACACTGATAATGAACATGGGATTTTCGTATAGTAATAGCTATTTTATTACGAGAAAATTTATTGACCTTTTATTTCTTTATTTCAAATGTTTAAGACTGTGTCTTATTGGGCTGCAAGGTCTAATTTTTTCAAATGAAATTAAAAACTATTTATTTCATTTTTTATCCAAACGTTTCGTCGGTATTTTCCAACTTCTTCAGGGATATTTATTTAAAATCTGGCAACGACAACAAGATGGTATAAAAATATTTTTGTTACATTTACATTTTGTTTTTGGAACATAGCATTAAGATATGAAATACTTACAAATAATTTTTCGTCAGTTTTTTACATTTAATATTGTCAAGTGGAGGTTAAATAAAATAAACACTACAATCAAACTAAACAATAAATGCAAAAATAATCGAAATTAATGTAAATATATCACAGGGTTTCCTTAATACTAGGGTATCACAGAGAGTAGGAATACGATTAAAAAATTGCTATGGTGTAAATTGCGTTTGTTTGGTCTTTATCATCTTTTCTGTTTATTGCATTTCTTATTTTTTGTTGGATTCTTATGCTCTCCAACGTATATCTTTTATTCTCGATTCTCTCTTTGTCCAAGATGTTGACATTTATAAGATCCGCTTTGTGGCCTTTCTCAACGCAGTGTTGTGCCAAAGCTGTTGTTTGTTTACCTTTTTCTATGTCTGCTTTATGTTCTGATATTCTTGTGTTTAAGCTTCGCTTTGTTGTCCCTATATAAACTCTGCCACATTGTTCCGCTGTGTTCCCTTTACATGTTATTTGATAAACTACATTATTTTGGTCCCCCTTTTCAATTTTCGTTTTTGTTTTTGTGTATAACATGATGTTGTCTTGTATGGTTTGTATGCCACAGCTGTTTCTTCTTCATCCATAATTTGTTTAATTTGTGTTGTTTCTGTAAGTTTTGGGATATATTGAACACTATAATATTTGGTGTTGCCAGATGTGTTATTTTTGGGTGCCTTCTGGGATAATGATGTTTTTATCAGGTTATTTATTAAATTAGTGGGGTAACCGTTTTGTTTGAGAATTTCTTTTATTTTTGATATATTCTTGTCTTTAAATTGTGCGTGACTAAGTGATAATGCTTTTTTAATCAAATTAAGTGCTGTGTTTCTTTTTTGTTGGAATGGTTGTGTAGAGTGGTAATTCATTATTCGTCCTGTGGCGGTTGGTTTCATGTACCAATCAGTGTATAATTTGTTGCCAACTCTATGTATTTTTATATCCAAGAAAGGTATGTTGTTGTTTTCTTCTATCTCCAATGTGAACTTTAGTTTATTGTGATAGTTATTTAATGATTTTAATATTTTTATTTCGTCTCCTCTTTTAATTACTGCGAACATATCGTCCACGTATTTTGTTAGGTATTTAAAATGTATATTTTCCTTATTTAGATCTTCTACAATTTGCGTCAAGAGGGCATCTAGGACAATGTCCGCTATAGTTGGAAATAGGGGATTCCCCATTGGCATTCCATAGATTTGTGAATAAATGGATCCATCATACATAAAATAATTATTGTCGTTGAGACAAAATTGTAATATCTTAAGAAATTGTGACTTCGGTATTTTTGTGTATTCTTTAAGTGTTTCCCATTGAGCCATGATGTTTTTTATGGCCAGATGAATTGGAATATTAGTAAATAAGGATACTACGTCGAATGAGACTAATATATCGTCATCATCTACACTTATCTCCTCTAATTGTTCCTTTAATCTAATTGAATTCTTTATATTATACTTTTCCATTATGATGTGTTTCAGTATTTCTCCAATATGCTGAGACAATTTATAACACGGAACCTCTATCGAAGAAGATATTGGTCGTAGAGGCATATCTGGTTTATGAACTTTGGGAAGACCATATAATCTTGGAGCATTCGAAGCATGTGATGTTAGTTCAAATCTTTCATGTGTCGTGATGTAATTTTGTTTATGCAATTCCATGATTATTTTGTTATTTGTTCTTTGTAATTTTTGTGTTGGGTCTGTTCTCATTACCTTGTATGTTGTTTTGTCTACTAAAAGTTTCTCCATTCCATTCTTGTAATCATTTCTATACATCACCACCGTTTTATTCCCTTTATCTGCTTTTGTGACAACTATTTCTTCTTTATGTTTCCGTAAGAATTGTTTGGTTTCGTCGAATATTTGTAAGATAAATTTTTCTTTTGGGCTGAGTTTTGTTGTTCTTTTGTATGTTAAAATCCTGTTCGTTATTTTTGATCTTGTTATTTCCTTTTGTCTATCATCTGTTATAGTTTGCACCCATTGTTCTAAGTCTGCTATGAGTTGTACCGACGAAAATTGTTTATCATTAATGGGGATTGAAAATTTTGGACCTAGTGATAACAACCACATACTTTCTTGGCTGAATTGTAGATTTGTTTTGTTTTCAAACCATGAAGCGTTATATTTTAAACCATACGTTTCTAATCCTTTGTTTTTTAATTTTTTGAGTTTTGCTAATTGGGTTTCTCTATCATTTGAGGTAAAATACAGGTAACGTGTGCGTTTTTTTTAATGAAATTATTTTAATGAAATTATTATTTGTAAGTATTTCATATCTTAATGCTATGTTCCAAAAACAAAATGTAAAAGTAACAAAAATATTTTTATACCATCTTGTTGTCGTTGCCAGATTTTAATAAATATCCCTGAAGAAGTTGGAAAATACCGACGAAACGTTTGGATAAAAAATGAAATAAATAGTTTTTAATTTCATTTGAAATAATTAGACCTTGCAGCCCAATAAGACACAGTCTTAAACATTTGAAATAGCTATTTTAATTTAGATTTAATTTCTTTTCAGTAATGTTCGTTCGCCTTTGGTTAGATTTCCAAGAAATCGTAGTATGTAACCACTACACACCACCTAATAATAATTTTCAGAATTCCACTTCGATTCCCTTGTCCAATACCAAATTTGACACTCCTCAGTAATTTTCATACTCTAGTTTAATTCCCGCTTTATTGCTTTCACCAACACCAAATTTAGTACCATTCTGTACATTCCAACACAACCTGCATAACTCAACTCGCAACGATCTCTGTACCAAATTTCAGAATTTGTACGCATTTCAAAAAATTCCTAATAAAAACAGCACTGACCCTAATAAAAGCTTTAAGAATTCAGCTCTATCCGTTTATGAAATACCAAAATGGTACCAAATTTTATAACATTCGTACACATAGGTATACGTTTATAAAATTACTTCCTTATATTCCAACCGCGATTCTCATTTCCAGCTCTACATATTCCCCTAAAACACATTATAGTACTATTTAGTACTTTTCGTATACATAAGTACGAATTTCTAAAACCTGTATCATTTAATACTTTTCGTATTCTTAACGTACATATGTACACAACCACATCCATATCTCAACCCTAAACAGCAACAGTGACTATAATAGCAATATTCCCAATTCCACCTTTATTCCTACAGCTATATCAAATTTAATATCTATTCTACACAACAACAGTGATCCTGATACCAAAATTCATTTCAATTCTGTATTTTAACAAATACCAAAAGGTACAACATTTTGTACCATGTGCAAGTACGAATATCCAATATCCAGGATAAAAGCTCTATCCGTTCACTTAAATCAAATTATACCAAATTTAGTAGCACTTGGTACTTTTCGTACCCGTAAGAACGAATGTCCAAAACTGTCTTAATACTACCCCCCAACAGTAATATTAATTCCAAATTTGGTACTCATCGTACCCATTAATACGAATTTCTAATACTACCTCAAGCCTAAACTCCAGCAGTTATCTTAATTCCAAATCCCTGGATTCCAGCTCTGTTCGTTCACCCAAATCCAAATTGTACCAAATTTAGTACCATTTAGTAATTTTCTGACCCACATGTACGAATTTCCATAACTACTTCAGTCATACAGTGCTGCTCAAAACATTTGCAACTGGAATGACTACTTCACTTTTTATATAGTTGTGAGGTAATTTATGGATTTGAAATGCAAATATTTTTGTAGGTTGATTGTTTATTGACCCCTTTTTAAAGATTTAAAAAAGAATTGGCAATAATTGCACTTTTTTTTACAAAAATACACGAAACAAAGCTCGGACTCACTTTTGGTCCTGCTCAAAACATTTGCAACATAGAAAATTTGATTCAAAATCTGAAGATATGATTTGTGTTTTGATAATATATTGTGAGTTTAACCTTTTATTTATTATCTGGACATATCATAAAGGTATCCAGATAACTAAATAGATTAATGTATCCTTTTAAATCCTGTCTGTAAGGATAATTATTAAATACAAAAGTTTTATTAGATTTTTAATAGTGTAGAGTTCATTTTAGGGTCCCGGAAACCTTTTATATGAATTCGGATCACTTAAGCTGATCGGGTCCGATAAGAACAGAAAAAATATTTCCAAAAAGTTGCTAGTTTTACGTGGTTATACATGCGTTTAGTGGCGGTATTATGCCAAAAACCTCTCTTATACGACATCTGTGGTGTGTACGTGGTGCGATTTCGATATATTATATGTCTGGTTCGTTTTTAAATCCAATAAATATCTCGGCCTCATGCCTCTAGTACTATCTCTGTCCATAAAAATACCTCCAGGTCAATATAAAACACCATCTTCGTTTTGGGTCAACGTTTTTGTATAAGGGGACAAATTCGATTATCATTCGACTTGGTGATCAAGTACATTTTTTCAAGTAATATAACTCAAATATTAATTTAAGTCGACAAAAAATACTCGATTTTATAACTCCAAAATCAATTCCAAATATTTTTTGCAACATTTATATGAAAAATTGAACTTTTCCTGGAAATTACTGATTTCCTAAAATTTGCATATATTGGTACACCGGTATCTATGGTATGTATCAGAGGGTTTTGTATAGATTTATCGATGTAAAGCCTTTATTTAACGTCTGTCGATGTCCTCTGAGGGATCTGCTTACAAATTAGCATCATTATTGGATTTTCCCCTGCAGTAGATCTAGTTGTACATTCACCTCCTTCCCATCTTATCGCAATTTTAGTACTTTTTACGCGGTATACAGCTTAATTTTAAATATTGTCATCTTCTTTATATATTTCTGGACTGCGTTGGATCCACAATTTTCAGAAATAAACATTTTTCATATTTTTGATACAAATTTCGGACCATAACTTTTGTTTTTATTAAAAAATTAGAAATGTCTTGTTTTCGGCATACCAGTCTGTCAAAATTAAACATAGGCGGCATACAATGTATTTCTCATGAAAGCTTTTTGCCCCCTTCTTCTGATTAAAAACCATCTTATGCCAAACAATACAAAAAACTCAACAAAAATTAGGTAATACATATTCGAACCACGGAGTTGCATATGTTTTGAGCAGGCTAAAACACATGATCCTCCGACATTTCACACATTTCTGTAACATAAGTGTTAAGAACTGAATAATCATTTTAAAATCTTGAAAGTAGGGTCAATAAAGAATCAAATTGTAAAAATAAATATATTTCAAAACATAAAATGTCCTTAAAAATAGTCTAAATGTGATATAGACATCTGAGTTGCAAATGTTTTGAGCAGCACTGTATGTCATGTTCACACGAGAGTTTCAATTACGTTGTTCGCCTGTCGAACGACGTACACGATTTGACCCGTTTTCACGACACCATTCGTAATTAACAGAAACAAACAAAATTTCCTTCATTTTTGTTTCCTTGTTTTCACGAAAATTTGAACCGATAACACATAAAATATACATTGAATGAATAGGAAAAACAATAGACTTTCCTTAAAATGTATCTTCTATATTTAACTACACTCATTTCATTCATTTTTTCCATAAATTCTGAATAATTTTGTATTTTCAATATACTTTTATATGTTTCTATTTTCAAAATTAAAGAGAGAGAGACATGTCAAAACGATGTTTATGTATACAGACTTTCGGTTTTTTGTTTCTGATTTTTTTACGCGATTTTGAGCTAATGGACAAGAAATGTGTGTGGAATTAAGAAGGAAACACAATCATCTTCCTTTGGCACCTATATAAAATGTTTAGTTCATTAATATTCATTTATCTTTTTCCTTTTTTCTAAAATTTTTTGTGTTTTCAACAAATTTTTCAATTTTGAATTTATACATGTCATAATTTTTTCGATAAGTTCTCTCATTTGTTAGGGATGGGACATACTTATTCGTTCTTCAGATAGTATTTCTAATCGAACAACGTAGAAAAATTTTGTGTGGGGAAATGAGTAATTTATTGATAGTTATGGGTCGAACAACGAATAGAGACCGAACGACGTACCGTGGAAACGGGCAAATGCACTTCACAATAATCTTATTTGCAATTTTCATTATTATAGCTGTTTCCAATTAACCCAAATCCACATGGTACCAAATTTGGTGCCATTATACGAAGAACGAATTTCCAAAAATTTCTCAATCCTCCACTCCAATAGCATTCTTTGTTCCAAATGTCAGGATTCTAAATGTATCCGTTCACCTAAGACCTAATTGTACCGAATGTGCTACAATTTAGACTAACGCAATCCTAAACCTCAACTGTTATCTTAATTCCAAATCTCAGGATTCCAGCTCTGTTCGTTCACCCAAATCCAAATTTGGTACCATTTAGTACTTTTCGTACCCATATGTACGAATTTCCAAAATTGCCTCCATATCTCAATCTTACACTCCAACAGTAATCTTAATTCTAAATTTCAGGAGGTTCTGGAACCTCAATCCAAATTCTACGAAATTTGGTACCATTTAGTACTCTTCGTTCCCATAAGTACGAATTTCTAAAACTTCTTCATTCATACCCTCCAACAGTAATATTAATTTTAAATTTTAGGATTCCTGCCATGTTCGTTCACTCAAATCCAAATTCTGTTAAATTCAGTAGCATTTATGCTCGTAATTTCTACGAGTAGTTTGAGTTCATAGATAGCTCCCGTGTAAGCAAAATTTTATAATTTCAACTCATAGGTAACGTTACCGGGCCAAAAACGGCCGTGTTACTTACACCAAGAATTTTACCTGGTTGATCGTTGCCAATGTGCTAAAAGATGTAAAACACTTCTATGTGGCAATGATTTTGCGGAATCATGAATGAACGTTCCCACGCCCCTCTTTCCCGCCCCTGCCGAACGAGGGGGCCACCTCCCCATAACGTAGGGAGAGCGTACACCCCATAATCCGGATTATGGAGGGTAGGGAAATTCCGGCTACAGTTAGACATCAGCCAGATTTACATAGTACTAAACAAATAGTACTAAACAAATTAATAAAACAAAACATGCCATAGGGACAACACAACATACATATATCTGGCAACAACTTGATTCTAAAGCTGTAGACGTAGAATAGAAGACTTTATTTTATAAAGAGGGTCCGTCAAGTTTATAAGTGCATTCAAAGACAAAATTTTATAATTACAGTACAGGCTTGATTGTAATATGAGCTATCCGCTTATATAGTTAATTTTATATGATTAATTTATGATAATAGAACAATAATAATAATAAACCAAATTTGAAAATATATTAATAATTAATTATAAAACAAATTTGAAAATATATTAACTTTAATGGAAAAGAGTAAAAGACAAATTTTAGTTTCTAAAAAAATTGAAAAGACTTTTTTAAAAGTAAACGCGTTGCTGATGGTTTGAATCGAGTGCGGAAGATTGTTCCAAAGACGTATCGAATTAATGTAAAACTGTCATTCTGAAACAAGACTTTGTCTTCTAAATGGAATTAGTTTCCTGCCTCTGTTCGAGCGAGTAAATTTTAATTTCTGAATTTAATTTCTTTTTCACGATGATTTTGTGCAAGAAAATTAGTATTCTTATTCTGAGCAATGTATGAAAACTAACACAATAAAGAGAGTTTTGGAGATGAGATATATGTTGAGTTTTTTTAATCCATATATGTAACGAATTATATCATTAAATGCCACGTTCAATTTTCTTTGGCTCGATGAGTCACCGCTTGAAAAAATCTCACACCCATATATTATTCCGGGAACCAGGAATGTTTTAACCAGTAACATTCGAATTTTAAATGGTGTAAACGAATGTGTGGCCCATAATGCACGCAGTTTTGCATATGTTTGTCCGACAACAACATTCACATGATTTGACCAGCTTAATGTGCTATTAAACACGATACCGAAATTCTTCGCGATCGAAACAATATCTATTCTTTGATTGTTAATTACAATGTTCGGATTTTGTAAGGAGAAACGTTTGAATGATACGACATTTCGATTTCTGGGGGTTTAATAAAAGCCCATTTGCAGTTGCCCAGTTGTATAAACGAGATAAGTCTTCATTAAGCTTTGCAATGCATTCAGTAACCTTGTTAACTGGACTGGTTATGAAGACTTGCGCGTCGTCTGCGTACATACATCATAACGTTACTATGTTCCAATTGGAGTGGAAGGTCATTGGCGTATAGTGAAAATAGTATTGATCCCTAAGGAACCCCTTTTGGCATAACCAACGGTCTAGATGTCGAGGTACCCACACATACAGATTGTAAACGGTTACTAAGGTAAGACATTAGCAGATTAGTATCTATTGTAGAGAACTTAAACATATTCTTTAATTTCTTACAGAGATTTAGATGATCAACTAAGTCGAACGCTTTCGAATGATCGAGCAAAACAAGAAAGCTAACTTTATTATCGTCAATTTCTCCTCTAATAGTTTCAGTAACTTCAGTTAAAGCGCTAATGCAGCTGTGGTTTCCACGAAAACCGGCTTGTCTATCAGATAACAACGAATCACGATTAAGGTATTCAGACATCTGTGTATGTAATATTTTCTCGAAAACTTTCGAAAGAAAGCTGAGTATTGAGATTGGACGAAATTCATTACTTGATTTCGGAATAGGTATATTTTTTGCATGTTTCCATTTAATGGGAAATATAGAAGCGGTTAAAATGGTATTGAAGAAATATGTGAAGTATAGTAGTAAGTGCGGGAGTAAAATTCGTATAAATTTTGGGTCAATACCATCAAGGCCGATTGCATTTGACTTAACCATTTTAAAACTATGTACCCTGCCAACATTTTTTAAATTTTTGGAAGATTGTTCGCTTAGATTAATCTTCTGTGATTCCCCACGGCGATCATTGGGTGATTGTTTACATTTTTTTCTTACATTTTTCAAATGATCGCCGTTGGGAATCGCAGAAGACTCTTCTGGAAGAGCAACAGATGATTGTTACTAAAATTTTTGATTTTGTTGAATATAATTCTCATATACACTTTCTACAGAACTTTGATATAAATGGCACGTATAATATTATGAGTATTGAAAAACCACACATGTCCAGATTTTGCCAAGTTTAACCAAAAGACAACATAGTGACTGAGGAAATAGTACTGAGTACTGTGCCTATAACAAAAAACCACAACATAAAGAATAATTAAAAACCATAACAAAGCAGAAAAGAAAAGAAAAGCAGAAAACTAAACAACAAATAAAAGAAACAAAAAACAATTGTTCTATTCTTTTTTTTTAATTTTTCTTTACATGTTGATCTTCAGAAGATCTTCCAGATGATTAATCTGCGATTCTTCCTCGCGATTCGCTTCCCGGACACAGTTACTTTATGTCGGCGATTCGCAGGTTATCATTAGGCGCGCTCTTCCGCGATTGAATTGATCTTCCCCGCGAATCGCAGATTATCTTTAAGCGATTAAAAGTTTGAAAAAATGTTTGCAGGGGTAGCACTTCATCGATTGTAATGCACCTGAACTCGAACCTGTGAACCTGCCCTAGACACAGAATTGATTTCAGATCTACAGAAAGAATTGCACACTAGGGCTATAACCAAAAAATACCACCACATAGACGTGTAGAGCATGGAAAACTATTATGAAACACTATGTCAATATTTCTCTATCGCGAAAAAAGTTTCCGCACCAAATGCATTGAAGTTCTGTAATGCATTTTTTAATTTTATCTGTCATAACAACATATTTGCTTTTCATTAAAATTTTTATTTTTTTGTAATCTAATTTAAAATCATTATCAAAGCATTCTGGACCAATTTGTTCTCATGTCGCGCCATTTCGGACCACATTATGATTTTTTGACACTATTGAAATTTTTGGTTTTTCTTTATAGACTCGTGAATTTTATGTTTATATTTTTTTAACCTGTCGGACCAGGGAATATGGGGTCATTTGCAACGAATTCGCGAAAGTTACAGGCTGTTTTTGATGACTTTGCTTGTGAGAATCGTATTTGTTTTCTACAAAAAATACAACACCAGTACCATGTGGGGAATTTTGTTCTAATAATGAAAACGCGTTTCTAAGATCGATTCGGTGAAAAAAGTCTCCGCACCAACTTTGATTACTAAAACCCTTTTGATGATTTCTACTTATAATTTTAAATTTGCTTTGTTTGAATAAATATTTATAGAAAAAACAAGTAAGAAAAGTCTATAGTCGGACGGAGCCGACCATGGGATACCCTATACCACTATCTCTGGACAATCGCTCTCCACGGAACTTTTTTTCAATGATTGTGAAAATTTAATTATCAAATATCAGATATGTACTCGTAATGTATAATACTTATGACCAAAACCAAAAAGTTATCTATCATGACAAAGAAATTTTTGTAGCAGGAAAGGAAAATTTAGTTCACACAAACTAAAATGTAATGAAACCCACTTATGTAGTACTACTACTTCCGTTTTTAACCGCTACGTTATTGAAATTTTTACCAATTTCACAGAAAAGTTTCAGTCCATTTAACCCGCTAAGTATTATCTGATCTTCACGTTGGTTTGTACGCTTCTTCGTCATCAAAAACTCAAACTTTGTTTAGAATTTTGCGGGTTATTATTTTGACCTACAGAGCCGCTACAAAATTGGTTAAAATTTAGTTTTTGGTCCATTTCATCCCCTGAATATTTCACGATCATCACCAAAAACTAATCATTTCTATTCTGGCCCGAACCCAACCTCCTTAAAAAATTCGTTACAATCGGTCCATAATTGCGGCCTTAAGATTGTTTACAATTTTTAATGGACGGACACACATCGCTAAATCGCTTTATCTCGTCGAGATATGAATTATGGCATACCAAATAAGGGGTCTAGGACGAATATTTCGTGGTGTTACATAAACTTTTGGAGAGACAATATGTAGCATGGGATAAAATGTGGTTCTCTACACAGAACCCATTATATATTGGGCAGTTGGCCCGTTATCTAGCAAACACTTTATTGCAATTTACATCAGAGGAAAGGTCAATAGTTTTTTCCATATGTAGGCTACTTTGCGAAATATATGTATATGTCCTCAAGGAATTAAAATATCGACCAAAATTAACATTTTTATATTTTTCATACAAAAGTAATGGTCCATTTCACCCGCTAAAGAATATCAGATCATCATTCAAAATTGTAGGCATCTTTTTCGACCTATACTCTTACCCGGTGCAAAATTTCGTGACTATTGATGTATAATTGCGACTTCTAGCGAGTTTATTATTACACTACAAACAAATAACGGAATATATTAGGATGTAACTCTGTTATCTGATCATGCACACCAACATAATTGGCATCAATTGAAAGGTCAAGCGTTCCACTTTCAAGTATATCTCACTTGTCCGGAATGTCACTTCCAGGAATTAAGATATAAGCTGTATATTAAAAATTTTCACAATTTTCACACAAAAGTTTTGGTCCATTTAACCCTCTAAATATTATCCGATCGCCTTCTCAAATTGCAAGCTTCTTCTTTGTGATATACTTTTACCTTATTTAAAATTATGCGTTGATCAGACTATTATTGAGACCTACAGAGCCGCTAGGAAATTGGATAAATATTATGTTTTTGGTCCATTTCACCCGCTAAATATTTCACGATCATCACCAATAAGAATAGGGATCTATTCTGATCTGAACCCGACCTCCATACAAAATTTCGTGACGATCGGTCCATAATTGCGGCTTGGAGCGTGTTTACAATTTATAATGGACAGACGGACGGACGGACGGACGGAGGGACGGACGGACACACATCTCAAAATCGTTTTATCTCGTCGGGATATGAAGATTGGTATACCACATTGGGGGTCTCCGACGAATATTTCGCGGTGTTACATGAATTTTTACCAAAACAAACTTATAATACCCTTTTCCACATTGTGGTATAGGGTATAAATACAGTTCTCACAGGTAAAGTCAACAAAAACAGCCTGTAACTTTCGCGAATTAGTTGCAAATGACTTCATACTATCTTGTCCGATAGGTTAAAAAAATACAAACATAAAATTCACGAGTCTATAAAGAAAAACCAAAAATTGCAATAGTGTCAAAAAATCCTAATGTGGTCCGAAATTGCGCGATTTGAGAACAAATTGGTCCAGAACGCTTTGATAATGATTTTAAATTAGATTACAAAAAAATAAAAATTTTAATGAAAAGCAAATATGTTGTTATGACAGATAAAATTAAAAAATGCATTACCGAACTTCAATGCATTTGGTGCGGAAACTTTTTTCGCGATAGAGAAAAATTGACACCGTGTTTCATAATAGTTTTCCATGCTCTACACGGCTATGTGGTGGTATTATTGATATTTGCAAAAAAGTGCAAAAAGTTATATCCCTATTGCACACTGATAAAGTGGTTACATTAATGAAGGTACTGCTTAATTCGTCTAAATTTCCATGGATGTGAGTAACAGATTTTGTTTTACCCATACCAATCTCATTAATAACTTTCCATTTACCTTTGAAGTCGATTGCAGAACAAAGCTTGGAAGAATAATATTCAGTTTTCGCAGTTTATATGTGCTTTTTGGCTTCTCGTCTTGCAGACCTGAATTCCTGATGAAGTTCTGGAGTATTAGGGTGCTTCCATCTGGAATATGCTAGATCTCTGTTATTGAGTAATGTTTTTATGGAGGAGTTAAACCAAGGCTTGATATTTTGTTTTGGACGCTTAGACTTCAGAGGGACTGTCTCTTGGAGAAAACCAAGCTGTTGATCAACAGAATTAAGTGTATATGGGCAAAACTGCCAATAATTTCATATTCCATTTCCAAAAAATTGAATTTTTTCTTTTCGCGCTACATTAACGATTTTTGGTACATAGGTTAAGAAAAAATTCCCCAGTACAAATCCGCTCGCGAGCAAATTTTTGGTTGTTGCGGACAAATGTTATCGCGGTTTTACTTTTGCTTTTAAGAAAAAATTATTATAAAAACGCTAATTATTTTATTGAGCACAATTGTCACTAAAAAGTTATCACGATGTGACGTCATTAAGTAGATTGCATAATATTTGTAAAATATTTCTCAGCATTCGCGGAATTTACAAAAAATTGACAAATTTTAAATGTAATCCGAATATTTTGAAAATATAAATATAATATAAAAAAAGTAACAGTTTTAAATAAAGACTTCACGGGGAATCAAATGAGACCAAACTTATAATCATCGGGATAGTAGTTAGGATATTATAGTCAAAATAAGCACATATTTGTGTTACAAAAAACCAATTTTGGTTTGGAATAATGGTTTTCACATGCATTCTAGAGTCGAAAATATTGGAAAAATTCTATAGGAGTACTTCTTTTATTTTTCTTGAAACTCCCAAGGAAATGGGCGGATTTTGCTTTATCTACATTCACATAGAAGGTTTCCCATTGAGGACAGTTATCGGGTTGTTGAAATAAATCATTAGACTTCTTAAACGGAAATAGAATTCAAATAAAGCGCTTTAACTTATATGCATTATTAAAATATGTGTAAATCGGGTAATTATCAAAATCGTTTTGTCCGCATGTGATTTTCATGTACAGCAAGACCATATCTTTTAATTTGTATATATTTTTCGAAATATAATTTGGACGCTAAGATGTAGCATCGGCTGCATCTTAGCATTAAAAAACCTATAAAACATCGCTAATTTGCGCAAAGTTCATACAATTTCGTTCCGCATCCGGTTTTAGTGTCACCATGAAAATCTGCATCTATATATACCTATTTCAAGGCAATCAGTCAAGAACTGTGGATGTAGCATCACACACTATTTTTGGGATAAAATGAATGTAGTTCCCTTATCAGTGAAGTTTTTAAATCTATGTTTCCGCAAAACAGAAGATGCTGCACTAGTTTTTTCATAGTAGTGTAAGCGGCCGACAGAATACGCGATAAAATGCGCGATATTATCAAAAACAATATTAGGTGATTTTCCTACCTTGGAATTTCTCCTATCTCGCGTTTTAGTAGATGGATTTTAACGAATAATGATTTATTAGATCCGCAACGTAAAAATCCAAAATTTGCAATCATGCACGAGTAAATCGAATGCCAATTGTACAAATTAGACCCGAAATATACGATTTTTAGAAATTTGTTCGCACAAAATTTTTGTATTTGGATACAGATTTCTCTGAAGCTGTGTAGGCTACATTCACGACACATATATCAAATAAATCAGAATCGTGAGTTCTTCATTCCTATATATGATTTTTTGAAAAACCTGTTTACATCATTTAATGGTAGACGCAGATAAAATTTTGAGAAGTTATACACTAGTGAGATGATCCTTATTTAGTTGCCTTCTACTTTTACTTTAACGGGAAAATCGTGAAAAGTGTGGTTTAATCACAAATCGAGAGAAAACAAAAAAAGACACGTTGGCTTCAACCCATTTTTACCCATTTTTTAACATAAATATAGCCACAGCTTCCACGCAAATCAACTTTGAAGGCCAATATTTTTTGCCAAGTCTAAAAACATTTCATTTTATCCAAAAGCATGTAAATTGTACAATATACAACCACTATTCGCGAGTTACAAACGGGTAAACCTTGGCTTCAACGATGTTAAATTTTCAATAAAATTGCCCATATATTATATTCCAATTAATCTCATATATTTTAGTGTTCAGAGAAGTACGATTTAGATTGCGATAATCGCGATTGAAAAAAAGTGTCCTCGTTTGTTTGCAATGTGAAGTTGTACGCAAGAAAGATAAGGTCGTGTTTTGAAAAGCACGAAGCTGATAGCTGGTCATAGAGAAGGATGTTTGAGTGATTGTTGACGAATACTAAATCCAGCAGAGTATTGGTACTTGAAGAAATATGTGTCGGATTAGTGAAATTGGTAGTTGTGAGACCAAGTGTTAACATGGGTTCAATCAATGATGAATCAGCGAGGATATTAGAGTTAAAGTCTCCTACAATAATAACATCATTGTAACCCAGGGTTTCTCTTTCCAAGTGTTGTAAAGTTGTTGTAGATCTATCGTATTGTTCGGACGGTAGACACATCCAATTAAGATTTTTTTCTATAAAAATGTATTCAATTTTGTCACCTGAAACTGATTTTATCCGAAACATTGCTTTCAAATTATTTTAGAAATTTAATCTATTTCAAACTTAAATTCTTATATAATAGAAAATTCTTTATCATTAAATAAATTATATAATTATCCAACTAACTTATTAACAATTTTATTAATAAACTAGGAGACCCGGCGAACTTCGTCTCGCAGTTTGTTAGGTACAGAACTTTATGGCTTTGTTTCAAACCTATAATACAATTTCTTCTTTGTTTTGAACTGTCTAGGACGATCTTTGAAGCAGATGCACATTAGACAATTGTACTTTCGACAATTGCCAGTTTGACGAAGAGAGAAAGTACTGAGAGGCAAAGTGTTCCTATTTTCCTCGACTCTCTCTTCTATAAACTGACAATAGCAGCGAAAAAATTATGTAATTTTAGGTATTTTTTAACGCCCTACTCGTTTTATAATCGATGGTTTTCTGCAATACTAGTTTCCATCACTGAACACGATATTTCACTCAAGCAATTGAATATGAATTTGAATTTAATGCTGAATATAGTGCTTATTTAAATTTGCGTTTTAATCAATTAACCCATTTTAACCTATTTACCCATTTTGATCCGATCGTCTGTTTTTATACCCTCCACCATAGTACGGAGGGTACATTTAGTTTGTTTTTCTGTTTGTAACACATCGAACTAATCATTTGCACATACATATATTCTTGATCAGAATAAAATTCTAAGACGATCTAGCCATGACCGTCTTTCTGTCTGTCCGACTGTTGTAATCACTCTAGCGTTCGCAATAATTGAGCTAGAGCGCTATATTTTTGCACCCGAGCGTCTTTTTTCCATAGGCAGGTCAAGTTCCAAGATGGGTTATTTCGGAACAGTTTTTTTATAGCCCCCATATAACGCTACCTCCCGATTTTCGGTATTTTGGGGATTTTAACTACATTTTTGACCGAACTACCTGTAATTTCACGTTTGGGGTTCCCAGTGGTCACAAAACATCTCCACCAAAAACCGTCAACATAGGTCCATGTTTTGGTATAGCCTCCATATAACGGTACCTCCCGATTATCGGTATTTTGAGGATATTAGCTAAAATTTTTAACAGAACTACCTGTAATTTGACAGTTGAGGTTCCTAGTAATCACAAAACATCTCCACCTGTGGTTTCCAAAGTATATCCACTCACGGTCCATGTTTTGGTATAGCCCCCATATAGCGGTACCTCCCGATTTTTGGTATTTTGAGTATTTTAGCTAAAATTTTTGATCGAACTACCTGTAATTTGACCGTTGAGGTTTCTAGTAATCACAAAATATCTCCACCAAAAACTGTCAACATAGGTCCATGTTTAGGTATAGCCCCCTATATAACTGTACCTCCCGATTTTCACTTTGATATAGCCCCATATAAGGTTCCTTACCGATTTAATACATTTTTTATGTTTTTTACCTTATTTAGGTATAAGAGGTCACAAAAGATCTTCGTCTAAAATTGTGGACAGGAAAGAATATAATTATTCCGTTTTAGTTCTGAATATTTTATGGTGGAGGGTATAAAAAGTTAGGCCGGGCCGAACGCTTTTTTACTTATTTTTTCTGACTTCTCTATTTAATGTGATCTCCCGAATTCTACTTGCACTGCAAATTCGGTATTAGATGCAATGGCTCTGGTAACATGGACAGAGCTATTCTATTAGTTGCCGTTCTTATGTGTTTCGGATGCTTGAAATCTTGTCACAATTACACGTGACTGTTGTCGATTACTTGGTCAACCTATATTTAATTTCGACGTAAATAACATAGTCAAGTTAATATCACAAACTAAATAACGATTAATAAGTATTTACCTACTTATGTCGCCGATAAAGAAAATATGTCAGATAATTTGACCAAAAATCTCCAGTACCATCATCATCCTTTTTTCGAATGACATACATACAGTGTACCAACAGTACCAATGTATATATCGTCACCATAAATACCCGAAGACGTAACCCACAAAACCAAAACTTTACAGGAGAAGCAAAAGACTTTATAAAATTAAAAACTGTTTTACGGAATATTAATCTTATGAAGGCGAGTATATGGGATATTATCGATCATATACGAAGGGGAATAAGTAGTGAAACCAAAACCGCGGAATTGCTTAGTTTTGAGATCCTCCATTACAACAAAATCTGCAATATTATCCCATTTTCCGAAATGCCATTTCTTGAATAGGGTCGTTGTTTTTGAACGTAGAAGCTTGCTAGAGCATGTATTTTCGCTTTATGTATCAGATTTCGTCAAAAAACGAATTTCGATCTTCATGTCGGTTACGTCTTCGGGCATTTATGGTGACGATATGTACGTTTGTATGTATTTTTATGTATTTGGTACAAACTCTAAACTAAGCCCTTTAAACCATTTTTCGCTGTTAATTTCCTAAAAAGACGCTTGAAAATAAATGAAAATCGATTTGATTGTGGATAAAAAATTCTATACAACTGTCCAAATAAGTGCCAAGATTTACTCCAAACGCGAAGCTCTATAAAAATGTGTCGAAAAATTGTCTTTATTAAAAAAATATTTTTGCAAATTTTTCGCAAATTTTCACGATTTATTTAGGTTGTATCCTTTTCTGCCATCAGACCATTCCGAATTTGTGCGAATTGTCAAAATCTGTTCAGCCGTTCTTGAGTTATAAGCGTAGTAACTGCCATCATCCTTCTTTATATACATATATATATAGATAATTTAATTGTTGTAGTTAAAATTGCTAATTTATTTAAGGGTCATCTACGACCAATATTTAACTAATGAACAAACCTTTACGACTTAAACATCCAATTTTAAGCATTGCTAATAATGCATTAGTAGATCTTCCTGCTCCAAGAAATATTTCATCTTGATGAAATTATTATAAATTTCACATAATGATCTAAACTGATTACTTAATTCATAGTTAGATCTTGCTAGTGGAAGACTGATCGGCATGAAATTACGAGTAACCCGTGAGAGTACATTAAATTTTATTTCGCCAATTAAACATATAGAATCAATCTGACCACGTAAAAGTTTAATTTAAAATGTTACCACACTAGAGTGGTTTCATTGAAACTTTTAGGTATTTATAGATCGAGTTCCCCACTACAGCAACTTTATGATATCACTCTACTGTGAAACTCGACCTTGGAACCCCTGTTTTCATGAAATTGTTTCAATGAAACACTCTAGTGTGACCTTCGACCACATGATTTCAAAAATTACACCCCTCGGTAAATGGCACCTAGAAATTACCAAACGCGTGGGTAAAGATAACTAATAGTTACCAACCTACCCGGTTACCTAGGCGTTAAAATTACGTGCATTAGTACTTCTCGTACCCATAAGTACAAATTTCCAAAACTACTTCAATCCTACACTCTACCATTAATCTTAATTCGAAATTTCAGGATTCTAGCTCTATCGTTCACCCAAATCCAAATTGTACCACATTTAGTACCATTTAGTACTTTTAGCCCAATTAGGAAATTGTACCAAATTTAGTACTTTTCGTACACATGAGTTCACATTTCCAAAACCACCTCCTTGTATCAACTCTACTTCTCAACCTTAATTTTCATTTCAGATGTTAAGATTTTAGCACTATTAGTTGACATAATACCAAATGTTACCAAATTTAGTACAATGTAGTGCTTTTGTACACATAAGTACGAATTTCCAAAACTACATCCACATCCTACATCTAACAGGAATCCTAATTCCAAATTGCTAGTTTTCTGCTCTATCCGTTCAGCCTAATCCATATTGTACCAAATTTAGTACACATAGGTTAGGTTGATAAGAGGGGTGATCCTAGATCACCACATGCCTATGTGGACATACACTTAAGCCATAAGTAGGCCTGTTGTGCGCTCTAATTTTTTTGGGTTATGGAGGATTATCTTTTTTTTTGACTTAGTCTAGGATCTCTGTCCTATTTACATAGTCTCTGATCTTTTTGAACTCGATTGTCCTAATTTGGTCGAGTCCTGGTATAATGTCATTCCCTAGTAACTGGGTTCTCAGATTTGTGAAGGCTTGACAATGGCAGAGGTAATGTTCCAACGTTTCGTCGTCCTCTCCGCATGCTCTGCATTCACTGTTTTCTGCACAACCTATTTTGTGCAGATGCGCTTTTAGACCTAGGTGACCTGTAAGGATTCCTGTCAGTCTACTAATATCTTTTTTACTTAGTAAAAGTAATTCTTTTGTTTTGTCCTCGTCTGGGTTTCCCCATAGGATTTTTGTGTTTTTTCCCTTCTCTTCACTACTCCAGAGGGATACATGTGCATTTTTTGCCCATGTCTTTAGTTCTAGTCGCGTAGCTTTAAACGACTTAGCGTTTTCTAGACTTACCGTGGGTTGCTCCTTGGCTTGTTTTGCCAAGGAGTTTGCTATTTCATTACCCCTAATCCCGGTATGCCCTGGTACCCATATAATGTTTACCTAATCGTGTTGGGAGTAATTATTTATAGTTTTAATACATTCCAAGACAGTTCTAGATTTCACTGTCTTGGTTGATATAGCTCTAATGGCTGCTTTGCTATCCGTAAGGATATTTACAGTGGTAGGCCTTGTGTGAGTATCAAACCAAAGCAGACACTCTGTTATCGCCCGGAGTTCCGCCTGCAGGATCGTGTTATGATCCGGCAGACGGAGGGAGATTTCCGGTTCCATTATATAAAGACCCAGTCCGGTTCTCCCCCCTAGCACAGCCCCATCCGTAAACCCACAGCTTCCAGCGGGAATCTGTGCTACAGCTCCCCCGATCCACATGTCTCTGTCAGGTATTGACACTTCACACAAGGCTACTTCACTAGTTTCAGGTATACGGTCCGATACTACCTGATTTATAGATTCACCCGTTGTGACCTTTAATATGTTTTGGTGGTATGTTTGGTGGCTCTTTTCGATCCACTCGCTCATCGACTTTAGCCTTACAGCTGCGATGGCTGCCTCATACCTTACCTGAATATCTATTGGGTGTACAAACAAAATTGTTTCTAGAGCCCTAGTCGGTGTGGTCCTCATTGCTCGGATAATGCTTAGGCAGCATGTTCTTTGGACCTTTTGCAATATTTCCACGTTGCATTTTTTGTCCATGGCTGTCCACCATACCACAGACGCGTACGTTAGAATTGGTCTAATTACGCTTCTGTATAGCCTGTGTATCATCCTAGGATTGAACCCCCATTTTGAGCCTATAGCCCTTCTGCAGGTTGAACAACATATTTGGGCCTTGTTAGCCCTTTCTTGTATATGGTCTTTCCATTTAAGTTTCCTATCCAGAATTACTCCTAGATATTTAACTGTACAGGAGATATTTATTGTCTTATCTAGAAAACTGGTTTCTCGTAGTGTCCCATTTTCGTTTTTCTAGTGAATAGACATAATTCTGTTTTTTCCGGGTTGACGTTCAGACCTCTCGGCCTGGCCCAGTTAAAAGCAATTTTTAGAGCCGTTTCTGCTCTTCGACAGAGTTGATTCGGATTCTTTCCCCTCAGAAGTATTATAACGTCGTGTGCGTAGCAGACTGGGTCAAATCCTTCTTCGGTTAGGGTCCTCAAGAGACTGTTTATGGTGGTAACCCACAACAGAGGTGAAAGTATCCCTCCCTGTGGCGTTCCTTGTCCAACTTTGTCTCTTATTTTCACGTCGTATAGCCCGCAGCTTATCCATCTATTCCTTAGCATGTGGTTTATCCAGTTCCTTAAGGCCCTGTCTACCTGAAACTCGTCTAAGGAGTGGATAAGTGTCTCGGTGCTTACGTTATTAAAAGCGCCTTCGTTGTCGATGCATACAGCAAGTGTGTACATTTTCATTTCGAAGGTTCTTTCTATGTGGTGTACTACCTCATGCAATGCGGTTTCCACTGATCTGCCTTTAACGTATGCATGTTGTTTGAATTTAAGCATATCGTTGGGGATCTTACTCTTTATCATGGTGTCGACTGTCCGTTCCATTGTTTTGAGTAAGAATGAAGTTAAACTTATCGGTCGATAAGATTTTGGTGTTGCATAACTTGCCTTGCCAGTATAGGAATTCTGTAATTTTTATCGATTAAAAAGTTGTTTAAATTTCTTTTGTTTTTGTAACAACTACAAAACAAACAAATGAAATTGTTGTTAAATAAACAATGAGTAAAGTTGTTAAAAAGTTACAGAATAGGGGGGCAGGTTTGGGTATAAAGACTACCCTTGCCTCCTGCCAGGCTATAGGAGTGTATGCAAATTTTAAGCATGCATTGGAGATCCCGACCAGTTTGGACGCAATAAAGTCCACTTCCCTCTGTAGTAAAGCCGGGAAGATCTGATCTGGTCCAGCTGCTTTATATGGTGAAAAGCTTAAAATGGCTTCTTGGACCATTAAGCTGTCGATCTTTGGTGCCTCTTCCGATGGGTTAATACATTCCGTCGATGCCTCAGTGTTAACCATGGTATTCTGCGGGAAGTGCGTTTTCATCAGAAGGCCTAGAGTTTCTTCTGTTGTTTCAATCCTTTTTCCATTTCCATCGACCAATTGCTCGGTCGTTGTATGGGTTTTAGATAGAAACTTTTTAATCTTTGAAACGACATTTACACTATCCACCTGTTCGCAGAAAAGCTTCCAGGAGTTTCGTTTGGCGTTTCTTGTTATTTTGTTGTATTCCTTTAATTTTGCCTGATAGTTGTCCCAGAATACAGCTGCTTTTTTACGTTTGGCTCTATTATAAAGTCTGCGGACCTTCTTGCCTTTATTTCGAATTTCCCCTGTCATCCAGGGTTTTTCGTATGCGGATTTCCTCTCTCGAAGGGGACAACTTTCCTCGAAAGACTTTACTAGTGCCTCAGTTAACTTTAGGGCATCTCTCTCTATGTCCTCCTTACTTAGGCATTCCTCATCAGGTTGCCCAAGTCTTTCTTTTACTCGTTTTCCGAACTTTGTCCAATTTGTTTTGGATTTGTTTCGGAAGGTTATCGGGTTAGGCGATGGCCTAGCTATTTTAAATCTAATACACTTATGGTCTGAGAAGGAGTGTTCCTCCAGGACCCTCCACTCGTGTACCTCGTTTATTAAGTTTTCTGAACATATCGTTATATCTAGTACTTCCTCCCTAATTCTATTAACAAAGGTTGGCGTGTTCCCGGTGTTAAGTGTAATCAGGTCGTTAGTATTTATTATATTTTGTTAATGTTATTACTACCCCTCGAGATGTGGTGAGAGTTAGCATCGCTACCTACTAGTACTTCGTTACCTGTTTGCTTTATCCTTCTCACCAGTTGCTGCAATTCCGACGAAGGTGGTAATGTCGGGGAGTCGAACGACAGGTATAATGATGCTAGGTATATGTTACCATTCCCCTGCTTCAATACTGTGACGTCCGACGATGACAACTCTGGAGAAAAAAGAAAACATAAGTTTTTGTGGCATATAATGCAGGTCCTCGGTCGGGATCCCGTATTTGCGTAAAAAAGTTGATAATTTATATGGTTAAGTCCAGAAACCTTGTTTTTTATGGTCCAAGGTTCTTGGATTAAACCAATATGTATATTACCTTTAGTTATTTTGTCCATCAGGGCTAGTGTTGCCGTTTCGCTCCGATGGAGGTTGATCTGGATGACCTCAATCATTGGTCCTCCAGTAGGTTGGCTTCTTGGGAGTCGCTAATTTCGTCTGCTCCTCCCTCCTTTAAGCCTTTTGGGAAGTTGACCTCTTGGTTGTTTGGTTTGGCAATCTCCTCCTCACCAACTCTTGCCTTTCCAATTTTGAAGAAGCCTGAGTTCTAGACGAAGAATGCCTTGCCCTTGGTTTTGACGAGCCCGGCTAGCGAGAGATCGTCGATCCCCATCACAAGGAGAGTGCCGTCTTCCTTCTCCTCCCTGTGGAAGACCTCCCATCTTTCCACCTTTAGGGCCTCGTTTTGTACGCCAAAGACCTCGAGCATGCGCTCCGTCTCGAGCTTGCAGCCATACCCCTTGACGTACACCGATGCTTTGGTTAGATGAGGAATTTCGTCTTTCCTCACCAGTTTTAGTCTGCCACCTTCCCATGGAGTTGATATACTGCTGACTACCTCTCAGAGAGCTGCACAGTTTGCGTGTGAGTCCAGGTGGTACAATAGGAGGTCCCCCCTTGGCTCACAGCAGTTTTTTTTATTGGGACTCGTCTCTTCAGGATTTGTTCCAATATTTTATCGTTGATCGATTTTTCGATCTCCGATAAGTACTCTTTGTGTAGCCTTCCAGATCCTTTACTAGTATCGATTACTGCGTAGCACAGCTCGTCCTTGTAGTATCTCTTGGCTACCTTGGCGTAAGTCGATGGCGGCTCCGTTCCGGTTTCAGCGTCCATCTTCCTCTTCTGGGTGGAGGTAGGCTTTTTACTGAGTCCTTGGCCACCGCAGAAGATTCCGATGTCGCGCTCACCTTCTTTTTGTCAGAACTCGCCTCTTCAGTATCATTTGAAGGATACTTTTGGCAGTCTCCTTGGCTCTTGTCCTGACGAGGTTTGTCCTGGGCAATTGAAGGTGGGAAGCTCTTTTTCTTCTTACTGGGTTTTGGCACGTTCTGCTCCTCAGGAGACCTTGTCCTCTTCCGAAGAAGTGGAGGGACTGTCTGTGGTAACCTTTGAAGCAGCCAGTTGTTGTTCCTTCTTTTGTTTAGCCTGGTTCCTCTTATATTTCTTCCTTTGGGCCCCAGACCATTGCACTCTTTTCGTCGTGATCTTAGCGATGCTCTCGCTCACTTCCTCTACCATCTTGTGGACTTCCTCTTTCATGGAATTTTCCACAAAGGTGGTGTTCGTTTTGCCGCAGCTATCGGATTCGGAATCAGGGTCGCTACCATCATCAGATAGTTGGGTCAAGTTAATCCTCCCCCTGTGCTCCCCTTTATCCTCCTCCGTTTTTACACTAGGTTGTGTGCTTGTAGCATTACCTTCGACCACAGATGCCAAGGCACCCACATCTATGGGAGATTGCTCACGATCGCATGATATCGACGGGGTGTGACTCGTAGGCAGATCACTGGTCCCCGCCGGCACTGGGTTTATTAGGCCCTGCACCGTAACTTAGTACACATATGTATGTACGAATTTTCAAAACTGCCTCCATATCTCAATCTTACATTCCAACAGTAATCTTAAATTCAAATTTCAGATGTATAGCTCTATCCGTTCATCGTCCCTTACATGACGATAACACACGATTTCAGGCATCTAATTGACAAGTAATTGTGACAATATTAAAAGGCAAGCGTTTTATTTGAGAGATTCCGTCATGAACAATTATTTTCTAGTTTTAAGTACATTTATAAATAAAACACCATAATTTAGTTTTTTAAGTTTTTTTTTTAATGATAACATCATAGAGTTGTATGTTTATTTTGTAGTAAAATTTATCTCTTTTGAAATATATATTTGTGAGTATTTTTTGTTTACTATTTTGAAAGGAAATATACTTTTAGTAAATTTGAATCTCACGGATCCTCACATTATTTTAATTAAATGTTCTTGGAGGTATCCAGAATTAGAAAAAAACTATTTCGTCTGCCGAAAGTTGCCGAGGGATATTCAGTTTTCATTCTAGGGATACGCAAGATATGAAAAAAAGGTCGAAAGAGTGCCTTTCTCTACTCAAACAGAAATATTTTCCCGTGTTGCCACTATAACAAGGCGAAAATTATGCACCGACTTTATCTCTGCCCACATGGACTTAACTTTAGAAATGTGGATCTTTACGAATTGAGAAGACGTCAAAGGAATATTACCACCAACCACATCGGCATTAAAGGTGACAGGACGATTAGCCTGACGAATAAAGGCCTCCAAGGACATGATCGGTCAGTAAAAGTCGAAGAGAAACTTGAAACACAGAAAGAAATAGAATGAAGAGTATTGTCTTCGTAGTGAATTCAGAAAGAAGGTATGAAAAAAGGTCGAAAAAGTACCTTTCTCTACTCAAACAGAGATAATTTCCCGTGTTGCCACTATAACAAGGCGAAAATTATACAAATTCGTACGAGTTTAATTGAACAATGGAATAATTTTCAGAAAAAATGTTTCTAAGGTATTTCCTGGTATTAACAGCGACTGCTAGTGGCAGAAAGCTGAACTACGGATAAGAACCACAAAGCTAAGCAAAGACAGTTGATAAATAACCAGAAAAAACTCTCGAAAAATATTGAAAAAACTAAGGTTTTCGGTGTACTTTCTTATGTATACAGCGCCTCCTGGCGTCACTGGGATGAGTTATGATTAATCATCAAGAAGGAAAAGAAATTCAGTGTATAACTGTCCAAAAAAATAAAGAAAACCCAGAAATATTTGAAATATTATCGAATAAATTAAGGGTTTTTATGGATTTTCATATTTTCAGAGCGCCCCCTGTTGGCGGTTGGACGAACTTTTGATAAGCACAATGCAAAAATGATATATGGTGTATGAAAAAAACTCAGAAATATTTGAAAAAAATAATAATAAAATTAAGTTTTTCTATGTATTGTAGTATGTTAGAGCGCCCCTAGCGGCAATATGGTGAACCACAAACAGGCAAGAAGGAGGTGTCCCGACACCTCACTTGTTAATGAACAGTAGAACGAATGTAGTATGTGCATTCGTGTGTTATGTGAGAACGAGTAGTTATGCTGGTGGGAGCCTATTATATTAAAACTCTAACAACTACAGCGGTATTTGACTGAAGATCGAAAAATAAAAAATAACACACCAACAAGTACGTATGGACGGAGTTAGTACTAATAATCTCGTGGCAGAAAAGAAACACGAAAAGAATAAGTGAAGCTAACACACTTTTGCGGATTGGAAAATACGAAATGATGATATATTAAACACTTGTTTATCGAAATATAAATAGAACAAAATTATAAATGAAAGTAAAGAATGAAAGGAATAATTCGGATATAAAATAACTGTATATTCCACCAAATTTATAGCTGAAAGTGAATTGAAAAGTGAAGTGTTCTTTGAAAAAGTATGTTGCAGAAATTTACACTTTGAATATGGAACACTGTGCCTTTGAAAAAATTAAAAAACCAATTGCCGTCAGCAAAACGCACTTGAGCACAACAATACACTATTGTTTTTGAATATAAAGCACAAACTTACTTTGTTTTTTGATGCTTTTTGGAATTTTTCACAACAGCTATCCAAATATCCGGTATGGAACAAATGAAAATGCCAAGTTGTGGATTTTCCTAGAAAAGCTGGGATGGTTAGTTGTTGCGGTGAAATGGAAATAACTTTCTTCGAATTAGAAAGAATTTCCCCTCTGAATGATATGGAAGAAAATAAAACAAAGATTTTTGAGGCGAGGGAATTGAACAATAGTGGAAGTTTACTTCAAGAAATTTGGTAGTTTTTGGAACGAGTCTTACCACGAACAATGCGTTTGCAGGTTAAACAAGAAGTGAAGTTTATTTACAGTGGAGTGAAAGGAAGAACATTTAGGAAGAGAGAACATTTGAATTTAGTAACAACCCAGTTGTTCAATAAATAGTAATTATCTACTTTGACATAGTTATGTAACTAGTTACTCTTTCATCCTAGTTACTTTACACCCAAAAATGGCACACAAAATAGCCTATAACCTGCTTTTGGATAGTGTAATCGACAATCTTTCTCTCTAGTTTCTCTTTTAAATATTTTTGTCCTTTTTTACAAAATACAAAAACATGTTCTATCATTTTGTTTATTCATAATTAAAAAACGTATTTTGATGCGTTTGTTATCCAAAAATTAAATATGCAAAAAAAAAGAACGTGTTACGAGCTAGATCATAGAAAGGATGAATAATTTAAGAATATTTATACATATGTAATATATCTGTGGTAAGTATTGATACATATCTTGACACAATTAATTTTCGCGTAATTTCATTAAACTTATATACATTTTATTTCAGGAACTTTTGAATGATCTGAATGACACACGAGAAAAACTTTCCATAGACCAAATAAACATAAGTCGCTGTATCAAGTATCAGGGATCAAAATGTACCTATCATACCCATATGTATACAAGATTATATTGTCATTTGTAAGATTTTTGCACTCAGTGTAATAAAATAAAGTGTGGCTAATACATATCAGCAAAAATGTCTAAAATCGTCTCTTCCATTTCAAAAAAAAAAAATCCGAAAAAAAAAATTGATACTACATCTATGATTTTTGGTACACAGATTAAGAAAAAAATCGTTATTCCAAATCTGTTTTCGTTACCAACTTTGATCGTTGCGCGCAAAAGATATGATCGTTTTAATTATGCTAATGAGAAAAAAATCTAAAAAAATCGCTGCTTAATATAGTAAGTTGTTATATCCTATTATCGTTAACTGAATTCGCACCCTTTGCGATGATGCAAAAAAAAAATCGAAAAGTTTCAATGGATTCGCGAAAAATTGAAATTGTTTAATAATTTCAGGTATTTACAAACATATCTTTGAAACAATAGCCCCTATACTTAAAAAAAAATATATATATATATATATATATATATATATATATATATATATATATATATATATATATATATATATATATATATATATAAAATTATAGCAGCATCCAGACATTGTGAGGAGTAAAATGAAACCTAAGTCGTGAAGTTTGGAGCTATAGTATTCGTGTTATTTGCAAAAATACAAAGAAAATAAATAAGAAAAAATGTTTGAGTTCTTGGTCATTTTCGTCCAAATTTCACGCAATAATGAAGATATTCCGTTGCAACAAATTTTTCGCTTATAGTTTTCCTATTGGCGAATATTTTTAGAACATTTTATTAAATCACAAGGAATTCCAATTGTTACATAACATTAAAATAATGATATATTGAATATTACAACATTTGAAACTCATATAAACCGCGTAATAGTGAAAATGACATGATGCGCATCCGATTTTCCAACACAGCGAATCAATCCCTTTTATTTGATGTACAGTTTGTGAAATTCTATTTGGCGGCTACGATGTAGCGTCGGTTGCATATTAGGGCGCAAAATACAGTTAGATGGTCATAATTTCCACGAAGTTCATTTACATTTTATGCTCATCCGATTTCGATGATAACGTTTAAAAAATGTCGTTTCATTGGGATCCATCAAGAACCGTGGGTGCAGCAACGCACTTAATTTAAAAAAAAAAAAATCAATTGTATCTCCGCATTAGCGATAGTTTTGAAATATATGTTTTCGCACATTTTAGACAGGCATATAGCTCTATTTATTTCAGTAAAAATTAAACTTCCAAAACTTCTCAAAAATTTTTTTTGCAGATTTTCGAAATTTGAGGGGTATCATATCCGCCAATCTAGTGGGCGGATTTGGACGCATCATGGCTTATTAGATTCAGAACGTAAAAAACTAAGTTCACGCGGGTCTCACCGACAATTTAATGGTAGTTGCAAATTTTGAATAAAAAAAAAACAGGTTTTTTTATAAAAATTTACGCACAAAAATTTCGACTTTAAGCTGAGATTGTTGTGAACCTTTGAAGGCTACACGCCCCAGTTATACATCAAGAAATGCGTAATAGCGAGTACTACAATCTCATAATCAGTTTTTAAACGAGTACAGTTGCGCGTCCCGATTAGAGCAAAAATTCAAAAAACCCAATTTTTCAGTCTTCAAAAAATCAGCATCCGTTTGAGTTTGATGCAGTGGTTATATTAAAAAATCATACATCAGAAACTTAATCTCTGAAGTGTATTCTTTAACTTCTTCTTTGAACATTATACTCTACATTGTATTGTAAAGCCACTAATTGAAAATTGGCTTTAAAAAACTCGTTTCCTTCGACGATTTTTTCCTATTTTTTACATTAATATGACCACAGCTTCCGCTCAAATTATAATTTTAAGAAATCCATCGGTGAATCGTGCTAAATCAGTTTATTTCACCTAAATGCGTTTAAAAGTTATGGTATATTACAACAATTGACGAGTTACAATACCCAATACCTCAGTTTCAACAGAATTAAATTTTCTACAAAAAGGCCGATATACTCGTACACATGAATTTACCCATTTATCTGACTTCAAGTTCGTAGTAATTTTGCCTATCATTTGTGACTACCGAATTCACTGGTTACTAGGGATGCAATTAAGGGACAATCGAATTGACTGGTTACTGGTAATGCAGTGAAGATACAACTGCCTTTCACATGACTACAAAATTATAAATGAAAGTAAAGAATGAAAGGAATAATTCGGATATAAAATAACTGTATATTCCACCAAATTTATAGCTGAAAGTGAATTGAAAAGTGAAGTGTTCTTTGAAAAAGTATGTTGCAGAAATTTACACTTTGAATATGGAACACTGTGCCTTTGAAAAAATTAAAAAACCAATTGCCGTCAGCAAAACGCACTTGAGCACAACAATACACTATTGTTTTTGAATATAAAGCACAAACTTACCTTGTTTTTTGATGCTTTTTGGAATTTTTCACAACAGCTATCCAAATATCCGGTATGGAACAAATGAAAATGCCAAGTTGTGGATTTTCCTAGAAAAGCTGGGATGGTTAGTTGTTGCGGTGAAATGGAAATAACTTTCTTCGAATTAGAAAGAATTTCCCCTCTGAATGATATGGAAGAAAATAAAACAAAGATTTTTGAGGCGAGGGAATTGAACAATAGTGGAAGTTTACTTCAAGAAATTTGGTAGTTTTTGGAACGAGTCTTACCACGAACAATGCGTTTGCAGGTTAAACAAGAAGTGAAGTTTATTTACAGTGGAGTGAAAGGAAGAACATTTAGGAAGAGAGAACATTTGAATTTAGTAACAACCCAGTTGTTCAATAAATAGTAATTATCTACTTTGACATAGTTATGTAACTAGTTACTCTTTCATCCTAGTTACTTTACACTGAAAGAAAAATGCTTCGTTGTATCAATGAACGGGTTTCATTGATTATTTTTCATTGATGCTATGAAATGTTACATTAATACAATGAAATGTTTAGTTAATGCTATGAAACCTTACGTTAACTAAAATTTAATGATTTTTGGTTTCATTGAATATATGAAACGTATTTCATTGATGTAATGAAACTACTAATTTCTTTAAATTTTAAAAAATATGTGAGTATTGAAACTGTGCTAAATAGTATGTGCTTAAAAAGACTAGTATTCAAACATCTTTTAAGAAAATGGTGGAAAATTGGATATATTTGATGTTTTTAGTTGGCTCCAAAAATTAATGATATAGTTTCATTAAATAAATGAAATAGTTTCATTAAATAAATGAAATAGTTTCATTAAATAAATGAAACAGTTTCATTGAATAAATGAAACAGTTTCATTGAATAAATGAAACATTTTCATTAAATAAATGCAAGAGTTTCATTAAATAATTGAAACATTTCTGAAGTTCCCAATACTATTTTGCGGAATGAAAAAAGGGTCTGAAATCTTATCTATATTATGACCCTTATATTATCATTTTTCTTCTAATTATTTTTCTTTATTAAACAAATGTTTTAAATTTTCCACAATCATAAACAGTACACATTTATAAATCTGCCAAGTACATACATATGTGTGTTCAGAATCACATACATCAAACATACATATGTATGTACGAATATTAGCAGAAGCGTCTCTAAAAGCGTAACTGTCCAAAAATTCCTTACTTGCTTTACTGGCGATTGGCTTTGATATATGTACATACATATTCATTCTCATTTAAATGTTTGTCTCATTTTTCTACTTGGGTATCAAGGCTTATTCTCTCGGTATGTTATTCTCTGTCGTTCCTTGTTATGTATTTCATTGTTGTTATGAAGTAAATTCCAGCTATGCGGTGTGAATGTGCGTGTGTGCGTTTAACAAGCAGAAAACAAGATTAAGCAAAACAACCCTGTCTGCCGAAAAGTTGATCAGCAAATTGTCAACAACATTGTTTTAGTTGACATTATAACGCCGCAAACTGCGGATGAATAAAACTTTTACGATTCGTGTTTTTAACTTAGAAAAGTAAGTATGTAAATATTGGACAAACTATTTCTGCTAAGTTTTATGTATTCGTTTGTTTATATAAGCAAATTTACATTTTATTGATTTTTCTCTTTGTAATAGATGCAAGCAATAGAAAATCTAAAGAAGAATGGAATGACGGAGAAAATGCCAAGAGTTTGGTGTCCAGCGACAAATAAAGTCAAATAAATTACTAACAGTTTTTATGATTTTCAATTTTACTTAATGGTGACAACGTACAATAGGATCATAAACTTCGTTGAAAGTAGGTATGAAGTGCTTAATGTGAAAAGAAAATACAAATTTTAACTAAAACTCTTTCATGTAGTTTTTATATGTATGTACAGTTGTTTTATGTGAACTTTGTATGCTGTATCCCAACATCATGGAAGTACACAGGGGATGACTGAGCGGCAAAATATGAATGTAAGTTATTGTGTAGAAAACCAGTTATTTAGTAACAAATTGTTTATTCTTTCAATTTTACTTAGAGACGACAATGACCAATGGTATCATTAATGTATTTAGTTAATACCTAAGGAATCAAAAATGACGTATTGTATCCATGGTCAAAACTAATTGCAATAAAATGAATTAAAAATATTTAGCGTTGACTTAATTTTTATGCATTACGTGAGTATGAAATGACTTCATAAAATAAATGAAATCTTACGTTACATCAATGAAATGTATCATTGATTTTGAGCCAACGTAAGGCTTCATTGCATTAATGAAAGTATTTCTTTACATTAATGAAAGTATTTCATTACACTAATGAAAATATTTCATTGTATTAATGAAAGTATTTCATTGTATTAATGAAAGTTTTTCATTGCAATAATGAAGAAGTTTCATTGCATTAATGAAGAGGTTTCATTGTTCAAAGGAAGAGGTTTCATTGCATCAATGAAGAAATTTCATTGCACTAATGAAGAGGTTTCATTGCATCAATGAAAAAGTTTCATTTCATTAATGAAGATATTTCATTGCATCAATGAAAAAGTTTAATTGCATTAATGAAGAGATTTCATTGCATCAATGAAGAAGTTTCATTGCAATAATGAACAAATTCGTTAATTTTACTTCAATGAAACTCAATGAAACTTTTTTCGTTTATTCAATGAAGCTCTACGTTGGCTCAAAATCAATGACAAATTTCATTGATGGAACGTAAGATTTCATTTATATTATGAAGCTTTTTCTTTCAGTGTACACCCAAAAATGGCACACAAAATAGCCTATAACCTGCTTTTGGATAGTGTAATCGACAATCTTTCTCTCTGGTTTCTCTTTTAAATATTTTTGTCCTTTTTTACAAAATAGAAAAACATGTTCTATCATTTTGTTTATTCATAATTAAAAAACGTATTTTGATGCGTTTGTTATCCAAAAATTAAATATGCAAAAAAAAAGAACGTGTTACGAGCTAGATCATAGAAAGGATGAATAATTTAAGAATATTTATACATATGTAATATATCTGTGGTAAGTACACTGAAAGAAAAAGCTACGTAATATGAAGGAAATCCTACGTTGTATCAATGAAATTTGTCATTGATTTTGAGCCAACGTAGAGCTTCATTGAATAAATGAAAAAAGTTTCATTGAGTTTCATTGAAGTAAAATTAACGAAATTGTTCATTAATGCAATGAAACTCCTTCATTTATACAATGAAACTTCTTCATTGATGCAATGAAACTTTTTCATTAATGCAATGAAACTCCTTCATTCATGCAATGAAACTTTTTCATTAATGCAATGAAACTCCTTCATTAATGCAATGAAACTTCTTCATTGATGCAATGAAACTTCTTCATTAATGCAATGAAACTCCTTCATTAATGCAATGAAACTTCTTCATTGATGCAATGAAACTTTTTCATTAATGCAATGAAACTCCTTCATTCATGCAATGAAACTTCTTCATTGATGCAATGAAACTTTTTCATTAATGCAATGAAACTCCTTCATTCATGCAATGAAACTTCTTCATTGATGCAATGAAACTTTTCCGTTAATGCAATGAAACTTTTTCATTAAAGCAATGAAAGTCCTTCATTGATGCAATGAAACATTTTCATTAATGCAATGAAATACTTTCATTGTTGTAATGACACTTCTTCATTTATGCAATGAAGCCTTACGTTGGTTCAAAATCAATGACAAATTTCATTGATACAACGTAGGATTTCATTCATGTTATGAAGTCATTTCATACTCACGTAATGAACAAAAATGAAGTCAATGCTAAATATGTTTTTTTCTTTTTATTGCAATTAGTTTTGACCATTAATTAATACAACAAGTCATATTTAATACCTCGGGTATTAAGCACATTAATGATAGTATTGGGCGATGTCATCTGTAAGTAAAATTGAAACAATAAACAAATTGCTATCAAATTGACTGGTTTTCTAAACAATTACTTACCTCCAACTTTTGTCGCTGAGTCATCCCCTGTGTACGTCCACGATGTTAGGATACAGCATTTTTTTCTTAAGGGAGTAGTGCTTCATTGGCCACGGACAGTCTCCGTAATTCCACTGATCATTGGATTTTCTATTTTTTATCTCCATTGCAACTATGAATAAAAATTAAAAAAGTAAATAAACGAACACATAAAATCTACAAAAAATAATTTAATCAATATTTGAATTTTCATTTTACATTATTAAACACTTCATACTTACTTTCAGCGAAGTTAATTACCCTTCTGAGCGTTGTCATCTGTAAGCAAAATTAAAAACCATAAAACAATTTTTAGTAATTTATCTGGTTTTCTTTCTAAACATTATTTTACCTTTAACGTTCGTCGTTGGGCAGAAAACTATACAACATTTTCTTTTTCTAAGTAAGAGATGCTTCGTTGGCCAATGGTAACAGTTTCTCCGCCATTCCACTCATCTTTAGATTTTCTACTGAATGCTTCCATTACAAGAATAATATAAATGAAAATTCACTTAAAAGAACAACTGAACACCTAAAAATAATATTTACATTTTCTTTTCATGTTAAACACCACAGTTTTTAAAGTTGGAAACAACAGACGTAAAATAACTTTTTCATCCACACTTGGCTGTGGTTTAGCGAAAACTAAAACAATGTTCTTGAACATTGTTTGTGGTAGCTAAGAAAGCGGTGGTTGTTTTGACAACACGTGTTTTTTTTCTGCTTGTTAAATACACACACACAACCACAAATGGAATTCAATGAACGAAAATACAAACAACAAAGAACTGAGAAGAGCATTCTTTTTAATGTGGATGAATATTTATGTATACCAGCGTCGCCCATAATATTTCCATCAATACTACAGCATATGTGTATGCATTGGTGAAAAAAACAACAACCACATGATATTCATTGTTTGTTTATTTACACGTACACTTTACGTGAGAGAGAGAAGCAAATGCAAAAACAACTCAGTGGGCGCCCTCACTATACTTCTTTGCAAAGACAGCGCGGCTCTGATATATACCAACGCCAATCGGCGACGGTAGCGAATTTTTGTACAGTTGATGTCGTTTCTGCTGGTTTTGGCAAATATTCATACATACATATTTATGTATGTGATTCTATACATATGTAAGTAGCCAATATATAAATGTGTTCTTTTTATGATTGTCAAAAATTTAATTTGTTTTATAAAGACAAAATAATTAGAAGACAAATTTTATACAAGGAATACAAAACGCAAAAAGGAATTTCAAAAATGTTTCATTTATTTAATGAATGAACTCTTTCATTTATCTAATGAAACTCTTTCATGTATTTAATGAAACTGTTTCATTAATTTTTAAAGCAAACCAAACACATCGATTATATACATTTTTCGCCATTTTTTTAAAAAGATGTTTGCGTACTAGTGTTTTTAGCCCATTCTATTTAGTTTGAATTCAAAACATACACATTTTTCTTAAATTTATAGAAATTAAAAGTTTCATTGCATTAATGAAATCCGATTCGTTTATACAATGAAACCAAAAATCATTGAATTTTAAATAACGTAAAGTTTCATTGCATGAATGAAACATTTCATTATATTAATGGAACGTTTCATAGCATCAATGAAAAATAATCAATGAAACCCGTTCATTCATACAACGAAGCATTTTTCTTTCAGTGTATTGATACATATCTTGAAACAATTAATTTTCGCGTAATTTCATTAAACTTATATACATTTTATTTCAGGAACTTTTGAATGATCTGAATGACACACGAGAAAAACTTTCCATTGACCAAATAAACATAAGTCGCTGTATCAAGTATCAGGGATCAAAATGTACCTATCATACCCATATGTATACAAGATTATATTGTCATTTGTAAGATTTTTGCACTCAGTGTAATAAAATAAAGTGTGGCTAATGCATATCAGCAAAAATGTCTAAAATCGTCTCTTCCATTTCAAAAAAAAATCCAAAAAAAAATTGGTACTAAATCTATGATTTTTGGTACACAGATTAAGAAAAAAATCGTTATTCCAAATCTGTTTTCGTTACCAGCTTTGATCGTTGCGCGCAAAAGATATGATCGTTTTAATTATGCTAATGAGAAAAAAATCTAAAAAAATCGCTGCTTAATATAGTAAGTTGTTATATCCTATTATCGTTAACTGAATTCGCACCCTTTGCGATGATGCAAAAAAAAAAAATCGAAAAGTTTCAATGGATTCGCGAAAAATTAAAATTGTTTAATAATTTCAGGTATTTACAAACATATCTTTGAAACAATAGCCCTTATACTTAATATATATATATATATATATATATATATATATATATATATATATATATATATATAAAATTATAGCAGCATCCAGACTTTGTGAGGAGTAAAATGAAACCTAAGTCGTGAAGTTTGGAGCTATAGTATTCGTGTTATTTGCAAAAATACAAAGAAAATATGACGAAAAAAAATCATGTTATTCTAATTTGATTTTTTTATGATTTTATAGGAAAGGTTGAAGAAAAAATGTTTGAGTTCTTCGTCATTTTCGTCCAAATTTCACGCAATAATGAAGATATTCCGTTGCAACAAATTTTTCGCTTATAGTTTTCCTATTGGCGAATATTTTTAGAACATTATATTAAATCACAAGGAATTCCAATTGTTACATAACATTAAAATAATGATATATTGAATATTACAACATTTGAAACTCATATAAACCGCGTAATAGTGAAAATGACATGATGCGCATCCGATTTTCCAACACAGCGAATCAATCCCTTTTATTTGGTGTACAGTTTGTGAAATTCTATTTGGCGGCTACGATGTAGCGTCGGTTGCATATTTGGGCGCAAAATACAGTTAGATGGTCATAATTTCCACGAAGTTCATTTACATTTTATGCTCATCCGATTTCGATGATAACGTTTAAAAAATGTCGTTTCATTGGGATCCATCAAGAACCGTGGGTGCAGCAACGCACTTAATTTAAAAAAAAAAAAATCAATTGTATCTCCGCATTAGCGATAGTTTTGAAATATATGTTTTCGCACATTTTAGACAGGCATATAGCTCTATTTATTTCAGTAAAAATTAAACTTCCAAAACTTCTCAAAAATTTTTTTTGCAGATTTTCGAAATTTGAGTGGTATCATATCCGCCAATCTAGTGGGCGGATTTGGACGCATCATGGCGTATTAGATTCAGAACGTAAAAAACAAAGTTCACGCGGGTCTCACCGACAATTTAATGGTAGTTGCAAATTTTGAATAAAAAAAACAGGTTTTTTTATAAAAATTTACGCACAAAAATTTCGACTTTAAGCTGAGATTGTTGTGCACCTTTGAAGGCTACACGCCCCAGTTATACATCAAGAAATGCGTAATAGCGAGTACTACAATCTCATAATCAGTTTTTAAACGAGTACAGTTGCGCGTCCCGATTAGAGCAAAAATTCAAAAAACCCAATTTTTCAGTCTTCAAAAAATCAGCATCCGTTTGAGTTTGATGCAGTGGTTATATTAAAAAATCATACATCAGAAACTTAATCTCTGAAGTGTATTCTTTAACTTCTTCTTTGAACATTATACTCTACATTGTATTGTAAAGCCACTAATTGAAAATTGGCTTTAAAAAACTCGTTTCCTTCGACGATTTTTTCCTATTTTTTACATTAATATGACCACAGCTTCCGCTCAAATTATAATTTTAAGAAATCCATCGGTGAATCGTGCTAAATCAGTTTATTTCACCTAAATGCGTTTAAAAGTTATGGTATATTACAACAATTGACGAGTTACAATACCCAATACCTCAGTTTCAACAGAATTAAATTTTCTACAAAAAGGCCGATATACTCGTACACATGAATTTACCCATTTATCTGACTTCAAGTTCGTAGTAATTTTGCCTATCATTTGTGACTACCGAATTCACTGGTTACTAGGGATGCAATTAAGGGACAATCGAATTGACTGGTTACTGGTAATGCAGTGAAGATACAACTGCCTTTCACATGACTATCGAAATGGGTGGTTACTGGTTATGCAGTGAGGAGACAATAGACACCTTCCTATGACATCCCCATGTTAAATTCAGCAGTCTATAACATTGCGAGTAGATTGGGTGGCAACTAGTTGTGTTTACCAGTAGCCAGCAAAATTGCTAGTTATTCCCTAGTTACCCGAACAACTGGGGAGAGAGAGATGCAAATGTAGGAGTAAAGCACTTAAAATGTGAAAGTGAAAATAAGGTGACCAGCACAGTTATCTTTGACGTTAACACTTACTTTAAGAAAAGTAAAGAATAAATTTCGCATTATCAGGAATTTGTAATTACATATTCCATTTTGAATATATGTTATATTTTGTAAAAATAAAAAAATTAAGTTATAGTGTTTTATTTATAAATGCACTTAAAACTGAAACCCCCCACAAAAAAACTATAACTGAATTTCTCATAATCTTCAAAAATATAATGTTTTTTTGTTTTGTTCAATAATTATTTTCAAAATTATGAGAAATTCAGTTATAGTTTTTTGAGGGGATTTTCAGACTTAAACCACTATAACTTAGCCATTTGTCAACCGATTTAAACAAATAATAACTTGTTCTAAAGATATTATTCATCCTTTTAAAAGGAAGAAGGATCACTAGAAATCCGTTGTGAAAAAAAGAAGGTATGTCCGTTTAAATTTGAAGATGTAAAAACCCCAGATTTTCACTACTTCTAACGTTATAAAAAAATAAAACGAAGTGACCCAAACGAACTAAAGGCATTGTCGTTGTCCATGGATCCCAACACGATATAATTTTGCATCAGAACACTTGAATATTTTTCGGGTCAAATTTCATAGCACAATGTCATTTATCGAAATTTTACGAAAAGTTAAGGTCAAAACTGCCTGAAGGAGCGTTCCAATGCTTTTGCGATGTATTAGAGAGTTTTCAACTACTGTCTTGGCTACAAGGTTTGTCTTTGTGTTGGATCGAAAATCTCAATGGTTTGGTTGTTATATGCCAAAATATCCAAAAACGTCAATAAAAAACTTAAAGTCAAAATCGGGAGGCTCGATTTTCACGGAAGATATATGGTCCAGTGGACTATTTTGCTCAGTTCAATCCCAGGAATAAGAAACGCGAAGGGCCCATGAAGGTTTTCAAATCGCCCCGGCCTAACGCACATGTTTCAAACATAGAAAGGACAGCTGATGTACTTAATACGGCCAAGTCTGAAATTGTGGAACTACGCATGGAACTTATAAAACAAGAAAATGCCCCAGTGGTCCCAGCCCGCGACATAACTTAAAAAACGGTGTCTACACATTATGATGATAGCTCTTCAAATCTTTCATAGACACATCAAAGTTTACTATTCCGGCTTTATTTTTACAATTACTAACGGTACTTGCTAAAGCAGAGCAACAAAAGTGAACATTATATTAGAATTGAAGAAATTGAGACATTGAAAATGTTCTTAACGTAGTGACAGTTTACAAGTGATATCACAAAATAGTATTTTGCAAAATTAATATATTAAGGAATGGAAGTCAAAGTTAATTAAAATAAAGTTAATTAAAATTGTTTTTAAACGATAACATCATAAAGTTGTTTGTTTATTTTGTAGTAAAAATTATCTCTTTTGAAACGTATTTTTGGGAGTATTTGTTGTTTACTATTTTGAAAAGAAATAGAATTTTAGTACCTTTGATCCTCACGGTGTCGAGAATTAGAAAAAAAAATTTCGGAGTTTTGTGAATGTTTAGTGTAGTGTTATTTGGCGCCGTCAAGTGTTTTTGTTTTTGCATTTTGTTTCGATCTTACTTTATAAAAAAACTAGGAGACCCGGCGAACTTCGTCTCGCAGTTTGTTTGGTACAGAACTTTATGGATTCGGTTCAAACCTATAGTACTATTATTGCTATCACCTTGTTCAATTTCTTCTTTGTTCTTCTTTGTTTTGAACTGTTTAGGACGATCTTTGAAGCAGATGCACATTAGACAATTGTACTTTCGACAATTGGGTGACGTAGGGGATGGAAGATACCAATCAACGGTCCTGACCGGTTTTAACATGGCAAAGCCCAGGATTTATCTTGGTCCCTCTTTCATCTCAAGTGGACACTGACCTCCCCGTGGTGTCACCTGGGGAACTGCCTTTAACACCCGTTAAAGGTAGTGAGCTAACATGTGCCGCGCGTTCACCCATAAGAACGTTAAAAACTTGGGTTTGGGCGTCGGGTTAGTAACCCTCCCCTAGAAAAAAAAGCCTACTATGAAAAAACGAAAGAAAAGAAAAACAAACCCCTCTAAAGTTGACGAACCCCGCAAACGTTTTAAGGACCATGATCTGCGAACTTGCTCCTGGAATGTTCGCGCTCTTTATAGAGAAGGTGCAGTCTTCGCATTGGCAGACGTACTTGAAAGTACAAGACCGATATTACTGCCATACAGGAAATACGATGGATTGGGAAAGGCGTCACAACAACACCTAAAGGTGACGCACTGTATTATAGCTGCCATGACGTAAAGCATGAGTTTGGTTGTGGATTCGTAGTTAGTCGGAGACTAAAACATCTGGTATCCAGCTTCACCCCAGTGAATGAAAGACTTGCTGCAATTCGAATAAAGGCTAAATTCTTCAACATCAGCTTTATTTGCGCTCATGCTCCCACTGAAGAAAAGGACGAACAGACCAACGATATATTTTACGAGCGCTTAGAAGAAACATATGACCGTTGCCCTGCCCATGACATTAAAATCTTTCTAGGCGATTTTAATGCAAAAATTGGAAAGGAGAATATCTTTGGCCCAACAGTCGGGAAATTCAGTCTCCACAGTGAAACATCTGACAATGGTATGAGGCTGATAGACTTTGCAGCCGCAAAAATCATGGTAGTTAGCAGTACCAGATTAAATCATCTCGATATTCATAAGGGCACCTGGCTGTCTCCAGATCAGAAAACAAGAAACCAAATTGATCATGTTGTGATAGATGGAAGACATTCATCGAGCGTGTTGGATGTAAGATCGTTCCGAGGCGCAAACATTGATTCGGACCACTACCTTGTTGCAGCAAAGGTACGCACCCGCTTAAACGTAGCAAACAAAGTACGAACAGACACAACACGAAAGTTAGACATCGGTAAGCTGCAATCACAACAGATAGCCACAGCATATTCCACTCAACTAGCCCAATTGCTTAATCAAAGCATTCCTCATCCCGATAACATATCAGCGCAATGGCAAAGCATTGCCCACTCCATGCAAACAGCCACAAAATCCATACTTGGATACCAGAGACCTCCACCAAGGAATCCATGTTATGATGAGGAGTGTCGTGCTGCCACCGAAGAGAAAAATGCGGCATATAAGGCTACTTTACAATCCGTAGCAACGCGTAGCGCACGAGAGAGATACAGGGAGAAAAGGAGAGAGGAGAAACGTCTTTTCCGCAGGAAAAAGAGAGAGATGGAAAAGCGGGAGTGTGAAAAAATCGAGATGTACAGGAGCCAGAATGAAGTCCGAAAATTCTACCAAAGAGTCAAGCATCAAACTGATGGCTTTGGTACAGGCACATCCTCCTGTAGAGACCAGCAAGGTAATTTGGTAACTGATACAGATAGTGTACTCAGGATATGGAAAGAACATTTTTCAAATCTGTTGATATCCAATAGCAGCGAAGACGACGAAGATACCACAGTCACAATCCTAGAAGATGGTATTGAATGTATACCGCCCAGCCAAGATGAGGTAAAGACAGCAATAAATCAGCTGAAGAATAATAAGGCAGCAGGGGCCGATGGCTTACCAGCCGAGCTGTTCAAAACCGGAGGCGCCACGCTGATAAGGTGTATTCATCAGCTAGTTAGCACCATCTGGCAGGAAGAACGAGTACCCGACGATTGGAACCTGAGTATCCTGTGCCCCGTCCACAAGAAGGGAGATAAGACTGTATGCTCTAACTATAGGGGCATAAGTCTACTCACTATTGCCTACAAGATCGTGTCAGGGATATTGTGCGAACGACTAAAGCCTATGGTCAACGAGATAATTGGACCATACCAATGGGCTTTAGACCTGGCAAGTCCACCATTGACCAGATATTTACCCTGCGGCAAATCCTGGAGAAGACCCAAGAGATGCAGATCGACACCTACCACCTTTTTGTCGATTATAATGCAGCATTCGACAGCCCGCTGCGTTCAAAGGTATTCCAAGCCATGTCTGAATTTGGTATTCCCGCAAAGCTCATCCGGCTTTGTAAAATGGCTTTAACTGACACGAGGTCCTCAGTTAAAATAGGAAAGAACCTCTCCGAAGAGTTTGGTACCAAAAGAGGTTTCAGACAAGGAGACAGCCTTTCGTGTGACCTCTTCAACATCCTGCTAGAAAAGGATACGAGAGGCAAACGTCAAAAGAAGTGGCACAATCTACACCAATAGTCACATGCTACTTGCTTATGCTGATGATATAGACATCATGGGCCGATCTGTAAAGGAAGTAACTGATACCTTTATAAAGGTCGAAGGAGAGACTGCTAAAGTGGGTCTGGCGGTAAACGGTGAGAAGACCAAGTTGATGGTGTCGACGCGCAATGCCTCCATTGAGCTCGGACCGACTGTGGAAGTTGGTTCCTATAATATTGAGGTAGTAAAAGACTTCGTCTAACTCGGCACCTCCGTAAACACAACAAACGACATCAGTTGTGAAATAAAAAGAAGAATTGTATTGGCCAACAGATGCTACTTTGGTTTAAGTAAGCAGTTTAAAAACAAAGCCACATCTCGTCAAACAAAAATAACGCTCTACAAAACACTGATACTACCCGTGCTGATGTATGGCTCCGAAGCCTGGGTACTTGCACAAGCAGACATGGCAGTGCTTGGTGTGTTTGAGAGAAAAATTCTTCGAAAGATCTACGGACCAATCTGCGTTGACGGTGAATATCGACGTCGCATGAACCACGAGCTGTATCTGCTATACAACGACATCAATATAGTTAAACGTATCGAGATGCAGCGATTGCGTTGGCTAGGCCATATCATAAGAATGAGCGATGATGAACCCGCTAAAAAGGCGTATGAATACATGCCACATGGCGGTGCACGCAGAATTGGCAGGCCAAGGAATAATAATAATAATTGTTCCACAAACATCCCATAAGGGACAAGGGAGACTTCTCTCATATCAATGAGTGCACCCCGATTCATTTTAGCTCAATGATATGGGACCTACAGTTTATTGCCGAGTCCGAACGGCGTGTCTAAGACACCACTTTTGTAGAGAAGTTTTACATGGCTGAAATACTCAGGAAATGTCGCCAACATTACTGAGGGGTATTTTGCCACCGTTGAAAAGTGTTTTGATGTTGCCTGGACGGGGAATCGAACCCACGCCCTTATGTGTGCAAGGCGGGTGTGCATACCATTGCACCACGGTGGCAGGCCAAGGAATAGATGGCGCAAACACGTGGATGATGAGATGAAAAGGCGCGGTATTCCAGAGTGCAAAGCAACAAATAGAGAGGAATGGAGATCTCTTCTTAGTTCGGCCTATAGAACAAATGTTCTGTAATGGGCCAGCTAAGTAAGTAAGTAAGTACTTTCGACAATTGTCAGTTTGACGAAGAGAGAAGGTACTGAGAGGCAAAGTGTTTCTATTTTCCTCGACTCTCTCTTCCATAAACTGACAATAGCAGCGAAAAAAATTAGGTAACTCTAAATCGGGACTAAGATATATTTTTTAACGCCCTACTCGTTTTATAATCGATGGTTTTCTGCAATACTTGTTTCCACCACTGAACACGATATTTCACTCAAGCAATTGAATATGAATTTGAATTTAATGCTGAATATAGTGCTTATTTAAATTTGCGTTTTAATCAATTAACCCATTTTAACCTATTTACACATTTTGATCCGATCGTTATCAGGTAACCACCTTCGTCTGTTTTTATACCCTCTACCATACATACATACATTTAGTTTGTTTTTCTGTTTGTAACACATCGAACTAATCATTTGCACATATATTCTTGATCAGGATAAAATTCTAAGACGATTTAGCCATGACCGTCTGTCTGTCTGTCCGACTGTTGTAATCACTCTAGCGTTCGCAATAATTGAGCTAGAGCGCTATATTTTTGCACCCGAGCGTCTTTTTTCCATAGGCAGGTCAAGTTCCAAGATGGGTTATTTCGGAACAGTTTTTGGTATAGCCCCCATATAACGCTACCTCCCGATTTTGGGGATTTTAACTACATTTTTGACCGAACTACCTGTAATTTCACGTTTGGGGTTCCCAGTGGTCACAAAACATCTCAACCAAAAACCGTCAACATAGGTCCATGTTTTGGTATAGCCTCCATATAACGGTACCTCCCGATTATCGGTATTTTGAGGATATTAGCTAAAATTTTTAACCGAACTACCTGTAATTTGACAGTTGAGGTTTCTAGTAATCACAAAATATCTCCACCAAACTGTCAACATAGGTCCATGTTCAGGTATAGCCCCCTATATAACTGTACCTTTCGATTTTCACTTTGATATAGCCCCATATAAGGTTCCTTACCGATTGAATACATTTTTTATGTTTTTTACCTTATTTAGGTATAAGAGGTCACAACATATCTTCGTCTAAAATTGTCGACAGGAAAGAATATAATTATTCCGTTTTAGTTCAGAATATTTTATGGTGGAGAGTCTAAAAAGTTAGGCTGGGCCGAACGCTTTTTTACTTATTTTTTCTGACTTCTCTATTTAATGTGATCTCCCCAATTCTACTTGCACTGCAAATTCGGTATTAGATGCAATGGCTCTGGTAACATGGACAGAGCTATTGTATTAGTTGCCGTTTTTTGTATGTTTCGGATGATTGAAATCTTGCCACACTAACACGTGACTGTGGTCGATTACTTGGTCACCCTATATTTAATTTCGACGTAAATAACATAGTCAAAGTAATATCACAAACTAATTAACGATTAATAAGTATTTACCTACTTATGTCGCCAATAAAGAAAATTTGTCAAATAATTCGACCAAAAAAATCTCCAGTACCTCCGATTTCTTGTTTTTTTCCAATTTTGAATATCATCCTTTTTTCGAATGACATACATACAGTGTAATAACAGTACCACTGTACATATCGTCACCATAAATGCCCGAAGACGTAACCCACAAAACCAAAACTTTACAGGAGAAGCAAAAAACGTTATAAAATTAAAAACTGTTTTACGGAATATTAATCTTATGAAGGCGAGTATATGGGATATTATCGATCATATACGAAGGGGAATAAGTAGTGAAACCAAAACCGAGGAATTGCTTAGTTTTGAGATCCTCCATTACAACAAAATCTGCAATATTATCCCATTTTCCGAAATGCCATTTCTTGAATAGGATCGTTGTTTTTGAACGTAGAAGCTTGAAATTTTGCCAGAGCATGTATTTTAGCTTTATGTGTCAGATTACGTCAAACAACCAATTTCGATCTTCATGTTGGTTACGTCTTCGGGCATTTGTGGTGACGATATATATGTTTGTATGTATGTATTTGGCCGTTTGTAATTACCTTCCAGCTCTGCGGGAACTAAATTGATTGAATTCATACTCCTTTTACGGTGGGGCCATCATAACCACCACTAATCTTTGCAAACTCTAAACTAAGCCCTTTCAACCATTTTCGCTGATAATTTCCTAAAACGACGCATGAAAATAAATGAAAATCGATTTGATTGTGAATAAAAATTTCAAAAATTGACAAAACAGAGGCGTACAATGGACCCTCACAGTAGGTGCAAATATAATTTTCGCCAAAAACTGTCCAAATAAGTGCCAAGATTTACTCCAAACGCGAAGCTCGATAGAAATTTGTGGAAAAATTGACTTTATTGAAAAAAATTTTTGCAAATTTTCGCGTTTTTTTTAGGTTTTATCTTTTCTGCCATGAGACCATTCCGAATTTGTGGGAATTGTCAAAATCTGTTCAGCCGTTCTTGAGATATAAGCGTAGTAACTAACATCATCCTTTTTTATATATATATAGATTGTGTTTTAAGTTTAGAGTATGCATGCGTATATTCAAATTTGTATGTTTTTGATATATGGTGTTCAAAAAACTCTGACAATTTGTCGGTGTCATGCTTAAGTGTTCCATACGCCATTTTTGACATTTTGAGTTACAGGTACCTTTCAAAATTTTCAACCCAGCTTTTTCTGAATTTCTAATCGGTTTTAATCTATCTCGTATAGTTTTCGAGATATAGAAATGTCAATATGTTCCATATCCACTTTGGACGCAAAAAAAAATCTGCTTTTTTTGTTCCATATCCATAAAGTCTGGCGTATGGACCAAAAGAACTTTGAACTTTTTTGTTCCATATCCAAACCGTTTGGCATATGGAAAAAGAAAAGACAAAAACGAATTGTTCCTCATAAAAAATCATGGCGTTTGGAACAAAAAATTGCCAAATTTTGTCAAGTTACGAACAATGTGGCGTATGGAACAAATTATTTTAAAGGACTAGGTTTAAAAACTGAAGAAGAATAGTTTTTAAATCAAGATATTTTAATATGTTGTATTGTTATATCAAACTAAAATTTGTTATACCCTACACCACTATGTGGGGAGGGTATTATAAGTTGGTTTTGGCCAAAAAGTTTGTAACGCATCGAAATAATGGTCGTAGACCCATACTTATGAGATATAAGCGTAGTAACTAACATCATCCTTTTTTATATATATATAGATTGTGTTTTAAGTTTAGAGTATGCATGCGTATATTCAAATTTGTATGTTTTTGATATATGGTGTTCAAAAAACTCTGACAATTTGTCGGTGTCATGCTTAAGTGTTCCATACGCCATTTTTGACATTTTGAGTTACAGGTACCTTTCAAAATTTTCAACCCAGCTTTTTCTGAATTTCTAATCGGTTTTAATCTATCTCGTATAGTTTTCGAGATATAGAAATGTCAATATGTTCCATAGTCACTTTGGACGCAAAAAAAATCTGCTTTTTTTGTTCCATATCCATAAAGTCTGGCGTATGGACCAAAAGAACTTTGAACTTTTTTGTTCCATATCCAAACCGTTTGGCATATGGAAAAAGAAAAGACAAAAACGAATTGTTCCTCATAAAAAATCATGGCGTTTGGAACAAAAAATTGCCAAATTTTGTCAAGTTACGAACAATGTGGCGTATGGAACAAATTATTTTAAAGGACTAGGTTTAAAAACTGAAGAAGAATAGTTTTTAAATCAAGATATTTTAATATGTTGTATTGTTATATCAAACTAAAATTTGTTATACCCTACACCACTATGTGGGGAGGGTATTATAAGTTGGTTTTGGCCAAAAAGTTTGTAACGCATCGAAATAATGGTCGTAGACCCATACTTATATATACCAAAATGAATGTATCGACGAGCTGAGTCGATCTGGCTATGTGTGTCCGTCCGTCTGTCCATCTAAACCTTGTAATCACGCTACAGGTCGCAATTTTGATCGGATCGTCACCAAATTTTGGATGTTGATCAGGGTCCCGGAGGGGAAGAAGCCTATTGATTTTGGTGATGGTCGGATAATATTCAGGGGTCGGAATGGGCAAAAAACTTATTTGCGAACATCTTCGTATCTATAAGGGTATATTAAAGGCAAAGCCTGCTAATGAAAGCAGAAAATATCACCTTTACAGCGATGTATGGTAGGTTGTCGTAGGTTGTCAAACAACGAAGATATCGCAATAGTCGCTTATAGAACCCAACTTTTCATTTATTCGATTTTAATTCTAATGACGAATAACACAGCTTTTTTTCACAGCAGGGGAAAAAGCTTATTTATTTTGATGATGTTCCGATAATATTTAGGGGTAGGAATGGGCAAAAAACTTTTTTGAAGAAAAAGACAATGTTTTTTTCCAAACCGAATATCTCAGCTTTTATAGGGGTATCGCCTTTGCAACGATGTAAAGTAGGTTGTTGTAGGTGGTCAAACAACGAAGATATCGCAATAGCCGCTAATAGAACACAATTTTTCATTTTTGCGATTTTAATAATAATGACGAATGTGACAGCTTTGGTTGGGGACCTTCCAAAAACAAAGTCTGACCATGAAAGTAGAAAATCCCGTCTTTACAATGATGCAAAGTAGGTTGGCGTAGGTAGCCAAATAACGGAGATATCACAATAGTCGTTAATACATCCCATTTTTCCATTTCTTTGTAATCACGCTACAGGTCGCAATTTTGATCGGATCGTCACGAAATTTTGGGGGTTAATGGGAGTCCTACAGAGGAAGAATCCTATTTATTTTGGTGATGATCGGGTAATATTCAGGGGTCGGAATGGGCAAACAACTTATTTGGAGAAAAAGTCAACGTTTTGTTTCAAAGCGAATATCTCCGCTTCTATAAGGGGTATATCAAAAGCAAACCCTGTTGATGAAAGTAGAAAATATCACCTTTGCAACGGTTGTTGTAGGTGGTAAAACAATGAAGATATCGCAATAGCCGCTATTAAAACACAACTTCTCATATATTCTCAGGGGTCGGAATGTGATGGTTGATGGTTGGCATAGATCCCACTTTTCAATTTTTTTATTTGAGTTATTCTGACGATGCACTTAAACGCGTTTCAATAAAATTGACCTGTATTAATGAAGACATTCAGAGCATAGGCGCTAAGCTATCCCAATTTTAATATTTTGAATTTTACCAGTCAAAAGCTTATGCACAGGGAAAGTGGTGTAGTGTATCACATAGTCGGCCCCGACCCGACTATAGCCTTGGCTCACTTGTTTTTGCTTTAATTTAACTCCTCCCGCTTAATAAAAGACGTGTAAGATATTTAAAATGTCAGAAAATAAATTAAAATAGAATTCTATTGCCACTACCAATAGTTCAAAAAACGATTATTGATTTTTTCGAATGAATTAAACGATGAAATAAGACAATAAAAATAAGCTAATAAAAATTATATTTTTCGAAAGTGGAGAAGTCCACTCCTTAAGTAAATGTTAAGGAAACATATAACAATGGTCCCTAAAGCATTTATTTTCTACTGCAACTATTTTATTGAAGCCCCCGAATTTTCAGCTCTACAGCAGCACTTCACATAACTGAGCCGGAACACAATTGATCAAAAGTTTGTTAAAATGTGACATAAAGTGTTCCATGTGACACAATTTGCCAAAAACTTGAAAAAAGATCCTATGGAACAAATCAACAACCTTTTGCATTTATAAAAATTGGCCATAACTTCTAGACTATAACAGATATATGACTAAAATAAACTCCTAATATATTCTTTGAGTTTAGTTGAGTGGAACTGAGCTCTTGAAGTATTGGATTTTTGCACCACAGCTAGCCTATATGGACTAAAACATTAACTTGAATTTTTCACGAATAAGGCAAATGGCGTATGGAACACTTAAGCATGAAACCGACGAATTGCTGCGTGAATACGATTTATTGCACAAAATAGTTCTTGTTCACTAAAGGGAACAGAGTTCGAACTTGCAGAGGTAAAAAAATCATTTAAATCATTAGGGTTTATGTCGCAGATTAAGCCATCACTACGTACTGTACCGCACTGTCGAATGCACGACCAAAAGTCCTTGTGACAACTAATTCCAGAAGAGAAGCGTAGGGTATGCAATGCTTTAACCTGGCGAATAAGACGACGAGCAGTGGAAATGTATCTCTTTTTTTGTATTCTTTATTGTTTAGAAATTAATAACAATTCATAAGTTTATAGATCCCACGAAGCTAATCTTAGCTTGTCTGTGGGTAATACATAAATAATGAACGTTATATATTTTACTTTACTCCAGTCTTCAATATGAGTATGAAATTTCATGATTGTTGTTTTAATTATTTAAGTAGTGTTTTTTGATTAACTTATATCTAATTCTTTTAGTAGTTGCTTGTCTTTATTCCTATCACAGCTATTTTGCATATATGCCTTGAAAGCTAAGTCTCTGTTAAGAATTGCAGTACGAACATCAGGAGTGAAAGTAGAGTATTGAGGAGAGTTCAAAACCAATTAAAAAACTCAAATTACAAGTCATATAGTAATTAAAAGTATCATATTACATATCTTAAGTAAACAAATGGGGTGACCGTGGGAAATTCTTGGAATTCCTTATGCTGGGGGGGGGGGGGAATCGTTCCATGATCAACGTGGGTGGCTTTGTTTGTCCGTCCGTCTGTCCGTAAGCATGCTGAATCGTGTCCATGATCAATGTGGGTGGTCTCGTTTGTCCGTCTGTCTGTTGATTGATCTAATTATGAAGCATTGACCATTGTTGAGGCATTGTGTTTATTGTATGTTTGTGTGTATGTCGTTTGGTTCCTTTTGCTTTGCATTGGATCAGCAGCCACGATAGCTTTATTATATGTTTGTGTGTATGTCGTTTGGTTCCTTTTGCTTTGCATTGGATCAGCACCCAGCCAACAATTTTTGCCGATGGCTCTGATATCAGATTTTTTTCCGAGATTTCGTAACCTTTCTTTCCGATTATTTTCCGAGTGCTCTGCACACTCTCGGAAGGGAAATTTTGATTTGTTTTCTTTCCGATTAGTTTCCGAGTACTCTGCACATAATCTGAAAGAATTTTTGATCTGTGTATTTTTCTCGCGAGCAAAAATCCCGAACTCTGGTAGAGAGTTGATTGTATACAAACAACGCCAGCGGCAAGGGAAATTTCTTTGCTTTGTTTGCATGCTGTACCTTGTTTTTTAGTTATTTCGCAGCAGTTAAGTGAGTAAGACGTAGCGGAACAAATTATTGTGTGTCAAAACAAATTAAAATTGGAAGTTTGCATACACATTTTGTAAAAAGCTGTTTATAATAACAAATATTTTTAATTCTATTTTAGATACGCCAAATAAAGAACAACATCGTGATGACACATGGAAACTTTATTAGGAAAAGTTGTGTTTTATAATTTTGCAAACACACAATATCAGCGGGCAGCAGCAATGAATACTATTAAATCCATGAAATCCATGAAAGATGATGAAATAAAGAATAAAATAATTCGCATTAAACATCCGAACATTTTCCGAAATATAAATCACCGGAATTTTTTCCGATTTTCGGATAAAACCTTACGAAAATATTAAGATTTTTTTCCATATATCGGATAAAATATCCGATAATCTTCCTATTTTTTCCGAATATCGGTTCAAACATCCGACAATCTTCCGATTTTTTTCCGAATATCGGATCAAACATCCGATAATCTTCCGATTATTTTCCGAATATCGGATCAAACATCCGATAATCTTCCGATTTTTTACCGAATATCGGATCAAACATTCGATAATTTTCAGATTTTTTTCCGAATATCGGATCAAACATCCGATAATCTTGCGAATTTTTTCCGATTTTCGAATGTTCCTTCCGAGTTTTTTCCGAAATTGTGCAGATAATCGAAAATTCCCTTAAAATTTCCCTTTTTTTCATTCGAGTTTTTTTTGCGAATTCGTTCAGAATTCGGAAAGAAACTCTAATATTCCTTCCGATTTTTTTCCGATAAAACTTTCCGAATTCGTGGGCACCTTCACACAATTTTGTTCTGATTTCTGAACGAATTCGACATCAGAATCGCATACTTGTGCAGAGTTTCGTTCCGAATTCGGAAAAAAATCGGAAAAAATTGTTAGCTGGGCAGCCACGATAGCTTTATTATATGTTTGTGTGTATGTCGTTTGGTTCCTTTTGTTTAGCATTGGATCAGCAGCCACGATAGCTTCTTTATATGTTTGTGTGTATGTCGTTTGGTTCCTTTTGTTTAGCATTGGATCAGCAGCCACGATAGCTTCTTTATATGTTTGTGTGTATGTCGTTTGGTTCTTTTGCTTTACTTTAAGTCAGAGGACAAGTGTACTGAGTATTTGCTGTGTGTTTGAGTATGAATTCGATCGATCTTTTCGATTTGTTTATTATTATTATTCGATGAAGGCGACAAAATCTTTAATATTGAATTGAAGGGTGGATTGAATTTTTGGTTGATTCAAATTGATCTTTGCAATGGATTTGGAAATGTATGCAAATATGATTGGGAGAGTTAAGGGGGAAAGGGAACCAATGTGTACAAATGAGAAATCGATGACCATTGTTGAGGCATAGCCTTTAAATTTATGCTGTGTATGTTTGCATTAAACCTTTATTCAATATTACTCAATATTCAATTTGTTTTGATTAAATGTTATGAATCTGGGTTATTGATTTTTTTTTTTTTTTTTGTTAAAGACGACACCACGTCTGGTTCTTTAAACCCTATATGTATATATAGATGTATGTATTTTTGTGGTCATATTGACCTTGAAAAGGAATATGTTTAGATTATGACTTTGATTTCCTTACATCTGTGTATGGAAGAGTGAAGAAAGATTTATAAAGCTACTGTAGGAATCAGTTCCTCACTTTCAATTGAGAGTTTGAAGGAAAAACATCCCATTCAACATCAGCTTAAGTTAAAGTTCCTTAACGATTTCAACAAATCCAAAGATTTCTAAATAGTAAATAGTATAAATGCAACAAGTGCAAAAAAGTTTAAGTTATAAAGTGCTTTTGAAAAAAAATGGAAAGATTTGAGTGTAACGTTTGCTCCAAAAAGTGCGTGTCTAACGCTGCATTAAATAAGCATTTGCAGTCCCACAAAATTTGCAATATATGCAATAGAATACTGCTGCATTCGCAAGCGCTTAGAACACACTATGCTGTTTATCATCCGGAGTATCCGCAAGGACTACAACGTCAGGTTAATCATCAGCAGCAGAGATTAAGACAGGGGCCTCAATATCAACAACAACAACAACATCCACCTCTTCAGAATCATGGAATATGGCAAAATAATGGATTTTGGAATCAAGATAATCGATTATGGCAGCGATACAATCAACAGACTCAAGCGTCCCAACAATATCAAGACTTATGGAGTAACTCTCCTGGATTTTGGCAGCCGTACAATCAACAGACTCAAGCATCCCAACAATATCAAGACTTATGGAGTAACTCTCCTGGATTTTGGTATCCGTACAATCAACAGACTCAAGCGTCCCAACAATATCAAGACTTATGGAATCACTATCCTGGATTATGGCAGCAATATAATCAACTGCAACATACACCACAACAACAAATCAATCAAGATTTCGGATTATGGCAACAAAACAATCAACAACAGCAGGTACCCCAACAATATACAGGTATATGGCACCAAGGTCATCGGTTATTACAACAACAACAAGCAGAATTTCAACATCCATATACTATGAATCAACATCCTCAGCAATTACCGCAACAACAGGAACAACAAGTTGATCAAAGCACTCCTATATTTAAATATTGCGAATATTGCAAACTTTTTGTAATAAGCACAAATTGGCTTCAGCACTGTAAAACAAAAAGCCACAGACAGAAAGTAGGTGGACGAATTAATGATGGCATGACATTAGTCAAAAGTGGCTTCAGCAATAGGGTGCAAACTTTCCAATATAATATAAAAAGGGATGCAATTGATGTCGACTACATATTTCGTGAATCGAAAACAGCTCTAATGAATCAGCTTGATGATGCCTTAATCCGCCATGATTTAATAAAATTCTATTTGGAGCTTGGAGGAAAATATGTCAAAATTTCTCAAGAAAAGGTGATAGAAAAAAATATTTACCACAACACAAAAATCAAACAACTCTCTAGATCTGATAATATAGAGAGTCAAATAAATGATCATTTTGACTGCATTAAAGTTAAAATGTCTGAATTTCAAGAACGGGGATCTGGTTGGGCTCTTTCAAACATAATGAGCCTGAAAATTCACATTAATAAGTGTTGTCCTATAAGAGGTTCGAACTACATACCAACCCCCGAAGAACTGATTGATAGACGTGCATGCATAAATGTCTATAATAATGACATATACTGCTTAAAGTGGAGCATACTTGCAGCGTTGTTAAACCCCAAAAAACCCTCAAGAACGTCATCATACGGAAAGATTAATATTGAATCAGATTTATTTAGTTTGCAGAATGGCATAGTCCTTAATTTTAAAGGGATGGAGTTTCCGGCGGATGTCAAACAAATAAAAATATTTGAGGAAAATAATCCAAACATAAGCATAAATGTGTTTGGATATGATCATAAATCAAAAGCTATCGTTGGTCCGTATTACATAACTCAAAAGGAAAAAGATACACACATAACGCTGCTGCTTCTAGAAAAGGATGATAAGGCTCACTATATTCTAGTGAAGCATATATCTAGGTGAGTTACAATAGCTCAAGTATTATTTTAACATTGTTATATAAATGTTTACTTTTTTAGGTTAATACGTCCACAGATAACCAAGAAGAACGGACGTTTATACATGTGCAACCAATGCTTACACTATACGTTTAATAAAGATTTAATGGATAGACAAAGAATATATGCAGCAGGATTGTGACCAGAATGCCTGTAGAAGGTAAATCGACCTTAGCATTTAAGAATTTCAAAAAACAAATGTATGTACCTTTTGTTATATATGCAGACTTTGAATGTATTTTAGAAAAATCAGGTAATAATGACAACATTGTTAATAAGCACATTCCCTGTGCTTTTAGCTTTTATATAAAATGTAGTTTTGACAGTAGCTTAGATAAGTTTTTTATATACACTGGTGAGGACGCAGCCAAAAAATTTGTTGAAATGTTAGATAAGGAATGTAAAGAAATCTATATAAACTATTTAAGCGTCAATAAACCTATGTCACCTTTAACTCAATCACAATTAGAAGATTTTGATGCAGCAGTAAATTGCCATATATGTGAAAAGAAATTAGACAATGATAAAGTTAGAGATCATTGTCACATTACTGGCGAATATAGAGGGGCTGCAGATAATGAGTGCAACCTCAACTATACAGTTCCAAAATGTATCCCAATTTTATTTCACAATTTTTCATCGTATGACTGCCATCTGTTTATAAAAGAACTCATTAAGTATATACCTAGGAAGAAAACCAATTTAATTCCTCAAAATAAAGAGCTATACATCTCCTTATCTCATATCATTGATATGGGAAATAATGAAACACTAGAATACAGATTTTTGGATAGTTATAGATTCATGGCGGCAAGTTTAGACACTCTAGCCAAAAATTTGAAAGATGACGACATGTTATCGGTAAGATCACACTTTCCTAACAATAATGAATTCTCGTTAAAGAGGAGGAAGGGCATATTTTGTTATGAGTATTTAGATTCATTTCAAAAGCTCAATGAATCAACTCTTCCTCCCATAGAGGATTTCTATAGCAACCTAAATAATAAACATTGTGATAAAGACGATTATGAGCATGCTAAGAAAGTGTGGGAAAACTTTAATTGTCGATCATTGAAAGATTATATGGAATTATATTTAAAAACAGATGTGCTGCTACTGACTGACGTTTTTGAAAATTTTCGCAAGTCTTGCAAAAAGGATCACCAGCTCGATCCTTGTCAGTATTATACTGCGCCAGGGTTAGCTTTTGATGCGATGCTGAGACATACAAATGTATCGCTTGAACTGATTAGGGATTTAGACATGTTTAATTTAATTAAAAAGGGTATACGGGGTGGTCTAACCCAATGCTCAAAAAGATATGACAAAGCTAACAATAAATACATGAAGAATTTCGATAAGGATTTACCGTCAAACTTTTTATTATACCTAGATGCAAATAATTTATACGGTTGGGCAATGAAACAATTTCTTCCAATTTCAAATTTTAAATTTCTCGAGCCAGAAGAAATGATTATAGATGAAGAAGGAATAAAGAAGCTTCAACCAGATTCTGACATTGGATACATATATATAGTTGACTTGGACTATCCAAAAGAACTTCATGATAGTCATAATTATTTACCCTTTTGTGCACAAAATAAAAAGGTAGGGGGTTCTAAATATGAGAAGCTTATTGCTGATTTGGCTCCAAAGAGGGAGTATCCAATTCATTATATGGTTTTAAAGCAATGTCTTGAAAATGGACTTAAATTGAAAAAATTTCATAGCGTTATTTCCTTCAAACAAGCTCAATGGCTTGAGCCATATATAGATAAAAACACCGCTAAAAGAAAAGAAGCAACCAATTCGTTTCTTAAAGATCTATATAAATTATATAATAATGCAGTATTTGGTAAAACGATGGAAAATGTTGACAAGCGAAAAATTGTGAAATTAGTAACTGAGTGGGAAAGTGAAAATCGACGCACATTAGACGCCAGAAAATTAATTGCAAAGCCAAATTTTCATAGTATGTCGCAATTTGATAATGATCTTTGGGCAATACAAATGAATAGAGTAAATGTATTATATGATAAACCAATCTATCTAGGATTTTGTATTTTAGAATTAGCAAAGTGGAAGAATGTATGATTTCCACTATAATTATATTAAGAAAAAATTCGGAAATCGGGCCACTTTATGCTATATGGATACAGATTCTTTCATTTATGATATTTTATCAGAAGATGTTTACAAAGAAATTAAACCTGATATAGATTTATACTTTGACACTTCCGATTATCCTGAAAATAATATTTACAACATACCACGACAAAAAAGTAATCGGAATGATGAAAGACGAGAATTGTGGCAAAATAATGAGTCTTTTCGTGGGTTTAGGAGCAAAAATGTATTCTTTTAGAACTGAAGAGGATGAAGAGGTAAAAAGGGCTAAAGGTGTAAAGAAGAGCGTCATATCAAAATATTCCATATATGATTATAAAGATTGTTTATTTAATGAAAGCACTACTAGTGACATAACACTTAACTTTAGATCTAAGATGCATCAAATATATACAAATATAATGCATAAAGTTGTCTTAAGTTCTAAAGATACTAAGAGAAAGATTATGCCAGATAAAGTACATACTTTAGCTTGGGACCATTATAGTATAGAATTAAATGATTTAAATAACGTGCCTGAATTGAATGATTTAATAAATTTACCTGAATTTGTAACCGATATGGATATTGATTTAGATTTAGATACATCACTCAGTACCGAAGATTTTAATAACTTACCCCCATTTTAAGGTATATTGTATTGTAATACCTAAGAAAATACTTACATTATGAAAAAAGAACATCTAAATAAAACAAAACTTTTATATTGTTATATAATAAACTTGTGTTTTATTTCATTATTGAATTTGCATGATGCAATGGTAAGTATACAAATACATACAAACTTATACCTATTTTTCTGACAATTCCAGTCAATGGAACATACTCTACCAGACGAATCATGGATAATTAAGCAGTATGTTGAGGTATTTTGAGGAATTGGTGTATTGGTTTCAAATTGAATTTTTAAATCGATGGGTCCATTCTTCACATTTTCGTTTTGATTGCTGATGTCAATAACGGCAATGGGGTTGTCTTTAAAACTTGCATATGTGAGAAGTGGTTGTGGTTCCCTCATATAATTAAGATTGTTGAAACGTGGCATACATGTCATAGAGTACTGCATAACGATTTTCTCCAAACTTTAGATTCAAATCATCATACGCATAAGTTTCAGAGTTCAAGTGAACTTTAATATTTTGAAGTTCACAGTGTTGTAGCTTGTGTCTCTTTTCAAATATCAAAGCAACGTATCGAGGTCTTTCGTGATTGGCAGACAATTTAACACTCCAGCTGTGTTGCCTTCCACCAGCAAAAGTTGGATTAAAGTAGCAATCCCAGCTGCGGAAAGCTATCGGTAAAGTTTTTCCATCCTTGATTGTTTTCAAGAAACTAATCTTCTATAGTCTGATAAATGAATGTGTTGTACTTTCCAAACAATGTTTGTAATAGTGAGTTGAATTTCTTCGTTTTCAGCAGTTGAATAACATACATTTTTATCGTTGGCGCGTCTTAAGAGAATCAAGTCATGTTTACTATTGCAAATTACTTACTAAAGTCCTCTGCAAAACCCAATAGACGATTCAAGGGAACACACAAATTGAATGAGCTTGTATTTACGTCACCATCTGGATTCCAGCCTGCATACTCATAACCTTGCTTTCAGATTCACGAGTACGATCAATTTCAATTCCATTTAGCTCATAGCGAATTTCATCAAACATGTAACCCACACAATTATTCCTCAGTTTAGCATTCTGTGAAACATCCCCCTTTTGCATTTTCAAATTTCCTTCAATGTATAGATAGCTCCCCGATGGTAGTATGTAAAGATCTTGATTTTGTATACTTATACGAATTTCATCGTTATTTTTAAATGATTGGATGTATGGAACATAGCTGTGGTAGTCTCTCTTACAATATTCTCATCAGAGATTGGACGTTCATTAATATCGAGTATTTCAGACATTTCGTTTAACTTTTAATTAATGAGTTTTAAAAATTCTTTATTTTTCCTTGGTTAGGAGAGGTCTTGTCGGTTTGACACCTTGATGTTGAATGTGTTTTGGTGTTTGTTTATTGTTGTATTTATTGTAAATAATCATGGTTGTCTTGGTCTAATATGAATTCGTAGAGTAATTTCTTCTCCTCTAAAGTTTATCAAGCGTCCTTCTTGGTCTAATATAAGTATCTCCAGATGACTTATTTCTTTGACGTTCACCGGCAAATAAATGAAGATTCATCGGTCTCTCAGCCAATTTATATCCTGGAGGGACATCAAGTGCAAATTCGTGTAGAATATGCGCAGGCGACCCATTCATGAATGATCCAGTAACAATGTTGCCATGTATTTGTATAGCATTGACCTTTAGAATGTTTACCGGAAGGTTCCAAGTATGCTTTTTACCTGGTTCTAAAATTTTTTCGGTAAAAACCAAAGAGTTTTGCTATAGATTTCTCTTTATCAAAGTATATGGGATCATGAGAGGATAAGATCTCTAATTGTAACGTATATTGTTGGCTTTAATTTCAATTGATCTATTAATGTGGATTGCTCTATATTGTGTTTCCAAAGTAGTGAGCAATATCTTGTAGTTCATATGAACCTATGGGTATCTTAATAATTTTGTCGCCGATATGGAAGAGATTGTTATCATTATCCACATTTGGTATGGAATTGTAGGATTGAAAATCAATTAAACAACACTCATAACTACCCTCTCCCAATTCAATAGGAGGTGAATAGTTTGAGTGTAAAATTGATGATTACCCGTCAAAGTAAAACGTTCTTGACATTGTCAGTTCCTTTTCTAGTAATAAGTAAAAACAACAAATATACATATGTTTATATAGGTTTTTTTTTTATTTATTAAAATATATAAAGTTTACAATACATTTGTCTTATCTATCCAGGAATTATGCTTGCTTGAAAATCCCAGCCATTTTAACAAAGACTTTATCACCCTTTGTTTTAATATTTTTAGTATGTGTTGGGATATTTTGTGGGTAAAAGTTCTTCTTTATAGAAACATCCATGTATGGGATTTCCTTCGTAGTCTTCTAGTAAATAAGTAGCAGGGTTGGTTAATCTTATTCCTCTTATTTTAAATATTTCGGTAGTCCAATTTGGTGTATACCCCTTTCAAATTGATGTTTATATTTGCTGATCCGTACATGATCACCCACACGGAGATTTTACCTCTTAAAGATTTTTATGTGGTTATACACAGTTTTTAACAACATCTGCTCATTGGATGAATTTACTTGAATAGGTGCCACTTTTATGGTTCGATGACGTGTTTTGTTGTATTGATCAACCAAGTCTCTATAAATAACAATCCATTGATAATTTCCATTGTAGCTAAACTCCTTCCACATCATACCCTTTAAAGTTCTATTGAAGCGTTCAACAATTGAGGCTTTCAATACACTATATGTAGAGTAGCGGTTTATTGAATGTTTCTGCATTAATTTTTTAAATTCCTTGTTGAAAAATTCTTTTCCATCGTCGGTTTGTAAATTCTTTGGAATTCTTCCATCTTTTAAAATTTTTTCAAATGCTCTATATACTTCCGTTGCTGTTTTTGTTTTCAGTGCTTCGCACCAGGCAAATTTCGAAAAGGTGTCGATAACAGTAAGCATAAATCTGTAGCCCTTGTTTGCTTTAGAATAGCTGCCCATTTCAACTAAATCAGCTTGCCAAAGATCATCGATGCCTTTTGTAATAACCCTTCGTCTTTTAAAATTTCTTCGTGCTTGAGAGTGGAGTTCGTTTACCAATCCTCGCTTTTCCATTATTCAAGTTTTGGGGGATATATTAGAGCAATTGAGTTGAATGGGGGTTGAGATAAGACTTTAAAAATTTCCTTATGTGATTGTTTGAGATGGGATATTTCTTCTCTTAGTTGAGTACACTCCTGAATGATATTTTGGTTTAATACTTCTTGTATGTGCTTGATTTGTGAATGTATGTATGCTTGGTTGACCGCATCCGATCCTTCTGTTGGGGGTGCAACGTTCCTAACTTTTTTATTTTGCACGTCAAGGTTGTTATATTCGTCAATATTAATTCCCAGTATTCTCGAAACATTGTCTCTTACTTCTATTGAGTGGGGTTTTGGATTATAATGATGACCAAACTTGTCAACAGTCATAGGTTGTTTGTTTCCTTTAAAGTTTACTTAATAGATTATGTTGCCTTCTCGCAGTTCTTCGATAATCGAAACAATCTCATTAGTATGATTATTGTTTCCGGCTTGTTGTGATGCCATCAACAGCTTTAATCGTTCTACCAACTCGTTGGGATCGTCCCAGTATATATAGTTGGGTTTACTAGGATTTAGTGTCATTAAGCCTTTGCCACTGTGAGTATTCCCCATTAACTTTTTAATTATCCGCTTATATTTTTGTCCTTAGTTCCCCTTGATTCTACCATTAGGGTCATAGTTTATTTTAAATGCATTTGAGTCCAACAAGATTGTTTTATATATGTCGAGTTCTGTACGATCATATTTTTTGGGGTTTTGATAAAATAAGAGTTCAAATAGTCCTGGTGTAAATGCCCAATTTTTATTTCCAATCGTAATCTTTTCATTACTGATTTTCAGTGGTTTATCTCCAAACATCCATTCACCATTTTCATCTTTATGCGGTCCATATACTGTATCTAGTTTTTTATTTTTCTTTAAGAGTGTTAGATTAATTGGATCGTCTTCATCATCCTCATTTTCTGAATAAAATGTGTCATCTTTTGAGGTATTGTAAATATCATCATTTTGTGAATAATCTCCATTATCCTCTTTCCCCTCCAATATACTTGGCTCAAGCTTAATCTCCGGTTTATATTTTTTAAAGGGTGTACTCGCAACAAAAGATTCTCTAAATGAATCCATATTCTCCTTCTTGGGTGCAATCATTTTGCTGGCATTCTCAGTTGAAAGCTTTAGTAGTTTGTTTATGGGTTCTGTTAATGGTTTAAAAGTATTTGTCAATTCAGTAGTTTTAGCATCTTCGCCCTTTTAATGCTTTGAAATTTTCTTTTCAAAATATTTTTGGACTTTACAAGTCGTTTCAACATTGCTTCCTCCATGGTTGCAGGTGTACTAATGTAAATATACTATATGACATCTTTTAAATAACACTGGTCAACAGGAGTTTTGTTTCAACCGAATTTGCAGTTGTTTCTAGATGAAATCGGCGAGTTATTTTCAAATCCGGTCCCCGTTTTTCTCCATCAGCTCTTGTTTTTGAGATATAGCTCAAAATCGGTTTTTACGAGTTTAACCCAGACTTTCGTTATTTTCGGATACAAACAAATATTTTTTGTGGGTTTTTCGACATTAATATATGAAGGAGAGGTTGTACGCTCCATACAAATCGTTTTTGAAATAGTTATGGTGAGTATATATCAAAAAAATATAGAAAATGTACGACGGACCTTGTAAAAATTGGTTATTTTGAGTATTTTAAGCTGTAATTACGTCATCGGGGGAAGTCATAGGATCTTCATATGGTACTCCGGATATGCTAAGGGTGTCTACTATATAATCCAGTATTCAAATGTATGATATGAAGTTCATAGCCCCCATAGCTAAAGGGAATTAATTTACCAGTGATATCATTAACACATAAGCCATTTACTTTTCAATGGCAGTCTTCATGATGATTTTTAGGTTATGGCCGAATCATGGGCGCTATGAACTTTATATTATATATTTGAATACTGGACTATATAGTAGACACCCTAGGCATATCCGCATTACCATATGAAGATCCTATGACTTCCCCCGATGACGTAATTACAGCTTAAAATACTCAAAATAACCAATTTCTACAAGGTCCGTCGTACATATTCTATATTTTTTGATATATACTCGCCATAACTATTTCAAAAACGATTTGTATCGAGCGTACAACATCTCCTTAATATATTAATGTCGAAAAACCCACAAAAAAATATTTGTTTGTATCCGAAAATAACGAAAATCTGGGTTAAACTCGTAAAAACCGATTTTGAACTATATCTCAAAAACAAGAGCTGATGGAGAAAAACCGTGACCGGATTTGAAAATAACTCGCCGATTTCATCTAGAAACAACTGCAACTTCGTCTGAAACATTCAACTTTTTCAATTTTGTTGAGCAGTGTAATATTATGGTTGAATAAATGTATGAAAGCCTTTCCGATATCTCCCAGAGTGAATTTCATCATCTTTAGAAATCGTCAGAAATCCATACTTTTCCTTCCAACATTCCTGACAAATGTCTTTGAAGATATCAAAGCTCATGTCGCACCCCACATGATCGTTGTATATGTGTCTTAAATTCAGATCGTCTTGTTTAAACATGATTATCATATTGGCATTATCACGCAACAAATGCTTTGGGATACGGGTGTATGTTTGACATAAGTAAAATGAGTCAACACTCTTATGTCGACCCATACTAAAATAGTTTTTAATATTGTTCTGTTTATCACATGATACATTGTCAAAAATCATGATTGAGTTTGGTTTTATTTCATCTGGTTGTATAATATCATCATTATTGGTGAATGTAAACAATCCCATCCCTTTTACAGAGGAAATCAGTTTCTTTAGGTACTCATATTTAGGTTGATATAGCGATTTTGAATAAATGTAAACATGTTCAAATTTTAATCCATTTGGGCTTTCAATTAAACTAAGCATAACATTCGTCTTTCCACAGTTTGATGGACCCACTATTAATGCTCGTATAGTATTGGGTAACAAAGTACTATGTCGTGGGGTTTTCCTTTGTATAAAGTCCCCATTTCGTACTGTAATTTTAGCTTGTTGCTCAACTAATCTCATGTTTACAACTAATGATTAGTATAAGAACACATGACTATTTATAATATATTAAACCAATTTACATATATCTTTTGTTTAGAACCTGTAAAAAAAAGTATAAAATGATTGTTTACAACGCAAATCGATTTATTAGAAAGAAAGCCGTTAAAGGAGGAGGACTTGTAAATAAGTTGATAAACTCTCTTCCAGTCGAACTTCATCTACCAGGCTATCAATTTTGTGGACCAGGTACAAAGCTAAGAAAACGTATACAAGGAGGAGATCAAGGTGTTAATCCACTGGATGCTGCTTGTAGAGTACACGATATTGCCTATTCGCAGAATAAAGATATTGAACAACGTCATATTGCTGATCGTGAACTAACTGAACGAGCTTGGGAACGAGTAAAATCAAAGGATAGTAGCATTGGAGAAAAAATAAACGCATATCTTGTAACTAATATAATGAAGGCTAAGACTAAGCTTGGCATGGGGTTGGGAACCAAAAAACCCAAACAATTGATAGGACAACAAATTTTTAAAAATGCTGTAAAGAATGCTACGAATACACTTAAAAGCGTTAAACCAACTGATATTAATGCTGCCATAAAAATAGCAAGGAAAGAAATACAAAAGGCATTCCGAGGAAAAAAGTCAAAGGTGGTCATACCAAGAATAATAAGGGTACCCAAAAGGGGAGGATTTCTTCCTCTCATACCTATTCTAACTGGTTTGGGAGCGTTGGGTGCATTAGCTTCGGGCAGTTCAGCGATAACCAATGCAGTTTTGAATGCTAAAAAAGCCAAACAAGAGTTGCAAGAGCAAACCAGACATAACAAAAACATAGAAGCTGTAGCTATGGGTAAAGGTCTCTATCTCAAACCATACAAAAAAGGCTATGGAATTTATGTTGATGAAAATGAGAATCCAAAAAACTAATAAAACAGCTGCCCAAAGGTCCACTTGCCGATACACATATAAATACCTTTGGAAAAAAATACATACCTCACTTTAGAGGTGTTTATATGCGAGATAAACTACCTAAAAAACCGTATCGAAAAGAATGTGGTATCATAAATTTAGATATTGACAGTGGTCCAGGTACCCATTGGGTAGCATATTATAAAAATAACAATATCATCGACTATTACGATAGTTTTGGGAACCTTCAACCTCCATTAGAAGTTTTACATTACTTGGGACCAGCTACAACATATAATTATAAAAGAGATCAACGATTTAATACATACAACTGCGGCCATCTTTGTTTAAAGTTTTTAATGGAAATGAGCAAGATTTTATAAATAAAATACACCAACAACAAAAGTATTCTCTACAGTCTAATTCAACTAATCCAAGATGTCGTATCTAATCCAAAGATCGGATGTAGCATTTGCCGACTTTCAATATTGTCATGGAAATGATAAAACCATTTTCATGAAGGAGCTCTCATTTATGTGTGGAACTTCTGTTATTCCGAATCATTTTTTGTTTCGACCACTTTATAGTGCAAAGGAGCTTGATGAAGAAGCACTCAGAACAATCAACTACACCAAAGCACATGTGAATGGAATAGACTGGACCGATGGAGAAATCTGCTACAATGATATCGAGGATGTTCTCTCACCATTAAACAACTATCAATACGTTTTTGTAAATGGGAAAGAAAAGAAATGTTTTTTGGAAAACTATCTTCAAACTAATATTGTTAATTTAGAAAGTAATATGAATCTTAGAACTCGTCAAGATTATTTCACCAACTGTCCAATTCATTTAGATTCTAAGTATAAATGTGCTGTTAATAATGTATTTAAGATATTTGTATTCATTGAACAGAAATGGTATTATATTCGTGATATTATACAAGATGGATTATAAAACCCAAATTTAAATAAATAAAGTAAAATAAAATAAAAGCAAAACAGATTTGTGTGTGTGTGTTTTTTTTTATTTGTTTAAAATTTTATTCAGAGAAGTACAGACAATGAATGTGAACAATAATAAGAATATTGTTGAAAACTTATTTACTCTACTGGTTCCGCAAACATCTAAACCAATTTCAGGAAGGATGCGATCTAAAATGTCTGGGTTGATGGGAATATTGTTCGTAACACGTCTTCTCATCAAGGGGCAATTGTATGACCATCGTAAATGTTCTTCCGTCGGATCATCAGTTTGTTCCCAACGATGAATATCCACTTTACAAAAATGGCATCTAGTCAAATCTCCTATCCCAGTATAATAAAGTCCCACTGCAGCCATTTTCTTTGTATCTGGATACGATAACGGCCAACGATCAAACGTTTTTAAGCGATGATTTTCCCTATTAAGCGCAGGCATCTTTCTATCTAAAGATATAATTTCAAACTGAAACCTCTATCCCCCAAATTTAAATAAAAAGACTTGAATATTTTTAGTTTATTAAAGTTCTTTATTTGTTAATTTATTTTCGCTTAATACGGTGGATAATAAAAGGTTGGAATTTCCAATTGTTTTAATTCTAATTTATATACATCTGTTCCGCTACCATCTTTCAAGGTTGATTTTATAACGGCATATCCTCCACCAGCCAATTGCCTTATATATTCGTCTCCTAGTGAGAGAAATCTTGTTGGCAAGTATAGAATAGAGTCATTTATCCGCAATACAATTCTCTCCCCGTATTTTGTTTTGGCCTTGAATGCACCAGTTATGATGTAATCCTTATTGTCCTCCATATCCTTCAAAGGAATTATTGATTTGATGTTGAAGGAATTGAAGAAGCTAATTAGGTCTCGGCTCGCCATGTTTTCACTTGTAATTTAACTTTAATACTGTGATTCCTAATTAAAATTATTTGCTTTTTATACTAAAATTGTAGTGTGATTAACATTAATTTTGCAATATTGTGAAATTCATTAAGCATACATATGTTAAGCCAACTTAAAGTTCTTGTCGATTTCTTATTTGTAAAGATTGATTTCTTTTTTCGCTATTCCCCTTTCCCCCTACACTCTCCTAAAATAAGTCTATCGTAACATTCCATACACAGACGTAAAGAAATCAAAGTCATAATCTAAACATATTCCTTTTCAAGGTCAATATCACCACAAACAAACATACATCTATACATACATATATGGTTTAAAGAACCAGACGTGGTGTCGTATTAAAAAAAAAAACTCAATAACCCAGATTCATAACATTTAATCAAAACAAATTGAATATTGAGTAATATTGAATATAGGTTTAATGCAAACATACACAGCATAAATTTAAAGCACTGATGGGCAGAAATGCTCTGCCTCACACACAAAAGTGTAAAAAATACATGAGTCTCTCGCAATTTGCCCACCATTGATTTAAAGGCTATGCCTCAACAATGGTCATCGATTTCTCATTTGTACACATTGGTTCCCTTTCCCCCTTAACTCTCCCAATCATATTTGCATACATATCCAAATCCATTGCAAAGATCAATTTGAAGCAACCAAAAATTCAATCCACCCTTCAATTCAATATTAAAGATTTTGTCGCCTTCATCGAATAATAATAATAAACAAATCGAAAAGATCGATCGAATTCATATTCAAACACACAGCAAATACTCAGTACACTTGTCCTCTGACTTAAAGTAAAGCAAAAGAACCAAACGACATACACACAAACATATAAAGAAGCTATCGTGGCTGCTGATCCAATGCTAAACAAAAGGAACCAATCGACATACACACAAACATACAATAAACACAATGCCTCAACAATGGTCAATGCTTCATAATTAGATCAATCAACAGACAGACGGACAAACGAGACCACCCACATTGATCATGGACACGATTCAGCATGCTTAGGGACAGACGGACGGACAAACAAAGCCACCCACGTTGATCATGGAACGATTCCCCCCCAGCATAAGGAATTCCAAGAATTTCCCACGGTTTACTTAAGATATGTAATATGATACTTTTAATTACTATATGACTTGTAATTTGAGTTTTTTAATTGGTTTTGAACTCTCCTCAATACTCTACTAGTAAACCAACTGTACTTATTAGTTTGAACGATTTTTGTCTTTTCAGGTACATATGTGTTAAATAGATTAAGCAAAAAGGAGTTGAGAAATGATAGTTGACAGTATTATAGTAAGATATAATGGAGAAAAATCACAATTATTCACATCGCAGATAAGAGAGTTTAAGTTTAAATTAGAGTAATCTCTAAAGGACACCACCGAATGGGAATCCCCAGGACGATAAAAGACATACTGCAAAAACAGGAATGCGTGATGAGAATTAACAGCCGGAAGGTAGAATTGACTGCTCTTCACAATTGCATCACGACGATTGACAAGAGAATGATCAATTAATGAATTATGTTATGATTAATGTCAAAGTGAGAATGTTTGTTATTATGAGCAACAGACAGGTTGCATCTAGTAAGCATGTGTTGTAAACAAGCAAACTTACGTGGCGATGTAATGTCGAAGTTAAAATCTCCCACAATAACAATATTTTCATATCTAGTGACAATATCAAGCAAACAGTTTTCGAAAAATTCAATATCACCATATGGTAAGTATGTAACCCCGATTACAAGAATATAACCCAAAAACATTAATTTGCACAAATTATACCTCACATCTGGATTCAGAAACTGAAAGTAAAACTTTAGCGTTACGATCGGCAGAGACGTCCATCAGTGATCAAAATTACAGGATTCTTGCTCCTCGCGTTTGCTTAATACAATGGATACCATATTTAGTACCCCTTTGGTATTTTTCGTACCTTTTCAAAAAACCATTTACACAAAAAGAAATTATACCAAATCCTGTACCATTTTGTACTTTTCATAGTATGTATTTCCAAAGTCATCTATCTACATATCTTAACCCCACACTCAAACAGCAATCTTACAAAATTCCAGGATTCCCGCTCTATCCGTTTCCCCAAATATAAATTGTACAAAACTTTAGTACCATTTAGTGTCCATAAGTACTAATTTTAAAAACTACCTCAATCCTGGACTTCAACAATAATCTCAATTCCGAATTTCAGGATTCCAGATTACAAATCCCAATTGTACCAAATTTAGTACTTTGTCATACACATAAGTACAAATTTCCCAAACTACATCAATCCTACGCTCCAACAGCAATCTCAATTCCAAACTTAGGGATTGCAGGTTTATCCGTTAACCCAATTCCCCATTGTACCAAATGTAGTACCATTTAGAACATTTCGTTCCCATAAGTACGAATTCCACATTTCAGTATTCTAGCTCTATCCGTTCACTCAAGTCCCCATAACACCAAATTTAGAATCATTTAGTACTTTTTGTACTTTACGAATTTCAAAAACTACCTTAGTCCTACTCCAACAGTAATATCAATTCCAAATTTCATCCAAATCCAAATTGTACTAACTTTAGTACTTTTCGTACACATAAGTACGAATTTTAAAACTACCTCCATATCTCAATTCTACGTTCCTACAGTGATCCTAATTCAGATTTACAAGAATCCAACTCTATCCGTTAGCCCAAATCCTAATTGTACTAAAGTTGGTACCCTTTAGTACTTTTCGCACAATCATAGTTTCCAAAAACCCTTTGGTACATCTTTTTTACCCTTCAGCAGTGACCCTCAGTCCAAATTTGAAGAATCAAATACAAATTGTACTAAATTTAGTACTTTTCGTACACATAAGTACGAATTTCCAAAATTACCTCCATACATCAATCCTACGTTCCTACAGTGATCCTAATTCCAAATTTCAGGATTCCAGATCTAGCCGTTCACCCAAATCCCAGTTGTACTAAATTTAGTACCATTTAGTACTTTTCGTACACTCATTTAGTACTTTCGTCACCAACGGGTTTTTGGAAACTATGGTTTTACCCTTCATCAGTGAACCTCAGTCTAAATTTGAGGAATCAAGCTCTATTTGTTCAGCCAAATCCAAACTGTACTAAATTAAGTACTGTCCGTACTCACAAGTACGAATTTCCAAAACTACCTCAATCCTACACTTCAACAGTAATCTCAATTACGATCCCGGTTATATCAGTTCACCCAAATCTCCATCGTACAAAATTTTGTACCATTTAGTATTTTACGTATCCATAATTACGAATTTCCAAAACTACCTCAATCCTACACCCCACCGGTAATCTCAGTTCCAAATTTCGAGATTCCAGCTATATCCGTTCACCCAAATCCTGATTGTACGAAATTTAGTACCACTTAGTTCTTTTCGTACACATAAATACGAATTTCCAAAACTACCTCCTACTTGTTAATAACTAAAGAATACTGTTGCTAACATGGAAATTCAAAGCCAACTTAATGAAACACAAATGAACCTAACTACTGATAATGAATACGTCCATCGAGACTTCCGAGTGCCAAACGTGATAGGGAGAGCTTTTCCCAACGGCACATCGGGAATTTAACAAAAACACCAAAGTCGTCAGATTCGCCATTTAGAATGACACAGATGCTAGACGGAAGAACTCAAGAATATGCTTAAAAAAAAACTGAAGAACGCATAGTAAGTCAGATCAACAAGCGACTGTATGAAATCACAACAGATCTCAATAACGTTAAAGATCGAGTTCTACACCTGGAAAACTGCTCAGAAAAGAGATCAGAAGAAATTGCAGTTCTGAAATCGGATATTGAAACTCTAAGAATGCAACTTTTAAAAATGGAGAATTCACACGTTGCCTGTGAAATCCGAGTAAATGGTATTCCATTTCAAAATGATGAAAAATTGCTCGATATCTTTAACAAGGTTTGCAACTCTATGAAAATAGTTACACCCAAGCTAAAATCTATTCATCGCCTACAAAACAGGAATAATACGAAACAGCAAAACTCGCCAGATGGGGTCATCCTCGCAAAATTCATGTCACCCTATGACAAAAACTTTTTTTGAAATCTGTTTCCGCCTACAAAAAACAAAATAACAAACTACTGCTGAACACAATTGGGTTCGAGTCGAATTCCTTTTATTATATAAACGAAAATCTCCCCAACACAAATTATTACTTTCTCCACGAAGCGCTTTATTTGAAGAAAAAAAGGTTTGATCCAATCTGCATATACCTTTCGTGGCCTTGCTTACATTAAACGGCTCAATTCCAAAGAGCCAATATGTATTGCGGATAATAAAACCATCGACGAGCTTCGACTTCTGGGAAATGGATCGAACAAGGAACCGGATATACAAAATGAGTCAAAGCGCACATTTTCCAATGTCCGCAGTTAAACTTTTATTGTCAAATTCTAACAATCTTGTTATTATATATTTTTTTCTTAATTTACAGTAGGAGATTTTACCTAGATTTGCAGAATTGGTACCAGTGTAAACCTCTAAACCGTACAAAATATAAGGCATAACTAGCTGAACCCTGTGCGCTTCGCTACTCTGACCAAGATATGGTAGTAAGACTCCTGCTAAATCCTTTCCTACTATAACTACACCTAAGTGGGTGACATTTTCAAATGTCATATAGTTACCATAAATGTCCCTTTTAAAGAAGAGAATTAAATTAGGAATAACGTTAAGATTGAGAAGTTTTTTCCAAGGGCATATATCAAGCTGTTGCGCCACCTTAAATTACTATTAGGGTAACTCCCACTTGCATTGACAATTTTTAATCCAATATTAATAATGAGGATAAGGACATTCCTTAAGTAAATATAGGTAACTGTTTCCACTTCGCCCATCCCACCTAAGAATTCTCTCAGATATATGATATTTAATAATTTCAGCCTTGATTTTCTCCAACTAAAAGTACACGTTAGTCCAAATTCTGCACACAATTTACAAATCTCGACCGATTTCAATATAATTAATATATAGTCCCAATTCCTTCACACTTAAAAGCTTCATTGAAATTGGACATTCATAGCGTGTTGGTGCATCAGATACCTCAAATCGGCCAAAATGTTATATGGGAGCTACTCGTATATCCAAATCTGGACAGATTTCGATATATTTTGGCACATTTATTTGTAGGCAAAATTCGGCAACAAATTCCAAAATTTTTTGCAATCGGTCATATATTGCATGTTTGGTGCGTAAAATAGATTAAAAAATATATCTTTTCAAAATATAGCTTTTTTAAGAACGACTTTTTGCCGTAATGGCGAAATGAAAGAAATAACTGTTTTTTTTACACCGTTATGTGGTATTTTCGATATTTGTAAAATATATAAAAAATGTATGACCCTAATTCACATATTTTTAATCTGCATAAAATGCCTATTCGATGTCCCTCAGTCTGCTCGTCTGTAGAAAAGTAGACAAAGCTCTCAACATTTTTGATGGAGTTTTTAATGAAAATTATACAGCTCCTAAGACTTTCGATAATTGAAAAAAAAATGTATTTAAATAATTTTAACAATTAGTTAAGTTAATTATAGTAACTCGAAATTGTAATTGTATAATCGGGAACATCCGAATATACCATATTTCCGTATTTTGAAGGTTCGGAAATTAGATGTATACCACTATGTTGTAGAAAATTGTTGATATAGACCCATAGTGTCCGTAAAACAATACCTACATATTTTCGACATTTTGTTGGTGTAGGTACATTGTATAATAAAAGCGTGTGCATTTTTTATCTTGGACTTCGGTCGAGGTACAAACATTTCTTGCCGAAACTGTTCGGCGAAGCTAACGTTTCGGCAAAGCACTAATAGAACGACACCGCCCGAAAGCGGTATTTTTGGAATTGAGCATCAATCACTGCGCTGTGGGTATTCTTGAGCACCTATACACCATTGATTGCGGTAATTTCGAATTTTCAGACTCGTGGTACCGAAATATGAACACAACCGCATAAAAGATGTTTTGTCGTTACTTACGGTCACAAAATTAACATCGGAATGTATTTGCTTTCCCAAATAATAAAAAACAAAAATATTTAAACGTGAATATAAACATTTTAAGACAATCGCGAAACAAAACATTTGTAAATTGTTCGAATTTTTGATCCACGTACGAACGACATTTGAGTTTTATATAATAGAAGTCGCGGTATTGAAATATGATAGAACATGTAGCAACCAGATAATAAACTTTTGTCGTTACTTACGGTCACAAAATTAACACCGAAATATATATACTTTCGGAGATGTAGGTATTTTCTTACTAAACCAATAACAAAAATAATAATTGCCTCTCTCGAAACCACTAATAATCGTTGACAATTTGTATCTTGTTACTTTCCTTTAAAAAAATATCAATGCACATTAAATTGATTGTCGTAAACTAAAACATAAAATGTCAGAATTTGTGTATATTAGGAAAAGTCAGAATTTTTTAATATTCCATTGAGGATATTTATACAATTTTTGTAAGAGAAAATATTTATTAAGATTTATTTTGTGAGTTAGTTGAAAAAAGGTAGTAAAATAGGTTGGAGTTATTCTTCTATTTTAGTAAAATTTTACGCAAAAAATCACATTTTTTATTATAGTCACTTCTCGACTACACGCTAACATCTAACGGAAGATCAAGTTCAAATAGATTTTGGGTTCCTTTAAATTGGGTATAATCTTGAAATAAAACTCTATCGGGTGATGTTCATTTTGAAATGCGTGTGAATCGCGAAATCCTCAAAATAGCATGTTGTTTGCCAATACACCGAATTCTTCTCTTTTAATTTGTACACATTTGCGCATCCGATGCCACTATCATCTAAGAAAAAATACATCGATCTAAACCTATTTCGATAAAATCCATCAAGAAAAGTGGGTGCATTTTGGATAAATCGGATACAGCTCCCATGCCTCTACATTTTTTAATCCGCTGTTTTCGCAAAAACGCGAGTGATGTGTAAGTTTCTTCATTGAAAAGCAAACGATCCACAGAAAACGCGATTAAATCCGCGATATTTCCAATAACATTTCACGCACATTTTTAGGTTTTTGCAGTTGCTGTTTTCGCCGTTCTAGTGGATGGATTTTCACGATTTATATGATCCGTACCGTCAAAAAACTAAAACATCTTGGGGTCCCAGCACAATCAAACGGATATTATAAATACTGTATCCCAAAAATAGGGGTTTTTCGGAAAAATATCGCACTAAATTTTGGCCTTTGTCAGTGGATTACTCTGATGCTGTCTGTTCTACATGGTCAATATACATAAGGGGGATGCAGTGGAAATTGTGAAATGTGATACATTAGAAGTGTAATCTTCATTCAGTGGAAATTTTGAAATGTGATACATTAGAAGTGTTATCTTCATTTTTATTCTTCTACTTTTACTTTGGACAGATATCCGCTATTTAAACGTTATTTAAAATAACAACGTAAAAAAACTCGTTTTCTTCAACGTGTTTTTACCATTTACGTGTTTTTGTTCATTTACGCGGTCATAGCTTCCGCGAAAATTAACTTTTAGCCACATTTTTGAGCGTTGAATAAAAACACTTCGTTTGATGCAACTATGGTCATATTTCGTGGTACACTGCAATATTTCGCGAATCATAACAGTGCAAACCTTGGGTTCATCAATGTTAAATTTTCGTCATATACACTTTTCACTAAAAATTTGAAAAAGGTGGAAATAAGCAAGTAGACAACAAAAGCCTCCAACAAAATGTGAGGAAACAGTTAACTTTCTTCAAAATATATTTTTGCAAATGTTAGCGGATTTTTAGCGCTAAAAATTGAAAAAGGTGGAAATAAGCAAGTCGGCACATAAGCCTGTAACGAAATGTGAGGAAACAATTATTTTCTTTAAAATATATTTTTGCAAATTTTAGCGGATTTTTTGCCCTAAAAAAATTAAAAAAGGTCGAAAATAAGCAAGTCGACAACAAAAGCCTGCAACAAAATGTTAGGAAACAATTAACTTTCTTCAAAATATATTTTTGCAAATTTTAGCGGATTTTTTTGCCCTAAAAAAATTTAAAAAAGGTGGAAAAAAGCAAATCGGCAGCAAAAGCCTCCAACGAAATGTGAGGAAAAATTTAACTTTCTTCAAAATATATTTTTGCAATTTTTTGCGGATTCTTCGCGCTAAAAAATTGAAAAAGGTGGAAAATAAGCAAGTCGACAACAAAAGCCTCCAACGAAATGTGAGGAAACAATTAACTTTCTCCAAAATATATTTTTGCAAATTTTCGCGGATTCTTCGCGATATCTCAAAAATAAAATACGTCAGATCCTTCCTTGGATAAATACGAACATTTTACGACAAATCGGTTGTAAATTGGTCGAGTTTTTGATTTACGTACGAACGTCATTTGAGTTTTATATAATAGATTAAGGTATGTTGCATGTTTTAACTTAATGCTAGTAGAAAAATAACCATCCAGGCTGTACAAATGACGCAACATTAGACTTACTTGAGAACATACTCTAGATATATGACCAGTAAATTGCAACTCACTGTCTATATCAAACCCTTAGCAAGAAACAACATTAGAAAAAGGAACACTACAGTTTTGTATTATAATAGAATGCACCTGCCCATCATCTCTAAACTGACCAAATATTCCGCATTTGGTTTTACCAATATTAACACCTATATTACTACGAACACACCAATCGCATATACGCCCAAGATCATTGTCCAAATTACGAATACAGTCCGAAACTACGCCAGAGGAACACGAGGTAAATAACTGAATATCATCTGCATAAATACTAAGCTTGGAGTTTAGTACAGATTCACGAAGATTATTAACATATAACATGAAAAGTAGTGGCCCTAAAATAGAACGCTCAGGGATACCAGCGTACAGAGGAGATACATTTGACAAACAACCATTACCGACGACAATTTGCGACCTATTGAGTAGAAAAGATCGAACAATATCACAAGACAAATAAGAAAAGGAAAACTCTGTAAATAACTTACGCACCAGAATATTGTGATCAACAGAGTCAAAAGCTTTACTTAAATCCAACATTGCAAGAATTCCCGGATTTTAACATCTGCAGTGACGAATTTCGTCAGTTAAGTGTACCATTAAAGATGTAGTACTATGGTGCTTACGAAACCCACACTGGTAGACGTCTATGAGAGAAAGTCAGTCCAAATGAGCACAAATTTGTTCCTTAAGTAAAACTTCAAAAACTTTAGATAAAGCTGGTAGTATGGAGATAGGTCTATAGTCAGAACACAAAGACCCAGAAGTTTATTTCTTTAATATAGGAATTACCTTCGCAAACTTCCAAGCCGAGGGAAATTCCCGAGTCATAAATATGGTGTTGTAAAAATGCAATAGATGAGACGATATATAGGGATATATTAATTTAATGAATTTTATAGTAATGAGATCGAAACCAATAGCATTAGATTTAATACGATTTATTGCACAAAATAGTTCTTGTTCACTAATGTTGCGAAAATTAAGGTCATTGCCACGATCCACACGAGAAGAATTAAAATGAAAGGGGACAGAGTTCGAACTTGCAGAGGTAAAAAAATCATTTAAATCATTAGGGTTAATATCACAGTTTAAGCCGTCAATACGTACTGTACTGCACTGTCGAATGCGCGACCAAAAGTCCTTGGGACAACTAATTCCAGAAAAGAAGCGTAGGGTATGCAATGCTTTAGCCTGGCGAATAAGACGGCGAGCAGTGGATCTGTATCTCTTAAAAATTTCTTTATTCCTATCACAGCTATTTTGCATATATGCAGTACGAACATCAGGAGTAAACCAACTATACTTATTAGTTTGAACGATTTTTGTCTTTTCAGGTACATATGTGTTAAATAGATTAAGCAAAAAGGAGTTGAGAAATCATAGTTGACAGTTAGTATTATTAGTAAGATATAATGGAGAAAATCACAATTATTCTCATCGCAGATAAGAGAGTTTAAGTTAATATTAGAGTAATCTCTATAGGACACCACCGAATGGGAATCCCCAGGACGATAAAAGTCATACTGCAACAACAGGAATGCGTGATGAGAATTAACAGCAGGAATTGACTGCATCACGACGACTGACAAGAGAATAATCAATTAATGAATTAGAGTTATGTTTAATGTCAAAGTGAGAATGTTTGTTATTATGAGCAACAGACAGGTTGCATCTAGTAAGCATGTGTTTTAAACAAGCAAACTTACGTGGCGATGTTATGTCGAAGTAAAAATCTCCCACAATAACAATATTTTCATATCTAGTGACTACAAGAATAAAACCCGAAACATAATTTGCACAAATAATACCTTACATCTGGATTCAGAAACTGAAAGTAAAACTTTAGCGTTAAGATCGGCAGAGACGTCCATCAGTGATCAAAACTTCAGGATTCTTGCTCCTCGCGTTTGCTTAATACAATGGATACCATATTTAGTACCCTTTAGTATTTTTCGTACCTTTCCAAAAAACCATTTACACAAAAAGAAGAAAGAAATCAAACAGCAGTCTTACAAAATTCCATGATTCCCGCTCTATCCGTTTCCCCAAATCTAAATTGTACCAAATTTAGTACCATTTAGTATCCATGAGTACTAATTTTCAAAACTACCTCAATCCTAAACTTCAATCTCAATTCCGAATTTCAGGATTCCAGATTTCAAATCTCCATTGTACAAAATGTAGTACTTTGTCACACATAAGTACGAATTTCCCAAACTACATCAATACTACACTCCAACAGCAATCTCAATTCCAAATTTAGGGATTCCAGGTCTATCCGTTAACCCAATTCCCCATTGTGCCAAATTTAGTACCATTTAGAACATTTCGTTCCCATAAGTACGAATTTCTATAACTACCTCAATCCTACACTCCAATAGAAATCTCAATTCCACATTTCAGGATTCTAGCACTATCCGTTCACTCAAGTCCCCATAACACCAAATTTAGAATCATTTAGTACTTTTTATACCCTCCACCATAGGATGGGTGTATATTAAGTTTGTCACTACGTTTGTAACTTCTCGAAATAATCATTGTAGACCCCACAGACTATATATATTCTTGATCAGCGGGCAATTCTACATCGATATAGCCATGTCCGTCCGTCTGTGGAAATCACTCTAGCGTCCGAACGGATTGACGTAGGTGGATGAAATTTTGGGAAAATCTATTATTTGTACGTAGGACTTTTGGTATTGAAAGCGGGCTATGTAGGTCCACGCTTTCGTATAGCCCCCATAAAAAATGACGCGTGACGCGTCGTCGTTTTAACGAATGTTTAAGATATTTGTCCCATTTACCACCGAATTGGTTGTAACTTTGTATTTTGTGTCTCCAGAGGCCAAAAAACACTCCTACCAAAGTTGGTTTATATAGGTTCATCTGCATAAATACTAAGCTTGGAGTTTAGTACAGATTCACGAAGATTATTAACATATAACATGAAAAGTAGTGGCCCTAAAATAGAACGCTCTATTATTTGTACGTAGGACTTTTGGTATTGAAAGCGGGCTATGTAGGTCCACGCTTTCGTATAGCCCCCATAAAAAATGACGCGTGACGCGTCGTCGTTTTAACGAATGTTTAAGATATTTGTCCCATTTACCACCGAATTGGTTGTAACTTTGTATTTTGTGTCTCCAGAGGCCAAAAAACACTCCTACCAAAGTTGGTTTATATAGGTTCATCTGCATAAATACTAAGCTTGGAGTTTAGTACAGATTCACGAAGATTATTAACATATAACATGAAAAGTAGTGGCCCTAAAATAGAACGCTCAGGGATACCAGCGTAAAGAGGAGATACATTTGACAAACAACCATTACGGACGACAATTTGCGACCTATTGAGTAGAAAAGATCGAACAATATCACAAGACAAATAAGAAAAGGAAAACTCTGTAAATAACTTACGCACCAGAATATTGTGATCAACAGAGTCAAAAGCTTTACTTAAATCCAATATTGCAAGAATTCCCGGATTTTAACATCTGCAGTGACGAATTTCGTCAGTTAAGTGTACCATTAAAGATGTAGTACTATGGTGCTTACGAAACCCACACTGGTAGACGTCTATGAGAGAAAGTCAGTCCAAATGAGCACAAATTTGTTCCTTAAGTAAAACTTCAAAAACTTTAGATAAAGCTGGTAGTATGGAGATAGGTCTATAGTCAGAACACAAAGACCCAGAAGTTTATTTCTTTAATATAGGAATTACCTTCGCAAACTTCCAAGCCGAGGGAAATTCCCGAGTCATAAATATGGTGTTGTAAACATGCAATAGATGAGACGATATATAGGGATATATTAATTTAATGAATTTTATAGTAATGAGATCGAAACCAATAGCATTAGATTTAATACGATTTATTGCACAAAATAGTTCTTGTTCACTAATGTTGCGAAAATTAAGGTCATTGTCACGATCCACACGAGAAGATTAAAAATGAAAGGGGACAGAGTTCGAACTTGCAGAGGTAAAAAAATTATTTAAATCATTAGGGTTAATATCACAGTTTAAGCCGTCAATACGTACTGTACTGCACTGTCGAATGCGCGACCAAAAGTCCTTGGGACAACTAATTCCAGAAAAGAAGCGTAGGGTATGCAATGCTTTAGCCTGGCGAATAAGACGGCGAGCAGTGGATCTGTATCTCTTAAAAATTTCTTTATTCCTATCACAGCTATTTTGCATATATGCAGTACGAACATCAGGAGTAAACCAACTATACTTATTAGTTTGAACGATTTTTGTCTTTTCAGGTACATATGTGTTAAATAGATTAAGCAAAAAGGAGTTGAGAAATCATAGTTGACAGTTAGTATTATTAGTAAGATATAATGGAGAAAATCACAATTATTCTCATCGATAAAAGTCATACTGCAACAACAGGAATGCGTGATGAGAATTAACAGCAGGAATTGACTGCTCTTCACAATTGCATCACGACGACTGACAAGAGAATAATCAATTAATGAATTAGAGTTATGTTTAATGTCAAAGTGAGAATGTTTGTTATTATGAGCAACAGACAGGTTGCATCTAGTAAGCATGTGTTTTAAACAAGCAAACTTACGTGGCGATGTTATGTCGAAGTAAAAATCTCCCACAATAACAATATTTTCATATCTAGTGACTACAAGAATAAAACCCGAAACATAATTTGCACAAATAATACCTCACATCTGGATTCAGAAACTGAAAGTAAAACTTTAGCGTTAAGATCGGCAGAGACGTCCATCAGTGATCAAAACTTCAGGATTCTTGCTCCTCGCGTTTGCTTAATACAATGGATACCATATTTAGTACCCTTTAGTATTTTTCGTACCTTTCCAAAAAACCATTTACACAAAAAGAAGAAAGAAATCAAACAGCAGTCTTACAAAATTCCATGATTCCCGCTCTATCCGTTTCCCCAAATCTAAATTGTACCAAATTTAGTACCATTTAGTATCCATAAGTACTAATTTTCAAAACTACCTCAATCCTAAACTTCAATCTCAATTCCGAATTTCAGGATTCCAGATTTCAAATCTCCATTGTACAAAATTTAGTACTTTGTCACACATAAGTACGAATTTCCCAAACTACATCAATACTACACTCCAACAGCAATCTCAATTCCAAATTTAGGGATTCCAGGTCTATCCGTTAACCCAATTCCCCATTGTGCCAAATTTAGTACCATTTAGAACATTTCGTTCCCATAAGTACGAATTTCTATAACTACCTCAATCCTACACTCCAATAGAAATCTCAATTCCACATTTCAGGATTCTAGCACTATCCGTTCACTCAAGTCCCCATAACACCAAATTTAGAATCATTTAGTACTTTTTATACCCTCCACCATAGGATGGGTGTATATTAAGTTTGTCACTACGTTTGTAACTTCTCGAAATAATCATTGTAGACCCCACAGACTATATATATTCTTGATCAGCGGGCAATTCTACATCGATATAGCCATGTCCGTCCGTCTGTGGAAATCACTCTAGCGTCCGAACGGATTGACGTAGGTGGATGAAATTTTGGGAAATCTATTATTTGTACGTAGGATTTTTGGTATTGAAAGCGGGCTATGTAGGTCCACGCTTTCGTATAGCCCCCATAAAAAATGACGCGTGACGCGTCGTCGTTTTAACGAATGTTTAAGATATTTGTCCCATTTACCACCGAATTGTTTGTAACTTTGTATTTTGTGTCTCCAGAGGCCAAAAAACACTCCTACCAAAGTTGGTTTATATAGGTTCATGTTTTGGTATAGCCCCTATATAACGCCCCATATAAAGTACGCGTCATTTTAATATATTTTGAATGTATTAGTCCCATTTGACAACAGAATAGGTTGTAACTTTGTATTTTGTGTTTGCAGAGGCTAAGAAATATTTCTACCATAAAATGTTTATATAGGTCCACGTTTTGATATAGCCCCCATAGGACGATATCACCCGATATTCGATATTTTGAAGGTTTTGGTCTCATTATCACACCAGGATGGCTGAAATTTGGTATTTAGTCTTCGTTGGGGGTATAGAACTTTCCCCCAGAAATTTGTAGGTATAGGTCCACGCCATCATATAGCCCCCCATAGAACGGTACCTTCCAATTTTCGGTATTTTGAAGTTTGTGGCCACATTAATCCACCGAAATGGCTGAAATTTGTGGTGGAGGGTATAAAATGTTCGGCCCGACCGAACTTAACGCTTTTCCTACTTGTTGTACTTTACGAATTTCAAAAACTACCTTAGTCCTATACTCCAACAGTAATATCAATTCCAAATTTCACCCAAATCCAAATTGTACTAAATTTAGTACTTTTCGTACACATAAGTACGAATTTTAAAACTACCTCCATATCTCAATTCTACGTTCCTACATTGATCCTAATTCCGATTTACAGGAATCCAACTCTATCCGTTAGCCCAAATCCAAATTGTACTAAAGTTGGTAACATTTAGTACCTTTCGCACAATCATAGTTTCCAAAAAACCTTTGGTACATCTTTTTTACCGTTCATCAGTGACCCTCAGTTCAAATTTGAAGAATCAAATACAAATTGTACTAAATTTAGTACCATTTAGTACTTTTCGTACACATAAGTACGAATTTCCAAAATTACCTCCATACATCAATCCTACGTTCCTACAGTGATCCTAATTCCAAATTTCAGGATTCCAGCTCTATTCGTTCACCCAAATCCAAGTTGTACTAAATTTAGTACCATTTAGTACTTTTCGTACACTCATAGTTTCCAAAAACCCGTTGGTCTATTTGTTCAGCCAAATCCAAATTGTACTAAATTAGCACTGTTCGTACTCACAAGTACGAATTTCCAAAACTACCTCAATCCTACACTTCAACAGTAATCTCAATTACGATTTCAGGATCCCGGTTATATCAGTTCACCCAAATCCCCATCGTACAAAATTTTGTACCATTTAGTACTTTTCGTATTCATAATTACGAATTTCCAAAACTACCTCAATCCTACAACCCACCGGTAATCTCAGTTCCAAATTTCGAGATTCCAGCTCTATTCGTTCACCCAAATCCTCATTGTACGAAATTTAGTACCACTTAGTTCTTTTCGTACACATAAGTACGAATTTCTAAAACTAACTCCTACTTGTTGATAACTAAAGAATACTGTTGCTAACATGGAAATTCAAAGCCAACTTAATGAAACACAAATGAACCTAACTACTGATAACGAATTCGTCCATCGAGACTCCCGAGCGCCAAAACGTGATAGGGAGAGTTTTTCCCAATGGCACATCGGGAATTTAACAAAAACACCAAGGTCGTCAGATTCGCCATTTAGAATGATGCAGATGCTAGACGAACGAATCTCGAAATTGAGCGACAGGCTAACCGAAGAACTCAAGAATATGCGTGAAAAAACTGAAGAACGCATAGTAAGTCAGATCAACAAGCAACTGTATGAAATCACAACAGATCTCAATAACGTTAAAGATCGAGTTCTACACCTGGAAAACTGCTCAGAAAAAGGATCAGAAGAAATTGCAGTTCTGAAATCGGATATTGAAACTCTAAGAATGCAACTATTAAAACAGGAGAATTCACACGTTGCCTGTGAAATCCGAGTAAATGGTATTCCATTTCAAAATGATGAAAAATTTCTCGATATCTTTAACTCTATGAAAATAGTTACACCCAAGCTAAAATCAAAACAAAACAGGAATAATACGAAACAGCAAAACTCGCCAGATGGGGTCATCCTCGCAAAATTCATGTCACCCTATGACAAAAACTTTTTTTTGAAATTTGTTTCCGCCTACAAAAAACAAAATAACAAACTACTGCTGAACACAATTGGGATCGAGTCGAATTCCCTATATTATATAAACGAAAATCTCTCCAACACAAATTATTACTTTCTCCAGGAAGCGCTTCATTTGAAGATAAAAGGTTTGATCCAATCTGCATATACCTTTCGTGGCCTTGCTTACATTAAACGGCTCAATTCCAAAGAGGCAATATGTATTGCGGATAATAAAACCATCGACGAGCTTCGACTTCTGGAAAATGGATCGAACAAGGAACCGGATATACCAAATGAGTCACAACGCACATTTTTTTTATTATATATTTTTTCTTAATTTACAGGAGGAGATTTTACGTAGATTTGCAGAATTGGTACCAGTGTAAACCTCTAAACCGTAGAAAATATAAGGCATAATTAAGGTATGTGCAAGTTTTAACTTAATGCTAGTAGATTTACTTAAGAACATACTCTAGATTTATGACCAGTAAATTGCAACTTACTTCTATATCAAACCCTAAGCAAGAACAACATTAGAAAAAGGAACACTACAGTTTTGTATTATAATAGAATGCACATGCCCATCATCTCTAAACTGACCAAATATTCCACATTTGGTTTTACCAATATTAACACGTATATTACTTAGAACACAGATCCAATCCCAGAAGATGGTATAGAATGTTTACCGCCCGGCCAAGATGAGGTAAAAACAGCAATTAGGGTTTTGGGTAGGGAAATCCCGCACCGGGATTTCCCGGGAATTCTCGGTTTTTTGATTACGGGATTTTCCCGGGAAACGAAAACATATTTCCCGGGAAATCGGGAAATATCTTTTTAAATTTATCGCCACTAATATTGAATTAATGAATAAACTTTCTCCGTCTCTTTTATACCATAGAATCAGAATTCTATTAGATTTTACAGAACCAATAAATTACAAAATATTTGGAAATATCTTTAATCTACAAACCTGTTTTCAGGGATAAAGTTATAAGAGGCACCAAAAACATGGACTATAACGACGGATTTTTATTCTATTTTATTTAAGTGCGAAAGAATATTTTCTATTTTAAAGTCCCTCAGTCATTGGGATAAAGAGGGTCCGGCTTGCTGGCTGGTGGCCACGATAACTTTTGAACTTTGAACGAAGCCACCGATAAGGTCAAATATTTAGCATTCCCCACAAAAGTTCAACAATTATCGCTAAAATGGTGCGCACGATAACTCTCGAATGGAATAACCGACCGATTCGGTTATAATTTTCATATGGTAATATTAGTTCCAGGCATAGAACGGGTTCCACACAAAATTCGAAAAAGTGAAGTTTTAGAGCTCCTCTCGGATCGATTTAAAATTTTTTCAGCTATTTGTCTTTACGGTCCCCTTTACGTCGGTACAAATTTTGTCGGCGGCAAGTCCATACTTCCTGAGATAATGTCTTAAACCAAGAAACCTTGACGGCAACAACTAAAATGAAAAATTGGCATGATAACTCCTGCAGGAAGTTACTGATTGGTCCTAACTTTGCATATCGTATTATATCATCTAGTCATGTATGAGTTTGAAATATGGAATATATCGGTCCAGCCCTTCTGGTACCTCCAACACAAAATTTAGGAAAAGTGCAGTTTAACAGCTTATCTCGAATCGTTTTGAAATTCTTTCCAAAAAGTTTTACTTGAAGGCCCTGTTACTTTTGTTGGGAGGGCAAGTCCACTCTTCCTGAGGTAAAGGCACAAAATCTCAAAAAAGCCTGCATATACCAACTACATTGTGTAGTACATAAGATAACTGTCGAAGGGTGAAATCTCCCACACTCTCTCTTTTAAATGTTTGGCAACTAGGGTGTCCAAAACCGAAACCGGTTAACCGGTTTTGAGTTACAAAACCGAAACCGGTTTTCGCCAAAAACGTAATTTTCTGTTAACCGAAAAAACCGGTTATTTGTGTCGGTTAACCGGTTTTAAAAAAGTAGTAATATTTTTAAAATTTCATTACAATTGTATTCCTGAAAGTAAACTAAACATAACTAACAAAAGGTACGGCTAAATTATAAATGTCAGATACCTTTAAACTTGAAAATATTTAGTGTAAAATGGCACAACTCCAATATAGTTCAATTGAACGATCTATGAAAATACTGCGTATACGTAATATCACACGGTTGTTTGAATGACGTTATTCATACGTTTTTGAATTATTACAGTAAACTAAGAACTTGTCGAATTTAAGGTTGTAAAGGGTATTGATAACAAAGTACATTTTGATTCCGGCACGATAATTTGAGGTTCTCACTGCAAGAAGGAGAATCAAGACTTAATAAAATGTAAGATTAATTCCTTTGTTACACAATCGTATATTTGTAAGGGCTTTTACTATTCTTAGAGCACAATTTCTGACTTATGTTTGCTGTCTCCACTTTAAGGTTGAATGTTAAATAACAAGGATATTATCAGATAATTATATAATAAAGAATTAGTTTTACTTAATTTACCCCTTGCCGCACATTTTTAATCAAATAGTTATCAATTATGAGCAATTTTGTACCTATTTTACAAAACCGGTTTAAACCGGTTAACCGGTTTTGAAAATTTTTGAAAACCGAAAACCGGTTTTTGAAAAAACTGAAAATTTCGGTTAACCGAAAACCGTTTTGTTTGGAAAAACCGGTTTTTTGGACACCCTATTGGCAACATGTTATGTGCCCTAGTTAAAACGGTAAAAAGTGGCTCGAAAACTCAAAAAGTCCCTAGAACCGTCAGAAGTATTGTGTTTGCTTCTTTTCTTTAGGTCCGAGGCTGAGGGTATATCTCAGACGGCACAGCTGACTGATACTTTCTTACTTTTTTCAAGCAATCTTAAGCAAAAGAATAATAATACGATTTGGAATTTCTAATCAATAACTTAATTGTTTGAGCCAAATAACTTTCCATAGAGCGATTTCATTAGCTTTGAATAATGGAAATGGTCAGTGTGGGCAAAATCCGGGCAACATGGTGCATTTTTCCATATTTTTTTCGATTTTAATCGATAGAGCCCGAAACTCTTTGAAAATATTGTATTTCATATAAGTTACGATGGAAAGATAAAAAATCACGAAAATATTGATCCACTCTGGTATTTTAAAATTTCCCGGGAAATCCCGGATTCCCGGGAATTGCGGTTTTTTGGTTTCCCGTTTCCCGGGAATGATAAAAACCGGGAAAACCCAAAACCCTAACAGCAATCAACCGCCTGAAGAATAATAAAGCAGCAGGAGCCGATGGATTACCAGTCGAGCTGTTTAAAACCGGAGGCGACGCGCTGATAAGGTGTATGCATCAGCTAGTTAGCACCATCTAGCAGGAAGAGCGCGTACCCGACGATTGGAACCTGAGCATCCTATGTCCCGTCCACAAGAAAGGAGATAAGACTTTATACTCCAACTATAGGGGCATAAGTCTTCTCCCTATTGCCTATAAGATAGTGTCAGGGATATTGTGCGAACGACTAAAGCCAATGGCCAACGAAATAATTGGACCATACCGATGTGGCTTTAGACCTGGCAAGTCCACCATTGACCAGATATTTACCCTGCGGCAAATCCTAGAGAAGACCCAAGAGATGCAGATCGACACATATCACCTTTTTGTCGATTATAAAGCAGCATTCGACAGTCCCCTCCGATCAAACGTATTCCATGCAATGTCTGAATTTGGTATCCCCGCAAAGCTCATCCGGCTTTGTAAGATGACTTTGACTGATACTAGGTCCTCAGTTAAAATTGGAAAGAACCTCTCCGAAGAATTTTGTACCAAAAGAGGTTTCAGACAAGGAGACTGCCTTTCGTGTCACCTATTCAAAATTTTGCTGGAAAAGGAAATACGAGATGCAAATGTCAAAAGAAATGGCACAATTTACAACAATAGCCACATGTTAATTGCTTATGCTGATGACATAGACATCATGGGGCGATAAGTAAAGGAAATAACTGATATCTTTATGAAGTTCGAAGCAGAATCTGCGTGAGTGGGTCTGGCGGTAAACGGCGAAAAGATCAAATTGATGGTGTCGACGCGCAAAGGGTACATAGAGCTCGGACCAACTGTGGAGGTTGGTACCTACAATTTTGAGGTAGTTAAAGACTTTGTCTACCTTGGTACTGCCATAAACACAACAAACAACATCAGTTGTGAAATAAGAAGAAGAATTGTATTGGCCAACAGATGCTACTATGGTTTAAGTAAGCAATTTAAAAACAAAGCCACATCTCGTCAAACAATGTATGGCTCCGAAGCATGGGTACTTGCACAAGCAGATAAGGCAGTGCTTGGTGTGTTTCGAGTGGAAAATTCTTCGAAAGATCTACGGGCCGATATGCGTTGACGGTGAATATCGACGTCGTATGAACCACGAGCTATATAAGCTATACAAAGACATGAATATAGTTAAACGTATCGAAATGCAACGATTGCGTTGGCTAGGCCATATCACAAGAATGAGCGAAGATGAACCCGCTAAAAAGGCGTATGAATATATGCCACATGGCGGTGCACGCAGAATCGGAAGGCCTAAGCTTCGATGGAGCATACAAGTGGATGCAGAAAAGGCGCGGTATTCCAAAAAGTCAACGAAAAACAGAGATGAAAGGAGATCTTTTCTTAGTTCGGTCTGTGGAACAAATGTTCTGTAATGGGCCAACTAAGTAAGTAAGTAATTACTACGAACACACCAATCGCATATACGCCCAAGATCATCGTCCAAATTACGAATACAGTCCGAAAGTACGCCAGAGGAACACGAGGTAAATACCTGAATATCATCTGCATAAATACTAAGCTTGGAGTTTAGTACAGATTCACGAAGATTATTAACATATAACATGAAAAGTAGTGGCCCTAAAATAGAACCCTGAGGGACACCAGCGTGCAGAGGAGATATATTTGACAAACAACCATTACTGAAGACAATTTGCGACCTATTGAGTAGAAAAGATCGAATAATATCACAAGACAAATAAGAAAAGGAAAACTCTGTAAATAACTTACGCACCAGAATATTGTGATCAACAGAGTCAAAAGCTTTACTTAAATCCAATATTGCAAGAATTCCCGGATTTTTAACATCTATGCAGTGACGAATTTCGTCAGTTAAGTGTACCATTAAAGATGGGATATATTAATTTAATGACTTTTATAGGAATGAGATCGAAACCAATAGCATTAGATTTAATACGATTTATTGCACAAAATAGTTCTTGTTCTGTAATGTTGCGAATATTAAGGTCATTGTCACGATCCACACGAGAAGAATTAAAATGAAAGGGAACAGAGTTCGAACTTACGGAAGTAAAAAACCATTTAAATCATTAGAGTTATAATGTCGTGGGGTCCGTGTAAGAAAATGAAAGAACAACCTCTACTTTAAGTAGGTGTCTTGGAGGAGCCATGTCTTTTATTTCAATTTCATTTGTTTACATACTTCATTTTTGAGTTGGCAAACGAGAAGCGTTGCCAGATAAGAAACTTATTCTAATTAATAGTGTTGATACATATGAAAATACCATGCATCCCCTTTTCTGTTGAAATGTATTATTTAAGACCTTTTATAAAAACACAAGCTTTATAACGGGACACTTCAGAAATATGATAAACTAACTAATTTCATTGTATATTCTGACAAATTTAATATTTTTACTGTACATTTTATTTTATTTTCGTTTTAACAACCTTACCACCTTGGCGTGGTCTTAATTCACGTCTAGGAGTACCTTCTTCGGGATGGTAACGTGTGTAAGAGTTGTGTTCTATTTGGGCTTGACCCACATCATTTTCAGGAGATATTGACTTGTTTGTGTAAGCTGCAACAGCATTATGTGTGATAGCTCCGTCATGCACCGTGGAATTGTTGCTTTCTGTAACATTTTGTTTTGGACTTCGTATCTGATTAAGATGTCTTTTTATTTGCCTATTATTCTCGGTTAAGACGCAGAGATATGTCCTTGGGCCAAGTTGTTTATTAATTGTTGCAGAAGACCAACTAGCTTTATTTGGATCAGTATAATCCCGTACCCAAACTCTTTCACCCTCATTAAATTCAATGTTTCGAGAACCCCCGTAATTGGTAACACTTTTCTTTTGGTTTTGCACTATTACATCTTGAATTAGTGGTGGTTTTAGTAAACTAAATATTGTTTTTGGTGTTCTATTGAGAAAAAGTTTTGCAGGCGTGGCATTTGTTGTACAATGCACTGCGTTGTGGTAATCTCGAGAAATTGACAGATAATCGCGTCTAAACTTGCATGTTTGTCTGATTTAAGATTGGCATAAATTGACTTTTGTAATGTTTTTACAAAATTCAATTCAATTCAGCTTGGCCATTTGTCGCAGGATGACCAGGGGCTGTTAAAACATGTCTGACACGATTGGTTATATCTTTGGTGGAAAAAACTTCTACCCACTTTGAAAATGAGTCAATTACTATAAATAAATAGTAATTTTTAATGGGACCTGCGAAGTCAGCATGTATTCGACTCCATACAGAATCAGCCGGTTACCAAGGAATTAATTTGGTTTTTTCAGGACTAGCGTGAAGCTCTTGACAAGGAACACAATCCCTGATTAATTCCTCAATTTCCTTGTCTAGCCCAGGCCATCACATATATGATCTTGCCAAACCCTTGGTCTTGACTATACCTAGGTGCGAAATATGCAATTGTCGCAATAATTCCTTTCTTAGTTTTGGGGGAATAACTGACCTATAACCCCACATAATACAACCATATTCCACGTTCAATTCATTGACCTTGTCACGAAATGGTTTAAAAATTGAATCTTTCATTTTATGAAGAGAGCCTGATTGGATTGCCTCACGAAAGATTGAAAAAATTGGATCACGCTGTGTTTCTCTTGCGATGTCTTGAAAGCTAATGTGCATACAGTTTTCTGAATTAATAAAATTTACATAGTTATCTTCTTGATAATCTTTGACAACCACGGATTGCGGCATCCTAGATAAGCCATCAGCAATATTACGCTCATCTTTTACATATTCGATAACATAATCGAATCCGGACAGTATTACTTCCCATCTCTGAATACGAGCTGCTGCCATAACAGGTATTGCTTTTGTTTGACCAAATAAAGACAATAGTGGTTTGTGATCAGTGCGGATTATAAATTTGTTTCCCAAAAGATATTGTCGCAATTTTGACACACTAAAAATTATAGCTAACCCTTCCTTTTCAATGGGTGCATAATTTAATTCACTTTTGGTCAACGCACGAGAAATAAATGCTATTGGTTTTATAGAATTATCAGGAAGCTTGTGACTTAGCACTCCAGCGATAGCATTGTTGCTGGCATCCGTTGTGAGAATAATCGGTAAATTCGCATTGAAATGGACCAACACTTGATCTGAAATAATATCTGCCTTTATTTGTTCGTATGTTTGCTGGCATTCCTTTGACCAATTAAACTTTACATTTTTTGATAATAATTTATATAAAGGTATCATTTTGTCTGCAAAGTTGCTAACAAGTTTTGAATAATAATTTACCATGCCAGCGAAGGCTTTTAATTCCGTCACATTTGTTGGTACCGGTGCATTTTTAATGCTAGATATCCGTTCTGGTGTTTTTCGAAGACCAAATTTATCTATTCGAAAACCTAAATAGGTAACCTCGGATTTAAAAAAATACATTTGCTCTCATTCAAAGTTAGGCCGGCAGATTTCAACTTTGACAAGACTGCGTCCAAAGTTTGCAAATGTTCATCTGAATTTCTACCAGTAATTGTTATATCGTCCTGGTAGACGACAACATGTGGGATTCCACGAAGAATATTTGCAATGGTCTTTTGGAAAATAGAAGCAGCCGTTTTAACACCAAACGGAAGACGTTTGACCCTCAACGTTCCGATATGCGTACTCCATGTGCATAGTTGTTGGGAGTTAGAATCTAAAACCAATTGGTTGTACGCATTCGACATGTCTAACTTTGTGAAAAGTTGTCCCCCTTCCAGGGATGAGAAAATTTCCTCTATGCGAGGTAAGGGGTACTTAACATCATTTAGGTACTTATTATTTGTGACTTTATAGTCTGCGCATATTCTAAAATCGCCATTTGGTTTAATTATTGGCACAAGGGGAGTTCCCCAGTCGGAATTATCAACTACTTCTAACAAATCCAGTTTTATCATGTCTTGCAACTTTGCCTCAATTTTGCCTTTCCAAGCGAGTGGAAGTGGACGTGGCTTACAAAATATTGGAGTTACATTTTCTTTCAGAGACAAATTTACTTCACAAAACCGGTACTTGCCTATTTCACTGCTAAAAACGCTCGAATATTTCTTTTTAATTTGTGCAATTATTTCGTCACGATTGCCTTCAATATTTATGGAATTTACTTGTAGTAATTCAAAACCAAATGCACGTAGAAAAGTTCTACCAAGTAACGGTGGGTTTTTAGATTTCGAGACAACAACTCTCAATTTTTTTGCAACACCGAGATATGAAATTAATGCGTCGTACTCACCCAATATTTTTATCTTGTTACCGCTATAGTTTATGTACGGTGTATCACACTTTAATAAAGTCTTATTTTGTTTTTTTAATAAAAGAATCAGAAACCAAGATGCATGGCGCGCCAGTGTCACACGTTGCTTCGACATTAATTCCGTCAATAACAATTGAGAGTGAGTACATCTTACCCACATTGCCATCCGTACCGATACTGAAAATAGAGTTAAAAATGTTATTAACATTATCATTCTCTCGCTCACTGTTATAGTTAGATACATAATTTATTTTGTTTTTATTCCGGCATACAGATGCTAAGTGCCCAACTCTTTTGCAAAAATTGCATGTGCTGTTTTTGTATCGGCACTCATTGGATGAGGGATTTTTCCAACCGCAGTGAGAACACGAATTTTGTCTCTTCTCTTTGGTTCTCTCATTATCACGAATTCTGTTTTGTTTGAAGTTGTTTTTATCTCGCCGTTTGACGCGTCGACGTCGCTATTCTTCGCTGCTAGCTTCGTTTCAAGTATCATTGCATTACGCAAGGCTTCATCTGCCATCAATCGATCGTCTTCTTCACACATTCGTTCGAAAATTTTTTCTGGAAGCCCCATCACAAATTGATTAGGAATAAATGCGTCTAGGTTATTATCGAACTTACAACTTAAGGCAAGTCTCTTAACACGTGCAAACCACTCCGCTATTGTTTCACTTGAATCTTTAGTGGCTGTGTGAAACTTTTTCCTTTCGTGAAATATAATTACTGGAAGCATATAATGTGTGTCCAGAAGTTTGCATAATTCTTTATACGTCAAGGAAATCGGTGCTTTAGGACCGCATACGCTGTGGAGTGTATTGTAAGCTTCAGCACCCACTAACTTCAATAAAGTCACGTTTTTAGCATTTTCCTCGGTGATATCTAATTCCATAAAATGTAATTCCAGTTTTTGCTTCCACACTGCCCATTTTTCTCTTGATGGAGTGAATTCCGGCAACAATGTTGTATAATATTGATTTGGAGCAGTGTCTCGGTTGAGGCCGATATTTTCACGTGATTGAGAAACGCCTTCTGTTGTCATATTTATGACTTTTGTGTTTTTATTAAAATACACTTTGCTTATTAAGACGACTTGACAAATATAAAATATCGTGTTACGCACGCGGTTTTTTTTATTCGTGTTCTCTCCTTTTTTCTTTTGCGTTCCTCGTCGCCACTATAATGTCGTGGGGTCCGTGTAAGAAAATGAAAGAACAACCTCTACTTTAAGTAGGTGATAAACGAATGTCTTTTATTTCAATTTCATTTGTTTACATACTTCATTTCGGAGTTGACAAACGAGAAGCGTTGCCAGATAAGAAACTTATTCTAATTAATAGTATTGATACATATGAATATAACAAGGGTTAATATCACAGTTTAAGCCATCACTACGTACTGTACCGCACTGTCGAATGCGCGACCAAAAGTCCTTGGGACAACTAATACCAGAAAAGAAGCGTAGGGTATGCAATGCTTTAGCCTGGCGAATAAGACGGCGAGCAGTGGATCTGTATCTCTTAAAAATTTCTTTATTCCTATCACAGCTATTTTGCATATATGCCTTGAAAGCTAATTCTCTGTTAAGAATTGCAGTACAAACATCAGGAGTGAACCAACTGTACTTATTAGTTTGAACGATTTTTGTCTTTTCAGGTACATAGGTGTTAAATAGATTAAGCAAAAAGGAGTTGAGAAATGATAGTTGACAGTTAGTATTATTAGTAAGATATAATGGAGAAAAATCACAATTATTCACATCGCAGATAAGAGAGTTTAAGTTAATATTAGAGTAATCTCTATAGGACACCGCCGAATGGGAATCCCCAGGACGATAAAAGTCATACTGCAACAACAGGAATGCGTGATGAGAATTAACAGCAGGAAGGTAGAATTGACTGCTCTTCACAATTGCATCGCGACGACTGACAAGAGAATAATCAATTAATGAATTAGAGTTATGATTAATGTCAAAGTGAGAATGTTTGTTATTATGAGCAACAGACAGGTTGCATCTAGTAAGCATGTGTTGTAAACAAACAAACTAACGTGGCGATGTAACGAATACGTCCATCGATACTCCCGAGCGCCAAAACGTCATAGGGAGAGTTTTTCCCAATGGCACATCGGGAATTTAACAAAAACACCATGGTCATCAGATTCGCCATTAAGAATGATGCAGATGCTAGACGAACGAATCTCAAAATTAAGCGACAGGTTAACGGAAGAACTCAAGAATATGCTTGAAAAAACTGAAGAACGCATAGTAAGCCAGATCAACAAGCGACTGTATGAAATCACAACAGATCTCAATAACGTTAAAGATCGAGTTCTACACCTGGAAAACTGCTCAGAAAAGGGATCAGAAGAAATTTCAGTTCTGAAATCGGATATTGAAACTCTAAGGATGCAACTATTAAAACAGGAGAATTCACACGTTGCCTGTGAAATCCGAGTAAATGGTATTCCATTTCAAAATGATGAAAAATTGCTCGATATCTTTAACAAGGTTTGCAACTCTATGAAAATAGTTACACACAAGCTAAAATCTATTCATCGCCTGCAAAACAGGAATAATACGAAACAGCAAAACTCGCCAGATGGGGTCATCCTCGCAAAATTCATGTCACCCTATGAAAAAAACTTTTTTTCAAATCTGTTTCCGCCTACAAAAAACAAAACACAATTGGGTTCGAGTCGAATTCCTTATATTATATAAACGAAAATCTCCCCAACACAAATTATTACTTTCTCCAAGAAGCGCTTCATTTGAAGAAAAAAGGTTTGATCCAATCTGCATATACCTTTCGTGGCCTTGCTTACATTAAACGGCTCAATTCCAAAGAGCCAATATGTATTGTGGATAATAAAACCATCGACGACAAGGAACCGGATATACAAAATGAGTCACAACGCACATTTTCCAATGTCCGCAGTTAAACTTTTAAAAAATTTTCTACGGATAATTCACTCCAGTATATACTCAAAGTGCGAAAAAGCCATGGGAACGTCTCAGTTTGGATTTAAGGAAGGTATGGGAACCCGAGAAGCACTTTTTTCGATACAAGCATTGGTCCAGAAATGTAAAAACGCACAATAAGACGTATTTCTATGCTTCATAGATTACGAAAAAGCTTTTGTGTTACACGATAAGTTGATTGATATCCTCATCTCCATTGGCCTAGACCAGAAAGAAGTGAATTGTATCAAATGTCTATATTGGCAACAAAGTGCACAAATAGAAGTGGACGGGGAAATGACAGATAGAATTGACATATCTAAGGGAGTGAGACAAGGGTGCATATTGTCACCTTTGCTATTCAATATCTACTCAGAAAAATTTGTTCATGAATCCATAAAGAAAATCCCAATCGGCATTCATATAAACGGAACATTTCTGAACAACATAAGATATGCTGATGATACAACCTTACTGGCGCATAGCATATCTGGACTCCAGAACCTTGTGAATAAACTCGCAATACACAGCGAAAAATACGGTCTGAAAATTAACATCCGCAAAACCAAATTCATGGTTATAAGCAAGAAGAATGAACACAATAATACAACATTGAAAATTCACAATACCTATGTTGACAGAGTTAAAAGTTTCAAATACCTGGGAGTTGCAATAACTGAACAGCAGTCCTCGCAAGAAATAAGATGCAGAATTGAACAGGCCAGAGAAGCATTTTCAAAATATAAGAGAGTACTTACGAATCATGACATTAATCTTGAAGCAAAGATTCGTTTTATCAAACATATGTCTGGTCAGTGTTATTATATGCAACGCAAGTATGGACAATTAAAAGTGCTGATATAAGAAGACTGGAAGCTTTTGAGATATGGATTTATAGGAGAGTACTCAAAATTCCCTGGACAGCCCATATGACAAATACCGATGTACTGAGAAGGATGCACTGCGAAAGAGAACTTATTTCAGTTATAAAAAGACGAAAGGCTGCGTACCTGGGGCATATAATGCGAAATCAAAAATATAAATTGCTACAAAATATAATCCACATAAAGATAGAAGGAAGACCGTTAGAGGAAGAAAGGAGACAACATGGATGGATAATATTGGATAATGGCATCCGAGATACTACAACCCTATTATCAAAGGCTAGAGATAGAAATGCGTTTGCAGACATACTAAGCAATCTTTAAACAAATATTGTATATATACGTATTTATAAAAACAAATCTATTTATAATTGTATTGGTCACTAACATTCGGAAAACGAATTGGCAAATAAAGAAGAAGAAAACTTTTATTGTCAAATTCTAACAATCTTGTTATTATATATTTTTTCTTAATTTACATGATGAGATTTTACGTAGATTTGCAGAATTGGTACCAGTGTAAACCTCTACTTACTTACTTACTTAGTTGGCCCATTACAGAACATTTGTTCCATAGACCGAACTAAGAAAAGATCTCCACTCCTCTCTGTTTTTCGCTTGACTTTTTGGAATACCGCGCCTTTCCATTTCTTCATCCACTTGTTTGCTCCATCGAAGCTTAGGCCTGCCGATTCTGCGTGCACCGCCATGTGGCATGTATTCATACGCCTTTTTAGCGGGTTCATCATCGCTCATTCTCATGATATGGCCTTTCCAACGCAATCGTTGCATCACGATACGTTTAACTATATTCATGTCTTTGTATATCTTATATAGCTCGTGGTTCATACGACGTCGATATTCACCGTCAACGCAAATCGGCCCGTAGATCTTTCGAAGAATTTTCCTCTCAAACACACCAAGCACTGCCTTATCTGCTTGCGCAAGTACCCATGCTTCGGAGCCATACCTTAGCACGGGTAGTATCAGCGTTTTGTATAGTGTTATTTTTGTTTGACGAGATGTGGCTTTGTTTTTAAATTGCTTACTTAGACCATAGTAGCATCTGTTGGCCAATACAATTCTTCTTCTTATTTCACAACAGATGTTGTTTGTTGTGTTTATGGCAGTGCCAAGGTAGACGAAGTCTTTAACTACCTCAAAATTGTAGGTACCAACTTCTACAGTTGGTCCGAGCTCTATGGACGCTTTGCGCGTCGACACCATAAATTTGGTCTTTTCGCCGTTTACCGCCTGACCCACTTTCGCAGATTCTGCTTCGACCTTCCTAAAGGTATCGGTTACTTCCTTTACTGATCGTCCCATGATGTCTATGTCATCAGCATAGGCAAGTAACATGTGGCTATTGGTGTAAATTGTGCCATTTCTTTTGACATTTGCATCTCGTATTACCTTTTCCAGCAAAATGTTGAATAGGTCACACGAAAGGCTGTCTCCTTGTCTGAAACCTCTTTTGGTACAAAATTCTTCGGAGAGGTTCTTTCCAATTTTAACTGAGGACCTAGTATCAGTTAAAGTCATCTTACAAAGCCGGATGAGCTTTGCGGGGATACCAAATTCAGACATTGCGTGGAATACATTTGATCGGATGGGACTGTCGAATGCTGCTTTATAATCGACAAAAAGGTGAAATATGTCGATCTGCATCTCTTGGGTCTTCTCTAGGATTTGCCGCAGGGTAAATATCTGGTCAATGGTGGACTTGCCAGGTCTAAAGCCACATTGGTATGGTCCAATTATTTCGTTGACCATTGGCTTTAGTCGTTCGCACAATAACCCTGACACTATCTTATAGGCAATAGGGAGAAGACTTATGCCCCTATAGTTTGAGCATACAGTCTTATCTCCTTTCTTGTGGACGGGACATAGGATGCTCAGGTTCCAATCGTCGGGTACGCGTTCTTCCTGCCAGATGGTGCTAACTAGCTGATGCATACACCTTATCAGCGCATCGCCTCCGGTTTTAAACAGCTCGGCTGGTAAGCCATCGGCTCCTGCTGCTTTATTATTCTTGCGGAAAAGCCGTTTCTCTTCTCTCCTTTTCTCCCGATATCTCTCTCGCGCGCTACGCGTTGCTATTGATTGTAAAGTAGCTCTATATGCCGCATTTTTCTCTTCGGTAGCAGCACGACACTCCTGGTCATACCATGAATTCTTTTGTGGAGGTCTCTGGAATCCAAGTATGGATTTTGCGGCTGTTTGCATGGAGTGGGCAATATGTTGCCATTGTGTTATGTTATCGGGACAAGGAGTGCTCGCGCTAAGCAATTGGGCTAGATGAGTGGAATATGCTGTGGCTATCTGTTTTGTTTGCAGCCTATCGATGTCCAACTTCCGCGTTGAGTCTGTTCGTGCTTTATTTGCAACGTTTAGACGGGTACGTACCTTTGCTGCAACAAGGTCCGAATCAATGTTTGCGCCTCGGAACGATCGTACATCCAACACGCTGGATGAATGTCTTCCATCTATTACAACATGATCAATTTGATTACTTGTTCTTTGATCTGGAGACAACCAGGTGCCCTTATGAATATCGAGATGATTAAATTTGGTACTGCTAACTACCATGTTTTTTGCAGCTGCAAAGTCTATTAGCCTCATACCATTGTCAGATGTTTCACTGTGGAGACTGAATTTCCCGACTGTTGGGCCAAAGATGTAAACCTCTAAACCGTACAAAATATATGGCATAATTAAAGTATGTGCAAGTTTTAACTTAATGCTAGTAGAAAAACAACCATCCAGGCTGTACAAATGACGCAACATTAGATTTACTTGAGAACATACTCTAGATATATGACCAGTAAATTGCAACTTACTGTCTATATCAAACCCTAAGCAAGAAACAACATTAGAAAAAGGAACACTACAGTTTTGAATTATAATAGAATGCACCTGCCCATCATCTCTAAACTGACCAAATATTCCACATTTGGTTTTACCAATATTAACACGTATATTACTAAGAACACAGATCCAATCCCAGAAGATGGTATAGAATGTATACCGCCCGGCCAAGATGAGGTAAAAACAGCAATCAACCGGCTGAAAAATAATAAAGCAGCAGGAGCCTATGGATTACCAGCCGAGCTGTTTAAATCCGGAGGCGGCGCGCTGATAAGGTGTATGCATCAGCTAGTTAGCACCATCTGGCAGGAAGAGCGCGTACCCGACGATTGGAACCTGAGCATCCTATGTCGCGTCCACAAGAAAGGAGATAAGACTGTATGCTCTAACTATAGGGGCATAAGTCTTCTCCCTATTGCCTATAAGATAGTGTCAGGTATATTGTGCGAACGACTAAAGCCAATGGTCAACGAAATAATTGGACCATACCGATGTGGCTTTAGACCTGGCAAGTCCACCATTGACCAGATATTTACCCTGCGGCAAATCCTAGATAAGACCCAAGAGATGCAGATCGACACATATCACCTTTTTATCGATTATAAAGCAGCATTCGACAGTCCCCTCCGATCAAAGGTATTCCATGCAATGTCTGAATTTGGTATCCCCGCAAAGCTCATCCGGGTTTGTAAGATGACTTTGACTGATACTAGGTCCTCAGTTAAAATTGGAAAGAACCTCTCCGAAGAATTTTGTACCAAAAGAGGTCTCAGACAAGGAGACAGCCTTTCGTGTGACCTGTTCAACATATTGCTGGAAAAGGAAATACGAGATGCAAATGTCAAAAGAAATGGCACAATTTACACCAATAGCCACATGTTACTTGCTTATGCTGATGACATAGACGTCATGGGACGATCAGTAAAGCAAGTAACTGATACCTTTATGAAACGGCGAAAAGACCAAATTGATGGTGTCGACGCGCAAAGCGTCCATAGAGCTCGGACCAACTGTAGAAGTTGGTACCTACAATTTTGAGGTAGTTAAAGAGTTCGTCTACCTCGGCACTGCCATAAACACAACAAACAACATCAGTTGTGAAATAAGAAGAAGAATTGTATTGGCCAACAGATGCTACTATGTTTTAAGTAACCAATTTAAAGACAAAGCCACATCTCGTCAAACAAAAATTACACTATACAAAACGCTGATACTACCCGTGCTAATGTATGGCTCAGAAGCATGGGTACTTGCGGAAGCAGATAAGGCAGTGCTTGGTGTGTTTGAGAGGAAAATTCTTCGAAAGATCTACGGGCCGATATGCGTTGACGGTGAATATCGACGTCGTATAAACCACGAGCTATATAAGCTATACAAAGACATGAATATAGTTAAACGTATCGAGATGCAACGATTGCGTTAGCTAGGCCATATCATAAGAATGAGCGATGATGAACCCGCTAAAAAGGCGTATGAATACATGCCACATGGGGGTGCACGCAGAATCGGCAGGCCTAAGCTTCGATGGAGCATACAAGTGAATGAAGAAAAGAAAAGCCGCGGTATTCCAAAAAGTCAACGAAAAATAGAGAGGAATGGAGATCTTTTCTTAGTTCGGTCTATGGAACAAATGTTCTGTAATGGGCCAACTAAGTAAGTAAGTAATTACTACGAACACACCAATCGCATATACGCCCAAGATCATCGTCCAAATTACGAATACAGTCCGAAAGTACGCCAGAGGAACACGAGGTAAATAACTAAATATCATCTGCATAAATACTAAGCTTGGAGTTTAGTACAGATTCACGAAGATTATTAACATATAACATGAAAAGTAGTGGCCCTAAAATAGAACCCTGAGGGACACTAGCGTGCAGAGGAGATACATTTGACAAACAACCATTACTGACGACAATTTGCGACGTATTGAGTAGAGAAGATCGAATAAGATCACAAGACAAATAAGAAAAGGGAAACTCTTTAAATAACTTACGCACCAGAATATTGTGATCAACAAAGCCAAAAGCTTTATTTAAATCCAGTATTGCAAGAATTCCCGGATTTTTAACATCTATGCAGTGACGAATTTCATCAGTTAAGTGTACCATTAAAGATGTAGTACTATGGTGCTTACGAAACCCAGACTGGTAGACGTCTATGAGAGAAAGTGAGTCCAAATGAGTACAAATTTGTTCCTTAAGTAAAACTTCAAAAACTTTAGATAAAGCTGGTAGTATGGAGATAGGTCTATAGTCAGAACACAAAGACCCAGAAGTTCCTTTCTTTAATATAGAAATTACCTTCGAAAACTTCCAATCCGAGGGAAATTCCCGAGTCATAAATATGGTGTTGTAAAAATGCAATAGATGAGACGATATATAGGGATATATTAATTTAATGAAATTTATAGCATTAGATTTAATACGATTTATTGCACAAAATAGTTCTTGTTCACTAATGTTGCGAAAATTAAGGTCATTGTCACGAGCCACACGAGAAGAATTAAAATGAAAGGGAATAGAGTTCGATCTTGCGGAGGTAAAAAGAACCATTTAAATCTTAGGGTTAATATCACAGTTTAAGCCATCACTACGTACTGAACCGCACTGTCGAATGTGCGACCAAAAGTCCTTGGGACAACTAATTCCAGAAAAGAAGCGTAGGGTATGCAATGCTTTAGCCAAGCGAATAAGACGGCGAGCAGTGGATCTGTATCTCTTAAAAATTTCTTTATTCCTATCACAGCTATTTTGCATATATGCCTTGAAAGCTAAGTCTCTGTTAAAAATTGCAGTACGAACATCAGGAGTGAACCAACTGTACTTATTAGTTTGAACGATTTTTGTCTTTTCAGGTACATATGTGTTAAATAGATTAAGCAAAAAGGAGTTGAGAAATGATAGTTGACAGTTAGTATTATTAGTAAGATATAATGGAGAAAAATCACAATTATTCACATCGCAGATAAGAGAGTTTAAGTTAATATTAGAGTAATCTCTATAGGACACCACCGAATGGGAATCCCCAGGACGATAGTTGACAGTTAGTATTATTAGTAAGATATAATGGAGAAAAATCACAATTATTCACATCGCAGATAAGAGAGTTTAAGTTAATATTAGAGTAATCTCTATAGGACACCACCGAATGGGAATCCCCAGGACGATAAAAGTCATACTGCAACAACAGGAATGCGTGATGAGAATTAACAGCTGGAAGGTAGAATTGACTGCTCTTCACAATTGCTTCACGACTACTGACAAGAGAATAATCAATTAATGAATTAGAGTTATGAATAATGTCAAAGTGAGAATATTATTATGAGCAACATACAGGTTGCATCTAGTAAGCACTTGTTGTAAGCAAGCAAACTTACGTGGCGATGTAATGTCGAAGTTAAAATCTAACACTATTTTCATATCTAGTGACAATATCAAGCACACAGTTTTCTAAAAATTCAATATCACCATATGGTAAGTATGTAACCCCGACTACAAGAATATAACCCGAAACATTAATTTACACAAATAATATCTCACATCTGGATTCAGAAACTGAAAGTATAACTTTAGAGTTAAGATCGGCAGAGGCGTCCATCAGTGATCAAAATTTCAGGATTCTTGCTCCTCGCGTTTGCTTAATACAATGGATACCATATTTAGTACCCCTTTGGTATTTTTCGTACCTTTCCAAAAAACCATTTACACAAAAAGAAATTATACCAAATCCTGTACCATTTTGTACTTTTACTTATTAGAGTAATCTCTATAGGACACTACCGAATGGAAATCCCCAGGACGATAAAAGTCATACTGCAACAACAGGAATGCGTGATGAGAATTAACAGCAGGAAGGTAGAATTGACTACTCTTCACAATTGCATCACGACGATTGACAAGAGAATAATCAATTAATGAATTAGAGTTAGGATTAATGTCAAAGTGAGAATGTTTGTTAATATGAGCAACAGACAGGTTGCATCTAGTAAGCATGTGTTGTAAACAAGCAAACTTACGTGGCGATGTAATGTCGAAGTTAAAACCTCCCACAATAACAATATTTTCATATCTAGTGACAATATCAAGCACACAGTTTTCGAAAAATTCAATATCACCATATGGTAAGTATGTAACCCCGACTACAAGAATATAACCCGAAACATTAATTTGCACAAGTAATACCTCACATCTGGATTCAGAAACTGAAAGTAAAACTTTAGCGTTACGATCGGCAGAGACGTCCATCAGTGATCAAAATTTCAAAAAATTGCTCCTCGCGTTTGCTTAATACAATGTATACCATATTTAGTACCCCTTTGGTATTTTTCGTACCTTTCCAAAAAACCATTTACACAAAAAGAAATTATACCAAATCCTGTACCATTTAGTACTTTTCATAGTACGTATTTCCAAAGTCATCTATCTACATATCTTAACCCCACACTCAAACAGCAGTCTTACAAAATTCCAGGATTCCCGCTCTATCCCTTTCCCAAAATCTAAATTGTACCAAATTTAGTACCATTTAGTATCCATAAGTACTAATTTTCAAAACTACCTCAATCCTAGTCTTCAACAATAATCTCAATTCCGAATTTCAGGATTCCAGATTTCAAATCCCCATTGTACCAAATTTAGTACTTTGTCATACACATAAGTACGAATTTCACAAACTACATCAATCCTACACTCCAACAATCTCAATTCCAAATTTAGGGAGAACATTTCGTTCCCATAAGTACCAATTTCTATAACTACCTCGATCCTACACCGCAATAGAAATCTCAATTCCACATTTCAGGATTCTAGCTCTATCCGTTCACTCAAGTCCCCATAACACCAAATTTAGAATCATTTAGTACTTTTTATACCCTCCACCATAGGATGGGGGTATATTAAGTTTGTCACTACGTTTGTAACTACTCGAAATAATCATTGTAGACCCCACAGACTATATATATATTGTTACGAATGTAACTGATAGGTTTAAGTTAATTTAGTTTAATTTCCGTTAAATTAAAAATTTGAATTGTAACGTAAAGTTTTATTACGCAGTTACTTTATTTAAGCAACAACAACTACCATGTAGAATCATCTTCATCATTCTAATTAACCTTACATGTTACTGATGTGCCTTTGTTTCCATTTGTTTTGCCATAATCATTCAATTATCGCCCAGTATTTGTTTTTGTTTTACTTTCTTGTATAATAGTCCATTACGTCATGTCTGCCTTCTGTGTTTGTATCCCGTATATGTGTGTTGTTGTTGTTCGTTTGGTGCGAGTGTGCGTCTGTGTGTTTGTTGTTAGTTGGCTTCTCGAGGTTGCCAGATGCATGCTCTAGATACTTCCAAACGATACCTGTGGGCATATAAATATCAGTTGACGGGCAAACAGTGATCAGTGATGAATTTTATCGCGAAGTGTAAACATCGACTAGTAAAGAAGTAAAGTAACACTGTGTACTTAGCTATAACAGTCAGTTCCGAATAAGTGTAATAAAGTAAATAAAGCATTGTAGAAGCGTAATCTAAAACGAACCCTGTTTTATTTGGTACAAATTGTATCGGGGAATAAAACTACGTCTACACGGAGATTAGTTAAACCTAATTCCGTAACAATTGGTGTCAGAAGTGGGATAAAATGGGTAATTTTGCGCGAGTTACGTACCGACACTCCACTCTTCCCCTTGACATAAGTCAAATTATAAACAAATACACATAAAATAATGTATATGTGAATGTGATGTCGACGAATTATGCATAAAGCAATAACTTTATGTTTAATATCGCCGAATCATCACATTTAACACGAGTTTCCCATACAGGGCAAAGAACGACAAACTGCAAGACAAATGACACCAGCATTTGCCGTTGCATTAGTTGAATTTGCACTTTTGGTATGGGAAACCAAAAACATAGACACTGTCGACAACATTTTGAAAAGTAGAATAAGTTTAGTTTTAAAACAAGAATAGAACAATAAAGTTCGGTCAATTACGAAAAAAAAACTGAAGTTTTATTTTTCAACAAACGTAAGTGGCGCAGTCGGGAAACAACTGCATAAAACAATTCCGAAGAATTGTTGTACTAAATTTTGTTTATTAATTTATAAAGAACACGATACAGTGAAAATTCTATACAAACAGAGAAAAAACGTTTTGTTAAATACAAATAGAAATAAATAAAAAAGACACGATAAAGTGAAAATTCTATTCAAACGGAAAAAAAACGAAGTAACCAAAAAGAAAAAGAAATCATGTCCAGAGGAGACACTTTCGATAAGAACAGAAACATAGCTGGAGAAGAAATGGAAATGCTCATGAAAACAATTAGAAGGCAAGAGGATGCCTTAAATAAACTGCAAATAGAGCTCCAACAAACTAGACAACAAGTGAGCAGTGAACAACAGAAAGATCAAACAGCAGTTGAAGATGTAGAAAACCATAATTTTACCCTCTCGCCAATGGGTGTTTCGACACAATTCCGCCAGTTAAAAAGTTTAGAGAAAGACCACTGTGCAATGGCCTTCATTGCTTCCGTCGTAGCTATAATGGCGGTATGCCCCAAAAATAACCCTCAATTAGGAACCCTGGCCATGGCAATTATTGTAAATAAAAAAATTTTGGGAAAGGCAGGGGAATACATTCGAGGCCTTGGACACGAAATTACATGGAACGAAATAAAAGACAAACTGATGGAGTATTACCAACCCAGGAGGACTTATGCAGATGTCTTCAATGATTGTAGAAATGTTAAAGTAAGTAACCTTAGAGAATTATTTTCATATTTCGAGAGAGCAAAATCAGAATTATATAAGATTTACACATATGTTAAAAGAAAACCGGAAATATATGAACCATTGAGAGTCGATAGGGATCTAGTCAACCTTCTAATTGAGAAAATAGACACTCCTCTAAGAATACATATAAGTCAAGAGAATTCTCTAAATGAAATCATAGTAAAATATACACAAATTAGAGCTCTAGACGACCCAAGAGCCATTCACTTTCATTACAAAATCAAAAATAAGAACAACAAATACTCAAATAAACAAGGACCAGCAAATTATTCTAATACACAACAACCACAATCTCAGACTAATAATCAAAGACTGCAAAGTTTTACGTCTAATAATCAACCTCAATTGAGAAAATAGACACTCCTCTAAGAATACATATAAGTCAAGAGAATTCTCTAAATGAAATCATAGTAAAATATACACAAATTAGAGCTCTAGACGACCCAAGAGCCATTCACTTTCATTACAAAATCAAAAATAAGAACAACAAATACTCAAATAAACAAGGACCAGCAAATTATTCTAATACACAACAACCACAATCTCGGACTAATAATCAAAGACTGCAAAGTTTTACGTCTAATAATCAACCTCAACATTATAATAACATTCAAGAAACTAATTCATATAAACCAACTCAATCTTATGCAAAAAACCAACAAACTGAATACAACACTAACAAACCACAAACTCGAACTAATTTCGACAAACCTGTCCAACAACAATTCGGTCAGAACTTTAATAAATATAATCAGAATAGGGCGGATAGACAAAAAAACTCTAGTCAAACCAAAATGAGTATAGACACCCAGAATTCGTACCAATCCTCAATGGACATTGGCACCGTAGAAAAACATGTAAATTTTTCAGACCCGCCTCAACGCACCGACTCCCCATAATAACAATAACAATTAACAAGCAACACGTTAGATGTTTAGTAGACACTGGATCAGAAGCCAGTGTAATTAAACCTGGAATCCTTCGTGGATTTCCCAATAATAAACTACAAACTCCTATAATGTATAGAACCCCAGCAGGTACAGGTAAAATTGAATTTGAAATAATTACACCAATTCCGAAACAATTTATCGCCGAAGGCACATTAATTTGGAAGGTAGCAAACCTTCCTAGTGGAAAATATGACGCAATAATTGGTATGAATTTTTTAACTCCATTCAAAGCTAATATAAATTTACAAGACAACTATATAAAAATATGTGGAAATAAACTGTTTTTTGACGATTTCTTACTTTGCCCTTTTAAGTATGAAGAGATTTGCAATGTAGAAAAAGTAGACGTGACGGATACTTTAGATAACTAAAAAATCGAAGAATATAAAGAATCTATTACACCAATTTAATGATTTATTTTATAAAGACGGGGACAAATTATCCGCAACCACCGACATATATCACGAAATACAAACAACAACTGACAAGGCGATATACTCAAAAATTTATAGATATCCTCAAATTCATGAAGAGGAAATACGGAAACAAATCCAGCAAATGCTGAAAGATAATATTATAAGAGAAAGCAACTCACCATATAACAGTCCATTATGGATAGTACCCAAAAAACTAGATAATTCTGGTGTACAGAAATGGAGACTTGTTATCGATTATAGAAGACTTAATGCTAATACAGTCTGCGGTAAGTTTCCGATACCAAATTTAACAAATATACTAGACAAACTGGGAAATGCACAATATTTTTCTACAATTGACTTAGCTAAAGGCTTTTATCAAATTCCAGTAAAAGAAGAAGATAGATTAAAGACAGCATTTTCAACTCCTTATGGTCATTATGAATTCATTCGTATGCCATTTGGACTAAAAAAGGCTCCATCTACATTTCAACGACTTATGAATTCAGTACTTCGAGATCATATAAATAAAATTTGTGTCGTATACATTGACGACATTTAAGTATTTAGTACCTCACTAAAGGAACATATACAGAACTTAACATTAATTTTTAAAGCCTTGAGGAAAGCTAAACTGAAAATTCAAGTTGACAAGTGTGATTTTCTTAAAACGGAAACGCAGTATTTAGGACATATACTAACAAACAAAGGTGTGAAGCCGAATCCAAATAACATATCTGTAATTCAAAACCTCAAATTACCGACAACTGAAAAGCAGATAAAATCTGTTCTTGGAATGACAGGATTTTATCGCAAATTCATAAAAGATAATGCAAAAATTGCTCATCCCTTTACAAAATGTCTTGGTAAAAATAAAAAAATTAATATAGATGATCCAAGCTATATTTTAGCATATGATAAACTTAAAAATATAGTAACTTCAAGCCCAATTTTGAGATACCCGAATTTTCAAAAGAAATTCAAAATAATAACAGATGCAAGTCAATTTGCTATTGGGGCCGTCTTAATGCAAGAAGGACATCCTATAGCTTATGCGTCTAGAACATTAAATGTTCATGAAACTAATTATGCCACAATCGAGAAAGAGTTGTTGGCAATAGTTTGGGGCGTAAAATATTTCCGACCATATGTATATGGTAGGGAGTTCGATCTAGAAAGCGATCATCAGCCACTGAAGTGGTTAATGGCAAAATTTTCTGGCAAAGATATAAGTCCTCGCCTTCAAAGGTGGCTTGTAGAGCTAGGAGAATACCAATTTAAAATTGACTACATAAAAGGTAAACACAATTATATCGCTGATTTTTTAAGTAGAATTAATTGTGATAATTGCGAAATTAACGTATTGGATCCCGAAGATCCAAACTATGATATAACTAATGAAGACCATATACATAATAATATTGACCGTGATTCAGATAGTTGTTCATCAGATATCGAATCTTTAGATGTTGAGACTTCCCATTCCCAAGAGGAAGAATTAAATGACCATTTCCCAACTCTTGATACTGTCGTGAACAGGTTTAAAAATCGAATTATAATAACAGAGCATAAGGAAACTGAAGAAAAATCAATTTTTGGCAATAGACGTATTTTTATTGACAGAAGAGACATAGTGGAAAATAAAATAGAAGAAATACTCCAAGGGATCACAAAAAAGGCAAAGTTGAAATTTTTTCCGAAATTGGAGACAGAATTTTTAACAATGTTCAAAACAAAATAATAGAAATGTACCCTGGAAATAGCAACATAAAATTTGTACGATGCTCTCACTTTGCAAAAGACATAGAAGATGTAGAACAACTTAAACCCAAATATCATACTTCCACAAAGAAGAAACTGGACATTCAGGCATACTACCAACATATGAAGGTCTGAAACACAAGATATACAATCCAGAACTCAAAACAACAATTCATAACATAATAAACAATTGTCATATTTGCTCATCGTCCAAATACGATAGAAATCCAATAAAACCAAAATTTATTTTCACAGAGACCCCTTCTAATATCAATGAAATAGTTCATGTAGATACTTATACAAACAGAAAACATTCATTTATAATTTTTATTGATAAGCTTTCAAAACACGCCGTATCCTTCCACCTACCTGACAGGCATAGTTCTACAATTGTTCAAAAAATTAGAGAATTTTTATCTATAAAGGGTACAATAAAGAAATTTGTTTTTGATAACGAATTTAAGTCCAATAATGTAATAGAATTTCTAAACAAAGAGAGATTTTCACGTAACTAAGCCAAATAGTCATACAGGAAATGCAGATATTGAAAGGCTAAATAATACTTTAACTGAAAGAATTAGGAGTTTAAATTTAGAAGAAAAAGTGGATATAATAGAACAAATGGCAAAATCGATTTTGTTTTACAACGACTCATTTCATAGTACTATTAAATGTACACCGTTACAAGCTCAATATGGTATTGTAAAACCAGAGGATTTAAAGAAGAGGATAGATGATACAAAGAAAAGGGTTATTGATAGACGAAATACACATAGGGAAACATATTGTGAAAAAAGAAAAGAAGGCTATATAAAAAATTATAAAAGCCTTAGGCATAAGGAGGAACCAAAATTCAGGATACAAAACCTCAAAGAAATTCATGAAACAAACATTAAAAGACCAAACAAATTTCATTCTTTAACACTTTCAGACGATAACCCTGAGAACAACACTACTCATTCTGTTGACATTCGTGAAAGCAGACCTCAAAATAACACCAATAGTGAGCAATAACTCATATACCGTCATAAACATATTTAACAGCGAGATAGTGAATGAAACTAAAATAATATTACACATTATTCGACCTTACGAGATACTATATATCACTGACTCTCTAGAACAGAACACAGTTAACATGAGTAACAACTACAAATCTATTTTAAACTCACAAATAACTACTATTAGAACAAAAATTAAATCTATCATGCCATCAAATAATCGGAAAAGACGTGGACTTTTAAATGTTGTTGGATCAGTAAGTAAATGGCTCTTCGAAGTGATGGATGATGAAGATAGGAAAAATATAATGGAGAAACTAGACACTTCAAGAAGTAATAACCATAACATTATCCAAAGTGTAAACCATCAAATTACAATAAATAATCATTTTAACGATAGTCTATACCTAATAAAAAATAGTATTTTAGAAGACAGAAAAAAGACTAATATGGCAATAAATGGAATTGTAACCCAAAATTCTGATATAAGAAATCATTTGCTATTTAACGAACAATTAATGAAATTAAAATTCCTTGAAAGCAAGGTTGACCAAATCTTAGAGAATATATACTCTGCGAAACATAATATATTTAACCCGTCAATGCTAACGTCCGAAGAAATGGAAAAATATGGTTTAGATTTTTATAAAAGTAATTTAATTAAAATGGGAGTACTATTATATAAAAATGATAGTCTAGTGTTTTCAATAAAAATACCGATAACGTACATAACAACAAATGTAAAAATATATTTTACCCATTCCTAACAACAAATTGTATGAAATTGAGGAAAAACAGGAACCAGTAGTTCTTATTAATAATATAACATATACATATTATGCCGATAAGGCTTTAAAGGATTTAAAACCATCAAAACATTGCATATTAAAAGAAAATTGTAAACTAGTTTATAATAATAACACATCCATTGAAATGCTTGACGATGAAACCATTATAATAAAGAATGCTCTTAGAAAGCTACTAAAAACTGACTGTATAGACAAATCTAATCACACACTAAATGACAATAATACTGTGATGTTTTCTAATTGTAAAATAATTATACAAGAAGAAATGTTTTCAAACCGAAAAGATTATTATATCGAAAAAGTGCAAGATATAAATAATTACAATGCCAATAATTTTAGAAACAAAATAAATTTTAATGATATAATATTAAGCATGATACAATGATACAAGGTAACCTCACGCTCACAGCTCACAGAGTTGTATTAGCTTTGCCGTCCCTTCATTGACAAAATTATTTTGACAAACTTTGTATGTCAGGTTTATTTACATTTTAAATTCCAAACCAATTTAATAAAATGTTTTTAATTTAAAACTTTCAGACATATGGGAGTCAATTTAGCGCTATACGTCTACCTGGCTGGAGAATAACTCTCGAACGGATCAGCCTATGTGGTCCAAATTTTGGTCCTCGAAATATCTTTCCAAGCATTGATCAATTTCACATTAGCTGCTGTGACATAAAGCATAAATTTGTTTGCGGATTTATAATTTCACAGAGGTTAAAACATATGTTCTCCAGCATCATATAAAAGCTAAATCTGTATACCCTCCATGATCGTACGTCTATCTAGCTGGTGCGCAAGATAACTCTCGAACGGATCAACCTATTTGGTTAAAATTTTGTGAATCGTAATATTTTGACATCGTTTAGGTTCGAAGATCGGCCCACATATTCCGGTACCACCCCAACAAAATCTCAAACATTTTCGCTAAAGTGGTGCACACGATAACTCTCGAACTGATCAACTAACTGAGTCCAAATATAGCATTTCTTTCGGGCCTAGATCAGGTATGGACTATATCGTTTCAATCTTTCGAGTACCTCCACACAAAATTTTTCCTTAAATGCAGTTTATTTGATATATTTAAAGTCCCTCAGTCATTGGGATAAAGAGGGTCCGGCTTGCTGGCTGGTGGCCACGATAACTTTTGAACTTTGAACGAAGCCACCGATAAGGTCAAATATTTAGCATTCCCCACAAAAGTTCAACAATTATCGCTAAAATGGTGCGCACGATAACTCTCGAAGGGAATAACCGACCGATTCGGTTATAATTTTCATATGGTAATATTAGTTCCAGGCATAGAACGGGTTCCACACAAAATTCGAAAAAGTGAAGTTTTAGAGCTCCTCTCGGATCGATTTAAAATTTTTTCAGCAATTTGTCTTTACGGTCCCCTTTACGTCGGTACAAATTTTGTCGGCGGCAAGTCCATACTTCCTGAGATAATGTCTTAAACCAAGAAACCTTGACGGCAACAACTAAAATGAAAAATTGGCATGATAACTCCTGCAGGAAGTTACTGATTGGTCCTAACTTTGCATATCGTATTATATCATCTAGTCATGTATGAGTTTGAAATATGGAATATATCGGTCCAGCCCTTCTGGTACCTCCAACACAAAATTTAGGAAAAGTGCAGTTTAACAGCTTATCTCGAATCGTTTTGAAATTCTTTCCAAAAAGTTTTACTTGAAGGCCCTGTTACTTTTGTTGGGAGGGCAAGTCCACTCTTCCTGAGGTAAAGGCACAAAATCTCAAAAAAGCCTGCATATACCAACTACATTGTGTAGTACATAAGATAACTGTCGAAGGGTGAAATCTCCCACACTCTCTCTTTTAAATGTTTGGCAACTAGGGTGTCCAAAACCGAAACCGGTTAACCGGTTTTGAGTTACAAAACCGAAACCGGTTTTCGCCAAAAACGTCATTTTCGGTTAACCGAAAAAACCGGTTATTTGTGTCGGTTAACCGGTTTTAAAAAATTAGTAATATTTTTAAAATTTCATTACAATTGTATTCCTGAAAGTAAACTAAACATAACTAACAAAAGGTACGGCTAAATTATAAATGTCAGATACCTTTAAACTTGAAAATATTTAGTGTAAAATGGCACAACTCCAATATAGTTCAATTGAACGATCTATGAAATACTGCGTATACGTAATATCACACGGTTGTGTGAATGACGTTATTCATACGTTTTTGAATTATTACAGTAAACTAAGAACTTGTCGAATTTAAGGTTTAAAGGGTATTGATAACAAAGTACATTTTGATTCCGGCACGATAATTTGAGGTTCTCACTGCAAGAAGGAGAATCCAGACTTAATAAAATGTAAGATTAATTCCTTTGTTACACAATCGTATATTTGTAAGGGCTTTTACTATTCTTAGAGCACAATTTCTGACTTATGTTTGCTGTCTCCACTTTAAGGTTGAATGTTAAATAACAAGGATATTATCAGATAATTATATAATAAAGAATTAGTTTTACTTAATTTACCCCTTGCCGCACATTTTTAATCAAATAGTTATCAATTATGAGCAATTTTGTACCTATTTTACAAAACCAGTTTAAACCGGTTAACCGGTTTTGAAAATTTTTGAAAACCGAAAACCGGTTTTTGAAAAAACTGAAAATTTCGGTTAACCGAAAACCGTTTTGTTTGGAAAAACCGGTTTTTTGGACACCCTATTGGCAACATGTTATGTGCCCTAGTTAAAACGGTAAAAAAAATTCGGGTCAAATCCACACTTCCTTCGGAAGTGGCTCGAAAACTCAAAAAGTCCCTAGAACCGTCAGAAGTATTGTGTTTGCTTCTTTTCTTTAGGTCCGAGGCTGAGGGTATATCTCAGACGGCACAGCTGACTGATACTTTCTTACTTTTTTCAAGCAATCTTAAGCAAAAGAATAATAATACGATTTGGAATTTCTAATCAATAACTTAATTGTTTGAGCCAAATAACTTTCCATAGAGCGATTTCATTAGCTTTGAATAATGGAAATGGTCAGTGTGGGCAAAATCCGGGCAACATGGTGCATTTTTCCATATTTTTTCGATTTTAATCGATAGAGCGAAAACGTGTCCTCCATTTTTGAGCCCGAAACTCTTTGAAAATATTGTATTTCATATAAGTTACGATGGAAAGATAAAAAATCACGAAAATATTGATCCACTCTGGTATTTTAAAATTTCCCGGGAAATCCCGGATTCCCGGGAATTGCGGTTATTTGGTTTCCCGTTTCCCGGGAATGATAAAAACCGGGAAAACCCAAAACCCTAACAGCAATCAACCGCCTGAAGAATAATAAAGCAGCAGGAGCCGATGGATTACCAGTCGAGCTGTTTAAAACCGGAGGCGACGCGCTGATAAGGTGTATGCATCAGCTAGTTAGCACCATCTAGCAGGAAGAGCGCGTACCCGACGATTGGAACCTGAGCATCCTATGTCCCGTCCACAAGAAAGGAGATAAGACTTTATACTCCAACTATAGGGGCATAAGTCTTCTCCCTATTGCCTATAAGATAGTGTCAGGGATATTGTGCGAACGACTAAAGCCAATGGCCAACGAAATAATTGGACCATACCGATGTGGCTTTAGACCTGGCAAGTCCACCATTGACCAGATATTTACCCTGCGGCAAATCCTAGAGAAGACCCAAGAGATGCAGATCGACACATATCACCTTTTTGTCGATTATAAAGCAGCATTCGACAGTCCCCTCCGATCAAACGTATTCCATGCAATGTCTGAATTTGGTATCCCCGCAAAGCTCATCCGGCTTTGTAAGATGACTTTGACTGATACTAGGTCCTCAGTTAAAATTGGAAAGAACCTCTCCGAAGAATTTTGTACCAAAAGAGGTTTCAGACAAGGAGACTGCCTTTCGTGTCACCTATTCAACATTTTGCTGGAAAAGGAAATACGAGATGCAAATGTCAAAAGAAATGGCACAATTTACAACAATAGCCACATGTTAATTGCTTATGCTGATGACATAGACATCATGGGGCGATAAGTAAAGGAAATAACTGATATCTTTATGAAGTTCGAAGCAGAATCTGCGTGAGTGGGTCTGGCGGTAAACGGCGAAAAGATCAAATTGATGGTGTCGACGCGCAAAGGGTACATAGAGCTCGGACCAACTGTGGCAGTTGGTACCTACAATTTTGAGGTAGTTAAAGACTTTGTCTACCTTGGTACTGCCATAAACACAACAAACAACATCAGTTGTGAAATAAGAAGAAGAATTGTATTGGCCAACAGATGCTACTATGGTTTAAGTAAGCAATTTAAAAACAAAGCCACATCTCGTCAAACAATGTATGGCTCCGAAGCATGGGTACTTGCACAAGCAGATAAGGCAGTGCTTGGTGTGTTTCGAGTGGAAAATTCTTCGAAAGATCTACGGGCCGATATGCGTTGACGGTGAATATCGACGTCGTATGAACCACGAGCTATATAAGCTATACAAAGACATGAATATAGTTAAACGTATCGAAATGCAACGATTGCGTTGGCTAGGCCATATCACAAGAATGAGCGATGATGAACCCGCTAAAAAGGCGTATGAATATATGCCACATGGCGGTGCACGCAGAATCGGAAGGCCTAAGCTTCGATGGAGCATACAAGTGGATGCAGAAAAGGCGCGGTATTCCAAAAAGTCAAGCGAAAAACAGAGATGAAAGGAGATCTTTTCTTAGTTCGGTCTGTGGAACAAATGTTCTGTAATGGGCCAACTAAGTAAGTAAGTAATTACTACGAACACACCAATCGCATATACGCCCAAGATCATCGTCCAAATTACGAATACAGTCCGAAAGTACGCCAGAGGAACACGAGGTAAATACCTGAATATCATCTGCATAAATACTAAGCTTGGAGTTTAGTACAGATTCACGAAGATTATTAACATATAACATGAAAAGTAGTGGCCCTAAAATAGAACCCTGAGGGACACCAGCGTGCAGAGGAGATATATTTGACAAACAACCATTACTGAAGACAATTTGCGACCTATTGAGTAGAAAAGATCGAATAATATCACAAGACAAATAAGAAAAGGAAAACTCTGTAAATAACTTACGCACCAGAATATTGTGATCAACAGAGTCAAAAGCTTTACTTAAATCCAATATTGCAAGAATTCCCGAATTTTTAACATCTATGCAGTGACGAATTTCGTCAGTTAAGTGTACCATTAAAGATGGGATATATTAATTTAATGACTTTTATAGGAATGAGATCGAAACCAATAGCATTAGATTTAATACGATTTATTGCACAAAATAGTTCTTGTTCTGTAATGTTGCGAATATTAAGGTCATTGTCACGATCCACACGAGAAGAATTAAAATGAAAGGGAACAGAGTTCGAACTTACGGAAGTAAAAAACCATTTAAATCATTAGAGTTATAATGTCGTGGGGTCCGTGTAAGAAAATGAAAGAACAACCTCTACTTTAAGTAGGTGTCATGGAGGAGCCATGTCTTTTATTTCAATTTCATTTGTTTACATACTTCATTTTTGAGTTGGCAAACGAGAAGCGTTGCCAGATAAGAAACTTATTCTAATTAATAGTGTTGGTACATATGAAAATACCATGCATCCCCTTTTCTGTTGAAATGTATTATTTAAGACCTTTTATAAAAACACAAGCTTTATAACGGGACACTTCAGAAATATGATAAACTAACTAATTTCATTGTATATTCTGACAAATTTAATATTTTTACTGTACATTTTATTTTATTTTCGTTTTAACAACCTTACCACCTTGGCGTGGTCTTAATTCACGTCTAGGAGTACCTTCTTCGGGATGGTAACGTGTGTAAGAGTTGTGTTCTATTTGGGCTTGACCCACATCATTTTCAGGAGATATTGACTTGTTTGTGTAAGCTGCAACAGCATTATGTGTGATAGCTCCGTCATGCACCGTGGAATTGTTGCTTTCTGTAACATTTTGTTTTGGACTTCGTATCTGATTAAGATGTCTTTTTATTTGCCTATTATTCTCGGTTAAGACGCAGAGATATGTCCTTGGGCCAAGTTGTTTATTAATTGTTGCAGAAGACCAACTAGCTTTATTTGGATCAGTATAATCCCGTACCCAAACTCTTTCACCCTCATTAAATTCAATGTTTCGAGAACCCCCGTAATTGGTAACACTTTTCTTTTGGTTTTGCACTATTACATCTTGAATTAGTGGTGGTTTTAGTAAACTAAATATTGTTTTTGGTGTTCTATTGAGAACAAGTTTTGCAGGCGTGGCATTTGTTGTACAATGCACTGCGTTGTGGTAATCTCGAGAAATTGACAGATAATCGCGTCTAAACTTGCATGTTTGTCTGATTTAAGATTGGCATAAATTGACTTTTTTAATGTTTTTACAAAATTTTCAGCTTGGCCATTTGTCGCAGGATGACCAGGGGCTGTTAAAACATGTCTGACACGATTGGTTATATCTTTGGTGGAAAAAACTTCTACCCACTTTGAAAATGAGTCAATTACTATAAATAAATAGTAATTTTTAATGGGACCTGCGAAGTCAGCATGTATTCGACTCCATACAGAATCAGTCGGTTACCAAGGAATTAATTTGGTTTTTTCAGGACTAGCGTGAAGCTCTTGACAAGGAATACAATCCCTGATTAATTCCTCAATTTCCTTGTCTAGCCCAGGCCATCACATATATGATCTTGCCAAACCCTTGGTCTTGACTATACCTAGGTGCGAAATATGCAATTGTCGCAATAATTCCTTTCTTAGTTTTGGGGGAATAACTGACCTATAACCCACATAATACAACCATATTCCACGTTCAATTCATTGACCTTGTCACGAAATGGTTTAAAAATTGAATCTTTCATTTTATGAAGAGAGCCTGATTGGATTGCCTCACGAAAGATTGAAAAAATTGGATCACGCTGTGTTTCTCTTGCGATGTCTTGAAAGCTAATGTGCATACAGTTTTCTGAATTAATAAAATTTACATAGTTATCTTCTTGATAATCTTTGACAACCACGGATTGCGGCATCCTAGATAAGCCATCAGCAATATTACGCTCATCTTTTACATATTCGATAACATAATCGAATCCGGACAGTATTACTTCCCATCTCTGAATACGAGCTGCTGCCATAACAGGTATTGCTTTTGTTTGACCAAATAAAGACAATAGTGGTTTGTGATCAGTGCGGATTATAAATTTGTTTCCCAAAAGATATTGTCGCAATTTTGACACACTAAAAATTATAGCTAACCCTTCCTTTTCAATGGGTGCATAATTTAATTCACTTTTGGTCAACGCACGAGAAATAAATGCTATTGGTTTTATAGAATTATCAGGAAGCTTGTGACTTAGCACTCCAGCGATGGCATTGTTGCTGGCATCCGTTGTGAGAATAATCGGTAAATTCGCATTGAAATGGACCAACACTTGATCTGAAATAATATCTGCCTTTATTTGTTCGTATGTTTGCTGGCATTCCTTTGACCAATTAAACTTTACATTTTTTGATAATAATTTATATAAAGGTATCATTTTGTCTGCAAAGTTGCTAACAAGTTTTGAATAATAATTTACCATGCCAGCGAAGGCTTTTAATTCGGTCACATTTGTTGGTACCGGTGCATTTTTTATGCTAGATATCCGTTCTGGTGTTTTTCGAAGACCAAATTTATCTATTCGAAAACCTAAATAGGTAACCTCGGATTTAAAAAAAAAAAATACATTTGCTCTCATTCAAAGTTAGGCCGGTAGATTTCAACTTTGACAAGACTGCGTCCAAAGTTTGCAAATGTTCATCTGAATTTCTACCAGTAATTGTTATATCGTCCTGGTAGACGACAACATGTGGGATTCCACGAAGAATATTTGCAATGGTCTTTTGGAAAATAGAAGCAGCCGTTTTAACACCAAACGGAAGACGTTTGACCCTCAACGTTCCGATATGCGTACTCCATGTGCATAGTTGTTGGGAGTTAGAATTTAAAACCAATTGGTTGTACGCATTCGACATGTCTAACTTTGTGAAAAGTTGTCCCCCTTCCAGGGATGAGAAAATTTCCTCTATGCGAGGTAAGGGGTACTTAACATCATTTAGGTACTTATTATTTGTGACTTTATAGTCTGCGCATATTCTAAAATCGCCATTTGGTTTAATTATTGGCACAAGGGGAGTTCCCCAGTCGGAATTATCAACTACTTCTAACAAATCCAGTTTTATCATGTCTTGCAACTTTGCCTCAATTTTGCCTTTCCAAGCGAGTGGAAGTGGACGTGGCTTACAAAATATTGGAGTTACATTTTCTTTCAGAGACAAATTTACTTCACAAAACCGGTACTTGCCTATTTCACTGCTAAAAACGCTCGAATATTTCTTTTTAATTTGTGCAATTATTTCGTCACGATTGCCTTCAATATTTATGGAATTTACTTGTAGTAATTCAAAACCAAATGCACGTAGAAAAGTTCTACCAAGTAACGGTGGGTTTTTAGATTTCGAGACAACAACTCTCAATTTTTTTGCAACACCGAGATATGAAATTAATGCGTCGTACTCACCCAATATTTCTATCTTGTTACCGCTATAGTTTATGTACGGTGTATCACACTTTAATAAAGTCTTATTTTGTTTTTTAATAAAAGAATCAGAAACCAAGATGCATGGCGCGCCAGTGTCACACGTTGCTTCGACATTAATTCCGTCAATAACAACTGAGAGTGAGTACATCTTACCCACATTGCCATCCGTACCGATACTGAAAATAGAGTTAAAAATGTTATTAACATTATCATTTTCTCGCTCACTGTTATAGTTAGATACATAATTTATTTTGTTTTTATTCCGGCATACAGATGCTAAGTGCCCAACTCTTTTGCAAAAATTGCATGTGCTGTTTTTGTATCGGCACTCATTGGATGAGGGATTTTTCCAACCGCAGTGAGAACACGAATTTTGTCTCTTCTCTTTGGTTCTCTCATTATCACGAATTCTGTTTTGTTTGAAGTTGTTTTTATCTCGCCGTTTGACGCGTCGACGTCGCTATTCTTCGCTGCTAGCTTCGTTTCAAGTATCATTGCATTACGCAAGGCTTCATCTGCCATCAATCGATCGTCTTCTTCACACATTCGTTCGAAAATTTTTTCTGGAAGCCCCATCACAAATTGATTAGGAATAAATGCGTCTAGGTTATTATCGAACTTACAACTTAAGGCAAGTCTCTTAACACGTGCAAACCACTCCGCTATTGTTTCACTTGAATCTTTAGTGGCTGTGTGAAACTTTTTCCTTTCGTGAAATATAATTACTGGAAGCATATAATGTGATGAGACGACTTGAGACGACTCCTAGTCTCATCACAAATGCACCCAAGAAACCAAAGGAAAAATAACCTAAGAGAATGAAAACACCCGCGTTAGCGATGTTGTTCGCTTCGTTGCTTTAGAGAGACTCTTTATTTCCTACAAAATATTTAAACCTAAATCTTACAAATCTAATAATAACACACATACACATACATTCCGTTTGGACGCACATTAGAAATGCACGCTGCATCTATAAATACATTATGACGCCGTGCACACACACGTTGCGCCGATAATGGAAAATACATATTTTATTATCGACCCTTCGCTATCTTTACTATTTTGGGTACGACATTTGTTCCATTATTTATGGCCGACAGTTGATTATTTTTAGACATAGATTCTTAGACGACATGCTTACAAAGAAATCTACCTGACTCTATTTACACAGAAAAGAGTCTTCTACAAAATTCACCATTCTCCCCGCCTTAAAAGATCCTAATCTTTTAACTGTTAGGACAGGACATTGAACATTTTCTTGCTTGCTATCTGACTCCATTTACATAGACTAATTTAGATACAGAACTAAACAGTTTCTGGTCTTAAAGCAATCTAATTCTTTAACTAAAATGTATGTATGTTATTTTTTACTAAAGAGGAATATTATCATAATCCTTATCATAATGTAATATTTTTCATTACTTATTTTCTAAGTTAATAATAAACAACATATAAAGATTTATAATGACTTAATTCTAGGTGATGGCACCCAACACCTTCAGCAACCAGTATGGATGATGACTTTTTTTCCCTCGATGAAAGACGTGGTAAAGCCATTTTCTTCTTGGAGGATTCTTCTCGGCACTAGAACTTTCTTCATTAATTATACTATGATTGGACACATGACGTATAATTCTACGCTTGACACGATCTGCACCGGCAACTTCTTCATTGGCATTATATAGTGTTGTCTTTATGTTTTCTCCACTTTTCCATTTTCGTGGCTTCATCATTATTTTTGTTGGTGGTTCTTGTGCTGAATCCGTTACAAACATTTGAGACACGGTAGCACCGCCATCGATTTGCACTTCACCTTTCTGTTGTACCCTTGCCTTAGGATAACCTTTGGAAATTTCGATGTCATCTTCTCTGCTAGTTACAACCCATTCCGTTTGGCTACTATCTTCTTCGACACACAGTAGTTTGTCGTATGCAGTACTTTCTTGTAGCTGCTGTGCCATTTCATCACGGCACAGTTGTAGTTCAGCTTCCATATTGGCGAAATCAGTAACATGCCGTGCACGTTCATTGTCGAGCAATTTTTCTAAATCATAATTGCGGGCATTCAGTGTAGCATTTGTAGCTTCCAACTCAATAATGCGGCTCTTCATGATATTAATTTCTGCACGATTAGAACTCATTTGTCCTTCGAATTGGACACGCAACTCTTGCAATGTGGCTTCATACTGAGCAGAAAGACGAGTGCGCAATTCATTAATTTCTTCTGAATGAAATTTTTCCTTGAAGGTCAGTTCGCAACGCAGACGTTGTATGTTGCCTTCCAACTCAATACGTGCCCGTGCTTCATCTTGCAAACGTTTATGAGCCTCTTTCATTTGTTTGCGTAGAAACACCAATTCTGCATGCACCTCACAGAGTTCATCACCGGCTTCCTTGGTATAAGCATTCACAGCATCGTATTTGGCGTTAAGGTCAGCAGCTCGTGACCCGTACATACGAGCCTTCTTCTCAGCAATTTGCCAGTCCGTGGTTCTTTGCTCCAATCTGGCCTTCAACTGCTCATTTTTCTCACGCAGTTGGTTGACTTCAATCTTTAATTTCCGCGAAACATCAACGCGAACGTTTTCATTCTGAGTTTCCGTAGTTTCCGAACCCCTAACAACTTCCTGTGTAGACCCTACTCTACCTGAAAACTGTACATCATTATTCATGTTCACCTTTTTTGGTGCTATTCTTGAAATGCTCCCACTTCGCACTAAGTGGTCACAAATCTTTAAAAAATGGTAATGACTTGTGTAGTCATCCTCTTTCCCTACTACCTCTAAATATCGCAGGTAATGTGACGATAATGACTGATAACTTCTTTCGAAATTTTCTGTTCTTTGAGAAAAGCGCACTCCTAATCTCCCCCAAAAACTCAAAAGAGGCATCTACTAAGTTAATTGTTTCCCTAATATTTGGCGGGTCTGTATGGAGCTGTACGGATTTCTTTCCAAACTGTTCCGATGAACTTAAGCTGTTCACCTCAGCTATAAAATCTACATTATCTAGACGTGGCACTTCTATGGGCACAAACAAACCCATAGCTTCCATGCCTTCCTCTATTCTTTTTACCGCATATTGCACTCCCACAGCGAATATGCAATGATCGTATGGTACTTTTCCCATACGTCGGAGCTCCCTTTCGTTACCTAAAAATCCTTTCTTGCTTCCGTGAAAGAACTAACTATTTCGGAACACTTTTCCCTAGTTTCTTTGGCTACACTGTTTTGAGCAATTTTGCTCTTTTGTAAATATGTGGACACTATATACTCGCCCAACATCCTTTGATGTTGGATGAATTCTTCGAAATTCATTTTCGCGAGCTATATTTTTTGTCACTTTATTTATTTTTTTCTAGCTATAAAATTGGCCTAACACAATCTTTGCTTCGACTGCGCGCCTTTCTATAACCTAACGAATAAACCTAACGTAGTCACTTTCGTTACGTACTACGTTATAACACTAAGCGTAAACTAACACACTTTTCTTTCTTAAAAATGTGAGCCTACCACGTCACTACACTTAACACGAATAAACTACACAAATTTCTTTTTTTTTTTTTTGAAACCGCGAGCCTATCTCGTCGGGGTCACCAAATGATGAGACGACTCCTAGCCTCATCACAAATGCACCCAAGAAACCAAAGGAAAATAAACTAAGAGAATGAAAACACCCGCGTTAGCGATGTTGTTCGTTTCGTTGCTTTAGAGAGACTCTTTATTTCCTACAAAATATTTAAACCTAAATCTTACAAATCTAATAATAACACACATACACATACATTCCGTTTGGACGCACATTAGAAATGCACGCTGCATCTATAAATACATTATGACGCCGTGCACACACACGTTGCGCCGATAATGGAAAATACATATTTTATTATCGACCCTTCGCTATCTTTACTATTTTGGGTACGACATTTGTTCCATTATTTATGGCCGACAGTTGATTATTTTTAGACATAGATTCTTAGACGACATGCTTACAAAGAAATCTACCTGACTCTATTTACACAGAAAAGAGTCTTCTACAAAATTCACCATAATGTGTGTCCAGAAGTTTGCATAATTCTTTATACGTCAAGGAAATCGGTGCTTTAGGACCGCATACGCTGTGGAGTGTATTGTAAGCTTCAGCACCCACTAACTTCAATAAAGCACTTTTTTAGCATTTTCCTCGGTGATATCTAATTCCATAAAATGTAATTCCAGTTTTTGCTTCCACACTGCCCATTTTTCTCTTGATGGAGGGAATTCCGGCAACAATGTTGTATAATATTGATTTGGAGCAGTGTCTCGGTTGTGGCCGATATTTTCACGTGATTGAGAAACGCCTTCTGTTGTCATATTTATGACTTTTGTGTTTTTATTAAAATACACTTTGCTTATTAAGACGACTTGACAAATATAAAATATTGTGTTACGCACGCGGTTTTTTTTATTCGTGTTCTCTCCTTTTTTCTTTTGCGTTCCTCGTCGCCACTATAATGTCGTGGGGTCCGTGTAAGAAAATGAAAGAACAACCTCTACTTTAAGTAGGTGATAAACGAATGTCTTTTATTTCAGTTTCATTTGTTTACATACTTCATTTCGGAGTTGACAAACGAGAAACGTTGCCAGATAAGAAACTTATTCTAATTAATAGTATTGATACATATGAATATAACAAGGGTTAATATCACAGTTTAAGCCATCACTACGTACTGTACCGCACTGTCGAATGCGCGACCAAAAGTCCTTGGGACAACTAATACCAGAAAAGAAGCGTAGGGTATGCAATGCTTTAGCCTGGCGAATAAGACGGCGAGCAGTGGATCTGTATCTCTTAAAAATTTCTTTATTCCTATCACAGCTATTTTGCATATATGTCTTGAAAGCTAATTCTCTGTTAAGAATTGCAGTACAAACATCAGGAGTGAACCAACTGTACTTATTAGTTTGAACGATTTTTGTCTTTTCAGGTACATATGTGTTAAATAGATTAAGCAAAAAGGAGTTGAGAAATGATTGTTGACAGATAGTATTATTAGTAAGATATAATGGAGAAAAATCACAATTATTCACATCGCAGATAAGAGAGTTTAAGTTAATATTAGAGTAATCTCTATAGGACACCACCGAATGGGAATCCCCAGGACGATAAAAGTCATACTGCAACAACAGGAATGCGTGATGAGCATTAACAGCAGGAAGGTAGAATTGACTGCTCTTCCCAATTGCATCGCGACGACTGACAAGAGAATAATCAATTAATGAATTAGAGTTATGATTAATGTCAAAGTGAGAATGTTTGTTATTATGAGCAACAGACAGGTTGCATCTAGTAAGCATGTGTTGTAAACAAACAAACTAACGTGGCGATGTAATGAATACGTCCATCGATACTACCTAGCGCCAAAACGTCATAGGGAGAGTTTTTCCCAATGGCACATCGGGAATTTAACAAAAACACCAATGTCATCAGATTCGCCATTAAGAATGATGCAGATGTTAGACGAACGAATCTCAAAATTAAGCGACAGGCTAACGGAAGAACTCAAGAATATGCTTGAAAAAACTGAAGAACGCATAGTAAGCCAGATCAACAAGCGACTGTATGAAATCACAACAGATCTCAATAACGTTAAAGATCGAGTTCTACACCTGGAAAACTGCTCAGAAAAGGGATCAGAAGAAATTTCAGTTCTGAAATCGGATATTGAAACTCTAAGGATGCAACTATTAAAACAGGAGAATTCACACGTTGCCTGTGAAATCCGAGTAAATGGTATTCCATTTCAAAATGATGAAAAATTGCTCGATATCTTTAACAAGGTTTGCAACTCTATGAAAATAGTTACACCCAAGCTAAAATCTATTCACCGCCTGCAAAACAGGAATAATACGAAACAGCAAAACTCGCAAAATTCATGTCACCCTATGAAAAAAACTTTTTTTTTTCAAATCTGTTTCCGCCTACAAAAAACAAAACACAATTGGGTTCGAGTCGAATTCCTTATATTATATAAACGAAAATCTTCCCAACACAAATTATTACTTTCTCCAAGAAGCGCTTCATTTGAAGAAAAAAGGTTTGATCCAATCTGCATATACCTTTCGTGGCCTTGCTTACATTAAACGGCTCAATTCCAAAGAGCCAATATGTATTGCGGATAATAAAACCATCGACGACAAGGAACCGGATATACAAAATGAGTCACAACGCACATTTTCCAATGTCCGCAGTTAAACTTTTAAAAAATTTTCTACGGATAATTCACTCCAGTATATACTCAAAGTGCGAAAAAGCCATGGGAACGTCTCAGTTTGGATTTAAGGAAGGTATGGGAACCCGAGAAGCACTTTTTTCGATACAAACATTGGTCCAGAAATGTAAAAACGCACAAAAAGACGTATTTCTATGCTTCATAGATTACGAAAAAGCTTTTGTGTTACACGATAAGTTGATTGATATCCTCATCTCCATTGGCCTAGACCAGAAAGAAGTGAATTGTATCAAAAGTCTATATTGGCAACAAAGTGCACAAATAGAAGTGGACGGGGAAATGACAGATAGAATTGACATATCTAAGGGAGTGAGACAAGGGTGCATATTGTCACCTTTGCTATTCAATATCTACTCAGAAAATTTTTTTCATGAATCCATAAACAAAATCCCAATCGGCATTCATATAAACGGAACATTTCTGAACAACATAAGATATGCTGATGATACAACCTTACTGGCGCATAGCATATCTGGACTCCAGAACCTTGTGAATAAACTCGCAATACACAGCGAAAAATACGGTCTGAAAATTAACATCCGCAAAACCAAATTCATGGTTATAAGCAAGAAGAATGAACACAATAATACAACATAGAAAATTCACAATACCTATGTTGACAGAGTTAAAAGTTTCAAATACCTGGGAGTTGCAATAACTGAACAGCAGTCCTCGCAAGAAATAAGATGCAGAATTGAACTGGCCAGAGAAGAATTTTCAAAATATAAGAGAGTACTTACGAATCATGACATTAATCTTGAAACAAAGATTCGTTTTATCAAACATATGTCTGGTCAGTGTTATTATATGCAACGCAAGTATGGACTATTAAAAGTGCTGATATAAGAAGACTGGAAGCTTTTGAGATATGGATTTATAGGAGAGTACTCAAAATTCCCTGGACAGCCCATATGACAAATACCGATGTACTGAGAAGGATGCACTGCGAAAGAGTTATAAAAAGACGAAAGGCTGCGTACCTGGGGCATATAATGCGAAATCAAAAATATAAATTGCTACAAAATATAATCCACATAATGATAGAAGGAAGACCGTTAGAGGAAGAAAGGAGACAACATGGATGGATAATATTGGATAATGGCATCCGAGATACTACAACCCTATTATCAAAGGCTAGAGATAGAAATGCGTTTGCAGACATACTAAGCAATTTTTAAACAAATATTGTATATATACGTATTTATAAAAACAAATCTATTTATAATTGTATTGGTCGCTAACATTCGGAAAACGAATTGGCAAATAAAGAAGAAGAAAACTTTTATTGTCAAATTCTAACAATCTTGTTATTATATATTTTTTCTTAATTTACATGATGAGATTTTACGTAGATTTGCAGAATTGGTACCAGTGTAAACCTCTACTTACTTACTTAGTTGGCCCATTACAGAACATTTGTTCCATAGACCGAACTAAGAAAAGATCTCCACTCCTCTCTGTTTTTCGCTTGACTTTTTGGAATACCGCGCCTTTCCATTTCTTCATCCACTTGTTTGCTCCATCGAAGCTTAGGCCTGCCGATTCTGCGTGCACCGCCATGTGGCATGTATTCACACGCCTTTTTAGCGGGTTCATCATCGCTCATTCTCATGATATGGCCTTTCCAACGCAATCGTTGCATCACGATACGTTTAACTATATTCATGTCTTTGTATATCTTATATAGCTCGTGGTTCATACGACGTCGATATTCACCGTCAACGCAAATCGGCCCGTAGATCTTTCGAAGAATTTTCCTCTCAAACACACCAAGCACTGCCTTATCTGCTTGCGCAAATACCCATGCTTCGGAGCCATACCTTAGCACGGATAGTATCAGCGTTTTGAATAGTGTTATTTTTGTTTGACGAGATGTGGCTTTGTTTTTAAATTGCTTACTTAGACCATAGTAGCATCTGTTGGCCAATACAATTCTTCTTCTTATTTCACAACAGATGTTGTTTGTTGTGTTTATGGCAGTGCCGAGGTAGACGAAGTCTTTAACTACCTCAAAATTGTAGGTACCAACTTCTACAGTTGGTCCGAGCTCTATGGACGCTTTGCGCGTCGACACCATCAATTTGGTCTTTTCGCCGTTTACCGCCAGACCCACTTTCGCATATTCTGCTTCGACCTTCCTAAAGGTATCGGTTACTTCCTTTACTGATCGTCCCATGATGTCTATGTCATCAGCATAGGCAAGTAACATGTGGCTATTGGTGTAAATTGTGCCATTTCTTTTGACATTTGCATCTCGTATTACCTTTTCCAGCAAAATGTTGAATAGGTCACACGAAAGGCTGTCTCCTTGTCTGAAACCTCTTTTGGTACAAAATTCTTCGGAGAGGTTCTTTCCAATTTTAACTGAGGACCTAGTATCAGTTAAAGTCATCTTACAAAGCCGGATGAGCTTTGCGGGGATACCAAATTCAGACATTGCGTGGAATACATTTGATCGGATGGGACTGTCGAATGCTGCTTTATAATCGACAAAAAGGTGAAATATGTCGATCTGCATCTCTTGGGTCTTCTCTAGGATTTGCCGCAGGGTAAATATCTGGTCAATGGTGGACTTGCCAGGTCTAAAGCCACATTGGTATGGTCCAATTATTTCGTTGACCATTGGCTTTAGTCGTTCGCACAATAACCCTGACACTATCTTATAGGCAATAGGGAGAAGACTTATGCCCCTATAGTTTGAGCATACAGTCTTATCTCCTTTATTGTGGACGGGACATAGGATGCTCAGGTTCCAATCGTCGGGTACGCGTTCTTCCTGCCAGATGGTGCTAACTAGCTGATGCATACACCTTATCAGCGCGTCGCCTCCGGTTTTAAACAGCTCGGCTGGTAAGCCATCGGCTCCTGCTGCTTTATTATTCTTCAGCCGGGTGATTGCTGTTTTTACCTCATCTTGGCCGGGCGGTATACATTCTATACCATCTTCTGGGATTGGATCTGTGGTATCATCGTCTTCGCTACTATTGGATACCAGCAGATTGGAGAAATGTTCCTTCCATATCCTGAGCACGCTATCTGTATCTGTTACCAGATGTGCCTGTACCAAAGCCATCTGTTTGATGTTTCACTCTGTGGTAGAATTTTCGGACTTCATTCTGTCTCCTGTACATCTCGATTTTTTCACACTCCCGCTTCTCTCATTTTCTTGCGGAAAAGCCGTTTCTCTTCTCTCCTTTTCTCCCGATATCTCTCTCGCGCGCTACGCGTTGCTACTGATTGTAAAGTAGCTCTATATGCCGCATTTTTCTCTTCGGTAGCAGCACGACACTCCTGGTCATACCATGAATTCTTTTGTGGAGGTCTCTGGAATCCAAGTATGGATTTTGCGGCTGTTTGCATGGAGTGGGCAATATGTTGCCATTGTGTTGTTATGTTATCGGGACAAGGAGTGCTCGCGCTAAGCAATTGGGCTAGATGAGTGTAATATGCTGTGGCTATCTGTTTTGTTTGCAGCCTATCGATGTCCAACTTCCGCGTTGAGTCTGTTCGTGCTTTATTTGCAACGTTTAGACGGGTACGTACCTTTGCTGCAACAAGGTAGTGGTCCGAATCAATGTTTGCGCCTCGGAACGATCGTACATCCAACACGCTGGATGAATGTCTTCCATCTATTACAACATGATCAATTTGATTACTTGTTCTTTGATCTCGAGACAACCAGGTGCCCTTATGAATATCGAGATGATTAAATTTGGTACTGCTAACTACCATGTTTTTTGCAGCTGCAAAGTCTATCAGCCTCATACCATTGTCAGATGTTTCACTGTGGATTCTGAATTTCCCGACTGTTGGGCCAAAGATGTAAACCTCTAAACCGTACAAAATATAAGGCATAATTAAAGTATGTGCAAGTTTTAACTTAATGCTAGTAGAAAAACAACCATCCAGGCTGTACAAATGACGCAACATTAGATTTACTTGAGAACATACTCTAGATATATGACCAGTAAATTGCAACTTACTGTCTATATCAAACCCTAAGCAAGAAACAACATTAGAAAAAGGAACACTACAGTTTTGAATTATAATAGAATGCACCTGCCCATCATCTCTAAACTGACCAAATATTCCACATTTGGTTTTACCAATATTAACACGTATATTACTAAGAACGCAGATCCAATCCCAGAAGATGGTATAGAATGTATACCGCCCGGCCAAGATGAGGTAAAAACAGCAATCAACCGGCTGAAAAATAATAAAGCAGCAGGAGCCTATGGATTACCAGCCGAGCTGTTTAAATCCGGAGGCGGCGCGCTGATAAGGTGTATGCATCAGCTAGTTAGCACCATCTGGCAGGAAGAGCGCGTACCCGACGATTGGAACCTGAGCATCCTATGTCGCGTCCACAAAAAAGGAGATAAGACTGTATGCTCTAACTATAGTGGCATAAGTCTTCTCCCTATTGCCTATAAGATAGTGTCAGGGATATTGTGCGAACGACTAAAGCCAATGGTCAACGAAATAAGTGGACCATACCGATGTGGCTTTTGACCTGGCAAGTCCACCATTGACCAGATATTTACCCTGCGGCAAATCCTAGATAAGACCCAAGAGATGCAGATCGACACATATCACCTTTTTATCGATTATAAAGCAGCATTCGACAGTCCCCTCCGATCAAAGGTATTCCATGCAATGTCTGAATTTGGTATCCCCGCAAAGCTCATCCGGGTTTGTAAGATGACTTTGACTGATACTAGGTCCTCAGTTAAAATTGGAAAGAACCTCTCCGAAGAATTTTGTACCAAAAGAGGTCTCAGACAAGGAGACAGCCTTTCGTGTGACCTGTTCAACATATTGCTGGAAAAGGAAATACGAGATGCAAATGTCAAAAGAAATGGCACAATTTACACCAATAGCCACATGTTACTTGCTTATGCTGATGACATAGACGTCATGGGACGATCAGTAAAGCAAGTAACTGATACCTTTATGAAACGGCGAAAAGACCAAATTGATGGTGTCGACGCGCAAAGCGTCCATAGAGCTCGGACCAACTGTAGAAGTTGGTACCTACAATTTTGAGGTAGTTAAAGAGTTCGTCTACCTCGGCACTGCCATAAACACAACAAACAACATCAGTTGTGAAATAAGAAGAAGAATTGTATTGGCCAACAGATGCTACTATGTTTTAAGTAACCAATTTAAAGACAAAGCCACATCTCGTCAAACAAAAAATACACTATACAAAACGCTGATACTACCCGTGCTAATGTATGGCTCAGAAGCATGGGTACTTGCGGAAGCAGATAAGGCAGTGCTTGGTGTGTTTGAGAGGAAAATTCTTCGAAAGATCTACGGGCCGATATGCGTTGACGGTGAATATCGACGTCGTATAAACCACGAGCTATATAAGCTATACAAAGACATGAATATAGTTAAACGTATCGAGATGCAACGATTGCGTTAGCTAGGCCATATCATAAGAGTGAGCGATGATGAACCCGCTAAAAAGGCGTATGAATACATGCCACATGGGGGTGCACGCAGAATCGGCAGGCCTAAGCTTCGATGGAGCATACAAGTGAATGAAGAAAAGAAAAGCCGCGGTATTCCAAAAAGTCAACGAAAAATAGAGAGGAATGGAGATCTTTTCTTAGTTCGGTCTATGGAACAAATGTTCTGTAATGGGCCAACTAAGTAAGTAAGTAATTACTACGAACACACCAATCGCATATACGCCCAAGATCATCGTCCAAATTACGAATACAGTCCGAAAGTACGCCAGAGGAACACGAGGTAAATAACTGAATATCATCTGCATAAATACTAAGCTTGGAGTTTAGTACAGATTCACGAAGATTATTAACATATAACATGAAAAGTAGTGGCCCTAAAATAGAACCCTGAGGGACACTAGCGTGCAGAGGAGATACATTTGACAAACAACCATTACTGACGACAATTTGCGACGTATTGAGTAGAGAAGATCGAATAAGATCACAAGACAAATAAGAAAAGGGAAACTCTTTAAATAACTTACGCACCAGAATATTGTGATCAACAAAGCCAAAAGCTTTATTTAAATCCAGTATTGCAAGAATTCCCGGATTTTTAACATCTATGCAGTGACGAATTTCATCAGTTAAGTGTACCATTAAAGATGTAGTACTATGGTGCTTACGAAACCCAGACTGGTAGACGTCTATGAGAGAAAGTGAGTCCAAATGAGTACAAATTTGTTCCTTAAGCAAAACTTCAAAAACTTTAGATAAAGCTGGTAGTATGGAGATAGGTCTATAGTCAGAACACAAAGACCCAGAAGTTCCTTTCTTTAATATAGAAATTACCTTCGAAAACTTCCAATCCGAGGGAAATTCCCGAGTCATAAATATGGTGTTGTAAAAATGCAATAGATGAGACGATATATAGGGATATATTAATTTAATGAAATTTATAGCATTAGATTTAATACGATTTATTGCACAAAATAGTTCTTGTTCACTAATGTTGCGAAAATTAAGGTCATTGTCACGAGCCACACGAGAAGAATTAAAATGAAAGGGAACAGAGTTCGATCTTGCGGAGGTAAAAAGAACCATTTAAATCTTAGGGTTAATATCACAGTTTAAGCCATCACTACGTACTGAACCGCACTGTCGAATGTGCGACCAAAAGTCCTTGGGACAACTAATTCCAGAAAAGAAGCGTAGGGTATGCAATGCTTTAGCCAGGCGAATAAGACGGCGAGCAGTGGATCTGTATCCCTTAAAAATTTCTTTATTCCTATCACAGCTATTTTGCATATATGCCTTGAAAGCTAAGTCTCTGTTAAGAATTGCAGTACGAACATCAGGAGTGAACCAACTGTACTTATTAGTTTGAACGATTTTTGTCTTTTCAGGTACATATGTGTTAAATAGATTAAGCAAAAAGGAGTTGAGAAATGATAGTTGACAGTTAGTATTATTAGTAAGATATAATGGAGAAAAATCACAATTATTCACATCGCAGATAAGAGAGTTTAAGTTAATATTAGAGTAATCTCTATAGGACACCACCGAATGGGAATCCCCAGGACGATAAAAGTCATACTGCAACAACAGGAATGCGTGATGAGAATTAACAGCTGGAAGGTAGAATTGACTGCTCTTCACAATTGCATCACGACTACTGACAAGAGAATAATCAATTAATGAATTAGAGTTATGAATAATGTCAAAGTGAGAATGTTATTATGAGAAACATACAGGTTGCATCTAGTAAACATGTGTTGTAAGCAAGCAAACTTACGTGGCGATGTAATGTCGAAGTTAAAATCTAACACTATTTTCATATCTAGTGACAATATCAAGCACACAGTTTTCTAAAAATTCAATATCACCATATGGTAAGTATGTAACCCCGACTACAAGAATATAACAAGAAACATTAATTTACACAAATAATATCTCACATCTGGATTCAGAAACTGAAAGTATAACTTTAGAGTTAAGATCGGCAGAGGCGTCCATCAGTGATCAAAATTTCAGGATTCTTGCTCCTCGCGTTTGCTTAATACAATGGATACCATATTTAGTACCCCTTTGGTATTTTTCGTACCTTTCCAAAAAACCATTTACACAAAAAGAAATTATACCAAATCCTGTACCATTTTGTACTTTTACTTATTAGAGTAATCTCTATAGGACACTACCGAATGGAAATCCCCAGGACGATAAAAGTCATACTGCAACAACAGGAATGCGTGATGAGAATTAACAGCAGGAAGGTAGAATTGACTACTCTTCACAATTGCATCACGACGATTGACAAGAGAATAATCCATTAATGAATTAGAGTTAGGATTAATGTCAAAGTGAGAATGTTTGTTAATATGAGCAACAGACAGGTTGCATCTAGTAAGCATGTGTTGTAAACAAGCAAACTTACGTGGCGATGTAATGTCGAAGTTAAAACCTCCCACAATAACAATATTTTCATATCTAGTGACAATATCAAGCACACAGTTTTCGAAAAATTCAATATCACCATATGGTAAGTATGTAACCCCGACTACAAGAATATAACCCGAAACATTAATTTGCACAAGTAATACCTCACATCTGGATTCAGAAACTGAAAGTAAAACTTTAGCGTTACGATCGGCAGAGACGTCCATCAGTGATCAAAATTTCAAAAAATTCCTCCGCGCGTTTGCTTAATACAATGTATACCATATTTAGTACCCCTTTGGTATTTTTCGTACCTTTCCAAAAAACCATTTACACAAAAAGAAATTATACCAAATCCTGTATTATTTAGTACTTTTCATAGTACGTATTTCCAAAGTCATCTATCTACATATCTTAACCCCACACTCAAAACGCAGTCTTACAAAATTCCAGGATTCCCGCTCTATCCCTTTCCCAAAATCTAAATTGTACCAAATTTAGTACCATTTAGTATCCATAAGTACTAATTTTCAAAACTACCTCAATCCTAGTCTTCAACAATAATCTCAATTCCGAATTTCAGGATTCCAGATTTCAAATCCCCATTGTACCAAATTTAGTACTTTGTCATACACATAAGTACGAATTTCACAAACTACATCAATCCTACACTCCAACAATCTCAATTCCAAATTTAGGGAGAACATTTCGTTCCCATAAGTACCAATTTCTATAACTACCTCGATCCTACACCGCAATAGAAATCTCAATTCCACATTTCAGGATTCTAGCTCTATCCGTTCACTCAAGTCCCCATAACACCAAATTTAGAATCATTTAGTACTTTTTATACCCTCCACCATAGGATGGGGGTATATTAAGTTTGTCACTACGTTTGTAACTACTCGAAATAATCATTGTAGACCCCACAGACTATATATATATTGTTACGAATGTAACTGATAGGTTTAAGTTAATTTAGTTTAATTTCCGTTAAATTAAAAATTTGAATTGTAACGTAAAGTTTTATTACGCAGTTACTTTATTTAAGCAACAACAACTACCATGTAGAATCATCTTCATCATTCTAATTAACCTTACATGTTACTGATGTGCCTTTGTTTCCATTTGTTTTGCCATAATCATTCAATTATCGCCCAGTATGTGTTTTACTTTCTTGTATAATAGTCCATTACGTCATGTCTGCCTTCTGTGTTTGTATCCCGTATATGTGTGTTGTTGTTGTTCGTTTGGTGCGAGTGTGCGTCTGTGTGTTTGTTGTTAGTTGGCTTCTCGAGGTTGCCAGATGCATGCTCTAGATACTTCCAAACGATACCTGTGGGCATATAAATATCAGTTGACGGGCCAACAGTGATCAGTGATGAATTTTATCGCGAAGTGTAAACATCGACTAGTAAAGAAGTAAAGTAACACTGTGTACTTAGCTATAACAGTCAGTTCCGAATAAGTGTAATAAAGTAAATAAAGCATTGTAGAAGCGTAATCTAAAACGAACCCTGTTTTATTTGGTACAAATTGTATCGGGGAATAAAACTACGTCTACACGGAGATTAGTTAAACCTAATTCCGTAACAATTGGTGTCAGAAGTGGGATAAAATGGGTCATTTTGGGCGAGTTACGTACCGACACTCCACTCTTCCCCTTGACATAAGTCAAATTATAAACAAATACACATAAAATAATGTATATGTGAATGTGATGTCGACGAATTATGCATAAAGCAATAACTTTATGTTTAATATCGCCGAATCATCACATTTAACACGAGTTTCCCATACAGGGCAAAGAACGACAAACTGCAAGACAAATGACATCAGCATTTGCCGTTGCATTTGTTGAATTTGCACTTTTGGTATGGGAAACCAAAAACATAGACACTGTCGACAACATTTTGAAAAGCAGAATAAGTTTAGTTTTAAAACAAGAATAGAACAATAAAGTTCGGTCAATTACGAAAAAAAAACTGAAGTTTTATTTTTCAACAAACGTAAGTGGCGCAGTCGGGAAACAACTGCATAAAACAATTCCGAAGAATTGTTGTACTAAATTTTGTTTATTAATTTATAAAGAACACGATACAGTGAAAATTCTATACAAACAGAGAAAAAACCTTTTGCTAAATACAAATAGAAATAAATAAAAAAGACACGATAAAGTGAAAATTCTATTCAAACGGAAAAAAACGAAGTAACCAAAAAGAAAAAGAAATCATGTCCAGAGGAGACACTTTCGATAAGAACAGAAACATAGCTGGAGAAGAAATGGAAATGCTCATGAAAACAATTAGAAGGCAAGAGGATGCCTTAAATAAACTGCAAATAGAGCTCCAACAAACTAGACAACAAGTGAGCAGTGAACAACAGAAAGATCAAACAGCAGTTGAAGATGTAGAAAACCATAATTTTACCCTCTCGCCAATGGGTGTTTCGACACAATTCCGCCAGTTAAAAAGTTTAGAGAAAGACCACTGTGCAATGGCCTTCATTGCTTCCGTCGTAGCTATAATGGCGGTATGCCCCAAAAATAACCCTCAATTAGGAACCCTGGCCATGGCAATTATTGTAAATAAAAAAATTTTGGGAAAGGCAGGGGAATACATTCGAGGCCTTGGACACGAAATTACATGGAACGAAATAAAAGACAAACTGATGGAGTATTACCAACCCAGGAGGACTTATGCAGATGTCTTCAATGATTGTAGAAATGTTAAAGTAAGTAACCTTAGAGAATTATTTTCATATTTCGAGAGAGCAAAATCAGAATTATATAAGATTTACACATATGTTAAAAGAAAACCGGAAATATATGAACCATTGAGAGTCGATAGGGATCTAGTCAACCTTCTAATTGAGAAAATAGACACTCCTCTAAGAATACATATAAGTCAAGAGAATTCTCTAAATGAAATCATAGTAAAATATACACAAATTAGAGCTCTAGACGACCCAAGAGCCATTCACTTTCATTACAAAATCAAAAATAAGAACAACAAATACTCAAATAAACAAGGACCAGCAAATTATTCTAATACACAACAACCACAATCTCAGACTAATAATCAAAGACTGCAAAGTTTTACGTCTAATAATCAACCTCAATTGAGAAAATAGACACTCCTCTAAGAATACATATAAGTCAAGAGAATTCTCTAAATGAAATCATAGTAAATAACACAAATTAGAGCTCTAGACGACCCAAGAGCCATTCACTTTCATTACAAAATCAAAAATAAGAACAACAAATACTCAAATAAACAAGGACCAGCAAATTATTCTAATACACAACAACCACAATCTCGGACTAATAATCAAAGACTGCAAAGTTTTACGTCTAATAATCAACCTCAACATTATAATAACATTCAAGAAACTAATTCATATAAACCAACTCAATCTTATGCAAAAAACCAACAAACTGAATACAACACTAACAAACCACAAACTCGAACTAATTTCGACAAACCTGTCCAACAACAATTCGGTCAGAACTTTAATAAATATAATCAGAATAGGGCGGATAGACAAAAAAAATCTAGTCAAACCAAAATGAGTATAGACACCCAGAATTCGTACCAATCCTCAATGGACATTGGCACCGTAGAAAAACATGTAAATTTTTCAGACCCGCCTCAACGCACCGACTCCCCATAATAACAATAACAATTAACAAGCAACACGTTAGATGTTTAGTAGACACTGGATCAGAAGCCAGTGTAATTAAACCTGGAATCCTTCGTGGATTTCCCAATAATAAACTACAAACTCCTATAATGTATAGAACCCCAGCAGGTACAGGTAAAATTGAATTTGAAATAATTACACCAATTCCGAAACAATTTATCGCCGAAGGCACATTAATTTGGAAGGTAGCAAACCTTCCTAGTGGAAAATATGACGCAATAATTGGTATGAATTTTTTAACTCCATTCAAAGCTAATATAAATTTACAAGACAACTATATAAAAATATGTGGAAATAAACTGTTTTTTGACGATTTCTTACTTTGCCCTTTTAAGTATGAAGAGATTTGCAATGTAGAAAAAGTAGACGTGACGGATACTTTAGATAACATAAAACTATCTCATTTGAACAGTGAAGAATCGAAGAATATAAAGAATCTATTACACCAATTTAATGATTTATTTTATAAAGACGGGGACAAATTATCCGCAACCACCGACATATATGACAAGGCGATATACTCAAAAATTTATAGATATCCTCAAATTCATGAAGAGGAAATACGGAAACAAAAAACAAGCAAATGCTGAAAAATAATATTATAAGAGAAAGCAACTCACCATATAACAGTCCATTATGGATAGTACCCAAAAAACTAGATAATTCTGGTGTACAGAAATGGAGACTTGTTATCGATTATAGAAGACTTAATGCTAATACAGTCTGCGGTAAGTTTCCGATACCAAATTTAACAAATATACTAGACAAACTGGGAAATGCACAATATTTTTCTACAATTGACTTAGCTAAAGGCTTTTATCAAATTCCAGTAAAAGAAGAAGATATATTAAAGACAGCATTTTCAACTCCTTATGGTCATTATGAATTCATTCGTATGTCATTTGGACTAAAAAAAGGCTCCATCTACATTTCAACGACTTATGAATTCAGTACTTCGAGATCATATAAATAAAATTTGTGTCGTATACATGGACGACATTTAAGTATTTAGTACCTCACTAAAGGAACATATACAGAACTTAACATTAATTTTTAAAGCCTTAAGGAAAGCTAAACTGAAAATTCAAGTTGACAAGTGTGATTTTCTTAAAACGGAAACGCAGTATTTAGGACATATACTAACAAACAAAGGTGTGAAGCCGAATCCAAATAACATATCTGTAATTCAAAACCTCAAATTACCGACAACTGAAAAGCAGATAAAATCTTTTCTTGGAATGACAGGATTTTATCGCAAATTCATAAAAGATTATGCAAAAATTGCTCATCCCTTGACAAAATGTCTTGGTAAAAATAAAAAAATTAATATAGATGATCCAAGCTATATTTTAGCATATGATAAACTTAAAAATATAGTAACTTCAAGCCCAATTTTGAGATACCCGAATTTTCAAAAGAAATTCAAAATAATAACAGATGCAAGTCAATTTGCTATTGGGGCCGTCTTAATGCAAGAAGGACATCCTATAGCTTATGCGTCTAGAACATTAAATGTTCATGAAACTAATTATGCCACAATCGAGAAAGAGTTGTTGGCAATAGTTTGGGGCGTAAAATATTTCCGACCATATGTATATGGTAGGGAGTTCGATCTAGAAAGCGATCATCAGCCACTGAAGTGGTTAATGGCAAAATTTTCTGGCAAAGATATAAGTCCTCGCCTTCAAAGGTGGCTTGTAGAGCTAGGAGAATACCAATTTAAAATTGACTACATAAAAGGTAAACACAATTATATCTCTGATTTTTTAAGTAGAATTAATTGTGATAATTGCGAAATTAACCAATATGGCGAAATTAACGTATTGGATCCCGAAGATCCAAACTATGATATAACTAATGAAGACCATATACATAATAATATTGACCGTGATTCAGATAGTTGTTCATCAGATATCGAATCTTTAGATGTTGAGACTTCCCATTCCCAAGAGGAAGAATTAAATGACCATTTCCCAACTCTTGATACTGTCGTGAACAGGTTTAAAAATCGAATTATAATAACAGAGCATAAGGAAACTGAAGAAAAATCAATTTTTGGCAATAGACGTATTTTTATTGACAGAAGAGACATAGTGGAAAATAAAATAGAAGAAATACTCCAAGGGATCACAAAAAAGGCAAAGTTGAAATTTTTTCCGAAATTGGAGACAGAATTTTTAACAATGTTCAAAACAAAATAATAGAAATGTACCCTGGAAATAGCAACATAAAATTTGTACGATGCTCTCACTTTGCAAAAGACATAGAAGATGTAGAACAACTTAAAACCCAAATATCATACTTCCACAAAGAAGAAACTGGACATTCAGGCATACTACCAACATATGAAGGTCTGAAACACAAGATATACAATCCAGAACTCAAAACAACAATTCATAACATAATAAACAATTGTCATATTTGCTCATCGTCCAAATACGATAGAAATCCAATAAAACCAAAATTTATTTTCACAGAGACCCCTTCTAATATCAATGAAATAGTTCATGTAGATACTTATACAAACAGAAAACATTCATTTATAATTTTTATTGATAAGCTTTCAAAACACGCCGTATCCTTCCACCTACCTGACAGGCATAGTTCTACAATTGTTCAAAAAATTAGAGAATTTTTATCTATAAAGGGTACAATAAAGAAATTTGTTTTTGATAACGAATTTAAGTCCAATAATGTAATAGAATTTCTAAACAAAGAGAGATTTTCACGTAACTAAGCCAAATAGTCATACAGGAAATGCAGATATTGAAAGGCTAAATAATACTTTAACTGAAAGAATTAGGAGTTTAAATTTAGAAGAAAAAGTGGATATAATAGAACAAATGGCAAAATCGATTTTGTTTTACAACGACTCATTTCATAGTACTATTAAATGTACAAGCTCAATATGGTATTGTAAAACCAGAGGATTTAAAGAAGAGGATAGATGATACAAAGAAAAGGGTTATTGATAGACGAAATACACATAGGGAAACATATTGTGAAAAAAGAAAAGAAGGCTATATAAAAAATTATAAAAGCCTTAGGCATAAGGAGGAACCAAAATTCTGGATACAAAACCTCAAAGAAATTCATGAAACAAACATTAAAAGACAAAACAAATTTCATTCTTTAACACTTTCAGACGATAACCCTGAGAACAACACTACTCATTCTGTTGACATTCGTGAAAGCAGACCTCAAAATAACACCAATAGTGAGCAATAACTCATATACCGTCATAAACATATTTAACAGCGAGATAGTGAATGAAACTAAAATAATATTACACATTATTCGACCTTACGAGATACTATATATCACTGACTCTCTAGAACAGAACACAGTTAACATGAGTAACAACTACAAATCTATTTTAAACTCACAAATAACTACTATTAGAACAAAAATTAAATCTATCATGCCATCAAATAATCGGAAAAGACGTGGACTTTTAAATGTTGTTGGATCAGTAAGTAAATGGCTCTTCGAAGTGATGGATGATGAAGATAGGAAAAATATAATGGAGAAACTAGACACTTCAAGAAGTAATAACCATAACATTATCCAAAGTGTAAACCATCAAATTACAATAAATAATCATTTTAACGATGGTCTATACCTAATAAAAAATAGTATTTTAGAAGACAGAAAAAAGATTAATATGGCAATAAATGGAATTGTAACCCAAAATTCTGATATAAGAAATCATTTGCTATTTAACGAACAATTAATGAAATTAAAATTCCTTGAAAGCAAGGTTGACCAAATCTTAGAGAATATATACTCTGCGAAACATAATATATTTAACCCGTCAATACTAACGTCCGAAGAAATGGAAAAATATGGTTTAGATTTTTATAAAATTAATTTAAATAAAATGGGAGTACTATTATATAAAAATGATAGTCTAGTGTTTTCAATAAAAATACCGATAACGTACATAACAACATATGTAAAAATATATTTTACCCATTTCTAACAACAAATTGTATGAAATTGAGGAAAAACAAGAACCAGTAGTTCTTACTAATAATATAACATATACATATTATGCCGATAAGGCTTTAAAGGATTTAAAACCATCAAAACATTGCATATTAAAAGAAAATTGTAAACTAGTTTATAATAATAACACATCCATTGAAATGCTTGACGATGAAACCATTATAATAAAGAATGCTCTTAGAAAGCTACTAAAAACTGACTGTATAGACAAATCTAATCACACACTAAATGACAATAATACTGTGATGTTTTCTAATTGTAAAATAGTTATACAAGAAGAAATGTTTTCAAACCGAAAAGATTATTATATCGAAAAAGTGCAAGATATAAATAATTACAATGCCAATAATTTTAGAAACAAAATAAATTTTAATGATATAATATTAAGCATGATACAATGATACAAGGTAACCTCACGCTCACAGCTCACAGAGTTGTATTAGCTTTGCCGTCCCTTCATTGACAAAATTATTTTGACAAACTTTGTATGTCAGGTTTATTTACATTTTAAATTCCAAACCAATTTAATAAAATTTTTTTAATTTAAAATTTTCAGACATATGGGAGTCAATTTAGCGCTATACGTCTACCTGGCTGGAGAATAACTCTCGAACGGATCAGCCTATGTGGTCCAAATTTTGGTCCTCGAAATATCTTTCCAAGCATTGATCAATTTCACATTAGCTGCTGTGACATAAAGCATAAATTTGTTTGCGGATTTATAATTTCACAGAGGTTAAAACATATGTTCTCCAGCATCATATAAAAGCTAAATCTGTATACCCTCCATGATCGTCCGTCTATCTAGCTGGTGCGCAAGATAACTCTCGAACGGATCAACCTATTTGGTTAAAATTTTGGGAATCGTAATATTTTGACATCGTTTAGGTTCGAAGATCGGCCCACATATTCCGGTACCACCCCAACAAAATCTCAAACATTTTCGCTAAAGTGGTGCACACGATAACTCTCGGACTGATCAACTAACTGAGTCCAAATATAGCATTTCTTTCGGGCCTAGATCAGGTATGGACTATATCGTTTCAATCTTTCGAGTACCTCCACACAAAATTTTTCCTTAAATGCATTTTATTTGATATTGCACATCGTAATATTTATTTCAAATATGTGCATGTCCTTGCTTACTGACATAATGACCAAAAGGTAAAAAAATCTTACAAGAAAATGACTCGAAGATGGAATATGGCGTCTCGAAAATTTAATAGCTCGTAGTCACTGTGATTATGACTACAACATTATATTATGTTTTCCCCGGGAAAAGCAACACGTCCCATTTTCATTTCGATAGATATCGCGCCCAGTACTTTCAGTTGGTAAACGTATAAATTAGAGCTTTTGGACCACTACGTCAGAGAGCATGAACTTACTCACGAAAAACATAATATCGCTCCACAAGGAACAGCATCGGTATAAATATCCAAAGGATCTCCGAAAAGACCCTATCTAAACTGCACTTCAACAAAAAAGTTGAACTTTTATGGTGGAGGTACAATAAGGAGAAGCCCGATATGGACAATTTTAGAAGTTAAACTCAATTTGTACAAAATATTATCCATAGTTTGGATCAAATTGTTTGCTTTTTTCGTTCAAGAGATATATCGTGAACCATTTTAGTGACATTTTTTAACTTTTGGGTGAGGTACAGGAAGGTGTGGACCAATATTGTCCATCTTTGAACTTATACTAAGAATAGACTCCAAATTGTCTATAACGGATTTCGTCCAATCATACCTGGGGTCTAAAACGTAAAGACTGAGGGTATAAAAAGCGGAAGACTATGGCTAACTTCCGAAACATCAGTTGTTTTATAAATCTCTTAGGCATCCTATTCCATAACGTCGCTGTTGTGCATTTGAGAGAAGATTTTGCAACGGTGTGTTTTTTAAAATACTTTTACAATGCACGAGCAATAACTGAGACAACGCAGTTTTATGACTACACATCCCAAATAAATAACACAACCTTGAAGTCGACGGAAGAGCATTCCCAGCGAAGTCAACCCCAATCACAACGATCCATATCACCTCTTACTGTCCGCAAGGAACATTTAAAATACCAAATAGTTACATATATATCTTATAATTTTAATTTTCTATATAGTAGAAAAGTACAATAATAAATAAAAAGCACGTTTTAAGCCTTAATAAGAACCCATATTTTAATTACTATATTCCATCGGAACACAATTGTTCATTGGCTTCACTATCCAAAGAGGGTTCGTAACTAAACATTTCCTTGGGGGACAGAAATTAGCTCTTAGCAAAAATCCATTTCCTAATAGTGACTTGATTCCCTGAGGTTTTTGTATAATATTGAGTTTGATTTGTGTTCCGGATTGACCGTCGCCACTAATTTCTTCTTCTACATGTTCTGGGCGTTGACACACATATTTGCTGATTGGTCTGACTTGAGTCTGTAAAAGAAATTTTTGCATATTTACTGCATCCTTTTGTCAAACTATAAGAACTATGAAGCGATAACATACCTTTTTATTTCTTCATCGTTGGAGAAATCTTTAGTTTCTTCACTTTCCCATGAGGCGTTTTCTGGTTTCTTATCTTTTATACGGAGACCACTGGCTTTGTCTAAAATCTGCAATGACAATACAAATATATTAAAGTTTACTTCCGAGAAACAGAAAAACGCAATTTCGATCTGCTTCTAAATAAATACACAGATATTTTAACGAGTTTTCACATTGATCGCGATGTCCATTTCATTTGCGCACACTGCTTACCATTTTTGTTGACAATTTTTCCCAAAATTACGAAAATATTCAAAAATATATATTTTTTCTGTTCCAACAATTTGTATACACAAACGTAAACAGTGTGTTGTTTTTGTTGTAATTGACATACAATAACAACAACAACTTTCATATTGTTTCGATACAGTGTTGTATTTGGCAGCTCAAGGACTGTTTTTTCAAATGAGATTACCTTCTTTTTCTGCCATGAATATTAAGTAATTTCAAAAATATTGAAAAAATTGAAGAGCTCAAATTTCATCAAAATATATCTTATTCTTTAATATTAATGTTATTTGTATTTATTATGATAAGCACTATAGTTATTATATATATGTGTAAAGGAAAAACATTAAAAGTAAACATTAATGAAAGCATTCAGGCGAATACTTTATCAAAGGGGGGAGGAGTTACGTACCGGCACTCCACTCTTCCCCTTGACATAAGTCAAATTATAAACAAATACACATAAAATAATTCTTTCCAATATATGTGAATGTGATGTCGACGAATTATGCATAAAGCAATAACTTTATGTTTAATATCGCCGAATCATCACATTTAACACGAGTTTCCCATACAGGGCCAAGAACGACAAACTGCAAGACAAATGACACCAGCATTTGCCGTTGCATTTGTTGAATTTGCACTTTTGGTATGGGAAACCAAAAACATAGAAACTGTTGACAACATTTTGAAAAGTAGAATAACACTGTGCAACATTTTTGAGCCAATCGCGTGCAAACAACTTCTGTCCAGAATTTTATGAAAGAAGAGGACCAATAGGCAAAAACCATATTTGGGTTTTGTTTTCTTAGATCGGGTTCGGTTTTTATGGCCTTATCTAAACATGGTTAAAGATCGAATTTTTAAAACAAATCGGGCGCTGTATCTCTGAAACCAATACGAATCTTGTTTTGACATCTGCAGCAAACTTGTAGTTAAGAACAAGAAGAAAATATTTGGAGGAATAGTGAACTCGAAAAACTGCATTTATTGCCTCAAATTTTATAATATATCTAAAAATTCTATAATTTGTGTATATTTCGCAGCGTATCTCCCAAAATGTTAAATTCTTTTTAATTTTGCCTTTTGGGAAAATATTCTCTGGAATGTAATACACAACTCTTCAGAACATTATATTGTTGTAAAATGCCGCTATCGCCTTGTTTATAGCAAATTTTTCAACAACAATTTGGTAAATATTTCAATAATTCATTGAAATCCCCAACATGAGAATAAACAGCCTGTGTGAACATTGTTTGAAATAAGTTTTGTAAAAGGTATGTTATGAAATACCGCTTAAACAACGTGAAATAACAATTTTAGAGTTTCAGAATGTTCTGAAGAATTGATGGTCACATTATTTGGAAAATTTTTAGAATGGTTACTAGTTTAAACACACAACAGTTTAGTTTTTACTAACCAGAATTTCAGAAATTATGTAAACTTGTTTATATTTTAACGAGTTTGATGCGCTAGATGCAGCTTTTCCTAGTTCATCTGTTTGACACATAAGTTCTACTACTTTAGTGCTACAATATGGCTGAAGACTGCAAAGCAAAGTTCTTATTAGTTTCGGAGATAAAGGTCCGATTACTGGAAAAAAGGCTCATTTTAGGTCTGTTTAGATGAGGCCATAAAATCTAAACCCGATCTAAGAACACAAAACCCAATTAAGGTTTTTGTAGTCTCAATATGTACTTTCAGAAAATGTCCGTTAGAAGTTGTTTGCATTTCCAGTGTTGCACAGTGTAAGTTTAGTTTAAAAACAAGAATAGAACAATAAAGTTCGGTCAATTACGAAAAAAAACTGAAGTTTTATTTTTCAACAAACGTAAGTCGCGTGAATGTAGAGCGAAGCGCAAGCGATCGAGGTCATTGTCACCACGCCCGCCGAAAGAAAATAAAAGGGTGGCTCAACGTTCCACAAATGAGTCACCGTTAAACTAAATCGAGCCAGTCCAGCGGGGCATGAACTGGCTCTCATCGACGACGGCCCCACAATCTCCATAGCGATTGTACAGCAGAAAAACCACAACCTTACAACAACTGGTTACATCAATGGCGACAAGCGAATTCTGTAGTGGACGTTTTCACCTACAATTTTTGTTCGAGTGAACACTTACGAAAATCCGCACAAACCATACATCATGGATACCAACAGTTTCAGTAACACAATGATTTAATACGTTGATATAAACACTTTTTATTTAATCTGGATAATTCACTCGTGGGTTCCACAATTCCAATGGCAATTATGTAGCATACACCTTCTTATCCATTTGTTAGTTTTATTAACACATATTGGACTGCAACTACTTTTAGGTTTCTATTCGATTTCTGTGGAAAGAAAAACAAGCGCACATAAGTATATGATTTCAAAATATGAGTTTTTGCTTACCAAAGTTTTCCAAATTAGAGCATTCAAAGTTATTCAAAGTTGGCGAATTCCATACATATGTATATTTAGCTCCACATATGTATAATTTTGTTGCAATAGTCCCTCGCTTATCTGAAGAGGATAAAACGCAACATTTAAATCGGATTCAAAAATTAAAAAGTCTCCTCATTATCTTACCTATGTAAGTATTTGCATAGAATAAATTGTTCAGATTTGTTGCTTCCTCCCGTACATAACAAATTGATTTGTTTTTGTAGATTTTTGTTTTGCTCACTGCAGACAATCGTTTTACTTGTTCCCTTTTGGTACATAAAAGGCATAAAGTAATCAGGTTGTACAGTACTAGAATTAGTATCTGCCTAACCAACAAGAGAACAGAAGATGAAAATATCATCATGCAAGATGTTTTTATAAAAGAAATTCTGGTTTCGTCGGGAAAAGATTCTGATTTGCCCTCTAAGGTTGGTATTATTTTAACATCTTGTTCCAAAGTTATGACATATTTTAATGGAATAATACTTTAGATTGACGTATTATTATACGAAATTGCCGATATACAACAACCAAACGTATACCATTGCGCCACTATAGGAAAAATCTTTGGAACTCCGTTTAACAAATTTGCCTAGGTGGAATACAATCTGTTTGCAAGTGGAAGTGTGATCTATATTTTGTTAAACCAAATTTGGGAAGCCCCATTAGCCTTCAAGCAACTAGCTTGTAACCCGAGAATTAGTGTTGGAGTTATGTATTGTGCAGCAGGTTATAAGGCTGAACTAATATAATTGGCCACAATCCATCTAATCATCAACCGAGCGGTTCCAAATGTACGTTGGTTTGGAGCAGCTCGCAGTGGCATAAAGTGAATAACCACACATTCTACTATAACCAGCATTCACCAATCGCTGTAACATCATCCTCTGAAAACGGCGCTTTTGTGTAGTGTTAATACATGCCAAGGGTACAAGGAAACCTGAAGAAATTTCAACACAAACAACTCAAGAAATAGTACCAAGTTATAATCGAAAGCCGAATCATATTAGTTCCCCTTCAGCCTGTCCATAGACTTGCTGACAACCAGCTCATAAACGCGTAGAGGGTGATATCTAAATAGTGTTTAATGAAGTCTTTTTATCGTGCATACACAAGATTACCACTTAGCTAATTACATCGTTTTCTAATTGCTCTGTTCCCATTTTTTTATATACAAGTGAAATCAGAAATCAAATGTCATTCTACATAATTGTGTCTTAAATAATCTCAAAATTAGAGTAAACGCTTGAACTCAAAACCTCCAAATTATCCGTGACAAAAAATACTCATAAATACATGTTAAAAGAGATGAATTTCTCATAAATTCGCTAAATATTAATAACATCACAAAATCAATATAGTTTTCTTCATGTTACTATATCCAAGCTAAATGGTAACGAAGCAATAATACATTAAAAATCAGAATCCATTATTTTGGGTGGGAGTACTTCCTCACCTCATAGCACAATGGAAATAATATCTAGAACCTTTTATTACAATTTGTAAAACGCTAACGAAAAAAAAAAACAAACATAGAGAATTCAAATCGTAAACCAATTTCATTGATAAAAAGAAATTCATTGATCAAAACAAAAACCAAAATCAAATAATATTCTCATCTAGCTATATCTTCTCTTGAGTAGAAGAAAACTACCTGAATCCAGCTCATGAACGAAGGCCTTCAACGTGAACGGAGAAACGGGTAAGCAAAACATGTAAAAAACGTACACTCATTATTTACATATTACTTATTGATTTTGATTGTTTTTGATATTTGTTGTTGCAAGAGACATGATGCTAGAGTAATCACAGAAGAGTCCATAGTAATATTTAATGGCAGTGTATAAATTTTTGCCTTGCTGTAGAGAATAATAAATCTCTGTTTCTTCATGATATTCTCTGTTTGTGATTTCTCGCTGCTATCACAATCTTACATATTTGAAATTGGAATATTTTGTCATTGTCTTTCATTCATAATTCTAATTATTCATGAGCAATGAGATAACCCTTTAGGGACCATATATTTTTTGTAGATACTATTAAGGATATAGTAAGATAATAGATTAAAACTCTAAATAATTGGTATATTGAGCAATAGTTATATTGTGAATAATTGATATAATATTAAATAATACATTTTATTGAACACTTAAAATCATTTGAAATATTGATGGAAACATTTGTTAGAAATATTTTTCTGTATTTTTTTTTAAATAATGGTCTGAATAAAAGGTTTTTGTATTTAATTATGGATTGCTAAACTAATAGACGTTTTCTTGCTTGAAATGGTTTAGAGGTCTGGAGTGTCTGAGATTTTGGGATTCTACGTACAAATTATACTGCCTGTAGAATATAGGTCGGCGAGGGTCATGAGGCATATCCTCTCAACATCAATTGAGAGTATGATCTATTACTAGGCATCGACTAATGTCAGAAACTACATTGTAAATTTAAAGTTTTATCTATTGCGGGGTATCTAATTGTAATTAAATTGTAAACTTCATAATCTGGTCCATTTTTTTTTTTGTTCTTTTAGTTTTTTTTTTTTTTTTTTTGATTAAAATAAATCAGGGAGTCTAAAATAAGGACGTAATGTGAACATGGCTTAAGTATGAGAAGGTCACGAATCCCCCCATCCGACTGTAGCTAGGGAAGAAAAGGCTCCCACCGACCTACCTCATGTTAAGTTTCTGAATGCCTTGAAAAATATTAAAACTCTGCTTTCCCACGAAATTTACTCGTGTTCATTACAGAATTTGGCGCCCAACGTGGGGCCGAAAAGATAAATACCCAGTCTTTTTGGCACTTTTTTTCTTCATTTTAAAGTTCAACTTTTCATGGGATATGGGAAATGCCCTTTTTATCGGGACATTAGGCATTGAATAGTTTTCATAACCTTACAGGAAATTCAACCAGGTGAGGTTTACTTCGCTCGAGCTGACCGTTTGCTTTGTGGAAACTTTTTCATTTCCTTTTAAACTGGTCACTGGTCATTTCAATTTCCATATTGTTTTGAATATATTATAATTTCAAAGAAACCTGTTGACTTTGTTATCAACATCTGTGATCTCTCCGGATATCATGTTATTGGCGTATGCTAATTCATGACCACTGGTCAACAGATAAGGATTTAGAGCAAGCAAATCCTTATGTTGGTGTTGTCCTAGTTTCTAGGAAATTTTAATTTATTCAGAACTCCATAGCCTTGCTTTGTTAACATTTGTTAGTCGAATTAGCCTACCACTCCTCCTCGATATTAGCAACATTTCAGCAAGAAACGTCATATATTTCGAATTTCGTTTTCACATTTTATAGTTAGGAAAAAACTATTTCGTACTGATTTAGTTCTACATATTTTTATAGTATTTGTATGTATACGTGCAAGCATACACTACCGCTCACTTGAATAGAACCCCCCTGCAAAATTTATTTCAACCTCCATTTTTTCCAAATTATACAAGATATGAAATTATTAAGTTTTATTATATTTTGCTTCATGTGTTTGGAGTAAACTTAGCCTTTCATTTGCATTCAAATCCAATTTGTATAAGAATTATGCAAGGAAAACAAAATAAAGTCAAAAATTGAAGTAAAAAATTGGCTCATTTGAATAGAACCCCCCTTTAAAACTTGGAAATACAGAAAGATTGTAGTAGAATATCAATGCATATTTACTCCATATTGAAAACGAAGTACTTTCAGAAATATTCAGTAAAAGTATATCGCTCCTGATTAAGGATACACCCGTATATCATGCTTTGGCAAGGATTCTTTAAATAATCGGGTGTAATGCCCAACAAACCTTGCTTTTTTCATTCAACAAGTTTATTTTTGGAAGATTGCTGTCTCCTTTAGTCGTACATTTTACGCATAAATCATTCCCATACATTTTAGAGAATATTTTCAACTCTAGAATATGGCGGTCCCGCAAGGACATCCGCATTTCTTTTCAAAATTTTAAGTTTTTGTGACACGAAGTGTACAAACATTTATAAAATCGTGATGAAATTTCCACACGGGATATCCAAAAATGTTACCCACTACTGGATATGTCTTTTTCAGAACTCCTTTGTAAATTGTCGTGCGCATTTAGGGCGAAAGTAATTGACGCCCAAGTCCTTCATAATTAGTAAGGACTATCCTTATTAAGTAAACAATTGCACAACTATAGAACTATTTTTTTCGCGTCTATTGAATGGAAGACCATCTTCTAAATTGTTTCTGTAGCGATGAATGTGCTTTTATGGTGCTGGAAGGCATTACTAATTATTAAGGACATGAGCGTCAATTTACTTCACCTTAATGCGTACGGCAATTTATAAAGGAGTTCTGAAACAGACATATCCAGTAGTGAGTAACATTTTTGGATATCCCGTGTGGAAATTTCTTCACGATTTTATAAACTTTTGTACACTTCGAGTCATAACAACTTAAAATTTTGAAAAGAAATGCGAAAATCCTTGCGGGTCCGCCATATTCTACAGTGGTAAATATTCTCTAAAATTTATGGGAATGATTTATGCGTAAAATATACGACTAAAGGAGACAGCACGCTTCCAAAAATAAACTTGTTGAATGAAAAAAGCAAGCTTTGTTGGGCGTAACACCCAATTATTTAAAGAATCCTTGCTAAAGCAGGATATACGGGTGTATCCTTAATCAGGAGGGATATACTTTTACTGAATATTACTGAAAGTACTTCGTTTTCAATATAGAGTAAATATGCATCGATATTCTACTACAATCTTTCTGTATTCCCAAGTTTTAAAAGGGGTTCTATTCAAATGAGCCAATTTTTTTACTTCAATTTTTGACTTTATTTTGTTTTCCTTGCATAATTCTTATAAAAATTGGATTTGAATGCAAATGAATGACTATGTTTACTCCAAACACATGAAGCAAAATATAAAAAAACTTAAAAATTTCATATCTTGTATAATTCGGAAAAAAATTGAGGTTGAAAAAAATTTTGCAGGGGGGTTCTATTCAAGTGAGCGGTAGTGTACATAAGCTATATCACAAGATACTACGCAATCTAAATTTGCTAGTCTTTTAATTTCTGGAAAATTTATTCAATTTCGATAAATTCCAAAATTTAATTCGGTTTGACACTATTGCTATATATTCAATAAAATCAGCTTGGAGGAACTCCAATTCAAGTCATTATTTATACATTGATATTTATTTACATGTCATATCCAACTAACCTTATAGGGAAATCTTGAGAACCGATTTTTTACCCTTTTATTGCTTTGCCTTTATCTGTACTTCGGTTGGTTATAAACTTTCAATCATGGCCGAAGCTTCACAGTCCCCTCCACCGGAAGAACAACCTCCGGTCGCTTCCTACGGAGGCCTTTCTTTGATTTGTGATGTTTGTCAAGAAGCCATGTATAAATCACAAGATTGTTTAATTATCAGCGAATGTTCTCATTCGTTTCATAGAGTTTGCATTGAGACATCCCTATCTTCATCTTCCATTTGCCCAACGTGTAAACGTCCATGCCAACTAAGCGAACTTCGCACCTTTACTTTTGCAACGAAACCTACTAAGGCAAGTAAGACCACAACCACAAATAAAAGTAGAGGCCGAGGAGCTATATCCAAATCCTACTATAACACCAGAAGTACTGCACGGAATTTATTCCAAGAGTCTTGTAACCATCCATTTAGTACTGGCACTGGCGCAAATGCTGATCTATTTAAAACACCGGATAGAAATAATAGCATCTTGAATCAGATAAATTGTGTTTCATATCCATTTCCAAATTTTAAAAATCCCCCACCAGTAATCAACTATCATGTTGATTATAATCATATAAATAAAATGATCGAATCTACAATTACTCGTCTTCTACAAACCGCTGGAATTTCCCAGCAAACACCCCAAAATAATAGCCCTCAAAATGCGCTTTCGAATTCTCCAAATGCCAATACTCATCAAGAAAATTTACCTCAAAATACTGACAAAAATATCAACACCAATAATTCGCATAAAATACCAAATTCTGCTCATCCTATTCCACAAAATATTCAAAGTGATACGACGTCTTCAACGTCAGGTAACTCATGTTCACATTCCCCATCCACTTCTCACAATTTACCTGCTGAGAAAATAACCTCAATCATCAACAATTGGAACTTGAAGTTCGATGGTTCTCCCAATGGGTTAACCATAGAAGAGTTCCTCTACCGCGTCACAACCCTTACAAAGGATACACTTAATAATGACTTCACGGCAATTTGTAGTAACCTCAATACCCTTTTAACTGGCAAAGCCCGTGATTGGTATTGGCGTTATCACAAACAAGCCAAGACCATCACGTGGGAATCTTTTTGTGAAGCTATATTAAATCAATACAAACAAATGAAATCGTCATTTGATTTACGGGAAGAGATGCGGAACAGGAAACAAAAACCTGGAGAATCGTATGATTCTTTCTTCGACGCTCTCTCCCTTATAGCTGATAGACTATCAACTCCTATGAGCGAAGGGGAGCTCATAGAAGTTATAGCTAGGAACCTACGTCCAGAGGTCCGACAGGACCTTTTATATGTACCAGTAAGATCGTTGTCTCATCTCAGAAAATTAGTGCAGATGAGAGAAAACTTTTTGAGTGACGAATACGTTCGTAAAAATTTGCCCACTCGCCCAATCAGCACCAATATGGCACCTCGGAGGTATGTAGCCCCTATTGAGAGTGACGAACCCCAAGATTTTGACCCCACTAATAGTCCTATAGTAGAGGCTATACACAAGTCTGACGTCACACCCAAATGTTGGAACTGTGACAAAGCCGGTCATCATTGGCACGATTGCCTCGAAGATAGGGAAATTTTTTGCTATGGATGCGGGGCCAAAAAGGTCTTTAAACCCCAGTGTACCTTCTGTTTGTCCAAAACCCCCTCAAAAAACTTCAAACCCATGGGTCAACACAAAGACCCGATCTAAATTGTGACCCTCAACCAGATCTAACTATTAACCAGGACTTTGAATCTAAACAACAAACCCTTACTGATTCCAAAATCAACCCCAAAAATGCTCAACAGTCTATAATTAAAATACTTGAAAGACCCAAATTTCCTCCAAATGATCTTCCCCAAAACGTATCGCGGATTTTATATCCGAAATTACCCCTTCATAAAAGATGGGAAATTTATATCCAAAAGAGAAATGAAATCTTTAATGTTTCTGCCATTCATACCACCAAACCAAAGCGTTCTACCCTTCGTCTCAGACGATTCTTCAAAATCAAAAAACTTTGTCGAAATATCCGTATTTCGACAATAATTGCAAATCCCACTGACATGCGCTATTATGCAAAGGTATCCTTTCTTGAGTTTGAGTAATACGGACTCCTGGATACCGGCGCGAACATAACTTGTGTTGGAGGCAAACTTGCCCAACACGATTTTTCTAAATAGGTAAACTTTAAACCTGCTAAAATGCATGTCAAAACGGCGGATGGTAATTCCCAGAACGTGTTAGGATGGATCGATGTCGACGTTTCTTTCAGAGGCGGAACAAAAAACATAAAAATGTTCATAATTCCTTCCATTTCTAAAAATCTAATCCTTGGAATCGATTTTTGGAGGTCATTTGACCTCATTCAGAACCTGACGACCACGTCGGACATTATAGCTTTTAATGACCACGGCATATGTTCTCCTAAATTATCAGCTGTAGATTTTCCCAGTGATGTGGATAGTCCACGGTCTACTGACGTGGCAGTTTATCCATTATCTGTTCATGAAAAACAAGAGCTAGCCTCTGTCATTAAACTTTTTCCCAACTTTGAGATACAAGGTTTGGGCAGAACGAAGTTGATCCAGCATTGCATCGACGTTGGCGATGCTTCTCCTATTAAGCAACGATTTTACCCGGTCTCACCCGCGGTGGAGAAGCTTATGTTCGGCGAAATCGACAGAATGTTGGAACTAGGGGTGATTGAGCCATCCACAAGTCCATGGAGCTCACCCATGAGACTTGTGGTGAAGCCAAATAAAGTGAGGCTTTGTTTGGATGCTAGGAAACTGAACGCAGTAACAAAGAAAGACGCTTATCCACTCCCCAATATAGAGGGTATTTTGTCTAGGCTTCCAAAAGCCAACATAATTTCCAAACTAGACTTGAAAGACGCATTCTGGCAAATAAGTCTCGACCAGAAGTCCAAAGCTTTGACGGCGTTCACAGTCCCGGGAAGGCCACTGTATCAATTTGTGGTCATGCCTTTCGGGCTGTGTAACGCCCCTCAAACAATGTGTCGCTTAATGGACGAGCTTATTCCGCCAGAATTGCGTCATTCAGTCTTTGGATACTTGGATGACCTAGTTATAGTGTCTGTTCAGTTTCGAAAAGCCAATCTTACCCTGAATGTCTCGAAAAGCAAATTTTGTGTAACAAGTGTCAACTACTTGGGATATATTATAGGCAATGGGGGCATAACGACCGATCCCGAGAAGGTTTCTGCAATTGTCAACTGGCCAGTACCAAGGAATCTAAAACAAGTGCGGGGATTCTTAGGTATAGCTGGCTGGTACAGACGATTCTTGCAGAACTTCTCCACGGAAACGTTCCCCATTACCGAGGTTCTGTCAACAAAGAAAAAGTTTAATTGGACAACTGATGCTCAAGTTGCGTTTGAGAAAGTTAAGGCATTGCTCACCTCAGCACCAGTCCTGACAAATCCTGACTTAACAAAGAAGTTCTATCTTCATTGCGATGCCAGTGATTTCGGGATTGGTGCTGTCTTGGTTCAGCACGATAATGATGGCAACGAGAAGCCAATTGCTTTTATGAGCAAAAAGCTCAATAGCTCTCAACGTAACTATTCTGTTACTGAAAAAGAATGCTTGGCGGCTATAGAGGCAATAAAGAAATTCCGCTGCTATTTGGAGCTTCAGGAATTCGAGGTGGTCACTGATCACTCCAGTCTGTTATGGCTAATGAAGCAGCCCGATCTGAGCGGTAGACTCGCTCGCTGGGTATTCAAGCTTCAGCCATATAAGTTTACCATTAGCCACAGAAAAGGGAGTGATCATGTGGTCCCCGATGCTCTGTCCCGTATTCCTGAAGCCCAAATATGTAGTATGGACCTCTCTGAACCTGGCATCGATTTGGAATCTCCTGCATTTGAAACGGACGATGATTACCTCAAGAATCGGGTATTGAAAAACGAAGTGAGCTATCCCGATATTAAAGTTATTGATCGATACATATACTATCGTAGTGATCATTATACTGGGAATGAAACCCAAGAAAATGAATCCTGGAAACTTTGGGTTCCAACTACGCTTCGGACTGAAACCATTTCAAAAGCGCACGATGTTCCAACCGCATCACACGGGGGCATGGCCAAAACCTTGGAACTGCTCCGACGAACCCTTTTCTGGCCTGGTATGGTGCGAGATGTCCGCGAATATATACGCAACTGCAACATTTGCAAAACAACAAAATCCCCGAATGTCGTGTTAAAGCCTCCAATGGGAAATGTCGTTGAGACTTCTCGCCCATTCCAACGCCTTTATATCGATATATTAGGACCTTATCCAAGAAGTAAGGCAGGGCATATCGGCCTGCTAATCGTATTGGATCACTTATCCAAATACCATTGGATATGTCCATTGCGTAAATTTACTGCCACTGCAATTCAGGAGTATTTACAGAAACAGATTTTTCATGCCTACGGTGTCCCAGAGTTTGTAATTAGCGATAACGGAAGTCAGTTTCGTTCCAACGAGCTGAACGCCTTTTTCACGGCTCTCGGCATTAAACACATATATACGGCATTATATTCGCCGCAATCGAATGCCTCTGAGCGTGTCAATCGCTCATTGATTGCTGGCATTCGCGCGTACCTAAAAGCTGATCACAATCAATGGGACCTCAATCTAACAGCCATAAGTTGTGCCCTACGCAACACATACCATCAATCAATCAAATGTTCCCCATACCATGCCCTTTACGGATTTGATATGGTGACACATGGATCAGGGTATGAACTTATGCGAAAGTTAAAACTTCTGAATGAACCGACAGCGAGCATCCAACGTGATGATCAACTCCAACTTATTCGTCAAGACTTGCGTAAGCACATAAAAGAAGCTTACAACAAAAATCAAGCTACGTATAATCTTCGCACCAGACCCAGAATTATTAATGTAGGACAAACCGTATTTCGCCGAAACTTTGCTCAAAGTTGCTCTGAGAAATGTTTCAACGCGAAATTATCACCTGTCTTTATAAAAGCTAAGGTAAAAGAAAAATTAGGCAACAATTATTATGTTCTGGTTGACGAAGACGGCAAGAATACCGGAACGTATCATAGCACAGACATACAAATATAACCCCACGTCCTTTTTCCATTTAATTCAATTCCTAAAAGTCTTGAATTATCTGGTTTGTAGTGGACGTTTTCACCTACAATTTTTGTTCGAGTGAACACTTACGAAAATCCGCACAAACCATACATCATGGATACCAACAGTTTCAGTAACACAATGATTTAATACGTTGATATAAACACTTTTTATTTAATCTGGATAATTCACAAACATACGCCATTTTCACAAATCTCGTGGGTTCCACAATTCCAATGGCAATTATGTAGCATACACCTTCTTATCCATTTGTTAGTTTTATTAACACATATTGGACTGCAACTACTTTTAGGTTTCTATTCGATTTCTGTGGAAAGAAAAACAAGCGCACATAAGTATATGATTTCAAAATATGAGTTTTTGCTTACCAACGTTTTCCAAATTAGAGCATTCAAAGTTGGCGAATTCCATACATATGTATATTTAGCTCCACATATGTATAATTTTGTTGCAATAGTCCCTCACTTGTCTGAAGAGGATAAAACGCAACATTTAAATCGGATTCAAAAATTAAAAAGTCTCCTCATTATCTTACCTATGTAAGTATTTGCATAGAATAAATTGTTCAGATTTGTTGCTTCCTCCCGTACATAACAAATTGATTTTTTTTTTGTAGATTTTTGTTTTGCTCACTGCAGACAATCGTTTTACTTGTTCCCTTTTGGTACATAAAAGGCATAAAGTAATCAGGTTGTACAGTACTAGAATTAGTATCTGCCTAACCAACAAGAGAACAGAAGATGAAAATATCATCATGCAAGATGTTTTTATAAAAGAAATTCTGGTTTCGTCGGGAAAAGATTCTGATTTGCCCTTTTAATTATTTTTTTTATATAAAAAATATTGGTCTGTATAATAAAAAGGACATTCTTTCAAAACTGCAAAATGGTAATGCCTTCGATTAGTTTGCTGAGGTACCAGTTTCGATATCAGTTATAATCGCAACAACATGATTTTTGACATTTGCTTTTGACTGCTTCTAACTAGCTCACAACTAGGTAAGAATACCTTGCCTTGAACTCAACAACTTCCTTTCGCTTTTAACCTCTGGATGGAAAAGATCAAATTTTTTCAAAAATTAAATCTTCAGTTTTCATATCAATCAAATTTTTGCGCATAATATATTACCTAAGGTTGGTATTATTTTAACATCTTGTTAAAAAGTTATGACATATTTTAATGGAATAATACTTTAGATTGACGTATTATTATACGAAATTGCCGATATACAACAACCAAACGTATACCATTGCGCCACTATAGGAAAAATCTTTGGAACTCCGTTTAACAAATTTGCCTAGGTGGAATACAATCTGTTTGCAAGTGGAAGTGTGATCTATATTTTGTTAAACCAAATTTGGGAAGCCCCATTAGCCTTCAAGCAACTAGCTTGTAACCCGAGAATTAGTGTTGGAGTTATGTATTGTGCAGCAGGTTATAAGGCTGAACTAATATAATTGGCCACAATCCATCTAATCATCAACCGAGCGGTTCCAAATGTACGTTGGTTTGGAGCAGCTCGCAGTGGCATAAAGTGAATAACTACACATTCTACTATAACCAGCATTCACCAATCGCTGTAACATCATCCTCTGAAAACGACGCTTTTGTGTAGTGTTAATACATGCCAAGGGTACAAGGAAACCTGAAGAAATTTCAACACAAACAACTCAAGAAATAGTACCAAGTTATAATCAAAAGCCGAATCATATTAGGTCCCCTTCAGCCTGTCCATAGACTTGCTGACAACCAGCTCATAAACGCGTAGAGGGTGATATCTAAATAGTGTTTAATGAAGTCTTTTTATCGTGCATACACAAGATTACCACTTAGCTAATTACATCGTTTCCCTAATTGCTCTGTTCCCATTTTTTTATATACAAGTGAAATCAGAAATCAAATGTCATTCTACATAATTGTGTCTTAAATAATCTCAAAATTAGAGTAAACGCTTGAACTCAAAACCTCCAAATTATCCGTGACAAAAAATACCCATAAATACATGTTAAAAGTGATGAAATTTAATTTCTCATAAATTCGCTAAATATTAATAACATCACAAAATCAATATAGTTTTCTTCATGTTACTATATCCAAGCTAAATGGTAACGAAGCAATAATACATTAAAAATCAGAATCCATTATTTTGGGTGGGAGTACTTCCTCACCTCATAGCACAATGGAAATAATATCTAGAACCTTTTATTACAATTTGTAAAACGCTAACGAAAAAAAAAAACAAACATAGAGAATTCAAATCGTAAACCAATTTCATTGATAAAAAGAAATTCATTGATCAAAACAAAAACCAAAATCAAATAATATTCTCATCTAGCTATATCTTCTCTTGAGTAGAAGAAAACTACCTGAATCCAGCTCATGAACGAAGGCCTTCAACGTGAACGGAGAAACGGGTAAGCAAAACATGTAAAAAACGTACACTCATTATTTACATATTACTTATTGATTTTGATTGTTTTTGATCTTTGTTGTTGCAAGAGACATGATGCTAGAGTAATCACAGAAGAGTCCATAGTAATATTTAATGGCAGTGTATAAATTTTTACCTTGCTGTAGAGAATAATAAATCTCTGTTTCTTCATGATATTCTCTGTTTGTGATTTCTCGCTGCTATCATAATCTTACATATTTGAAATTGGAATATTTTGTCATTGTCTTTCATTCATAATTCTAATTATTCATGAGCAATGAGATAACCCTTTAGGGACCATATATTTTTTGTAGATACTATTAAGGATATAGTAAGATAATAGATTAAAACTCTAAATAATTGGTATATTGAGCAATAGTTATATTGTGAATAATTGATATAATATTAAATAATACATTTTATTGAACACTTAAAATCATTTGAAATATTGATGGAAACATTTGTTACAAATATTTTTCTGTATTTTTTTTTAAATAATGGTCTGAATAAAAGGTTTTTGTATTTAATTATGGATTGCTAAACTAATAGAGGTTTTCTTGCTTGAAATGGTTTAGAGGTCTGGAGTGTCTGAGATTTTGGGATTCTACGTACAAATTATACTGCCTGTAGAATATAGGTCGGCGAGCGTCATGAGGCATATCCTCTCAACATCAACTGAGAGTATGATCTATTACTAGGCATCGACTAATGTCAGAAACTACATTGTAAATTTAAAGTTTTATCTATTGCGGGGTATCTAATTGTAATTAAATTGTAAACTTCATAATCTGGTCCATTTTTTTTTTTGTTCTTTTTGTTTTTTTTTTTTTGATTAAAATAAATCATGGAGTCTAAAATAAGGACGTAATGTGAACATGGCTTAAGTATGAGAAGGTCACGAATCCCCCCATCCGACTGTAGCTAGGGAAGAAAAGGCTCCCACCGACCTACCTCATGTTAAGTTTCTGAATGCCTTGAAAAATATTAAAACTCTGCATTCCCACGAAATTTACTCGTGTTCATTACAATTCTGACCTTGGATACAGGCGCATCAAAGTCAATCATCAGATCAGATCTGGCAAAAGGAAAGATAACGCCACTAAATGGAGTAACCCCCAGTTTTTGTAACTTATTTTTGTTCGTTCGTCTATATTCGTAATAATTTAGGCATCCATAGCTCATCACCCAGAAGACATACATACCTAATTTTTCGTATACCCTTTCCATATATCGTTAAAAATTCCTCATTTAAAAATCAGCGCTATACATTTGCGCTAAAGCGAGTAAATCGATCTACAAAATTTGACAATTCGTGTGAGAAGAATAAAAAATTTTACAAAAACAGGGGGTTAGACTGCGCACAGCAACGGGGGAGCCTGCGGCAGTACATGGAAAGATAAACGTGAGACTTACTATTGCCAATAAATCGGTCTATTACGAGTTTATAGTGGCTGATATCGTAGACGAAGTTATAATAGGCGCAGATTTTATTTATAATAGGCTTGGATAAAATTACAGTCAACTTTATATAAGACTTTTGTTGCTAATAGGGTATCGATTATCCAAACATTAACATTACCAGACCAATGGAAACATGTTCCGTCGAAAGAGAATCCAGCTGACATTCTATCGCGTGGACATCAACCATCAGATCTGGCTAAATGTCGATTATGGTTTCATGGGCCAGTTTTTCTTCATGGAAAAGAGGAGCTATGGCCGGCAAAACTCGGTTCTCAAAATGCTGTTACTAATAACATGGAGTTAAAGGTGGCAGCTACTGCAGGAATAGTAACTGCTGACATCAATTTCGTTTATGGAATCGAGCACAAAAATTCCTTCAGGAGATTGAAAAGAATCGTGGCGTACGTTCTTAGGTTTACAAGAAACTGTCGAATACCAAGGACGGAACGGCCTGAAAACATAGCACTTAATCCCAAAGGGTTGGATCAATCCCTTCGATTAATTACTCACGCTATGCAGTCTACCGAGTTCGCAGTCGAAATAAAAGAGTTGAAGGCTGAAAAGCAACCCAGCAAGCAAGTTCTTTATGCAGTCTATCACCGTTTTTGGATGATAAAGGTATTATTCGCGTCGGAGGAAGATTGGAACATTCCATGCTACAACCAGATGCAAAACATCCGATAATATTACCATATAACGATTCTTTAGTGAAATTGCTCTTCAGAATGGTTCATGAAGAGAACAAGCACTGTGGGCCCCAAGCGCTCTTAAACACAATAAGGCAGCGATTTTGGCCAATCAAAGGCAAAATAACAGCAAGATCAACTGTTCAAAAATGCGTAAGATGTACTAGAGCGCGACCGCAGCTTTATCAGCAAGTAATGGGTAATCTGCCAGCAACGAGGATAGTTCCTGCTCGACCGTTCATAAACTCTGGAGTAGAGTATTGTGGACCATTTTGGGTTCATTACAAGGTGAGAGGCAAACGGCCAACCAAGGCGTATGTAGCAGTGTTCTGCTGCTTTGCAACAAAAGCGGTTCATCTAGAACTGGTATCCGATTTGTCCACTGAAGCATTCATTGGTGCTCTAAAGCGGTTTGTTGCACGACGTGGGCACTGCCAGAACATATATTGTGACAATGCTACAAACTTTGTCGGAGCCAAAAATAGTTTAGCGGAATTATCGGAAAGCATCTATGCTACCAAAGCGAAAGAGGAAATAATATCAGCTTCCAGTGCTAAGGGCATACAATTTCATTTTATTCCACCGAGAGCTCCACATTTCGGTGGTTTGTGGGAAGCGGCAGTGAAGTCTGCAAAACGTCTCTTAGTACGCAGTGTTTCAACAGAAACCCTAACATTTGAAGAGCTAGAAACAATTATCGTAGAAATCGAAGCTATTTTAAATTCCCGTCCACTCACGCCACTATCAAACGACCCTGATAGACTTGAAGCATTGACACCAGGGCATTTTCTAATAGGAGAAGCTATAACTTCGCAAGTAGACAGCAGAGCAGATACTGTGAAGACATCCAGTACGTCACATTGGAAATTAGTTTCTCATATCAAACAGCAGTTCTGGAAAAGGTGGTCAGAAGAATACCTACAGGAGCTTCAACAGCGAAATAAATGGAGGAAAAAGATAAACAATCTTAGGAAAGGAGATATGGTCATTGTCAAGGAAGACAATATACCCCCTATGAAGTGGCCATTAGGAAGAATTCTTAAGGTGTTTACCGGTGAGGACGGAGCTGTAAGAGTTGCGGAAGTAAAAACGCAGTCAGGAATATTCAAGCAGGCCATTCACAGGCTGGCTCCCTTATTTCCAGAAGGTCAAGATGAAGTGTCAAAAGACAGCGAATCAGCGCAAGACGATTCAATTTCGGCAACGAGTCAACCCCGAGAAGACGAACATAAAAGGGATGTCATTCCGGCAAAAAGAGTGAAGATGGCGTATAGCCCGGCAATACTGTCAGTGTTGTTAGCACTGTTCCTGATGCCTATGGTCATTTGCAACCACATGCAGGTTACGCAATTTCAGAATGATCCGGGATTGTATTTTGAAGGATTGGGAACAGTGAAACAGAATACGGCGGAGTGGAAAATGTTGGTGTACTATGATTTAACGCCGTTTGTATCGGAAATAAAATCACTGTCATCCGGTTTACAGACGCTGCAGCAAATGTGCCCTGTACTTCATCAGGAAGAGATGTGCAACATATTTGTAAACTATCTTAAACAGATGAAGAATGAACTACTACAAGAGAAGGAGTTATTTGTCAACAGGCGCCTTAGAAGATCTCCGTTTAATATAGTTGGTAATATTGCCCGTTCTCTTTTTGGCGTTCTTGATGCAGATTACGCTGAAGAAATATCGAAAACTATAAACAGAGCAAAGAACGAGCACGATCACATGTCAATATTACTTAAAAATCAAACATCGATAATTGACTCAACCATTAATATCATCAAACAGGATGAGATCAGTAATCAGCGAAAAATACAAGAGATCTCAGAAATGGTTGACAGGATCAAGAATGATGTCGCTAAGGAATCTTCCCAACTAAGCAACTCACAGCTTGTTGGACTCTTGTCAACGTACCTGGCATAATCGACCATAAACCTTCAGCGTGTAGATTCCGAGATCATCAGTGTGCTTACCGATACACATAGTGGCAAAATAAGCCCACTCTTACTGTCTCCTCATCAATTGAAGGAAGAAATTAGCGTTATCAAAGCTAATCTTCCAATTTCGCATGCTTTGCCAACTGCCGGTGATAACTTGATTGAACTGTATTAGCTTATGAGCGTCAAGGAAGCAGTTACAAAATATGAAGTCATCTTTGAAGTCAGGATACCTTTAGTCAATCAACAGTTTTTTGAACTATTCAAGGTAATACCCGTCCCAACCATAAAAAAAGACACTTTAATCGCCATTCAACCAGAAACATCGTATATAGCTACAGATGCCCACAGAGATGAATATATACTTTTTCAATCAGAGGACATATCAAGATGCCTCAAACCGAGGGATGGGGAATATATCTGCAAAAATCAGCAGTCCAAACTCCGGAGGAACGCTGCCGTCAACCCATGCGAGATCAATGTCTTCAACAATCATTCAACTACCAATTGCAAACTCAACAGAATTATTGGAACGGCAGCTTGGAGCCAATTGCATCGTCAAAATAGTAGTTTTGCTACTACCGCCGATATTGAATCTTCCATTGTATGTGGAACGGAAACTAGTCTTATCACCATTAAGAATACGGGTATAATGGAATGTCCAACTGTGTTATAAAAAACAATTTTGTTACCATACACGGACATTTTGAAGCCTCCAATAGCCTACGTGCTTCTTATGTGAGATTGAGAGACATCCATTACATAAGTTCACCACAGGAGGTAGAAAGGGTTTTAACACGCACTAACACTACTGCTTACAAGGCCCATCTAGAAGAATTGGAGAACATCCAAAGACAGCTGAATGAATCAACTCTAATTCACTCCACAAGTCTTCATCATCATGCAGTTAGCTACACGTCATTTTTGTGCTGTGTTATTATTCTGCTTGGTCTGCTGAGTTGGAGAATCCATTCAAGGTTAAACAAAACGGCTCAATTTACACCTACTCCAGCTGTAAGAACTCACCCATCAACAATAAGTGTACCAGCTGATTCATCCACTCATACAAGCAATTCAGCTACACTTACTGCTTGACGCTGTCAGCGCGGCGGAGAATGTTAAAACATACATACTTACATAGCATATACTTATTTACTATTCTTTATTTTTTTTCACACTTTGTATTTTAATTGTCCAAATTGCTAATACAGCATTATTATGTCAGTCATTAACTAAAGTAAGTCAATAGTTTTTATCGTTAACGTGACCTATATTTAAATTCACTTACTTTTGTAATATTTATAATTTCATTTCTTTACTTTTTTTGTATACATAATATTTGGTTTAGTCATCATTTATGTTAAGAAAGTTTTGTTATAAAAGAATGAAATCAATAAAGATAAACAGTCGTCTTGTACTACTACAATCCACCGCTTCTTTAATTAATTATTAGCCCGACGGTTTCCTTCAAGTTTATGTGCTTGAAAGGAACAACCCGAAAAGAATCCTAAGTGCCAATTCAAGTTTATGTGCTTGAATGGAGTTCGCTAGATTCTAGTTAGGTTTAACAGGTAGCTATCCGCTCCCAAGAATCGATGACACACTAGACACCTTAGCCGGGACATCATGGTTACCTACCCTCGATCTGCAGAGTGGTTACTGGCAGGTAGAGATAGCCGAAAAAGATAAGGAAAAGACAGCGTTTGGCGTTAACGGCGGACTCTGGCAATTTAATGTCATGCCATTCGGGCTCTGCAACGCCCCGGACAACTTTGAAAGGCTGATGCTCCACCCGCTCCGGGTGCTGAAAGGGTTGCAGTGGAAGTCGTGCCTTATATACTTGGATGACATCATAGTCATGGGACAGACCTTCGACGAACACCTCACGAATTTAAGGAATGTACTCCAGCAGCTATCGTCTTCGGGTCTAAAACTTAACCCGAAGAAGTGTAACCTCTTCCAGCGAGAGTGAAGTTCCTGGGAAACCATGTGACGACGGAGGGCAATTCGACGGATAGCGAGAAGATTAAAGCCGTCAGAGACTGGCCGCAGCCTCGAAACCTCCATGAGCTGCGAACCTTTCTGGGTCTCTGCACCTATTACCGTCGGTTTGTCCCCAATTTTGCCCACATTGCCGCAAGCTTACACCGACTGACTCAAAAAGGGCAGACATTTCTATGGAGAAACGACCAGGAAGAGGCATTCCAAAAACTCAAAGACATGCTCTGCAAAGCCCCTCTTTTGGCGTACCCTGTACCCCGTGGTAAGTTTGTTTTGGACACGGACGCCAGTGCATACGGGATCGGTGGTGTCCTTTCCCAGGAAATAGACGGCCAAGAAAAAGTCATCGGGAACTACAGCCAAACATTGTCAAAGCCTGAGAGGAATTACTGTGTGACGAGGAGAGAGCTGCTGGCAGTTGTGGATAGCATCAATCACTATCACAAATACCTGTATGGACAGCACTTCCTGCTAAGAACCGATCATTCCGCTCTGCGATGGCTGCTCCAGTTTAAGAACCCGGAAGGTCAATTGGCCCGTTGGATCGAGAGGCTTCAGAGTTATGACCTAAGTATCGAGCACAGAATAGGTGGAAAACACGGTAATGCTGATGCCCTGTCTCGTCGGCCATGCAAAATTGAATGCAAACATTGCTCGAAGGCTGAAGGCAAAGCAAGTATCGTCGATGTCCGGCTACTGCAGGTTGAGTCCGGCGAGGATTGGTCGGCGGAACAAAGAAAATATCGCACCCTATGCAAATTAGTTGCTGCTATGGAAATGGGCGAACGCCCTAGTCGCAAAGAAATAGCGCCATAAAGCCCCCTTTTGAAATCTTATTGGGCCCAGTGGAACAGTCTACTTCTAATAGATGGGTGCCTATATCGTAAGTGGGAGAGCGACGATGGAAAAACTCACCGTAACTTGATTGTCGTACCAGACTCCAAAATAAAAGATGTCTTGTCAGACTTTCACTATGGGCCAAGTGGAGGACACCTTGGTGTAACAAAGACTGCTGAAAAGATAAAGCAGAGGTTCTACTGGGTCGGCTGTCAGAAATCTATTGCAGACTGGATTGCCAATTGTGAGAGGTGTATAAGAGCTAAAGGTCCAACACGGAAGAGTCGAGGCCACATGCAACAGTATAATTCAGGAGCTCCATTTGAAAGAATCGCAATGGATGTGGCTGGACCGTTTCCAATAAGCGACTCTGGGAACCGGTATGTCTTAGTGGTCATGGATTACTTCAGCAAATGGCCAGAGGTTTATGCCATTCCCAACCAGGAAGCCAAGACAATAGTGAATGGGTTCAGCAAGAATTGGATTTGTCGCTATGGTGTCCCATCCGAGGTTCATTCCGATCAAGGAAGAAATTTTGAGTCAGCGATCTTCAAAGAAATGTGTGACACCTACGGAATCAAGAAAACGAGGACAACGCCCCTGCATCCACAATCAGATGGCATGGTGGAAAGATTTAATCGCATAATGGAAGAGCATCTAAGAAAGGTGGTACATAGCGGCCAAAGAGACTGGGATTAGCATATTCCAAAATTCCTACTAGCCTATAGGTCGGCTAATCATGACTCCACATTCCGAACCCCAGCCAGAATTTTGTTCGGGAATGAATTGAAGCTGCCTGGTGACTTGATCTTCGATGCCACACCAAACCCCGAAATTGATAACGATGAAAACAGTCAAAACTTTTTCAGGTCGGCTAATCATGGCTCCACATCCCGAACCCCAGCCAGAATTTTGTTCGGGAATGAATTGAAGCTGCCTGGTGACTTGATCTTCGGTGCCACACCAAACCCCGAAACTGATAACGATGAAAACAGTCAAAACTCTTTCAGTGCAGTCCACGATGCAGTACGCCATCGGATAAAAATGGTCAGCAACCGCATGAAGGCGAGGTACGATCGAGCGGCAAATACTGATGGGTCCCAAGAAGGGCAACTGGTACTATTGTTAAACCCACAACGGAAAAAGGACTATGCCCCTAGTTACAAAGGCACTGGGAAGGCCCCTACAAGGTAGTCACGAAAATAAATGACGTCGTGTATCGCATACAGAAGAGCGACAGCCCTAGATCAAAGATGAAAGTGGTACATCTAGAACGGTTGGCCCGCTATGGAACGAGAACTGTGCCAGATCCTGAGGAACAGGCTTAAGCGGGAGGCAGTGTTACCAATGCCCATACTACAGAGAGGGAACTGTGCCTATTCGGGACGAACAGGCTTATGCGGGAGGCAATGTTACGAATGTAACTGATAGGATAAATTTGAATTGTAACGTAAAGTTTTATTACGCAGTTACTTTATTTAAGCAACAACAACTACCATGTAGAATCATCTTCATCATTCTAGTTCTACCTTACATGTTACTGATGTGCCTTTGTTTCCATTTGTTTTGCCATAATCATTCAATTATCGCCCACTATTTGTTTTTGTTGTACTTTCTTGTATAATAGTTCATTACGTCATGTCTTTCTTCTGTGTTTGTATCCCGTATATGTGTGTTGTTGTTGTTGTTCGTTTGGTGCGAGCGTGCGTCTGTGTGTTTGTTGTTAGTTGGCTTCTTGACGTTGCCAGATGCATGCTCTAGATACTTTCAAACGATACCTGTAGGCATATAAATATCAGTTGGCGGGCAAACAGTGATCAGTGATGAATTTTATCGCGAAGTGTAAACATCGACTAGTAAAGTAAAACTGTGTACTTAGCTATAACAGTCAGTTCCGAATAAGTGTAATAAAGTAAATAAAGCATTGTAGAAGCGTAATCTAAAACGAACCCTGTTTTATTTGGTACAAATCGTATCGGGGAATAAAACGACGTCTACACGGAGATTAGATACATAATTCCGTAACAATATTCTTGATCAGCATGCAATTCTACATCGATATAGCCATGTCCGTCCGTCTGTCCGTCTGTGGAAATCACTCTAGCGTCCGAACGGATTGACGTAGGTGGATGAAATTTTGGGAAAATCTATTATTTGTACGTAGGACTTTTGGTATTGAAAGCGGGCTATGTAGGTCCACGCTTTCGTACAGCCCCCATACAAAAAGACGCGTGACGCGTCGTCGTTTTAAGGAATGTTTAAGATATTTGTCCCATTTTACCACCGAATTGGTTGTAACTTGTATTTTGTGTCTCCAGAGGCCAAAAAACATTCCTACCAAAGTTGGTTTATATAGGTGCACGTTTTGGTATAGCCCCCATATAACGCCCCATATAAAGTACGCGTAATTTTAATATATTTTGAATGTATTAGTCCCATTTGACAACAGAATCGGTTGTAACTTTGTATTTTGTGTTTCCAGAGGCTAAGATATATTTCTACCATAAAATGTTTATATTGGTCCACGTTTTGATATAGCCCCCATAGGACGATATCACCCGATTTTCGGTATTTTGAAGGTTTTGGCCTCATTATCACACCGAGATGGCTGAAATTTGGTATTTAGTCTTCGTTGGGGGTATAGCACTTTCCCCCAGAAATTTGTAGGTATAGGTCCACGCCATCATATTGCCCCATAGAACGGTACCTTCCGATTTTCGGTATTTTGAGGTTGTGGCCACATTAATCCACCGAAATGGCTTTACGAATTTCAAAAACTACCTTAGTCCTATACTCCAACAGTAATATCAATTCCAAATTTCACCCAAATCCAAATTGTACTAAATTTAGCACTTTTCGTACACATTCTACGTTCCTACAGCGATTCTCATTCCGATTTACAGGAATCCAACTCTATCCGTTAGCCCAAATCCAAATTGTACTAAAATGGTACCATTTAGTACTTTTCGCACAATCATAGTTTCCAAAAACCCTTTGGTACATCTTTTTTACCCTTCATCAGTGACCCTCAGTCCAAATTTGAGGAATCAAATACAAATTGTACTAAATTTAGTACTTTTCGTACACATAAGTACGAATTTCCAAAATTACCTCCAAACATCAGTCCTACGTTCCTACAGTGATCTTAATTCCAAATTTCAGTACCATTTAGTACTTTTCGTACACTCATAGTTTCCAAAAACCCGTTGGTATTTTGAAACTATGGTTTTACTCTTCATCAGTGAACCTCTGTCCAAATTTGAGGAATCAAGCTCTACGAGTATTTGTTCAGCCAAATCCAAATTGTACTAAATTTAGTACTGTTCGTACTCACAAGTACGAATTTCCAAAACTGCCTCAATCCTGCACTTCAACAGTAATCTCAATTACGATTTCAGGATCCCGGCTATATCAGTTCACCAAAATCCCTATCGTACATTTTGTACCATTTAGTACTTTTCGTATCCATAATTACGAATTTCCAAAACTACCTCAATGCTACACCCCACCGGTAATCTCAGTTCCAAATTTCGAGATTCCAGCTCCATCCGTTCACCCAAATCCTCATTGTACGAAATTTATTACCATTTAGTTCTTTTCGTACACATAAGTACGAATTTCCCAAACTATCTCCTACTTGTTGATAACTAAAGAATACTGTTGCTAACATGGAATTCAAAGCCAACTTAATGAAACCCAAATGAACCTAACTACTGATAATGAATACGTCCATCGAGACTCCCGAGCGCCAAAACGTGATAGGGAGAGTTTTTCCCAATGGCACTTCGGAAATTTAACAAAAACACCAAGGTCGTCAGATTCGCCATTTAGAATGATGCAGATGCTAGACGAACGAATCTCATAGTAAGTCAGATCAACAAGAGACTGTATGAAATCACAACAGATCTCAGTAAAGTTAAAGATCGAGTTCTACACCTGGAAAACTGCTCAGAAAAGGGATCAGAAGAAATTGCAGTTCTGAAATCGGATATTGAAACTCTAAGGATGCAACTATTAAAACAGGAGAATTCACACGTTGCCTGTGAAATCCGAGTAAAAGGTGTTCCATTTCAAAATTATGAAAAATTGCTCGATATCTTTAACAAGGTTTGCAACTCTATGAAAATAGTTACACCCAAGCTAAAATCTATTCAACGCTTGCAAAACAGGAATAATACAAAACAGCAAAACTCGCCAGATGGGGTCATCCTCGCAAAATTCATGTCACCCTATGACAAAAACTTTTTTTGAAATCTGTTTCCGCCTACAAAAAACAAAATAACAAACTACTGCTGAAAACAATTGGGTTCGAGTCGAATTCCTTATATTATATAAAGTAAAATCTCTACAATACAAATTATTACTTTCTCCAAGAAGCGCTCCATTTGCAGAAAAAAGGTTTGATCCAATCTGCATATACCTTTCGTGGCCTTGCTTTCATTAAACGGCTCAATTCCAAAGAGCCAATATGTATTGCGGATAATAAAACCATCGGCGAGCTTCGACTTCTGGGAAATGGATCGAACAAGGAACCTCTAAACCGTACAAAATATAAGGCATAATTAAGGTATGTGTAAGTTTTAACTTAATGCTAGTAAAAAAAATAACCATCCAGGCTGTACAAATGACGCAACATTAGATTTACTGGAGAACATACTCTAGATATATGACCAGTAAATTGCAACTTACTGTCTATATCAAACCCTAAGCAAGAAACAACATTTGAAAAAGGAACACTACAGTTTTGTATTAAAATAGAATGCATCTGCCCATCAATACCAATTACCAATATTAACACGTATATTACTACGAACACACCAATCGCATATACGCCCAAGATCATCGTCCAAATTACGAATACAGTCCGAAAGTACGCCAGAGGAACACGAGGTAAATAACTGAATATCATCTGCATAAATACTAAGCTTGGAGTTTAGTACAGATTCACGAAGATTATTAACATATAACAGGAAAAGTAGTGGCCCTAAAATAGAACCCTGAGGGACACCAGCGTGCAGAGGAGATACATTTGACAAACAACCATTACTGACGACAATTTGCGACCTATTGAGTAGAAAAGATCGAATAAGATCACAAGACAAATAAGAAAAGGAAAACTCTGTAAATAACTTACGCACCAGAATATTGTGGTCAACAGAGTCAAAAGCTTTATTTAAATCCAATATTGCAAGAATTCCCGGATTTTTAACATCTATGCAGTGACGAATTTCGTCAGTTAAGTGTACCATTAAAGATGTAGTACTATGGTGCTTACGAAACCCAGACTGGTATGAGAGAAAGTGAGTCCAAATGAGCATAAATTTGTTCCTTAAGTAAAACTTCAAAAACTTTAGATAAAGCTGGTAGTATGGAGATAGGTCTATAGTCAGAACACAAAGACCCAGAAGTTCCTTTCTTTAATATAGGAATTATCTTCGCAAACTTCCAATCCCGAGTCATAAATATGGTGTTGTAAAAATGCAATAGATGAGACGATATATAGGGATATATTAATTTAATGAATTTTATAGGAAGGAGATCGAAACCAATAGCATTGGATTTAATACGATTTATTGCACAAAATAGTTCTTGTTCACTAATGTTGCGAAAATTAAGGTCATTGTCACGATCCACACGAGAAGAATTAAAATGAAAGGGAACAGAGTTCGAACTTGCAGAGGTAAAAAAATCATTTAAATCATTAGGGTTAATATCACAGTTTAAGCCATCACTACGTACTGTACCGCACTGTCGAATGCGCGACCAAAAGTCCTTGGGACAACTAATTCCAGAAAAGAAGCGTAGGGTATGCATTGCTTAAGCCTGGCGAATAAGACGGCGAGCAGTGGATCTGTATCTCTTAAAAATTTCTTTATTCCTATCACAGCTGTTTTGCATATATGCCTTGAAAGCTAAGTCTCTATTAAGAATTGCAGTACGAACATCAGGAGTGAACCAACTGTACTTATTAGTTTGAACGATTTTTGTCTTTTCAGGTACATATGTGTTAAATAGATTAAGCAAAAAGGAGTTGAGAAATGATAGTTGAAAGTTAGTATTATTAGTAAGATATAATGGAGAAAAATCACAATTATTCACATCGCAGATAAGAGAGTTTAAGTTAATATTAGAGTAATCTCTATAGGACACCACCGAATGGGAATCCCCAGGACGATAAAAGTCATACTGCAACAACAGGAATGCGAGTAATGTTTTTTGGTGATTAATCCAATTAATAAATCCGATTCTTAATTGTTTTTTAAAAATTTTATTTATTATTGAACAACATATTTCTTTGAAGGGAAATTGAAAAGTGGCAAAATATGGAAAATAAGTTTTACAGGAAATGAAAGTTATAAATAACAGTAAATTCAAATATGTCGACAGGAGTATTGTACAAAGTATTAGTATAATAATAATGGGTAGGACAAAATCTATAAATTTATCAATTATAATAAAAATATGTGTTGAGATATTATATAGCATTTCCAAATTAAATGAAACCTTTTCCAAATTGAATGAAACCTTTTCCAAATTGAATGAAACCTTTTCCAAATTAAATGAAACCTTTTCCAAATTAAATGAAACCTTTTCCAAATCAAATGAAACCTTTTCCAAATCAAATGAAACCTTTTCCAAATCAAATGAAACCTTTTCCAAATTGAATGAAACCTTTATTTTTATTAAAAGAAAAAAAGCCAGAATAATTTGAAAACAGAAAGAAATAAAAAATATATGGGTTTTCAACGATTTTTTACTTAAATTCTAATCTTAAGTAATGACATAAAAGTGTACCTCCCTGCATGCTTTGCTTCCTTGAATTTAAACATTTCATAAGTTTTGGGCATCAATTAAGGTTATAGCGAAATAATGCTAAAGAGAGATTTAAGGGTTAAAAAATTGCTAATAATAACAGGGGCTAATTGTATTACATAATGAAGTGGTTTACGATTTGCTGCTTGTGGAATTTTCAATGGACATACTCATTACATAATTGGAGCAGTCCTGTTTATTGAGCTGTTTGTTACTATGCTCAATCACGTCAACGATATTAAAATCCATTGTCTGATCGCGTAGTACCACTCTGGTACACAATTTTATTTTTGAAAATACCTTTACTATTGGGTTCAACATTGCTGAATATGGCATTCAAAATTTCAAATTACTCGGGGTTAATTCTATCATTATGTGTATTCGTTTACTTATTAAGGTATTGCATAAAAATTATCCTAAAAAAAACTTTCAAAAATAAAAATGTGTGCCAAAGTGGTACTACGCGATCGGACAATAGATCGTAATACGGTTGATGTGATTGGGCATAGTATCGAACGGCTCAATCAACACGACTGCTCCATTTATGTAAGGAGCATTTTCATTGAGAATTCCCCAAGCAGCAAATCGTGAACCACTTCATTAGGTACTACAATTAGCCCCTCTTATTACACTGTGAACTGAAATCTTGGGGCGGAGATAATTCCTTTTGGGGATTAAAGCCCTTGGTAAGTATATTAATAATCCTGAAGGACAGATTCGAGTTATGGCGTGATTAAGTTTTTGACGAAGACCTTAAAACAACTGTTAAGAAATATATAACGGTAATTTCAGATGCCTTACATGGTCTTCAGCAGAAACTTAATCAGGCCATAACTCCGAACTTCGACTCACGGCTGATCTGTCCTTCGGGATTCTTAATATATTCAAAAAGGGTTTTCATTCCCATAAGGAATTATCTCTGCCCCAGATGTTCATTTTGTGTCACAGTGTTATTAGGAATTTTTAAAAATAAATTCTCTCTTTAGGATTATTTCGCTATAACTTTAAAAACACTGTGATACAAAAGTGGACAATTTTTTTTGCAGGATTTCTGATGCACAAATTCGGTTTTGTGGGAGTCCATAGAAGGCGAAAATACCTTTGGTTTCTTTGGGTCACTTAGGATTTTGATTTTATAACGGTAAATGTAGTGAAAATGGGTTTTCTTGGATTTTCAAATGTAAACGGACATTTCTTCTTTTTTCCATAACCGATTTGCACACACTATTTATAATTTTAAAGGGGAGAGTAATGCCTTTCGAACAAGCCATAGAGTTTTAAAATCGGTTAACAAATGGTTAAGTAATAGTGGTTTAAGTGTGACAAAAACGCATTAAAAAACAGTAAAATGTTTTTCCTTGTGCTCTAGGCTGCGTAAACGACACCTAACAGTACAATTATTTACTGTTAACAAGTAGGAAATTTAGTTGGCTTTCCAAAATGGTAAAAACCAACAAAATCCGTTGAAAAATGAATGCGTTATGGAATTTTTTGTGTTTCAACTTTTTGGTTTTTTTTTCATATTTTCCTTAATAAACGATGGGTATCTTAGCATGTATGATTCTAATTGTGATTATCCTGCTTAACAATTACGCACAAGGTATCAATGTTTTATAAAGGAAAATATGAAAAAAACCAAAAAGTTGAAACACAAAAAATGCCATAACGCATTCATTTTTCAACGGATTTTGTTGATTTTTCCCACTTTATAAAGCCAACTAAATTTCCTACTTGTTAACTGTAAATAGTTGTACTGTTACGTGTCGTTTACGCCGCCTAGAGCACAAGGAAAACATTTTACTGTTTTTTAATGCGTTTTTGTCACACTTAAACCACTATTACTTAGCCATTTGTTAACCGATTTTAAAACTCTATGGCTTGTTCGAAAGGCATTACTCTCCCCTTTAAAATTATAAATAGTGTGTGCAAATCGGTTGTGGAAAAAAGAAGTAATGTCCGTTTAAAGTTGAAAATCCAAGATGGCCCATTTTTCACTACATTTACCGTTATAGAATGAAAAACCGAAGTGACCAAAAGAAACCAAAGGTATTTTCGTCTTCTGTGCACTCCCACAAAACCGAATTTATGCATTAGAACCCCTGCAAATTTTCACTGTAGCACAGTGAAATTATGAAATGTTTAAGTTCAAGGAAGTATAGTATAAATGAAACCTTTTCCAAATTAAACGAAACCTTTTCCAAATGAAATGAAACCTTTTCCAACGGAAATGAAACCTTTTCCAATTGAAATGAAACCTTTTCCATTTGAAATGAAACTTTTTCCAAATTAAATGAAACCTTTATTATACCCTACACCACTATGTGGAAAGGGTATTATAAGTTTGTTTTGGGAAAAATTCATGTAACACCGCGAAATATTCGTCGGAGACCCCCAATGTGGTATACCAATCTTCATATCTAGGCGAGATAAAGCGATTTTGAGATGTGTGTCCGTCCGTCCGTCCGTGTGTCCGTCTGTCCCTTATAAATTGTAATCAAACTCCAGGCCGCAATTATGGACCGATCGTCACGAAATTTGGTATGGAGGTCGGTTTCACATCAGAATAGATCGCTATTTTAATTGGTGATGATCGTGAAATATTTAGGGGGTGAAATGGACCAAAAACATAATTTTTATCCGATTTTGTAGCTGCTCTGTAGGTCGCAATAATAGTCCGATCGCCTCGAAATTTTAAATAAGGTAAGAGTATATGACAAAGAAGAAGCTTGCAATTTGAGGTGGCGATCAGATAATATTTAAGAGGTTAAATGGACCAGAACTTTTGTGTGAAAATTGTGAAAAATTTTAATATACAGCTTTTATCTTTGATCCTGGAAGACACATTCTTCCCTTGTAAGTTATATTTGGAAGACGATCTCTTGACCGTTGCACTGATGTCGATTACGTTGATGTACGTGATCAGATATCAGAGCTACAGCCTAATATATCCAGTTTTTTGTTTGTAGTGTAGTAATTTACACTCTAGAGGTCGCAATTATAGCTAAATAGTCACGAAATTTTGAACGAGGTAAGAGTTTAGGCAAAAGAAAATGCCTATAATTTTTCATGATGATCTGATATTATTTAGCGGGTGACATAGACCATTACTTTTGTATGAAAAATATACAAATTTCATTTTTGGTCAATATTATAATTCCTGGAGCGCATATACCGGCAAAGTAGCCTACATATGAAATAATAACTACTGACCTTTTCCCTGATGCAAAATGCAATAATGTGTCTGCTAGATAACGGGCCTACTGCCTAATATATAATGGGTTTTGTGTAGAGAACCACAATTTCCTCCCATGCTACAAATTGTCTCTATCATGACAGGGAAATTTTCAGTTCAGTTGTCAAATTGGATTTTTTTATACAAATATTGCAACGACCCCACCATTTTATACCTCAGGATTTAGGGTAAATGGGATACAAACAAAATACGACGTCCGTCCACATCTCCCCCAAAAAAGTTCAAAATTGTGTGAACAATAACTGGCGAAGTGAGCAATCGATTTGCTCCAAACTTTCCATATATTCCTTCCAGATATACATCGGATAAGACTATATCGGTAAACACTTTAGGTATTCTCACACACGAAGTTCAAAAAAGGAGAAATTTAAGAGTCCTCTCGAATCGTTTTGAATTTTTTCAGGAACTTGTACAAGATAACCCCCAAGGGGATTTTCTGATTGGTCGAAACTTTAGACATCGTATTATTTCATCCAGTCATGTGTCAGATTGGAATATGGACTATATCGGTCCGTCCTTCGAGTACCTCCCACACAAAATTTGGGAAAAGTGCAGTTTGAGGACCCGTATCGGATCTATTTGATTGTTTTTTTTTTTTTTTTTTTTTTGTTGAAGAAGGTTTTTTTCACGGTCCCTATTCTGCTCCCTTTTCAGGGGTAAGTCATACTTCCTGAGATAATAGTCCAGAAGTTCCAAAAACCCTGCCGGCGTCAACTAAAATTACAAATCTGAAAAAATAATTCTCAAACTTTTCCAAAACTCAGAAGTTAGATTACTAAAATTGATTTGGTATAGCCCCATATTACGATACCTACAGATTCCACGTATTTTGAAGCAAACTCGTGTTACCGTTAGCGCAGCTGAATTATTCTATCTCCTTTGCTGTGTAATTGAATATGAATAATTTTGGGATTTATAAATTTGTTTGCGTGCAAAATTTTTGATTTCTATTCATTGTTAGTTATTTCTACCGACATAAAATATATTTTAGATATCACAATATATGCCCACAATGAACTATTTTCGAAGCATATAGGTACAAGTGCACAATTTTGAACTATAGATCTTCAATAAACTCGCAATTTTCCCAATTATCAAATATACCAAACTGCATGGTATATGGCGAATAACAAAATTCCTTTACAATTCCATTTGAAAAAAATTAAAAATTTTTTTTACGAGCACATCTACGATTTTTGGTACAGAGGTAAAGGAAAAAAATCCGGTTTCAAATCTGCTCGCGTTCACGAAATTGGCCAATGCGCGCAAAAGTTATAGCGGTTTTTATTCTCATATAAAGAAAAAATATTTAAAAATATATTTTTTGTTGTTATGAGAAAATGTATGCATAAATCGTTAACAGCAGTCCATATCTATTCGTAGATGTTTAAATAGTTATTAAATTTATTATTATTTTCGCGGAAAGTCAACAAATAATAAAAAAAATGTTGAAGTAAATCCAAATTATCCTGTCCCAGAATCCGTACAAACCCTCAAAAAATAAATTAAAGAATATATGCGGAATCTAGACAATGCGTAGAAAAATATGATACCAAATTTATAGAGATTGGGTACATAAATTGCATATTATAGCAAAAACAAAAGAGGAAAACTTATTGTTGGAAAATATTGTTGCAAATATTTTTTTGGTTTGATTCTAAAAATTAGAAAAAAATATTTGGGAGTTCTCCAACTATTTTGCTAAAATCCTATAGAATAATGAATGTATACAGTTAAAACTTCATCAAAACATATGGTTTACCATCGCGAGAGTTTAACTGATTACTGTGATAAGTTATAAGGGTAGAAAATTAAGAGTAATATTGAAATTACAATCATTCAATTAATATTATAATTAAAAAGCCTGTTATTCGCGAGTTAGTTAAAGTCGGTTGATGCGCATCCGTTTTTGGATACAGCGAATCAATCTCTGTCAAAATTTATGCATATTTCGATGTTTCACTCAGGGGCCATTGTGTGCCACCAATTGCATCATACACTGCAAAAAACCTTAAAGTTGGTAAAATTCGCGCAATGTGCATACGATTTTGATGCGCATCCGGTTTCGCCAGCGCCTATCAAAAATACGTCCAAATATACCAATTTTAATTAGATTCTTCAAGAACCGCGGATGTGCCTCCACATACTATTTTTGGTGGAAAACCCATATTACACGCGAATCTCTGTAATTTATGACACGCGTTTTCGCAAATATTATAATCGCGTATAAAGGATTCAATTTACGTAAAAAAATTTCAAGAAAATCGCGGTTTAGTACGCGGATTTGTAGAAATAATTTTTTGCTGCTTTTCCTATTTTCAGGGTATCTATATCCGCGGTTTTAGTGGATGGATTCGATCGCGGAAGGTCTCATTAGATCCGTCGCGTAAAAGAACTAAATTCACGCGGGGTACAAAGGAAATTGAATGGCACTTGTAAATTTTAAACGCAAAAAATAGGTTTTTTAAAAAAAATCACGCATCAAATATTGGCCTTTAGACTCCAATTACTAGGATGCTGTAAGGAGCACACTCATGAGATATGCATTAAACGACGTAGAATCACGAGTTTTATCCTAATGTGAGTTTTGAATATTATCTTGTTGCGCGTCCGAATTATTAAAACAATTCAAAAAACCCCGAAATTCCGGCTTCAAAATGTCAGCATCAATTTTAGGTGGATGCAGTGGATATATCGAAAAATGATACACTAGTATCATATTGCCCATGAATTATTCTTTGAGTCTTTCTTTGGGCATATGTCTATAAAATGTAAGGTTAAGCCTAAAATCGGAAGGGAGCATAAAAAAACTTGTTGGCTTCAACCCATTTTTACCTATTTTTCTACATTGATGCCAACACAGCTTCCACGTAAATTAATTTTAATGGTCGACCTTATGGGATTCCTCCTAAAACACTTCAGTTTAAAGAATGTATATCATACTATATAGAATATGTTAACAGTTCGCGAATTCTGAAAGGGTGAAACTCGGATTCATCGATTGTAAAAAATTTTTGTTTTTCGCCATATATATTTATTTATTTTAGGTGTATTCCAAAAAGGAACCTGATATTCAAAGACAATTTGAAGATGCAGCAGGAGGGCCTTATCAATGTGAATTTTCCAATGTTCGAATATATTTTTAGAAATGTATAATTTATATATTTTTCCACAAACATCCCAGTAAAGGCAATGGAGGCTTCTCTTATATCAATGGATTCATATTAAGTTATTGATATGTGACCTACTTTTTATCACCGAGTCCGAACGGCGTGCCTTAAGTTGCCACTTGTAGAGACGTTTCTAATGGCTGAAATACTCAGGAAATATCGCCAACAATACTGAGGGGTAGTTTGCCACCGTTGACAATTTGATGGGAATCGAACCCGGACATTCAGCGTGCAAGGCGGTTGCACATAGCTAATTCCTAGAGATTGTGGTGTAGGGTATCACATGGTCAGCCCCGTCCGACTATAGCCTTTGCTTACTTGTTTTTTATTATAATGAACATTAAATTGATATTGATTTTTATTGTTTTAAAATAAAATAATTATAACAAATATAGTTATATAGGAATGTATTTGTGAATAAGCGTTACAGATACCATTGTTTTTTATTTTTTTTTTTTTTTTGTTTTTTGAGTTATTATTTCATAGTTTTTACTTCAGTCTTAACAATAAAAAACTATGTTTTCCAACCCTTAAAAATGAAATACGGAAATTGAAAATTACTTTAAAAACAGTCTCAGTCGAAATAGAACGAGCCTAAAACGTCGAAGTTAAGAAAAAACAGGCTCGGTATTTTCCAAAATGGATACTTCAACAAAGGGAACATTTAATATTTATAGAAGATAGTGGATTTAATCTTCAGACTGTGCTGCCTTAATTATGAGATCGATATGTAACTCTAATGGCAGTAAATAAAATCGGGGGTTTTGTGTACCAAAATATAATTTCAAGTTTAAGTGTGAATGCAGACAAATTCAAACAATTTATAGAAGGTATTTTGAGGAAGATTACACCAGACTTAGAAAACTCGTTTCTGATAATGGATAATCAGCAAATACGTAAGAGGAATGACATAAGAACCTTATTAGAATTAAACAGATATCAACTTAAATTCCTGCAGCCATATTCCCAAAGTTCAACCTATTTAGAATGCATTTTCAAATATAAAATGCTGCGCTACAACTGAACTTCGAGATTCTTCATCTGACCATAACATAACTGAGGCGATAGAGCGCAGCATTCAACAAAAAAATCAGCAAGATTGTTCGAAAAGGCGATTGTATTGAAAGTTTCCAAGCAGAAAACTGAAGGGACTGACTACGTAAGAAAAGTATTATGTTAACATAGTCAATTGATATATTTCTCATTTCCAGATTTATATTTAACAAAACAATCAAGAAATCCAGCTTTTGTTTTTTGTTTATTGATAAAAATAAAGCTAAAATTATGAAATAAGAGCTCAAAAAGAGTCGAAAAAAACAAAGATACCTGTAGTGAGATTCTGTAACACATTGTTGTCCTTACCGACAAATGCCGTTAAAATTAAAATGCCCATAATTTCGGTAATTAACGAATTTTTGCGGTAAGTTAACGATGAATAAAAAGTAGTCGCTAACCTTTACCGACAGCAACAGTGATGCCAACTTTTATTGAAAATTTTCAATAATAATTTTGCGATTTAATTTTAACGATTTTTGTAGGTAAAGGTAAAAATGAGTTAAAAAATCCCACTACCGTAAGGTTTATTCACAAATACATACCTATATAACTATGCTTGTTTTAATTACATCAATTGATGTTAACATTTTTATTTAAAACAATAAAAATCAATATTAGTTTCAAGTTCCTTATAATAAAAAATAAATGTTTCATTTAATTTTGAAAAAGTTTCATTTCAAATGGAAAAGGTTTCATTTCAATTGGAAAAGGTTTCATTTCCGTTGGAAAAGGTTTCATTTAATTTGGAAAAGGTTTCATTTAATTTGGAAAATGTTTCGTTTAATTTGGAAAAGGTTTCATTTAATTTGGAAAAGGTTTCATTTAATTTGGAAAAGGTTTCATTTAATCTGGAAATGCTATAAAACGTGCAGGGAGGTACACTTTTATGTCATTACTTAAGATTAGAATTTAAGTAGAAAAGTCGGTGAAAACCCCTATAATTTTTTATTTCTTTCTCTTTTTAATATATTCAGGCTTTTTTCTTTTAATAAAAATAAAGGTTTCATTCAATTTGGAAAAGGTTTCATTTGATTTGGAAAAGGTTTCATTTGATTTGGAAAAGGTTTCATTTGATTTGGAAAAGGTTTCATTTAATTTGGAAAAGGTTTCATTTAATTTGGAAAAGGTTTCATTCAATTTGGAAAAAGTTTCATTCAATTTGGAAATGCTATATTTCATTTTTTATCTAACGTTTCGTTGGGATTTTCCAACTTCTTCAGGGATAATTTTATTAAATCTGGTAACGACAACAGAAATGGTGAAACATATTTAATGAAACATTAACTTTTGTTCTATGCACTAAGCAAAGTAATACTTACAAATAATTTTTTCGTCAAGTTTTACATTTAGTTTTTGTCAAGTGAAGGTTTTGTGTGACTCACTCGATTTCAACTGTGAAATCCATAGGTTAAACGTCAAATGAAATCCAGATGACGTTTGAGCAATGGAATTGACAGTTGAAATCGAGTGGATTTCGTAAATGTAAACATAGTGTAAGTTGCTGAACTAGTTTTGCAATCGTTGTTCGTTCAAGTGAACTGGATAATGGATTTATGTGTAAACTATTCTCAGTATAAAAAATTGTGAAAGATATAATAAATATTCATCTTACAAAACGGCCTGCCGTCACACCGTCGGCTTGGCCTTTCGTTGGAATAGGTACTGAATATTCTTGTGGGGCTTCCTCGCCTTCGGAATTGTGATGGACCTAAGGTATTTTCCAATGTCCACCTTCGCCACCCTTCCCTGCGGAGGTGACGACTCATCCACCTTTATCACCCGTGGTCCTGGACGTGTACCCTCAACGATATCCCCTTGTCATCCGTTAACTCAATGATGTTGGTGTGTATGATGCTGGTAACTCTATATGGTCCAAAAAACTTTTCAGCCAATTTGTGGGTGAATTTATCTACTGCTGATGACAGATGTCTTTCTTGAGCCAAACCAACGCACCCAACTCCGGCGTCCACTTTCTTCTTCGCAAATTGTAATGACGTCGCTGGTTTTCCGATGCCCTTTTGCTGTTCTTTTGGACGCATCCCCACAATTGCTCTAGACCCTTCCTGTTGACTCTATACGTTGCCGGTCTTCCGGAACTGTATGTACACCGTTGTCGCTTACAAAGGTTTTAGGGCATCCAAATCTTTACATCACTCTCTTCCGCAGAGCTCTCACGACGTAGTTAGCAGTTGCCTGCCGTGTTGGAAACAACTCCACCCATTTGCTAAATTTATCCACCATCACCAGCAGCATTGTGTTGCCTTTGGTAGAACGGGGTAAAGGTCCCACGAAATCCGCGCAGACTATTTCCCAAGAAGAACTGCATTGCATGGTGTCCATATGACCTCGGGGTGCAGCCTGGTCGGGCTTATACCGGGCACATACATGGCAGCTTCTAACGTAATGCCTTACATCCCGAGCAATAAATGGCCAATAGTAGCTCTCATGCATTATTTTCAAGGTCTTGAAGACGCCGAGACGACCGGCTTCGATTGCGTCGTGATACTTCGAAAGAAGATCTCTTCATTCTCCTGTGGCACACAAACCTTCCACTCAGGCCTGGGATCAACGCTGGTTTTGCTGGGCATGTGTTTGTATAAGCGCCCATCGACGATCTGCAAGTAGGGATATCTCTTTGGGGTAATTTCGACTGCACACATCATTCGCTCATACCAATCAATCTCTGTCATCACCATTAAGTGATCGGTCTCCACGGACGGCAATGCGCTACGAGACAGAGCATCCGCCACGACGTTAATGCTTCCCTTACGATATTCAATAATACGGCGACTAGACCTTCTTGACTAGCGTCTGTTTGAAGGAAGAAAGGATGGTTGAAATCCGGACAGCGCAAAACGGGAACCTCGGTTAACAACTGTTTTAAATGGTCAAACGCCAATTCCTGAGGTTCAATTCCATTTTGCGCCCTTCTTGAGTAACCGGTTGAGAGGATTGACTAGACTCGAGAAATTCGGTGCGAAACGTCTGTACCACGATGCAACACCCAGTACTCGTCTAACCTCTTTCAGATTTGTATGAGCGGGTAAGCTTCTCATGGCCTCCACCTTCTCAGGATCGGTTCGTATTCCTTCCGATGTCACGAGGTGCCCTAGATAACGGATACTGCTCCGCACGAATTCATATTCCTCGAAATTCACCCACATTTCCGCTCTTTCCAGTCTCCGGAACACTTCCCCCAGAGTCCGCAAAAATTAGTCGAATGTTCGACCTAAAACGATTATAACGTCCAGATATACAAAGGCTAGGGGATGCAAATCGGGGCCAATGATAACATCGAGAGCTCTTTGGAAGGTAGCTGGAGCCGAATGCAGCCCGAACGGTATCACCTTCCATTGAAAAAGACCTCGCCCCGGGACGGTGAAAGCAGTGTATGGGCGCGACGTTTTCCCTAGGGGCATTTGCCCATAACCGCTCTTGAGATACAACGACGAGATAAGTTTGGCCTCTTCCAACTGGTCTAGGATTGCATTGATTTGAGACAGGGGATACGCGTCTAGTTCGCTGACGGCGTTTAGTTGGTGATAATCTATGCACATCCGCCATCCTCCAGGTTTCTTTCGAGCCAACACTATGGGGGAACTGTAAGGCCCTCATCCCTTTTTAACAACTCATAATCGTCCGTAAGGGATATCAACTCGTCCAACGTATTGAAATCACCTCGCAGAACATAGTGGCGATATTCTCTGCGGATACCATCGTAAATCCTATCGAGGTGATCCATGGTTCGAAGAGTAGGATGCTGTTGGCCGGTGGTTAACATCTGAGGAATAAAATCTTTGGCTTTCTAACGATTATATTGCCGGCGATTTTAGAAGGAAAAATTTTTCGGCCTCCGCACGGAGAGAACTCCAAAATGTGAAATTGCTCTTCTTCACCCTATACCACTTAAGGGCGTTACCATCCAAAATTCTCGGTAGTGTAGAAATCAGTCGGTCATGAGGGATTCGGCAACAATCGGCCAGCGCTTCTAGTCATTCCAAGAACTCCAGAAGATCGGCCTCCCGTGTGAATTTTAAGTTCCACTGCATGACTGTACGCATAGTATCAGCGTTGCCTGCTTCTATTCGGTGAGGGGGTTCAGGAACGCGGAACGTTCCCTCGAGATGATTGTCTTCTCTTTGGCTTTGACTTCATTCTCAAGATCTCGCAGTTAATGTTCGGTTGACCCTCTTTGTCGTTTTCTCCGCACAAAGTCTGCCAGTTGCTTCCTGAGGCATTCAACTGTGTATCCCTCCGATTCGGTTTCTGCAGTTTGGCACTGTTCTACCAGCTGTTCCTTTTTTAACAAGTAGATCTATCGCAGCGAGTCGGGCTTCAATTTTTTTATAGCATTTCTGACTCGATCCGTCCTCGTTGACGGTGGTTTCGGGTTTTCTGCATTTCGATTTTGAATCGAGTCCCTGCTCGGGCGCCGTTTGTAACGTGGTTTTCTCGGCGGCTGGGGTAGCTCCAGTCGCGTCCAGAGGCTCCATAAGGATCCACTAAACCTTATGAATTAAAAAGACTAGATTTAAATACTAGTAAGTTCTACTTCAATGAGATGCGATATTATTACTTTGCTCTTTCTTCAGAGGAGAGGATGCTGATAGGACAGATAGTGCTGACGATTTGTAGGTGATCGGGAACAGTATTCTCTATGTGTCGGTGAGAATCGACGACGATGATTCGGGGATGTTCGGCAACTCGGCTAAAGTTGTTCGGGAACGATGATGGTTGGGGAATATCGGTGATGACGATGTTGACTGATAACGATAGTTGTTGGTGAGCGAGGATCCTGGTTGCTGCTACGATTTAGTAGTAATCGGGAAAGTGTTGATTAATGTCGGGCGGGTTGACGACGATCTGCTGCTGTTCGGAACGACTACTATGTAACTATACAACTCTAATTTAATTAATTACAGCTCCGTGTGGGACGGAAAGCCGGAGCTCCGTGTAGGACGGGAAACCGAAGTCTCCGTGTGGGACGGAAAATCGAAATCTCCGTGTGGGACAGAAAACCGAAGTCTCTGTGGGGGACAGTAAACGAAATTGACTGTGTGCAATTTATTAATGGAACAGCCATAATGGGTAGTCCCTACCAAAATTTGCAAACGCAACTAGCCACTCAGGAATTACTTGGTGGATAGCAAGCCCCAGCAGTAGCAAGCTGACTCCAACAGCGAAAACCAAAAGACTAAAGGCTTAGCTTGTATTGAGTGATTTGCGAATTAAACCGCCCCACTTACAGTGAGCAAATGACTCTACTGCACGACCGAAGTAGATGGATGCGTTGTTGGATGCATGTTGATGCGCTGCTGCTACGATCGTACGGACAGACCGTGGTTGTTGTATGCACATGACACCTGCCTTACAGCAGCCACGATACTACGGGCAGAGCATTGGTGTTGTTGTAATGTACGTGGCATTTGTCACGCCAAAGACGTCAATTAATACACAGTGAAATTATCATGCACGCAGATGTTGTCTAGCTGTTTTTAAGAGAAAAAATACAATATTGTCATGCTTTCGTTCCGACCATAGCTGCTTTACTGCGTTGGTCGAAATAATCGGAATCAATTAGAAATAACATTGATGACCACAAATTCAGCTTTCTAGTTCTTTTAGATCACTCTAAAACTTTTAACGCTGTGGATCATTTGACCTTATGTCCAAAACTTCAAAGGTTTTTAATTTCTCAACAACAGCAACTAAATTAATCATGTCATACCTTACTAACAGGCAACAATCTGTTATCGCAGTAAATACGATATCGGAACCGTCATTGGTGCCAAAGAGAGTGGCACAGGGATCAATTATAGGTCCACTTCTCGCTTCACAGTATGTAAAAGACTTAAGACGTCAATTAATACACACTGAAATTATCATGATGTCCAGCTGTTTTAAGAGGAATAATAAACAACATTGATGACTCCATAAACAAACTGAACGCTGATCTCACTCTCGGCAACAATTGGGCAACTGCAAATGGCTTATTTTCGAATCCTAAAATTCCAAAATATTTCGTCATTCACAAAAATAAAAAAATTCAACAATCAACAGATTGATGTGGAACAAAATTAGGTGTAGCCTATAATAGTTCTTTGAGTTGGTCAGACCATATACACGTTGTGGCCGGACAAACTTATACTAAACTTCGTGTTTTATTAATCACACATTCGGATACACCAATCAAGATTAATTTATTTATGTCGATGCATATATGGCCTTAACAGCTCACAGTACAGTTCGCAATATGCAGTTTCTTTTTTCGCATACAGCATTAACAATCATCTCCAAATCAGATCTTTAATTTTGTTATTAAAAGTTATAGCGAAACAAAAACTTAAAAATTTATTTATTTAGCTCGATTAATTCAAATAATTAATTAAAAATTTATTTTTGGCAAACTTAAGTTTTCCTAGTCTACGTCTTTGGAGCAACCTGCCGTACGATATCCAAATCGTCAGCAACGCGCTTATATTAAAAAAGCAGCTTAGTCAGTACATGAGTAGTCAATTCAATTGTTATGTTTTTTTTTTCAATTAATATTGCTTTTGCTAATTTTTGAAACACATTTTTGAAACACTTTTTGAAAAAGTTTCCTATATATACCTTATATGATCGCAAATTATTATTTTATAACTCATTCTGTTTATCACATTAACACTTTCTATAATCCAATTAGCCGTACCAACTTCAATTTAACAACTATTAGAGGAAATTTAGTTTTTTCTTATCAGTTCGACAAGTGCCTTTTTCATTAATTTTTTATGATCCAAATTTACAAAGGACATAGTCATTCCAATGACGTCACTAATAATTTAATAAGAATATTGGTAAAACCAAAAACTGACTTCAAGGTTTGTCATATAAATTCGCAAAGTCTGATGAACAAAGTTCAGTAGTGGAATTTTTTAACTCATTTTTTTTTTTTACTTACCGTCAAAAATCTATAAAATTAAAATGTTTATAGTTTCGGTTATTAACGAAAATTTTCGGTAAATTAACAGCAAAAACAGAGCTGTCACTAAAGGCCGTGGCAGAATCCGCTCGTTGCCAGCTTTCAAATGTCCAAATGGCATTCATTTTTAATTTGACATTTGCGAAGCAAGCAAGCGACGATTGATTCTGTTTCTACCTTTAGTCCTTCCGATAGAAGAGTGTTGTCATTCATACTTTTGCGTTTTAATTTTACCGATTTTTGTCGGTAACTCAAAAAATGAGTTAGAATTCAACAACACTTACCAACGGACGCAAACAATCGCAACAAGCAGGAGTAATTTCAAACTTCTTTCAAAAAAATATGTTGTGTCTACATTTTATTAAGATAATTGAAAACGCGAAAAAGACAAGCAAATTGCAAATGGTACGAGGGCCTGCGAAAAGGGGAGCTCCGCCCAAGGGCAGGTCAAGTGCACTGAAGCACCTCCAACCGTCACCGGTACACGGAGGTAGTATTGGTTCTGACCGAACTTCAACGTCACGAAATAACAGATATAGAATTTTATCCGATCCACATGAAATGGATACCACACAAGGGCGTACAGAAATAAGGCCCCAGGAAATAACACCCCAAATTGAAAATGAAAATAGGCCCCAAACAGGTATATGAAAAACAACAACAAAACGTTTGTGGTCTAATTTCGTCTTTTTGGGACCTTTTTTCATTTAACTGTTGGGGCCAAATTGTCTTCACAACAAGTAAATCGAAAATTTGAAAATCAAATTGGGGTCTAAATTATATTGGGGCCTAATTGAATTTTTCATTAGGGCCTTTTTGCACATGTTTGGGGCCTAAATATATTTTAGTGTTTAACAAAAACAAGAAATTGGGGTGCATTTTCTAAAGTTTTTATTAAGATATGATCAACAAATGGGGTGCAATTTCGAAAACTTTATTAAGAAAAAAGCGAAAAAAATTAAAGGACTCAAAATAACAATAATTTTTAGTAATAATAAGCAAAAGTAAACACTTACTTCATAGAATTCAAAAAATTATATGATAAGTAATAATAATTGGTAATAATTATTACTAAAGTTGCAGATTTTGACAGTTGTGTAAAGGGAAAGCTGCTGAAAAAATGTTTCAGCAACATTAAGAAATTAAAAAAGAGACACCTATTAACAATGTTTGATTTATATACCTCATCTTCCATTGGGAGCATATTTGTGCATATAGCGTTTTCTTCAAACACCATCCTATTTAAAAATGCTAAGGCATTTATTTTTCCTTTTTTACAGAGGAAGGAAGGAAAATATATTTAAAAAAATCGCGCGATTTTTTAAATATGTTTTTCTTCAGCTACTCTCCTAATTCTGTTTGACTTGACTTGGAGAGAAAAAATATACTAAAAAAAATCGGGCGATTTTTTTAATATATTTTTTCTCTCCATTTCTTTCTAATTCTGTTTGACTTGATTTGGAGAGAAAAAATAAATTTAAAAAATCGCGCGATTTTTTAGATATATTTTTTCTCTCCAAATCAAGTCAAAAAGAATTAGAAAGAAATGGAGAGTAGCTGAAGAAAAATATATTTAAAAAATCGAACAGATTTAGAAAAAAAAGGAGAGTAGCTGAAGAAAAGTATATTTAAAAAAATCGCGCAATTTTTTTAAATATATTTTTCTTCAGCTACTCTCCCTTTTTTTCTAAATCTGTTTGAATGAAGTTGGAATGAAAAAATATATTTAAAAAATCGCGCGATTTTTTCTTCAGCTACTTTCCACTTCTTTCTAATTCTGTTTGACTTGATTTGGAGATATGGAGTAGTTAAAGTCTGTCTCGGGTTTGTTTGGTTTTTGGTTAGACCGAAATTTGTCCACACCTTATCGAGCATGAATGCTTCAACTATTTGATGGGGAGTTTTTGGAGCCGGCACAAATTTTTTGCTAACGATGTGATGCAAACTTCTTTGTATTTTGCTAAAATATATACTTTGTGATTCTTGCTGAAAACTATAAAAATATATACATACATATATGTATATAGAAATTGGTACAGAAATACTCACTTATCACAATGTTTCTGAAAAACATTACGAACGGTACTTGATAGCGACGATCCGCAATCGTCTTTAATTTTATTTAAAATTTTAATTTTTATCACATTAATAGACGCCTGCTAGTACACTTGAAAAAGTACAGTCATAATTAGTTACATATTACAAACTATTGAATGAATATCTTTAAAAATATTTTTTGAAATTACACCCCAAATTTAGGGCTTCATTTACACCCCAAATTTAAGTGAATAAATATTTTGGGGCGTGAATGCATACTTTGGGGCCTAATTGCATTTTCGTTGTTTGGGGTGATAATGCATTTTGCAAATGCACCCCAATTTCAAAAATGCATTTTGGCCCCAATGAAATTTTGGGGCATAATTGCAATATTTTTTTGGGGCCAAATTTCCTAGTTTGGGGCCTTTCTGTATTGGGGCAATTTTTCAAATTGTAAAAACACCCCAAAAATTGGGGTCCATTTTCATTCCCGTTTGGGGCGTTATTTCTTGGGGCTTTATTTCTGTACGCCCCACACAAGAAACAAATATCATTAAGGAAGAAGAACTCCAATACCTCCAATTGTAGCCGACAGTAGCATCTCACTAAGAGAGGTTCAACATTCGCTAGGCGATGATTGTACCTATTAACGCATCTCGGTGTGTACAAAAAATTTCCCCCAAAAAATGAATTCAATTTATTAATGCATTCTGTCATATATTCGATTCTCACATTCAGTATATTATAATTACATTAATTCGATAGCGATCGCCCAGGGGTTAAGCCACATAATTTGTTTATATTAAATATAAAAAAATATTTATGTTGTAGATAAAAACATGATGAAGCGGATCAACTTTTATTATTAGAATTCATCTTATGTACATATTTTATTTTAATACTTTATGTATACGTTTTCACTAATTCATTTAATATTACGAAACATATGCTTAAATATTTGAATTTAACAGCTAAAATGCAATCAAGTACATATTTTGTAAATAGTACTATTAATTACATCTTTGATCTAATACCATTTTGTACAACTAATACTATTCGGGTCTCATCCTAAGCACTTAAGTCAATCGAAATTTCAATAAATTCGCTCTCATTCTGTAGCTACAGTTGAAGGCTTAACATCAATACCACGCTTGCCCAAGTTGATAGACTCAGATGTTTTGCTGGAAATAATAGCTAAATGGAGAGTCAAGTATCCTAATAAATTAATTTCGTTGTTTTGTTCTTCTTAACCTATCATAGCTTTTTCAGACAATTTTTACCAGGTTGTTTGGGGAACCAACAATTTGTGACTCAAAATAACTCTAGAAGGAGAATATAAGGAGTTTTACCAGCTTTTTTGGACATTCAACAAGACTTGTTGGGACATGCAATAACAGCTCCATCTACACACTATTATTGCAGTGTTATTGAGGGCATACCCGATTCAACAACCCATAATAATAGTGCAGTTTACCGCAGCGGATTCATCAACTCATTGTTTCTGATGCTTAATCGGGACGATTGGAGCATCAGAAGGGGGAGACTGAAGCGGATCAACTTTTATTATTAGAATTCATCTTATGTACATATTTTATTTTAATACTTTACGTATACGTTTTCACTAATTCAATTAATATTAGGAAACATATGCTTAAATATTTGAATTTAACAGCTAAAATGCAACCATGTACATATTTTGTAAATATTACTATTAATTACATCTTTGATCTTAATACCATTTTGTACAACTAATACTATTCGCGTCTCATCCTAAGCACTTAAGTCAATCAAAATTTCAATAAAATCGCTCTCATTCTGTAGCTACAGTTGAAGGCTTAACATTAATACCGCGCTTGGCCAAGTTGATGGACTTAGATGTTTTGCTGGAAATAATAACTAAATGGAGAGTCAAGTATCATCTTAAATGAATTTCGTTGTTTTGTTCTTCTTTAATGATGTTTTTTAGTTTATTGTTTTTAACTTCAGATTTATATAATATCTTGAGGAGACCTTCTTCGTAGTCGGACAATAGTTCTGGAATGTTCATCAAATTTGCTGCCAGAGGATTCGGATGTGCTTCAATGCTTAATTTGTAGTTTTGCAATTAGAATGAAATTTCTTCTTTCTTAAATTACTTGAAGTGTTGACTGTTTGTTATGTATTGCGTCGCATCAGTAATTCTTTATAGCGTTTTTGATTGGAATTGTGGGAGAATGTTTATTGTGGTATTGGAGGCGGTACCCCATAACTGTATGCCGTATGTCCAAATCGGCTTTATGATACATTTGTAAATAAGTAATTTATTTACTAGTGAAATTTTTGATTTAGGGCAGATAAGAAAGTTTATTTTCCGAGCTTGATTGTCTAAAGCTTTCCACTTGGTTTTTAGATGCGTATTCCAGTTCAGTTTTTTGTCTAGATAAAGTCCAAGATATTTGACTTCTTTTTCTGGAGGATGTTCTATTTGGTTCATCTGAACAGGTGCGCAGGGGTTGAGCCACATAATTTGTTTATATTAAATATAAAAAAAATTGTTTGAATAACAACAAAATATTTTAAAGTGGATATGAAATTGATTAGTTGCGGGCGAAGGGTAGGGAATACTATAGTTTCAGTTGTCACCAAACAACTTCATCAGTTCCCTTTTTTCGCCGACTCTGTATCGATAAACAGGTCAATAAAGCCATCTAGCAAATTAAACCAAATGAGAGTCGAACTAAAGAATTTTATATCCACTACTGTTTTAATGTCTTCTTTGCTTCGCAAAGAATACGAACATAGGAATGTTGCTTCAATAAGCGGGGGTAAAAAAAAACGAGAAAGTTGTTTTTGCATTACGCATTAGTCAACAAGGGCGTGCTGATGCCTACTATTGTTGTTGGCGTTTTTTATTGTTGGACTGCAGATTTTTACATCTTTGTGTTTATTTCAGCTTAAGTCCATATTTTGTTGTAATTCAATTGTTTGAATAACAACAAAATATTTTAAAGTGGATATGAAATTGATTAGTTGCGGGCGAAGGGTAGGGAATACTATAGTTTCAGTTGTCACCAAACAACTTCATCAGTTCCCTTTTTTCGGCGACTCTGTATCGATAAACAGGCCAATAAAGTCATCTAGCAAATTAAACAAAATGATAAATTTGCTGTATGGCCCTAAAGCTGTTTACCCTACAATTTGAGTCGAACTAAAGAATTTTATCTCCACTACTGTTTTTATGTCGTCTTTGCTTCGCAAAGAATACGAACATAGGAATGTTGCTTCAATAAGCGGGGGTAAAACAACAAGAAAGTTGTTTTTGCATTACGCATTAGTCAACAAGGCCGTGCTGATGCCTATTATTGTTGTTGGCGTTTTTTATTGTTGGACTGCAGAATTTTACATCTTTGTGTTTATTTCAGCTTAAGTCCATATTATGTTGTAATTCAATTGTTTGAATAACAACAAAATATTTTAAAGTGGATATGAAATTGATTAGTTGCGGGCGAAGGGTAGGGAATACTATAGTTTCAGTTGTCACCAAACAACTTCATCAGTTCCCTTTTTTCGCCGACTCTGTATCGATAAACAGGTCAATGAAGCCATCTAGCAAATTAAACACAATGAGAAATTTGCTGTATGGCCCTAAAGCTGTTTACCCTACAATTTGAGTCGAACTAAAGAATTTTATATCCACTACTGTTTTTATGTCGTCTTTGCTTCGCAAAGAATACGAACATAGGAATGTTGCTTCAATAAGCGGGGTAAAAACAACAAGAGAGTTGTTTTTGCATTACGCATTAGTCAACAAGGCCGTGCTGATGCCTATTATTGTTGTTGGCGTTTTTTATTGTTGGACTGCAGAATTTTACATCTTTGTGTTTATTTCAGCTTAAGTCCATATTTTGTTGTAATTCAATTGTTTGAATAACAACAAAATATTTTAAAGTGGATATGAAATTGATTAGTTGCGGGCGAAGGGTAGGGAATACTATAGTTTCAGTTGTCACCAAGCAACTTCATCAGTTCCCTTTTTTCGCCGACTCTGTATCGATAAACAGGTCAATAAAGCCATCTAGCAAATTAAACAAAATGAGAAATTTCCTGTATGGCCCTAAAGCTGTTTACCCTACAATTTGAGTCGAACTAAAGAATTTTATATCCACTACTGTTTTTATGTCGTCTTTGCTTCGCAAAGAATACGAACATAGGAATGTTGCTTCAATAAGCGGTGGTAAAAACTACAAGAAAGTTGTTTTTGCATTACGCATTAGTCAACAAGGCCGTGCTGATGCCTATTATTGTTGTTGGCGTTTTTTATTGTTGGACTGCAGAATTTTACATCTTTGTGTTTATTTCAGCTTAAGTCCATATTTTGTTGTAATTCAATTGTTTGAATAACAACAAAATATTTTAAAGTGGATATGAAATTGATTAGTTGCGGGCGATGGGTAGGGAATACTATAGTTTCAGTTGTCACCAAACAACTTCATCAGTTACCTTTTTTCGCCGACTCTGTATCGATAAACAGGTCAATAAAGCCATCTAGCAAATTAAACAAAATGAGAAATTTGCTGTATGGCCCTAAAGCTAATCAATTTTATATCCACTTTAAAACATTTTGTTGTTATTCAAACAATTGAATTACAGCAAAATATTGACTTAAGCTGAAATAAACACAAAGATGTAAAATTCTGCAGTCCAACAATAAAAAAAACGCCAACAACAATAATAGGCATCAGCACGGCCTTGTTGACTAATGCGTAATGCAAAAACAACTTTCTTGTTGTTTTACCCCCGCTTATTGAAGCAACATTCCTATGTTCGCATTCTTTGCGAAGCAAAGACGACATAAAAACAGTAGTGGATATAAAATTCTTTAGTTCGACTCAAATTGTAGGGTAAACAGCTTTAGGGCCATACAGCAAATTTCTCATTTTGTTTAATTTGCTAGATGGCTTTACTGACCTGTTTATCGATACAGAGTCGGCGAAAAAAGGGAACTGATGAAGTTGTTTGGTGACAACTGAAACTATAGTATTCCCTACCCTTCGCCCGCAACTAATCAATTTCATATCCACTTTAAAATATTTTGTTGTTATACAAACAATTGAATTACAACAAAATATGGACTTAAGCTGAAATAAACATAAAGATGTAAAATTCTGCAGTCCAACAATAAAAAACGCCAACAACAATAATAGGCATCAGCACGGCCTTGTTGACTAATGAGTAATGCAAAAACAACTTTCTTGTTGTTTTTACCCCCGCTTATTGAAGCAATATTTCTATGTTCGTATTCTTTGCGAAGCAAAGACGACATAAAAACAGTAGTGGATATAAAATTCTTTAGTTCGACTCAAATTGTAGGGTAAACAGCTTTAGGGCCATACAGCAAATTTCTCATTTTGTTTAATTTGCTAGATGGCTTTATTGACCTGTTTATCGATACAGAGTCGGCGAAAAAAGGGAACTGATGAAGTTGTTTGGTGACAACTGAAACTATAGTATTCCCTACCCTTCGCCCGCAACTAATCAATTTCATATCCACTTTAAAATATTTTGTTGTTATTCAAACAATTGAATTACAACAAAATATGGACTTAAGCTGAAATAAACACAAAGATGTAAAATTCTGCAGTCCAACAATAAAAAACGCCAACAACAATAATAGGCATAAGCACGGCCTTGTTGACTAATGCGTAATGCAAAAACAACTTTCTTGTTGTTTTTACCCCCGCTTATTGAAGCAACATTCCTATGTTCGTATTCTTTGCGAAGCAAAGACTCAAATTGTAGGGCAAACAGCTTTAGGGCCATACAGGAAATTTCTCATTTTGTTTAATTTGCTAGATGGCTTTATTGACCTGTATATCGATACAGAGTCGGCGAAAAAAGGAAACTGATGAAGTTGCTTGGTGACAACTGAAACTATAGTATTCCCTACCATTCGCCCGCAACTAATCAATTTCATATCCACTTTAAAATATTTTGTTGTTATTCAAACAATTGAATTACAACAAAATATGGACTTAAGCTGAAATAAACACAAAGATGTTAAATTCTGCAGTCCAACAATAAAAAACCCCAACAACAATAATAGGCATCAGCACGGCCTTGTTGACTAATGCGTAATGCAAAAACAACTTTCTTGTTGTTTTACCCCCGCTTATTGAAGCAACATTCCTATGTTCGTATTCTTTGCGAAGCAAAGACGACATAAAAACAGTAGTGGATATAAAATTCTTTAGTTCGACTCAAATTGTAGGGTAAACAGCTTTAGGGCCATACAGCAAATTTCTCATTTTGTTTAATTTGCTAGATGGCTTTATTGACCTGTTTATCGATACAGAGTCGGCGAAAAAAGGGAACTGATGAAGTTGTTTGGTGACAACTGAAACTATAGTATTCCCTACCCTTCGCCCGCAACTAATCAATTTCATATCCACTTTAAAATATTTTGTTGTTATTCAAACAATTGAATTACAACAAAATATGGACTTAAGCTGAAATAAACACAAAGATGTTAAATTCTGCAGTCCAACAATAAAAAACGCCAACAACAATAATAGGCATCAGCACGGCCTTGTTGACTAATGCGTAATGCAAAAACAACTTTCTTGTTGTTTTACCCCCGCTTATTGAAGCAACATTCCTATGTTCGTATTCTTTGCGAAGCAAAGACGACATAAAAACAGTAGTGGATATAAAATTCTTTAGTTCGACTCAAATTGTAGGGTAAACAGCTTTAGGGCCATACAGCAAATTTCTCATTTTGTTTAATTTGCTAGATGGCTTTATTGACCTGTTTATCGATACAGAGTCGGCGAAAAAAGGGAACTGATGAAGTTGTTTGGTGACAACTGAAACTATAGTATTCCCTACCCTTCGCCCGCAACTAATCAATTTCATATCCACTTTAAAATATTTTGTTGTTATTCAAACAATTGAATTACAACAAAATATGGACTTAAGCTGAAATAAACACAAGGATGTAAAATTCTGCAGTCCAACAATAAAAAACGCCAACAACAATAATAGGCATCAGCACGGCCTTGTTGACTAATGCGTAATGCAAAAACAACTTTCTTGTTGTTTTTACCCCCGCTTATTGAAGCAACATTCCTATGTTCGTATTCTTTGCGAAGCAAAGACGACATAAAAACAGTAGTGGATATAAAATTCTTTAGTTCGACTCAAATTGTAGGGTAAACAGCTTTAGGGCCATACAGCAAATTTCTCATTTTGTTTAATTTGCTAGATGGCTTTATTGACCTGTTTATCGATACAGAGTCGGCGAAAAAAGGGAACTGATGAAGTTGTTTGGTGACAACTGAAACTAGTATTCCCTACCCTTCGCCCGCAACTAATCAATTTCATATCCACTTTAAAATATTTTGTTGTTATTCAAACAATTGAATTACAACAAAATATGGACTTAAGCTGAAATAAACACAAAGATGTAAAATTCTGCAGTCCAACAATAAAAAACGCCAACAACAATAATAGGCATCAGCACGGCCTTGTTGACTAATGCGTAATGCAAAAACAACTCTCTTGTTGTTTTTACCCCGCTTATTGAAGCAACATTCCTATGTTCGTATTCTTTGCGAAGCAAAGACGACATAAAAACAGTAGTGGATATAAAATTCTTTAGTTCGACTCAAATTGTAGGGTAAACAGCTTTAGGGCCATACAGCAAATTTCTCATTGTGTTTAATTTGCTAGATGGCTTCATTGACCTGTTTATCGATACAGAGTCGGCGAAAAAAGGGAACTGATGAAGTTGTTTGGTGACAACTGAAACTATAGTATTCCCTACGCTTCGCCCGCAACTAATCAATTTCATATCCACTTTAAAATATTTTGTTGTTATTCAAACAATTGAATTACAACAAAATATGGACTTAAGCTGAAATAAACACAAAGATGTAAAATTCTGCAGTCCAACAATAAAAAACGCCAACAACAATAATAGGCATCAGCACGGCCTTGTTGACTAATGCGTAATGCAAAAACAACTCTCTTGTTGTTTTTACCCCGCTTATTGAAGCAACATTCCTATGTTCGTATTCTTTGCGAAGCAAAGACGACATAAAAACAGTAGTGGATATAAAATTCTTTAGTTCGACTCAAATTGTAGGGTAAACAGCTTTAGGGCCATACAGCAAATTTCTCATTTTGTTTTATTTGCTAGATGGCTTTATTGACCTGTTTATCGATATAGAGTCGGCGAAAAAGGGAACTGATGAAGTTGTTTGGTGACAACTGAAACTATAGTATTCCCTACCCTTCGCCCGCAACTAATCAATTTCATATCCACTTTAAAATATTTTGTTGTTATTCAAACAATTGAATTACAACAAAATATGGACTTAAGCTGAAATAAACACAAAGATGCAAAATTCTGCAGTCCAACAATAAAAAACGCAAACAATATAAAAAAATATTTATGTTGTAGACAAACACATGATGAAGCGGATCAACTTTTATTATTAGAATTCATCTTATGTACATATTTTATTTTTTTACTTTACTTATACGTTTTCACTTATTCAATTAATATTACGAAACATATGCTTAAATATTTGTATTTAACAGATAAAATGCAACCATGTACATATTTTGTAAATAGTACTATTAATTTCATCTTTGATCTTAATACCATTTTGTACAACTAATACTATTCGCGTCTCATCCTAAGCACTTAAAACAATCAAAATTTAAATAAAATCGCTCTCATTCTGTAGCTACAGTTGAAGGCTTAACATCAATACCGCGCTTGGCCAAGTTGATGGACTCAGATGTTTTGCTGGAAATAATAGCTAAATGGAGAGTCAAGTATCATCTTAAATTAATTTCGTTGGTTTGTTCTTCTTTAATGACGTTTTTTTAGTTTATTGTTTTTAACTTCAGATTTATATAATATCTTGAGGAGACCTTCTTCGTAGTCCATGGTAGAATAAGAAAAGGTAGCAGCAATACACAGCTGACTGAACTGGGTTGTAACGTTAGTGTCAAATTTCATATGACATTTTATACATTTATTTCTATTTCGATGTACATTAGGGACATATTTTTTTTTTTTTTTGATAAAAAAAAATATATCATTAAAAAAAACATTTCCCAGAAAGACTTCTTCATATCAATGATATGTAACCTCCTCCAAGTTCGAACGATAAGCCGCGCAGTAAATCCCCGCTTGTAGAGGCGATACAACGTTTGTTAATATGTGAGGTATTTTGTTAAAATTTAAAAAAATAAAGCCTTAATAAACATGTGCTTCTTTGATTTCTAAAACAAAACATTGAAACAGCTTCTCCCTTTTCTATGAATTTCCAGCGACCCCAAACTTTTCTGCAAGAATTCTACTTTCTGTGAGAATTTATGCAGTTAGTGGAATGATGTGGAAACATAAAAATTGAAAATGTAACGAATTTTCATTCATGTTTTCCAAAATATTGAACCAAATGTGAAAAATTATTAGATTTTAAAATCCCAATAATTTATAGACATTTCCTTGTTTTGTTTACAAATACAACTGGCAGTAACCTTACAAACAAAAACAAATTCCTTTGTGGTTCGAGTTGTATTTGTTGTAGTATTAACTTTACCTTATATTTGTTCTACCATGTTCGTAGTCGGACAAAAGTTCTGGGATGTTCATCAAATTTGCTGCCAGAGGATTCGGATGTGCTTCAATGCTTAATTTGTAGTTTTGCATTTAGAATGAAATTTCTTCCTTCTTAAATTACTTGAGGTGTTGACTGTTTGTTATGTATTGCGTCGCATCAGTAATTTTTTATAGCGTTTTTGATTGGAATTGTGGGAGAATTTTTATTGTGGTATTGGAGGCGGCACCCCATAACTGTATGGTCCTTAACTGTATGCCGTATGTCCAAATCGGCTTTATGATACATTTGTAAAAAAGTAATTTATTTACTAGTGAAATTTTTGATTTGGGGCAGATAAGAAAGTTTATTTTGCGAGCTTGATTGTCTAAAGCTTTCCACTTGGTTTTTAGATGCGTATTCCAGTTCAGTTTTTTGTCTATATAAAGTCCAAGATATTTGACTTCTTTTTCTGGAGGATGTTCTATTTGGTTCATCTGAACTGGTGCGCAGCTTCCGTGATTGAGGATGATAGTAATGTGGATTTATTTGCTTTTATACGCCTACATTTTAGCCGTGTACAAAGAGAATTAAGATAGTTTTGTAGTTTGTAACTAGCATTAAGAGCATTTTCGTCGGTGGCTAAAATAGCTGTATCATCAGCAAATGTGCCAATAATAGCGTTTTTAGTTTGAGGAAGATCTGATCTTAACAGAAAGTACAATATTGGATCCATGACACTACCTTCTGGGGCAGCAGCTCTTATGGTTGTTAGTTCACTCATTTCGTTTGTTTCGTAGACGTTAAAGAGTCTATTTTGTATATAGGACTTTGTACATTGTACATTGACTTTGTACAATAATCCATCGTGCCATACCTTGTCAAAGGTACGCAAATGCATCGTTTATCGTCTCAACTAAGCGATGAATCTGCTCAGTCGTTCCATTGTTTTCTGAACACAAATTGATGGGGACAAATTAGATATTTGGCATCAATAATGGACATTAAACTTTTAAGGAACAATGAATCTAGAACAATTGAAAGAATTAGTAATTATGCCGCTAAAACACCGGTGATGAAGTATTTCGAAGTTTTCTACGTGCCAAATTGAATGCAGTTGGTTTAGATGGGATCCGATATTTGTAAGAATACTACATCCACTCATCTTGCCTTACCTTGCTTACCTTTTTAATTCAATCTTATGTACAAGGGTGTATTCGACGATTTGGAAGCATGCGAAAATCGTCCAATCTCAATCCTCTGTTATCTTTCTAAGGGTTTTGAGAACGTTTTACATCACCAAATGACGGAATATCTTAGTCGAGAGTTCTTGCTGTCTAATCGGCAGTCGGGCTTCCGTGCTGACAACAACTGCATTACTGCGCTAGTTGAAGTGGTTGAAAGTATTAGAAACGACATTGATGATAACAAAGTAAGTTTTCTGGTACTCTTAGATCATTCAAAATCGTTCGACTGTGTCATTCATAAAAACTTATGTATGATATTGCAAAGGGTTTTCAATTTTTCATCGTCCGCTCTTCCTGAGATGTCCCATAAACAACATAAATAAAGGTATCGACATACTTAACGTAGAACTATCTCGGGTACACAATTGGTCGACGGCAAATGGTTTACTATTATAAAAAAAAAAAACCAAAATGTTTAATTATACATAAGAAAAAACTTCATCTTTCCAAATCCACATATCTTCATTAACTATAACAAAATAGATACCGTGCCATATGCGAAGAATTTAGGCGTAGTGTTCCATAAATTTTTAAGTTGTTCAGATCACGCAAGTATTGTGGCTGGACAAACTTATACAAAATTAAGAACCTTATGGATTACGCATTCTTTTACCTCACAAAATATAAGGTTACTTCTTGCAAAAACTTTACTTGTACCTGGAATGACTTATGAATGCGAACTCTTTGCCAACTGCGATTCTTCGTCATTGCGAAAGTTAAATGTTGCATTCAACGGCATAACTCGATACGTGTTTGGTTTGAATAGGAGACAGCATGTTACCCATCTTGCAAAATCTCTCTTTGGAGTTAGTTTCAAAAATTTTCTTCGTATTAGGTCCTTAACTCTTTTACATAAAGTCATAGTGACACGAAAACCCACATACTTGTTTGATAAACTACAATTTAATCAATTAAGAAGAGGAAGAATGCTAAAACCTATCAGAAGACGGAGTCATATGTCTAAACAGCACTTTATATTTGTAGCATAATTCTTTGGAATTCTCTACCACATGAAATCCCACGCATCAACAACAACTAAATTTTTAAAAAACAGATTTTCCAATGTTTTGCTCCCTTCTAGCTATTAATTAATTATATCGCAAAGTCTGATGGACAAAGTTCTATAAGATTAAAATGGTTAAAATTTCGGTAATTGACGAAATTTTTCGGTGAGTTAACTGCCAAAACGGAGGTGTCATTAAGTCCGTCCGAAAAAAGTGCTGTCAACTTGTTGTACTCTGTCTTTCGTTACGAACGGCCGCAAACAATCAAGAGTAATTTTCAAACTTCTTTCGTCTATATTTTGTGTCTTCATTTTATTGAGATAATTGATAACGCGAGTTAAATCTGTCAAAGAGAAAAAGACAAGCAAATTGCAAATGGTACGAGGGCCTCTAAAAATCGGGGTTCATCCCAAGAGCAGGTCAAGTGTATTGAAACACCTCAAACCATCACCGGTATACGGAGGTAGTATTAGTTCTGACCGAACTTCACGAAATAACAGATATAGCATTTTATCTGATCCACATGAAATGGATACCACACAAAAAACCAATATCATTGATGAAGAAAAACTCCAAAACCTCCAATTGTAGCCGACAGTAGCATCCCACTTAGAGAGGTTCAACATTCTATAGGGATCGTCCAGGGGTTAAGCCATATAATTTGTTTATATTGTGCATAAAAAATTATTTATGTTGTAAAAAAATACATGACAGTTTTTTTTTAAATTTATTGTTTTTTGTCTAGATAAAGTCCAAGATATTTGACTTCTTTTTTTTTTTGAGGAAGTTCTATTTAGTTCATCTGAACTGGTGGGTAGATTCCGTGATTGCAGGTGATAGTAATGTGTGTAGACTTCGATTCATTTGCTTTTATACGCCAACAATTTAGCTATGTACAAAGAGTATTAAGATAGTTTTGTAGTTTGTAACTAGCATTAGGAGCATTTTCGTCAGTGGCTAAAATAGCTGTATCATTAGCAAATGTGCCAATAATAGTGTTTTTAGTTTGAGGAAAATCTTATGTAAACATAAGGTACAATATTGGACCTATGACACTACCTTGTGGGACATCAGCTCTTATGGTTGTTAGTTCACTAATTTCGTTTCTTTCGTAGTCGTAACACAGTCTATTTTGTGTAAAAGATTTGTACATTGTACATTGACTTTGCACAATAACCCATCGTGCCATACCTTGTCAGAGGCTTGTGAAATATCTAGAAACGCACAGGTACAGTATTTCTTTGATTCAAATGCATCGTATATCGTTTCAACTACGTGATGAATCTGCTCAGTCGTTCCATGTTTTTTCTGAACCCAAATTGATGGGGAGGAATTAGATATTTGGCATCTATAATGGGCATTAAACTTTTAAGGAACAATGATTCTAGGACTATTGAAAGAATTAGTGATACACTCAAACGCCGATGAGATTTCACTAGATCAGCCGGTTTACCAGGTTTTTAAATCATAGAAATTTGTGTCACTTTCCATAGTTGCGGAAAATATTACGAATTAAACATGCGTTGAAGATATAAGTACTGAGACTTATACCTTCTTGCGGGAGCTAATGTTTGTTATACCACAAGCACACGCGTGGACGCGTTTCTTTAAGCTCTTAAAAACAATCGTTTTTACGGTATTAATAAACATTCAAACGTAAACCTTGTGTCTAAAACCAATCACAGAACTTTGTGGCAAGGTGTTAAAGTATAACAAATTTAAATGAAAAATCTGCATAAAAACCATACAAACAGATTGCAAGAATCATAACAACAACAATTCTCATTGTAAACGCAATAACTGAGAAATTTTTGTTTTTGGTGAGAGTGGATGACAAGTGTCAATAACAAAGAGCATATCAACTAAAAATCGTTCCTAATAAAAAACAAAACTTTATTTGCTTATGTGCTGTGTTAACAGAAATTTAGAGCTTTTTGAAAAATCAATAACATTAGCATTCAATTAAAGCTAAGAACATAACGCCTAAAAGTTCCCTACAAACTTCTCATATTAGCCGTGACTCGAACCTCAACTGGCTTACTCAGTTTTTTAATAAAAGTCTTAATTTTTTACGAACCACCCTTTAAAACAGTTACAAAAACTATTTTAAATTATGGAAGCAAATGTATGTGATATTACATAAGAAAACATCATGACTGATGATGATCATTTGTCATATAACTTAAGGGCACCTAAACGTGATCATGAGAGCTTTGTGCAACGCACTTTCGGAAACGCAGCGAAAACTCCCAGAATGTCAGACTCTCCCCTCAGAATGATGCAGATACTTTATAACCGCATTACAAAGCTAAGCGATAAATTGGTATGCCAATTTAAAAGGATGCTGGTGGAGACTGAAAACCGTATTATTGCCGGGATTGAACAGAAATTATCGGAGCTAAAAAACAATTTGGATGATATTCACACACGTGTATGTTACCTTGAAAAAGTTGTTGATGATTTACATCAAACCAAGTCTGAAGTGGATGATCTTCGCATACAACTCCTAAGACAAGAAAATGCATATGTAGCATGTGAAATAAGGGTTAATGGTGTGCCTTTCCATAATGATGAAAACTTGTTCAATCTTTTTTCCAGTATATGCAGCTCTATGAATATAGTAGAACCTCGCATTAAAGCTATACATCGTCTCCAAAACAAAAATAATACGAAGAAGGTTAATTCGCCTGATGGTGTCATCATAATCAAATTCATGTCGCCGTACGATAAGAACTTCTTTTTAAAGTCTGTTTCTGCATACAAAAAGATACACAACAACAAACTCATATTGAGTTCAATAGGATTTAGTTCTTCTTCACAATATTATATACACGAAAACCTCTCCAATACTAATTACCAATTCTTCCAAGAAGCGGTCCACCTCAAAAAGAAAGGAATTGTCAAGGCTGCATATACTTTTCGGGGCCTTGTCTATATTAAACGCGTTGACAGTAATGATCCAATATGCGTTTTTCATCAAAAGGTTATCGATGAGTTTCGGAATCTGGAAGTCCCTAGCCCAAATTCTAATACACAAAGGCAGACGTACAATATACAACACCAGTGAAAATGTCTCAAAGAATATCTCAAATCTATATTTCAAAAATTTATATTTTAAAAATGTTATTTATACTTTTTCTTCAATTTTAACAGGGACCTTTTTTGTAAAACGCATTGCTGATGTCATAATTTTGAACCTATTGATTAATCTCAATGACACAAAGGACTAGTGTTAGTCGAGATTCCAAAGACGTAACTCGGGATTTACTACGAATTTTAGTAAATCAAAAAAAAAAGGCTTGAAAATTTGCCATATAAATTCACAGTCGAGATTCCAAAGACGTAACTCGGGATTTACTACGAATTTTAGTAAATCAAAAAAAAAAAAAAGGCTTGAAAATTTGCCATATAAATTCACAAAGCTTAATGAACAAAGTCGATGAGTTCAAATATATTTTTGAGAACTCGAATGTTGATTTGATATGCATATCAGAAACTTGGCTAAGTTCGTCTATACCCAATAACTTGATTAATCTAGACGGTTATAACGTTTTCAGATCTGATAGGGAACGTCGTGGAGGTGGTGTTGCCATTTATGCTAAGAATACCTTAAATGTAAAATTCCTTAAAAAATCTAATCTTGGAGATCAGATCGAATATGTGTTCGTTGAACTCCTATCTAACTCTAAAAAGATTCTAATTGGATGTTTCTATAGGCCCAACAATACAATAGATTTAAATCAAATAACCAACATTTTAGAGGACATAACATTGGGATATAATGATGTTATCATAGCCGGAGTTTTCAATTCGAATATTCTGTTAGATTCACATTTAACTGACAATATGTTAACTCTCGGGCTCTACACCGCAAATAATTGTAACCCTACACATTTTACTCCTACTGTTAACACTCTTTTAGATGTGTTCTTCGTAAATAATGCATCAAACATAATGCTTTATGATCAACTATCTGCATCATGCTTTTCGAAACATGATCTGATCTATCTAACATACAATTTTGTCATATCAGAGCAAGTGGAAACGTTTTCATATCGTGATTACAAAAGTATAAATCTTTCGTATCTAGATAATCAGATTAACTTAGTAAATTGGCAGGAAATATACACTCCACGTCAGTAGAATAGAACACCTAAATTTTTGTTAATGTTAGCTTATTTATCCCGAAGCGAATGAATCTACATTTTTAATCTTATCGAAATCTAAACAAATCGAAATCAAACACAGAAAATAATTATGTTGCTAGCTCTTCGCGAAATGATTTTCTGATAATTTTTCCGATAGTACTATGAAAAATAGGCATTTATTTTTGGTCATCAGGATAGAACAGTCATTCTATTTTCGCCAATTATTGAGATATTAACTCCGAATTTTCTTTCAGTCGATAAAGCAGGGCTTTCTAATAATTTTTCAGCAAAGACAACTTGTAAAAAATTCCGCGGGCACAGCAATAACAGCGTAAAAGGGTTTAAATTGACAGATAATTGCAACATCTCGGAATATCAATAAGAGTCGCGCAGTTATGTCATATTTCTTCACGATAAGACAGAATATGACACAGACAACCTTGACGGATACAATCGAGTGCTTCGGATTCTGATAAGATGGAAAATTTTCAAAACAATTATGAAAAACGTCAACATTTATTTTAAGAACCTTGATGTTTTGTTCAATAAAATGATTTTTCAGCGAAAAAGTCTACCTCTTAAACGTATGGAAATATGCTCCACATTCAGAGAAAGATAGACTGAAATGAGAACATCCGCTATTTTAATACACTGTGGGAAATCACACCCTTTGGACTTTGAATTTTATATGTGTTCTTAATTTGGTGTCCGCGATTGTTCTCAACACTGTTATGTTCTAATATAAATGGACCAGCATATGCTCTTCATACTGGATTTTACGAATATTGTAGTTTTTATTAAATTAAACTCACATATGTGAGCCCCATTTTCGCGGCAAAACACAGTTGTGGAAATTGAGGTTTTAGATTCATACGTTGCTTTTAAAATGTACTAAAATTTCCTCAGTGTATTAAAATAGCGGATCCTTTCGTACGAGACTATTTTCCTCTGAATGTGGAGCCTATTTCCAAACCTTTAAGCGGCAGACTTGTTCGCGGAAAAATCATTTTATTGAAAAAAAACATCAAGGTTCTTATAAGAAATGTTGACGTTTTTCATATTTATTTTGAAAATTGTCCATCTTATCAGCATCCGAAGCACTCGATTGTATCCGTCGAGGTTGTCTGTGTCATATTCAATCTTATTGTGAAGAAATCTGACATAACTACGCGACTCTTATTGCTATTCCGAGATGTTGCAATTATCTGTCAATTTAAACCCTTTTACGCTGTTATTTCCGTGTCCGCGGAATTATTTATAAGTTTTCTTTGGTGAAAAATTATAAGAAAGGCCTGCTTTATCGACTGAAAGAATATTCTGAGTTCATATCTCAATAATTCGCGAAAATAGAAAGACTGTTCTATCCTGATGACCAAAAATAAATGCCTATTTTTCATAGTACTATCGGGAAAATGATTAGAAAATCATTTCGCGAAGAACTAGAAACATAATTTTTTCTGTGTTTGATGTGAAACATTATAGACTTTAGATCCCGATAAGACTAAAAATGAAGATTCATTCGCTTCGGGATAAATAAGCTAACATTAACAAAAATGTAGGTGTTCTATTCTACTGACGTGGAGTGTATAACCTCGTTACCATTGATGAGAAGTTGAGTTTTCTTCAGGATAACATCTTACATATTTACGATACTATAGTACCTATAAAAGAGAAATTACCTAGACCAAACAGTAAACCCTGGTTTAACACCAACATTAAAACTCTTATTAGAAATAGAGATTTGGCATACAATAGGTGGAAACGCTTTAAAACTCCAGAACTTCATGAAGTTTTTCGCGTTGCAAGAAATAATGTTAATAAACTTATAAATGCTTCAAAAGTGCAATATTATTCATCTAAATTCAGCTCCGCATTAGACTCGAAAAGCAAATGGAAGCTCATAAGGGAAATTGGAGGATCAAAGTCTAAGCCCACTACACATTACCACGGGGACATTAATGCGTTAAACGAATCTTTTTTCAATATACCAACTATCAGTACAGATCATACCTTCTATGAAAGCAATAATGGCCCAACAGGCAATATGCATTCTTATGGAATTTTTGAGTTTAGATGTGTATCGCTGGATGAGGTCTTACAAAGTTTCATGTCAGTAAAGTCAAATGCTGTTGGTCTTGATAATATTGACCCAAAATTTATTAAATTAACTCTTCATTACCTCCTTCCATATTTTACACATTTATTCAATGCAATCCTAACCTCCAGTACGTATCCAACTATTTGGAAACATTCTAAAATAATTCCAATTCCTAAATCTGCTCATGAATATCGCCCGATTTCAATTTTATGCTATCTGTCCAAAGTCTTCGAGAAAATTATACATAAACAAATATCCGAATACATTAACAATAATTCCTTGCTATCAGATAGGCAATCCGGTTTCCGAGCAGATCATAGTTGTGTGAGTGCTTTAGTTGAAGTTGCAGAATCAATTAGAACTGAAATCGATATCAATAATGTTGGTCTGCTAGTTCTTCTTGATCATTCTAAAGCATTTGACTCCGTTGATCACACTAACCTATGTATGAAGCTCAAAACATTTTTTAATTTCACAAACACAGCTATAGATCTAATAGCTTCCTACCTAAGAAATCGTTTACAGTCGGTGTATGTTGGAAATACAATATCAAATCCACTAATATTATCCAAAGGAGTTCCACAGGGATCTATTATTGGACCACTCCTTTTTTCATTATACTCGAACGATCTTCCCAATCAAATATCTAACAGTCAAATTGCTATGTGTGCGGATGATGTTCAATTATTTGTTAGCGGTCCGGTGGACAATATCAGTGAATGTGTTACCAAACTAAATCATGACCTCTCGTGTGTTTATAAGTGGGCAACTGCGAATGGTTTATTTCTGAATCCGAAAAAATCTAAATGTCTCGTTATTCACAAAAACAAAAAATTTAGTATTCACGGTCTGGATGTCGTTATAAATGAACAAAAAATTGATATAGTTTCTCAAGCCAAAAATTTGGGCGTCATTTTTAATAGGTCATTGACATGGTCCGATCATGTGAACACAGCAGTCGGACAAACATATGCAAAGCTACGCGCGTTATGGATAACACATTCTATACTCCATCCTATATACGAATTATCTTAGCAAAAACATTTCTGATTCCCGGGCTTATGTATGGGTGTGAAATTTTTTCAAATTGCGACTCGATAACCCAACATAAATTAAACGTAGCATTTAATGACATCATTCGGTATGTTTACGGTATTAAACGAAATCAACATATTTCTCACTATGCAATTTCTCTATACGGTTGTAATTTTAATACCCTACTTAGAATTCGATCGTTGATATTGTTGCATAAAATCATTGTGAAGCGCACACCCAAATTTATACTTATAAAAGAGTTCAGTAATGATGACTCACTGATTCACTGACTGACTGATAATCAACGCCCCGACTAAACGACTGGAGCTAGAATCTTGAAATTTTGGGTGAGGGTCACTCATGGTCCGAATAGGTCAGATAAGGCTCGGTTTTTGGAAATTCGAACTAGAACAGTACGAAAAGTACTAAAAGGTACTAAATATGGTACCCTTAGTATTAGGCAAACGCGAAGAGCTAGAATTCTGAAATTTGGAATGAGGTTCACTGATGGAGAGTTAGAAAGGTGTACCAAAGGGTTTTTGGAAATTCAAACTATAAGTGTACGAAAAGTAATAAAAGTTACTAAATTTAGTACCATTTGGTATAACGTGAACGGACAGAGCTAAAATCTTGAAATTTGGAATGAACATCAAAGTTTAGAAGATATGTTGATATTAGGAGGTGGTATTGAAAATGTGTACTCATGTGTACGAATAGTACTAAATTTGGTAAAATGTGAATTTGGGCTAACCGATAAAGTTGGAATTCTGAAATTTGGAATTACTATTACTGTTGGAGTGTAGGTTTGAGATATGGAGGTAGTTTTCGAAATTCGTACATATGGGTACGGAAGGTACTAAATAGTACCAAATAAGGTACAATTTGGATTTGGGGGAACGGATGGACCTGGAATCCTGAAATTTAGAATTAGGATTACTGTCGGAGTGTAGGATAGAGGTATTTTGGAAATTCGTACTTTTGGGTACGAAAAGTACTAAATGGTACCAAATTTGGTACAATATGAATTTAAGTGATCGGATAGAGATGGAATAGTGAAATGTGGAATTAAGATTACTATTGGAGTGTGGGATTGGTATACTTTTGGAAATTCGTACTTATGGCAACGAAAAGTACTAAATGGTACCAAATTTGGTACAATTTGGATTTGGGTGATCAGATACATTTGGAATCCTGAAATTCGAAATTAAGATTACCTTTGGAGTGTTGGATAGAGGTAGGTTTGGAAATTCGGACCTATGGGAACAAAAAGCACTAAATGGTACTAAACTTGGTACAATTTGGATTATGGTGATCTGATGCAGCTGTAATTCTGAAATTTGGAATTAAGATTACTGTTGGCGTGTAGGCTTGAGGTAGTTGTGGATATTCGTACTCTTGGGTACGAATAGTACTAAATAGTACCAAATTTGGCACAATTTGGATTTGGGTGAACGGATATAGCTGAAATTCCGAGATTTGGAATAACGAGTACTATTGGAGTGTAGGATTGATAAAGTTTTGGAAATTTTTAGTTATGGGTAGGAGAAGTACTAAATAGTACTAAATTTGGTACAATTTAGATTTCAATGTTGGGATTCATTTGGAATCGTGAAATTCGGAATTAAAATTGCTGTTGGAGTGTTGATAGAGGTAGGTTTGGAAATTCGTACTTTGGATACGAATAGTACTAAATGGTACCAAATTTGGATTTGAGTTATCGGATGTATCTGGAATTCTGAAATTCGGAATTAAGCTTATTGTTTGAACATAGCACTGAGGTAGTTTTGAAAATTGGTACTTATGTGTACGAAAAGTACTAAATGGTACCAAATCTGGTACAATTTGGATTTGGGTGAACGGATATAGCTGGAATCCCGAGATTCGGAATAAGGATTACTGTTGGTAAGTAGGATTTATGAAGTTTTTGAAATTTTTAGTTATGGCTACGAAAAGTACTAAATGGTACCAAATTTTAATTTATGTGATCGGACACATTTGGAATCCTGAAATTCGGAATTATTGTTGGAGTGTTGAAAGAGGAAGGTTTGGAAATTCGTACTTTGGATACGAAAAGTACTAAATGGCATCAAATTTGGTACAATTTGGATTACGGTGATCGGATGCAGCTGTAATCCTGAAATTTGGAATTAAGATTACTGTTGGCGTGTAGGATTGAGGTAGTTGTAGAAATTCGTACTCATGGGTACAAAAGTACTAAATGGTACCAAATTTGATACAGTTTGCATTTGGGTGAACGGATATTTTATTTTAATTTATGTGATGTTGATGTTGGAGTGTTGATAGATGTAGGTTTAGAAATTCGTACTATGGATACGAATAGTACTAAATGGTACCAAATTTGGATTTGAGTTATCGGATATATCTAGAATCCTGAAATTCGGAATTAAGCTTATTGTTTGAACATAGCACTGAGGTAGTTTTGAAAATTTATACTTATGGGTGCGAATAGTACTAAATTTGGTACAATTTGGATTTCGGTGATCTGATGTAGCTGCCATACTCAAGTTTGGAATTAAAATACCTATTGAATTGTAGGATTGATAAAATTTTGGAAATTTTTAGTTGTGGGTAGGAAAAGTACTACATAGTACTAAATTTGGTACAATTTTGATTTGAGCGAACGGATAGAGTTGGAATCAAGAAATTTGGAATTAAGATTACTGTTGGAGTGTAGGATTGAGATATGGAAGTAGTTTTTGAAATACGTACTTATGAGTACGAAAAGAACTACATTTTCTACAATTAGGATTTGGGTGAAATTATAGCGCTCGAATCCTAAAATGTGGAATTAGGTACACTTGGGGGTACGGAATGGTTCCATGTGTGGTACAATTTTGTATTGGTTGAACGAATAGATCTGGATTCGTGAGATTTGGAATTAAGATTACTGTTATCATTTGCTTATAACGTCCGATTTACACAGGATTTGGTACAATTTGTTATTGTGTGAAGGGAATTTAGGAGGAGGTTCGTATTTATGCATTTACATGTAAAGTACTAAATAGTTCTATAATTGGTTTTGGGGGAACAGATAGAGCTGGAAATAAGGATGGCGGTTGTTGGGTTAGGCCGTATTTGCGCTGAGAACCTCAATTAAAATATTTAAAAAATGTGGACTGCTCTTGATGTGTAGGCGTGACGAAAATCGGACTAAAGTGGTACGTATTAGTACACAAAATGTTTCCACCATTCTATATTATATATTGTTTATTTGTTTTGTATATTTAACGCATACGAAGTAGCGGGCACTTTGCTAGTATCTCTATAATAGACTTAGTTTTTCCCGATCTAGAAGGGGTAGAAAGCTTGTTCCCCTCAGACGACGCAGTTTAGTTTCTGAATGGCAGTTTTTCACTAGTACAATACACCTTTGGAATACTCTTCCGAACGCAAATCAAAACATCAGCAATCCGTTAGTTTTTAAAAATAGGCTTTTCACGCATTTTTCTTAACTAATTATTTTTGCAATACTTAATTGTTTTATTTTTTCACTTATTTTTTTTATTATTTTTTAACATATATATCTTGTTACTTTGTTTTTTTTTTTCTGTTTTAATCGAACAAATTGTTTTAAAACTTAAAACTTTCACTTAATAAATAAATATAAATATGTAAAGATATTTCAGCTTTTGAGAATGTTCTTATCAGTAGATCTAGTTGATGTGTTTGATCTAAGAAGATCTTGATGTAAGATGGTGTATTTTAACTGCACTAAAATTTAATACGTATGTTGGTAAAACAAAAAACTGGCTTGAAGGTTTGTCATATAAATTCGCAAAGTCTGATGAACAAAGTTCTATAAAATTAAAATGGTTAAAATTTCGGTAATTAACGAAATTTTTCGATGAGCTAACTTCCAAAACAGAGGTGTCACTAAGTCCGTCCGATAGCAAAAGTGCTGTCAACTTGTTGTACTCTGTCTTTCGTTACGAACGGCCGCAAACAATCAAGAGTAATTTTCAAACTTCTTTCGTCTATATTTTGTGTCTTCATTTTATTGAGATAATTGATAACGCGAGTTAAATCTTTCAAAGAGAAAAAGGACAAGCAAATTGCAAATGGGACGAAGGCCTCTAAAAATCGGGGTTCATCGCAAGAGCAGGTCAAATGTATTGAAACACCTCAAACCGTCACCGGTATACGGAGGTAGTATTAGTTCGGACCGAACTTCACGCAATAACAGATATAGCATTTTATCTGATCCACATGAAATGGATACCACACAAAAAACAAATATCATTGATGAAGAAAAACTCCAAAACCTCCAATTGTAGCCGACAGTAGCATCCCACTTAGAGAGGTTCAACATTCTATAGGGATCGCCCAGGGGTTAAGCCATATAATTTGTTTATATTATACATAAAAAATTATTTATGTTGTAGAAAAATACATGACAGTTTTTTTTTTTAAATTTTATTGTTTTTAACTTCAAATTTATATATCTTGAAAGATCTTCTTCGTAGTCGGACAAAAGTTCTGGATAGTCATCAAATTTGCTGCCAGAGGATTCGGATGTGCTTCAATCCATAATTAGTAGTTTTTTAGTTAGAATGAAACTGCTTTTTTCTTCAATTCCTTGTGGAGTTGAATGCTTGTTATGCGTTGCGGCGTACCGCTAATTTTCGTAGCGTTTTTGATTGGAATTGTTGGAGTATTTTTAATGTGGTATTGGAAGCGGTACGCCATAATTGTATGCCGTATGTCCAAATTGGCTTTATGATACATTTGTAAATAAGTAATTTATTTACTACTGAAATATTTGGTTTAGGGCAGATAACAAAGTTCATTTTGTGAGCTTGAATGTCTAAAGCTTTCCTCTTTCTTTTTATATGCGTATTCCAGTTCAGTTTTTTGTCTAGATAAAGTCCAAGATATTTGACTTCTTTTTCTTGAGGAAGTTCTTTTTTGTTCATCTGAACTGGTGGGTAGATTCCGTGATTGCAGGTGATAGTTATGTGTGTAGACTTGGATTCATTTGCTTTTATACGCCAACAATTTAGCTATGTACAAAGAGTATTAAGATAGTTTTGTAGTTTGTAACTAGCATTAGGAGCATTTTCGTCGGTGGCTAAAATAGCTGTATCATTAGCAAATGTGCCAATAATAGTGTTTTTAGTTTGAGGAAAATCTTATGTAAACATAAGGTACAATATTGGACCCATGACACTACCTTGTGGGACATCAGCTCTTATAGTTTTTAGTTCACTCATTTCGTTTCTTTCGTAGTCGTAACACAGTCTATTTTGTGTAAAAGACTTTGTACATTGTACATTGACTTTGCACAATAATCCATCGTGCCATACCTTGTCAGAGGCTTGTGAAATATCTAGAAACGCAGAGGTACAGTATTTCTTTGATTCAAATGCATCGTATATCGTTTCAACTAAGTGATGAATCTGCTCAGTCGTTCCATGTCTTTTCTGAACCAAAATTGATGGGGAGGAATTAGATATTTGGCATCTATAATGGACATTAAACTTTTAAGGAACAATGATTCTAGGACTATTGAAAGAATTAGTGACACACTTAAAGGCCGAGGAGATTTCACTAGATCAGCCGGTTTAACAGGTTTTTGAACCATAGAAATTTGTGTCACTTTCCATTGTTGCGGAAAAAATTACGAATTAAACATGCGTTGAAGATATAAGTACTGAGACTTATACCTTCTTGCGGGAGCTATTTCAGTATCTTGGGAGTAATCAGGTCGTAGCCAGAAGCTTTGGAAAGTTTTAAAGATATTTCAACTTTTGAGAATTTTCTTATCAGTAGATCTAGTTGATGTGTTTGATCTAAGAAGATCTTGATGTAAGATGGTGTATTTTAACTGCACTAAAATTTAATACGTATGTTGGTAAAACAAAGAACTGGCTTGAAGGTTTGTCATATAAATTCGCAAAGTCTGATGAACAAATTTCTATAAAATTAAAATGTTTAAAATTTCGGTAATTAACGAAATTTTTCGATGAGTTAACTGCCAAAACAGAGGTGTCACTAAGTCCGTCCGATAGCAAAAGTGCTGTCAACTTGTTGTACTCTGTCTTTCGTTACGAACGGCCGCAAACAATCAAGAGTAATTTGCAAACTTCTATCGTCTATATTTTGTGTCTTCATTTTATTGAGATAATTGATAACGCGAGTTAAATCTTTCAAAGAGAAAAAAGACAAGCAAATTGCAAATGGGACGAGGGCCTCTAAAAATCGGGGTTCATCGCAAGAGCAGGTCAAACGTATTGAAACACCTCAAACCGTCACCGGTATACGGAGGTAGTATTGGTTCTGACCGAACTTCACGCAATAACAGATACAGCATTTTATCTGATCCACATGAAATGGATACCACACAAAAACAAATATCATTGATGAAGAAAAACTCCAAAACCTCCAATTGTAGCCGACAGTAGCATCCCACTTAGAGAGGTTCAACATTCTATAGGGATCGCCCAGGGGTTAAGCCATATAATTTGTTTATATTATACATAAAAAATTATTTATGTTGTAGAAAAATACATGACAGTTTTTTTTTTTTAATTTATTGTTTTTAACTTCAAATTTATATATCTTGAAAGATCTTCTTCGTAGTCGGACAAAAGTTCTGGATAGTCATCAAATTTGCTGCCAGAGGATTCGGATGTGCTTCAATCCATAATTAGTAGTTTTTTAGTTAGAATGAAATTGCTTTTTTCTTCAATTCCTTGTGGAGTTGCCTGTTTGTTATGTATTGCGGCGTACCACTAATTTTTCGTAGCGTTTTTGATTGGAATTGATGGAGTATTTTTAATGAGGTATTGGAGGCGGTACGCCATAATTGTATGCCGTATGTCCAAATTGGCTTTATGATACATTTGTAAATAAGTAATTTATTTACTACTAAAATATTTGGTTTAGGGCAGATAACAAAGTTCATTTTGTGAGCTTGAATGTCTAAAGCTTTCCTCTTTCTTTTTATATGCGTATTCCAGTTCAGTTTTTTGTCTAGATAAAGTCCAAGATATTTGACTTCTTTTTCTTGAGGAAGTTCTATTTGGTTCATCTGAACTGGTGGGCAGATTCCGTGATTGGAGGTGATAGTAATGTATAGACTCGGATTTATTTGCTTTTATACGCCAACAATTTAGCTATGTACAAAGAGTATTAAGATAGTTTTGTAGTTTGTAACTAGCATTAGGAGCATTTTCGTCGGTGGCTAAAATAGCTGTATCATCAGCAAATGTGCCAATAATAGCGTTTTCAGTTTGAGGAAAATTTGATGTAAACATAAGGTACAATATTGGACCCATGACACTACCTTGTGGGTCATCAGCTCTTATGGTTTTTAGCTCACTCATTTCGTTTGCTTCGTAGACGTAACACAGTCTATTTTGTATAAAAGACTTTGTACGTTGTACATTGACTTTACACAATAATCCATCATGCCATACCTTGTCAGAGGTTCGTGAAATATCTAGAAACGCAGAGGTACAGTATTTCTTTGATTCAAATGCATCGTATATCGTTTCAACTAAGTGATGAATCTGCTCAGTCGTTCCATGTCTTTTCTGAACCAAAATTGATGGGGAGGAATTAGATATTTGGCATCTATAATGGACATTAAACTTTTAAGGAACAATGATTCTAGGACTATTGAAAGAATTAGTGACACACTTAAAGGCCGAGGAGATTTCACTAGATCAGCCGGTTTAACAGGTTTTTGAACCATAGAAATTTGTGTCACTTTCCATTGTTGCGGAAAAAATTACGAATTAAACATGCGTTGAAGATATAAGTACTGAGACTTATACCTTCTTGCGGGAGCTATTTCAGTATCTTGGGAGTAATCAGGTCGTAGCCAGAAGTTTTCGAAAGTTTTAAAGATATTGCAGCTTTTGAGAATTTTCTTATCAGTAGATCTAGTTGATGTGTTTGATTTAAGAAGGTGTTGATGCAAGATGGTGTATTTTCACTGCAATTTGTAGTAAATGCATCATATTTTTTTTTTTTAATTCATATTTATTAATGCATTCTATCTAAATTTTGATATTCACATTATGCTTGACTTTTGTATGTTAAATCAATACTGTAGACATCACCCAATGGTGAGCCTAAATTAAAATATTAAAATATTAGATTATTTAATATAAACTATATAGTAATATAATTATATTTAATGAATATTATTCTATAATATTTATAAGATCTTGTGGGGCAGTTCTTCTCAGTCTCCGAAACGTTTCTGTGTTTGCCATTAAGTCGGCTGCAAGAGGATTTGGGTGTGATTCTATTTTTAGCTTGTAGTTTTTTAGTTGGTATGTTATCTCTTCTTTTACGGTTTTTATATTTAACTCCTCGTGGAGCCGCTTATTCGTGATGTAGTACGGAGCACCAGCTATTTTACGCAGTGTTTTGGATTGAAATTGCTGAATAATTTTTATTGTTGTATTGGATGCTGTTCCCCATAATTGTATGCCATATGTCCATATGGGCTTTATGATGCATTTGTAAATTAGTAATTTATTCTCAAGACACAGTTTTGAATTTGGACCAATCAGATAATTCATTTTGTTGACTTGCAAGTCCAGAGCTTTCCTCTTTGTTTTTATGTGCTTGTTCCAGTTTAGTTTCTTATCTAAGTAGAGACCAAGGTATTTGACTTCATTGCACTGGGGAAGTTCTATTTGGTTCATCTGAACTGGAGGAGGATTTCCATGTTTGAGGGCAAATGTTACGTGGGTAGACTTTGTCTCGTTTGCTTTTATTCTCCAGGACTTTAGCCATAAGCACAGTGTATTGAGGTAATTTTGGAGCAAATTACTTGCAGTTGTAGGATTTTTATCGATAGCAAGCACAGCTGTATCGTCAGCGAATGTGCCGACAATAGCAGTTTCAGATTGCGGAAGATCAGATGTAAATAGAAGGTACAAAATTGGGCCCAGTACACTTCCTTGGGGTACGCCAGCTCGTATGGCTCTTAAGTCGCTTCTCTCATTAGACTCACATATATAAAAGTGTCTGTTTTTAATATATGATTTGATGAATATGTAGTAGTTGATTGGTAGAAATCTTTTGACTTTATATAGCAGACCTTCATGCCAAACTTTGTCAAAAGCCTGAGAAATATCTAAAAAAGCTGAAATACAGTATTTTTTCGATTCGAACGCATTATTTATTGTTTCCACTAGGCGATGTATTTGTTCAATTGTTCCATGGCTTTTTCTGAATCCAAATTGATGGGGTGGTATCAGTTTTCTTTCTTCAAAGATTGGCATTAATCTTTTCAGAAACAGTGATTCAAGTATTTTAGAGAGGACTGGTAATAAACTAATTGGACGATATGACTTTGGTTGATCCACCGGTTTTCCAGGCTTTAGAATCATTGAAATTTGAGCAACTTTCCACTGTGGAGGAACGAAAGTTCTCGAAACACAAGCGTTGAAAATAAACGTTATAAGATTAATGCCTTCTTTAGGAAGTTCTTTCAGGACTTTTGGGGTAATTAAGTCATACCCAGGAGCTTTAGCTAGTTTTAATGACTTAATCGCTTGGGTTACTTCAGCTTTTTTAAATTTCTTAATAGGTAGTTCAAGCTGATGGGTTTGGTTTAGGAATGTTTGAATATTATGAGGCGTTTTTTCATTACTATTTGGTGTAAAAACATCATACAAGTAGTCAGCAAATGTTGAGGCCTTTTCCGAATTACTTTTTGTCCAAGTATTATCGACTTTACGTATGGGATAATTAGTCTTCGGTTGTTGTTTTAGTTTCTTTGTAACTTTCCAAAGTGAATAATCTGTGGATTTTGTTGGGCCCATATTTTGTATTTCTCGTTCAATCTGTCTGTTATTCTCAGTTATCAACATTTTTTTAAGATCTGACGTTATTTTATTTAGTGTACGTTTATCATCTGGATGTCTACTTTTCTGCCAAATCTTTTTCGCTTATCTTTTTTCTGAAATTTTTCTTTGCACTAAATTGGAAACTTGTGGCACATGGTCGAAGCTTTTCTTTGGTGTAGCATTCCATGACGCGTTTTTGGATGACATTCACGAGATGCTCTACTGCTTCAGTAATTTCGTTTTCTGTTTTCAATGACAGTTTCTGGTTTAAACAAGTACGAACTTGGTATCGGAAATAATGCCAGTTTGTTTTCCTATTGTGCAGTTTACATTCTTGATCTTGAGTTATATGCTGTGAATACAAGGTCAAGAAAACGGGTGAGTGGTCAGAGGATAGATCATGGGTGGTAACACATGTTTCTGTAAATGCTGGTATACCCTTTGAAACACAAAAGTCTATTAGATCAGGTGATTTGTTTAAGTCAGTCGGCCAGTAAGTGGGTGAGTTCGGAGAAATGACTCTTAAATTTAATTCTTTCATGGCAAAATAAAGTTGTCTACCTTTTGGTGTTGTGAGGCGTGATCCCCACTGGGTGTGTTTGGCATTGTAATCACCACATGCAACAAATTTGTTACCGAGTGTTTTGAAGTAACTAATATATTGTTCTTTTTTGATATTGTGCCTTGGGGGACTGTAAAGTGAGGACACTGTTAGAGGACCATGTAAGGTTTGAATAATGACATTTGTTGCTTGTATTTCATCCGTGCAGTAGTGTATTCCTTGGTGGTGATTTAGGTTTTCTTTTATAAGAATTCCTGATCCACCACGTGCTTTCCCTGCCGGGTGCATAACGTGGTAAAAACAGTATTTTGGAATGGAAAATTGATGCTTGTGGGTAAAATGTGTCTCTGATATGAGAAGAATGTCAACTTTATTACATAATAGGAAATTTTTCAGCTCCAAGGTGTGCTGTGCCAATCCGTTTGCATTCCAGAAAACAATATTTAGATTAATCATTTTTATATATGAGAGAGTTTTTGCGTAATACTTGTAATTAGGCTGGTCATTTGGTGCATAACCAAATTTAAATTTTTCAACATTTCTTGAATTTCAGATACATTATTAGATGGGAGTATTTGAGCTTGGTTTACATTACCTGATTGGCTATTTTGTTCATTGTTTGTGTTACTAGCTGTATTTGAATATGTGACGTTTTCTCTTCGTTGGTATAAATTTGCAGAAGGCTGAGATTCAACTTGTTGAGTTTCTCTAACTCGCCGAAGTGGTGGGTAATGTTGAGTATATATTTGCTTGTATACCACACAACCTTTGTAGTTTGCGGGGTGGTTACCATTGCAGAGTGCACATTTTACATCATTGGCCCAATTTTTCCGTTGACATGACTTAGTTTCGTGGTTTCCGGCGCATTTTACACAAACAGGTTTTTTGCGACAAAAAGATTTTGTGTGCCCATATTGTTGACAATTCGAACATTGCGGAATGATTTTTTTTGGTCGTGGAGGCTCAAATTGTATTATATGTCCCATTAGTCTTGTTATGGAATAAATTTCCTTGTTATTCGGTTTGTTAACCAGTTCTATTTCAAACAAGGGCAGAGGTTTTTTTGTATATCGACTTTTTATATTATATACATTAGTTACTTCATGGCTTTTATGAGAGAGTTCTTCTTTAAGTTGTTCCACATTTATTGAGGAATGCATGTTTCTCAGTATGACTTTGAAACCCCGTTCGCTTTTAGGTTTATAAGTGTAGAACTCAGTATTTCTCTTTTCTAATTCGGTAATAATGTTTTTGTATGCCTCTTCTGACTTTGGTAAGATCTTAACCTTTTCATTTCGAAGCGTTTTGATTTCGAACTCATCAGGGATGGTTTGCGTTAACAAATCAATTAATGGCTGGATGTTGGAAACCTTGTCCACGAATATAGGAGGTGGCTTGACATTTTTTTCAGGATGTGTTTGATTTGATGGTGCTTCTTCTTCATTTGCAAGTGCAGCAAATTGATTTGTCGATAGAGGAGTTTTACTCAACCAGTATTTCTGGGTTGTAGTTGGTTTTTTGGTGGTATTTGAATTTTCTGGGCTTCGATTTTTGCGTTTTTTGTTGGTTACATTTTGCCATGAATTTGGAGAAGGACTGTTGAATCGTCCTACTTCTTCCTGGAGTTGTTCTTCATCCGTTTCAAAGGAATCAGTTTGTTTCTCAAGTTGTTGTTTGAGGAATTCAACATCTTTTTGAAGTTGAAAACAAAGTTTCTCATAGTGTTCGTTTTTATGGACAAGTTCAGCATTTGTTTTTTCCAGCATTTGTAATTTATTTAGTCGGAAATAACCAATGCTGTTTCGTGGCGTTACTTCTCCGGCTTCATAACGTATCTGATCTGACACTGGGTGGTTCATATCGATAGCGTATTAATAATGTGTATCGAAGACACACACCATATACGCATCGCGTTACCAACCCAATACAAATCACATATGCTACTATCCGATGCTACTCTGCTTTAGTGGGTGATAAAAATATCAACAATTCAACCACTATTTCGAGAGAAACGACCAGCTGATGTGTCAACTTTGTAAACAAAGTAATCAGCAAACGTACGTAAATAGTTTAAGAATTTGCCTTTTTTTGTAATTTTTTGGCAAAAATTTTAATTGGATTTCTGACGCACTCACCGCAAATAGCGTTTCCAATTCAGTGTACAGATGTTCCTGAGGAATGCAGCTCCAATACAACAACTTTTCACCAATTGCAAAGCGCTGTGAACGGAAATATTTGTGTGGAATGTTGCAGCAACGAAGAACACGTCCGTCCGACAGTAACTACGTTGCACCAAAAACCAATGCATCATATAAATAACTTGAAAATGTAGGTGCCTTTTCTGTGTTTTGTAAAAAAGCTCTTAGAGAAAACAATACCGAATTTCGTTCGTATAATTCGAAAGATAATTGCCTTTTTACGGCATTCATTCAGGGTCTGCCGAAAATCAATGCTGAGGAAATAACTAATGAGTTAGTTTTAGTCTATCGCCTACTTCAGTAATTTAAGTAAACACAAGGTACAGCACCGTTCTCGACGCTGTATACAAAGTCCATTTACTACTTAAAAACTTCTCTCTTCGCCCAACAATTGTATCCTGATCAAGAATATATATTCTTTGTATGGTCGCAAATGATTTTAATTTCGATGTGTTACAAAGAGAAAAACAAGCCTAAAGTACTGAAATGTTCGTTGACGAACAGCATCACTACAGAAAAAAATTAGGGAAATAAAAAAACACTTTTTGAAAAAGCATCCGATTTCACTCAGAAATCCCCATAGGTACTTTTTATGGACGCAAATTATTATGTTATAACTCATTCTGTTTATATATTAACACATTCTATTGTTCTATTAGCCGTATTACAACTATTAGAGGAAAGTTAGTTTTTTATCGAGCTGCTGGTGGCTTTTTCGTTAATTTTTTAATGTCCCGAATCGACAATGGAAATATATATACCAAAGACGTCACTAAAAATCTAATAAGAATATTGGTAACACAGAAAACTGAAAACAGGTTTGTCATATAAATTCGCAAAGTCTGACGAACAAAGTTCAGTAGTGGAATTTTGGAACTAATTTTTTTACTTAACGACAAAAATCCATAAAATTAAAATGTTTATAATTTTGCTAATTACCGAAGTTTTTTTGGTAAGTTAACAGCCAAAAAAGAGCTGTCACTAAGTCCGTCCGATAGCAACAGTGTTGTCAACTTTTTTTATATTGCATTCATAATTTTGCGTTCTAATTTCACTGATTTTTGTCGGTAACTCAAAAAATGAGGTAGAATTCAACAACAAATGAATGAATTCAAATGATTCGTATATCGTTTCAACTACGTGATGAATCTGCTTAGTCGTTCCATGTTTTTTCTGAATCCAAATTGATGGGGAGAAATTATTTGGCACCTATAATGGACATTAAACTTTTAAGGAACAATGATTCTAGGACTATTGAAAGAATTAGTGACACACTTAAAGGCCGAGGAGATTTCACTAGATCAGCCGGTTTAACAGGTTTTTGAATCATAGAAATGTGTGTCACTTTCCATTGTTGCGGAAAAAATTACGAATTAAACATGCGTTGAAGATATAGTACTGAGACTTATACCTTCTTGCGGGAGCTATTTCAGTATCTTGGGAGTAATCAGGTCGTAGCCAGTAGCTTTGGAAAGTTTTAAAGATATTTCAGCTTTTGAGAATTTTCTTATCAGTAGATCTAGTTGATGTGTTTGATCTAAGAAGATCTTTATGTAAGATGGCGTATTTTAACTGCACTAAAATTTAATACGTATGTTGGTAAAACAAAAAACTGCCTTGAAGGTTTGTCATATAAATTCGCAAAGTCTGATGAACAAAGTTCTATAAAATTAAAATGGTTAAAATTTCGGTAATTAACGAAATTTTTCGATGAGTTAACTTTCAAAACAGAGGTGTCACTAAGTCCGTCCGATAGCAAAAGTGCTGTCAACTTGTTGTACTCTGTCTTTCGTAACCAACGGCCGCAAACAATCAAGAGTAATTTTCAAACTTCTTTCGTCTATATTTTGTGTTCACATTAAATTGAGATAATTGATAACGCGAGTTAAATCTGTTAAAGAGAAAAAGACAAGCAAATTTAAAATGGGACGAGGGCCACCAAAAATATGGTCTCATCCCAAGAGCAGGTCAAATGCATTGAAACACCTCAAACCATCACCGGTATACGGAGGTAGTATTGGTTCTGGCTGAACTTCACGAAATAACAGATATAGCATTTTATCTGATCCGCATGAAATGGATATCATTGATGAAGAAAAACTCCAAAACTTCGAATTGTAGCCGACAGTAGCATCCCACTAAGAGAGGTTCAACATTTGCTAGGCGATGATTGTACCTATAAACACATTTCGGTGGGTACGAAATTTTTTCCCCTAACACTCGAAAAATATTTTTTTAATTCAATTTATTAATGCATAGTATGCATATAATCGACATTTACATTCTGTATATCGTATTTACATTCATTATATAGGGATCGCCCAGGGGTTTAACCATATAATTTGTTTATATTATACATAAAAAAAATATTTAAGTTGCAGAAAAATACATGAGCTTTTTTAATTTATTGTTTTTAACTTAAAATTTATATAGTATCTTGAGGAGATCTTCTTCGTAGTCGGACAAATGTTCTGGATTGTTCATCAAATTTGCTGCCAGAGGATTCGGATGAGCTTCAATTCTTAATTTGTACTTTCGTAACTGTACCCCATAACTGTATGCCGTATGTCTAAATCGGCTTTATAATACATTTGTAAATAAATAATTTATTTACTAGAGAAATTTTTGATTTAGGGCAGATAAGAAAGTTCATTTTGTGAGCTTGAATGTCTAAAGCTTTCCTCTTGGGTTTTATATGCGTATTCCAGATCAGTTTTTTGTCTAGATAAAGTTCAAGATATTTGACTTCTTTTTTTTGAGGTAGTTCTATGTGGTTCATCTGAACTGGTGGGCAGATTCCGTGATTGGGGGTGACAGTAATGTGTGGAGGCTTGCATTCATTTGCTTTTATACGCCAACATTTTAGCCATGTACAAAGAGAATTAATATAGTTTTGTAGTTTGTAACTAGCATTAGGAGCATTTTCGTCAGTGGCTAAAATAGCTGTATCATTAGCAAATGTGCCAATAATAGCGTTTTCAGTTTGAGGAAGATCTGATGTAAAAATAAGGTTCAATATTGGACACCAGATCTTATGGTTTTTAGTTCACTCATTTCTTTCGTTTTGTATATAAAAGTTTGTACATTGTACATTGACTTTGTACAATAATCTATCGTGTCATACCTTGTCAAAGGCTTGTGAAATGTCTAGAGACGCAGAGGTACAGTATTTGTTTGATTCAAATGCGTCGTTTTTCGTTTCAACTAAGCGATGAATATACTCAGTCGTTCCATGTTTTTTCTGAACCCAAATTGGTGGGGAGGAATTAGATATTTGGCATCTATAATGACTATTGGAACAATTGGTAATAAACTTATAGGCCGATGAGATTTCACTTGATCAGCCGGTTTACCAGGTTTTTCAACCATAGAAATTTGTGCCGCTTTCCATTGTAGCGGAACAAAATTACGAATTAAACATGCGTTGAAGATATAAGTAATGAGACATATACCTTATTGCGGGTGTAATCTTGGGAGTAATCAGGTCGTAGCCAGTAGCTTTGGAAAGTTTTAACGATTTTATTGCTTGTGATATTTCAGCTTTTGAGAATTTTCTTATCAGTAGATCTAGCTGATGTGTTTGGTCTCAGAAGATCTTGATGTAAGATGGTGTATTTTCACTGCAATTTGGAGTAAATACATCCTATACATAACTTGAAAATGTAGTGATCTTTTCAAGTTTTGTAATAAAAGCTCCTAAAGAAAACAATATCAAATTTTGTTCGTATAATTCGAAAGATAATTGAATTTTTACGGTATTCATTCAGGGTCTGCGAAAATCAATACTGAGGAAATAAAAAATGAGTTTTAGTATATCGCTTACTTCAGTAAGTGAAGTAAACACAAAGTACAGCACCGTTCTCGACGCTGTATACAAAGCCCATTTTCTACGTAAAAACTTCTCTGTTCGTCCTACAATTTTATCCTGATCAAGAATATATATTCTTTGTATGGTCGCAAATGATTTTTAGTTCGATGTGTTGCAGACAGAAAAACAAGCTTAATGTGCTGTAATGTTTGTTGACGAACAGTATCAGTACAGCAAAAAAATAACGGAAACCAAAAACCACGTGTAAGTGTCCGTCCATTTGCCGTCGGTAAAATTCATATTGAAATTCCCACAAATACAAGTGTCAAATTGTCCACGAGCTTCCCACATAAAGAAACAAAAATCACAGTGATTTTTTCCCTTTTTATTTATTTCAACATTCATTTTTATCAGTGTTTTCGCATATTTCTTTTATTTGAAATATAAATTCATATTGTTTGGTGGTGTTTTTCGTTTATTGTGCTTCTTTTCACCAAACACCAAATTCATGACAACTGTAACAATTCCAATAGAAAGGAATAAATGTCATTCAGTTGTCATTACTGCTGATTGTTTGCACCTTTAATTAATACGGGTGGCATTTACATTACGATCGATTGTATTAGGGGTATTCCTGTGTGCTAAAAATTACATATATTTTTAGAAAAATATTTTAGTGCCGTTTTCTCTTATTTTTTTAGTTGAATCCTTCGGATATTAACAAAAATAAATTTTATTCGTGTTTGCGACACCGTGCACCCTATATTCGGTCATATCTATATAAATAATTTATTTTTTATATATTATCTTAAATATACATTTATTTTAAATCTCTTACTTACATATTTTGATTACTAATTTGATTTTTTAATAATTACAGTCCGTGCACCCTACAGTCGGTAATTGCGAAATTTTTTGCGAAGTATTTCTGGAAATTTATCTTCGGCAAGTTCTATCTTCGATACATTGCCCAAATTCATGTGTATTATACGATACACAACAAAAGTTTGTGGAAATTTGAATACACTGAGAGAAATTTAAAGTGAGTTTTAAATTTTTTCTTACAATTTAAAGAATTTTTTGTGGTTTAATCACGTTAAATCTCAAACATATTGTCGTATCCGCGATATATTATTGAAATAGTCTACGACTACTTTTAAATTCAGTGTATTCTATCCAATAAAATTATTTTATGTTAAAGCATCACGTGTTTTAAAATTATTTTTGCTAATATTTTGGTGAACATTTGCAACTTTTATTGGATTTTCGCATACAATTTTTGACATCACGTGTCACTTTCTGGAAATTGATTGCATCTCGTGCAAAATAATAGATTTCTAAATATTTTGGTGCATTTTCGTGCAGTTTTACGAAGTCGTTCTTTTACAAGAATTGTTTTTCAAAAAACTATCTGGAAATTTAAGAGATTATGGGACAGAGTAAACACAACAATAGGAGTATAGCTCCTTCTGATCAACCCTCTACATCGACAGGGATTAGGTCAGATTCCTCTTCTAAAAGACAGGTATTCCATACTGCACAAAGCAGGAATGCCCTACTAGGCACGGAAATGGTGAACATCGTTCATCGTGGTAGCACGTACCCTGCCGAGGCACTTATTGACTCCGCTTCCGAAGCATCTTTTATTACAGAGCGTTTACAACGCCTCATATGTATCGCAGCTACTACAACTTTAGCTTCAATTTCTGGGATTAATCAGACAGTTACGAGCACTTCGCGCAATTTATGTTCAGTTAGCATTAGTTCTCCATTGGATGCATCGCGTTCAATGAATACTACAGCCTTGATTTTGCCATCTATTTCGGGCAAGCTGTCTTCTTTCACTGTCAATGCTGACATCGTTTCTCACTTGCCAAATCTTCGTTTGGCCGATCCCAATTTATTCAATTTTCGACAACGCCTCATATGTATCGCAGCTACTACAACTTTAGCTTCAATTTCTGGGATTAATCAGGCAGTTACGAGCACGTCGCGCAATTTATGTTCAGTTAGCATTAGTTCTTCAGCCTTGATTTTGCCATCTATTTCGGGCAAGCTGTCTTCTTTCACTGTCAATGCTGACATTGTTTCAATTTTCGACCTGTTGATCTTTTGCTGGGAGCAGAACTTTATCCGAAGATCTTGCAACAGGGTACTCACACCAACATCTTAGTGTCGCTAATAGCTCAAAATACGGTCCTTGGTTGGCTCATTACTGTCCTATTCCACCTCAGAACATTCCTGTCTTTTCCACTAAAGTTAGCTTTTCAGAAGAGAAAAATCTTGACAAGATTCTTCTTCGCTTTTGGGAACTGCAGGAAATTCCCAAAAGTAAAATTCTATCGCCCTCTGATTTGTTTAATAATTTTATTTTTCGGTGTCTTTTTTTCTTGTATAACAATTCACTGCGCAAAGTTTTTTTCCTTTAAGATTTTATTTAGTGGTATCTTTTTCTTGTATAAAATTCACTACGCAAAAATTTGTTTTCTTTTAGGTTTTTATTTTGTGGTCTTTTTGCTTTTGAAAAAATTCATTGCACAAAAATTGGTTTGTTTTAGGATTTTAATCTGTTGTGTCTTTTTTAATATGTTTGTACAAAATTCATTTCACAAACTTTTATTGTCCTTTTCACTGAACGATATTGATATTTTACGGTTACAAGAAACGTTTCACTGAATCCTTTCATTTTTTAAATGATCCTACCGACTGCGCCAAAAACGTAAGAACCGATCGCCGAGACGTTTTTAAAAACTAAGACAATTTAATTTGAACGAAATCGGTGCTAAATTAAGACTGTCGTTTTATTAACTTCATGTTTACATACATAGCTAAATTGTATTTAAAGTGAACAAAATATAATGAGCTGATTCCAATTACCGTCGGTAAAATTCATATTGAAATTCCCACAAATACAAGTGTCAAATTGTCCACGAGCTTCCCACATAAAGAAACAAAAATCACAGTGATTTTTTCCCTTTTTATTTATTTCAACATTCATTTTTATCAGTGTTTTCGCATATTTCTTTTATTTTAAATATAAATTCATATTGTTTGGTGGTGTTTTTCTTTTATTGTGCTTCTTTTCGCCAAACACCAAATTCATGACAACTGTAACAATTCCAATAGAAAGGAATAAATGTCATTCAGTTGTCATTACTGCTGATTGTTTGCACCTTTAATTAATACGGGTGGCATTTACATTACGATCGATTGTATTAGGGGTATTCCTGTGTGCTCAAAATTAAATATATTTTTATAAAAATATTTTAGTGCCGTTTTCTCTTATTTTTTTTGTTGAATCCTTCGGATATTAACAAAAATAAATTTTATTCGTGTTTGCGACACCGTGCATCCTATATTCGGTCATATTTATATAAATAATTAATTTTTTTATATATTATCTTAAATATACATTTATTTCAAATCTCTTACTTACATATTTTGATTATTAATTTGATTTTTTAATAATTTGTTGTTGTTCGCTACCGATGAATAAGGTGCATTTCTTACAGTCCGTGCACCCTACAGTCGGTAATTGCGAATTTTTTTTTGCGAATTTTTTTAATTTTTTAAGTATTTCTGGAAATTTATATTCGGCATGTTCTATCTTCGATACATTGCCCAAATTCATGTGTATTATACGATACACAACAACAGTTTGTGAAAATTTGAATACACTGAGAGAAATTTAAAGTGAGTTTAAAATTTTTTCTTACAATTTAAAGAATTTTTTGTGGTTTAATCACGTTAAATCTCAAACATATTGTCGTATCCACGATACATTATTGAAATAGTCTACGACTACTTTTAAATTCAGTGTATTCTATCCAATAAAATTATTTTATGTTAAAGCATCACGTGTTTTAAAATTATTTTTGCTAATATTTTGGTGAACATTTACAACTTTTATTGGATTTTCGCATACAATTTTTGACATCACGTGTCACTTTCTGGAAATTGATTGCATCTCGTGCAAAATAATAGATTTCTAAATATTTTGGTTCATTTTCGTGCAGTTTTACGAAGTCGTTCTTTTACAAGAATTGTTTTTCAAAAAACTATCTGGAAATTTAAGAGATTATGGGACAGAGTAAACATAACAATAGGAGTATAGCTCCTTCTGATCAACCCTCTACATCGACAGGGATTAGGTCAGATTCCTCTTCTAAAAGACAGGTATTCCATACTGCACAAAGCAGGAATGCCCTATTAGGCACGGCAATGGTGAACATCGTTCACCGTGGTAGCACGTACCCTGCCAAGGCACTTATTGACCCCGCTTCCGAAGCACCTTTTATTACAGAGCGTTTACAACGCCTCATATGTATCGCAGCTACTACAACTATAGCTTCAATTTCTGGGGTTAATCAGACAGTTACGAGCACGTCGCGCAATTTATGTTCAGTTAGCATTAGTTCTCCATTGGATGCATCGCGTTCAATGAATACTTCAGCCTTGATTTTGCCATCTATTTCGGGCAAGCTGTCTTCTTTCACTCTCAATGCTGACATCGTTTCTCACTTGCCAAATCTTCGTTTGGCCGATCCCAATTTACTCAATTTTCGACCTGTTGATCTTTTGCTGGGAGCAGAACTTTATCCGAAGATCTTGCAACAGGGTACTCACACCAATATTTTAGTGTCGCTAATAGCTCAAAATACGGTCCTTGGTTGGCTCATTACTGGTCCTATTCCACCTCAGAACATTCCTGTCTTTTCCACTAAAGTTAGCTTTTCAGAAGAGAAAAATCTTGACAAGATTCTTCTTCGCTTTTGGGAACTGCAGGAAATTCCCAAACGTAAAATTCTATCGCCCTTTGACCAATTATGTGAGGAGTATCATAAGCGTACCACGCGTAGGGATTCAGATGGTCGGTACATTGTTAGCCTTCCTCTCAAGACCGAGATAGTTGGAAAGGTGGACTTGGGATCCTTTTCGCCTGCCCCTGGATAGTTCATTAGAATATTGTTTTTACGGCTTCCTTTTTTGTTGCCTCATTTTTAATCGTTGATAACAGGTACTCTGTGCTGCTAAAGAATGAATTTATTGATATTTCTTCAGTTCCAGTGAATGTTGGTAAGTTGCATATTGTTTTCGTCAAAGTTTCTTTTTCTTGGTTGTCTGTTTTTCAATTCTAGATATGCTTGTCTCATAGTTTCAAGCTGTTGTTCTCGCCTAGCAAGCTCTTCTACCATAGCTGCATTTTGTTATTGAGCCTGTAACTCAGCCATTCTGATTCGATCAAAACTTTTTATGTGTTGACCAATCTATTCAATTTTTTTTGATGTTTTTTGTTGGGCTTTTTTATGGTCAGTTGATAATTTTGTGAAAACAAAAACAAGTTTTATTTCATTTTTTACCCGACGTTTCGTTGGCTTTTTTCCAACTTTTTCAAGGGTTGTATTTTATTTGGGGAAATCTAGTAACAAAATGAGAATTAATTATGTTTACATTTTTAATTTTTTAATATGATATTGCACAAATTTAACTTACATTATTTAGATCATATTATCTTTTTTTCTTAAATATTAAAAAACGGGACTTCACTCACATAAATTAATATAAAAATAATTGCACCAATAATTAAAAGTTAAACTTATACTATATCACAGAACTGTTATCGTTATTTTATTGCAATGGAATACTGTAGTTTTGCGTTGTCTTTATCTTCTTTTGTGTTTATCGATCTGTCAATTCGTTCCTGTATTCTTAAGCTTTCTAATGTGTATCGTCGATTCTCCCTTTTCTCCTTATCCAGTATTTTGACATTTTCTAGATCCGCCGTGTGCCCTTATTCTTTGATATGTTGTGAGAGTGCGGTTTTTTCTGTTCCTTTTTTAATATCACATTGGTGCTCTTTCAACCTGACGCTTAGCTTTCGCTTGGTTGTGCCCACATACACCTTACCACACTCTTCGTCCGCATTGCCCATGCATGTGATTTCGTTCACAACGTTGTTTTGTTGTAATTTGTCTTCTTTTTGTTTATTTCGTTCGAATAGTGTTTGGAGTGTCTCGTTTGATTTGTAGGCAAGCATTGTTGTTGTATCATTTATGATGCCCTTAATGTACTTTGGTGCAGTGAGTTTGGATATATAGGGTACACTGATAAAAATGTCGTCTTTTGGGTTATTGTTTTTTGTAGTATTAGTTTTTGATGATTTAATTATTTGTGATATTATCGTTTTGTGGGTAGCTGTTTTTCCTTAAAATGTTGATGAATTTTGTCTTATTTTTGTTTCTGAATTCTTCGTCGCTCAAGAACATTATTTTATGTAAAAGACTTTTGGCAGTATTTATTTTCATGTTTGAGTGATAATTTATTATTCTCCCAGAAGATGTTTCCTTCGTATACCAGTCCGTGATTAGTGTTTTCCCTTTTCGTATTATTTTCATATCCAAATAAGATAGTTTTTTATCCTCCTCCTTTTCAATCGCAAATTTTATTTTTTGGTGATATTTGTTTAGAAGCCTCAGAATTATTTCTTCGTCGTTTTTGTTGATAATTGCGAATATATCGTCCACGTATTTTGTCAGCAGTTTTATTTTTACTCCTCTTTCCTTTAATTCCAAAATGACGTCGTCTAATAAGGTGTCAAGTACGATATCCGCTATTTTGTGGTGTCTTTTTGTTTTTGTAGAAATTCACAGACACAATGTTTGTTAAATAATTTTATTTTGCGGTGTCTTTTTTTCTTGTATAAAAATTCACTGCGCAAAGTTTTTTTCCTTTAAGATTTTATTTAGTGGTATCTTTTTCTTGTATAAAATTCACTACACAAAAAATTGTTTTCTTTTAGGTTTTTATTTTGTGGTCTTTTTGCTTTTGTAAAAATTCACTGCACAAAAATTGGTTTGTTTTAGGATTTTAATCTGTTGTGTCTTTTTTAATATGTTTGTACAAAATTCATTTCATAAACTTTTATTGTCCTTTTCACTGAACGATATTGATATTTTACGCTTGCAAGAAACGTTTCACTGAATCCTTTCATTTTTTAAATGATCCTACCGACTGCGCCAAAAACGTAAGAACCGATCGCCGAGACGTTTTTAAAAACTAAGGCAATTTAATTTGAAAGAAATCAGTGCTAAATTAAGACTGTCGTTTTATTAATTTCATGTTTACATAGCTAAATTGTATTTAAAGTGAACAAAATATAATGAGCTGATTTCAATTCGTAGAATTGCCTATCGTCCGATTTTAATAATTTGGAATTTATTTATGCTGAATGAAAATAATTTTAAAAAAGATTTTATACCGGAAATGGTATCTGCATTACTTTTTGGCTATTTATTTCCTGGAATTTATCAGGTTTGTGGAAGGTGTTTGCATATGTAAGTCGCGCTTTATCACAAGCTAGTATCTTCAAAATCGTTGCAAATTACAGGTAATATCGTTAGCGAATCCCCATTTAATTAATTCAATAAAATCCATTTGACTTTTCATCAAAACGAAAATACTGCTTTATTCGGTTCTACTTTTTTCTTTTACTTGCAAATGGTACAATGCTGACTGCAACAAAGCAAGAACAGAGTGTTTCGATTTGCTTAACGCTTACAGAAAATCCAAAGATATTAATGATAAAGAAAGTTATAGAACCGCTCAAAGAGAATACAAATCTGTATGTAACTGTATGTAAAATCAGAATACTATGAAAATATGGTGAATGATCTCAGTGGTATTAGAAACTCCAAAGAATGGTGGAAAATAGCTAAAAAATACGGAATCACAAGAACCTTGTAGGATCGGACATCTCTCCAGATGCATTTAAGTTTTACTACTATAACTTAATAAATCTGAAGAAAGCACACTCATTTATTATGCACCCCCCCTGTCTTTGTAACTCACATTTTCCAATTCGTTCGTGTTTGTCACACACAAAAACACATTTTGGGTTTTGTATCCAATGCTGTTTGTATGTGTGTGAAAACCAAAACCCTCATATATTTGGTTTTCATAACAAAAAATACAAACGAAAAGGTGTGAAAAAGACGATAGCAAGAGACCCATAGTTTTTAGCTGGAATTTTGTTGTTTGTTACAGAATTTCGCTGAAAACGCATGCATATGATGGGAAATTGATCTATATGAAATTAAAATTTAAGATACTCATACATGTTAAAATACGCCATACGGTCCAAATATCAAAAATGTATTTTGAAATTTTTTGAAAATTGTTTTTGAATATTTTTTTGGGATTGCGCAAGAAACATATTTTTCAATGAGAACAATTCAAAAACTGTTAAAAATTAACATAACGGAAAGACTGATATACAAAGCTATTCGGAATCAAACTAATGCTTTTCAATTTTTTATAAAAACCTAATTTTAAACGGATTACTTTGAGTACGAATTATACGTTTGAAAAGTATTTTTTTACAATAGCTGGCTGTTAGATCGGCCTTTTACTATGTGTGATTTAACATATTATCTACCGTGAAAAGTAATAAAGCTCCTGGCGATGACAAGATACTATACGAGTTTTACATACATGGCAAAGAGGAATTCCACAACCAGCTCTTAAATGCATATAATGTCATATGCTCTAGTGGAAAAATAGATTCGATTTTTACCAAAACCATTATTTTTCCAATTCACAAAAATGGTAACTTGAACGATCCAGCAAATTATAGGGGCACATCTTTCATGAACTGTGCAGCTTAGTTATTTATGGGCCTGATAAATGAAAGATTATACTCGTGGGTCGAACAATATGAAATTCTAAGGGAATATTAAGCTGGCTTTCGGAGGAAATATTCTACGATTGATAACATCTTTAACCTCGCTTCAATAGTTCAGCTTGCAGAGAACAAAAAAAAAATATGTGCTTTTTTCATAGGTTTAAAAACAGCATTCGACAATATTTCATGACAAGCCCTCTTTTATAAACTACATGAAATAGGAGTATCACATAAATTGATTAGAATAATAGAAGAAATATACAAAGATATTCAATAATCTGTCTGGAATGGAAATGAGTTATTGGAATATTTTGAAACAAACAACATGCCTGCTTTCACCTCCATTATTTGCATTATAAATAAATGATCTACATGATTTCGTCGTGCGCGGTCTGTTCGTGGATAATGTACACATTGGGCTTCTTCTGTATGCCGATGATATTATGTTCCTAGCCGATGACATCCAAACACTACAGAAAATGATTGACAAGCTGGAACGGTATTGCAATTTGTGCAGCTTGGTAGTAAACCAGTCTGAGTCCGAAATAATTATTTTCAGAATTGGTGGAGAACTTAGTAAACACGAAAAATGGACATACATAGGAGTTACTTTTACTCCAGAAATGAAATTCAGCAAACACGTTCAAAAACGATGCAGCGAACCAAAAAAATGCTATCAATGTGACATGGAGTCAGTTCATTGCAGAAGAAGACATAATTCTAAAAGGAAACTTATTTTGGCGTCTGCAGATCAATACAAATGTAGTACTTGTAGTAGTACACTGTAGTACTTTTTAATATTCTTTGTTTTAATGCTTTTATTTCTTATATCTAGAATATTGTTGGGAAACTCATTCAATACTGTTGGTAGTGCTACTGCTAATGATAACTTCCCATATTCGTTTTTAAATTTTGGAATTGTATAGCGTCCCTGTGTTCGTTTTCTGGTATTTTGCTCATGTTGTATTTTCTTTGGTAAGTTTTGATCTTCTCCGAATTTGCTTGCGATTTTTAAAGCGTATAATTCCTTTATATTTAGTATGTATTGGTTTTTGTAGATTTGTTTTATACAATTATTTGCTTCAATTTGTTGTGTATATTGTGATTTTTTATATATTGATTTTACCATTCGATCTTGGACCTCTTGTAATTTCCTGCAGTATCTTGCATTACCCCAGGCTGCGATTCCGTGTCTCAATGTAGCTTCCACTAATGAGTGGTATACTTGCTTCAGAAAATTGTAGGGGGCGCAATTTCCAAGGTGGTAAATTGCGAGCGAAGATTTACGTAACTTTTCCATTATTTCGTCGATATGTGTTTTCCACTTAAAATTGTGGTCGAGATTAACTCCTAGGTATTTTTAACTCTCGACGATTTCAATTTTTGTTGTACATTTGTCTTCGGTATTTATATTTGTTTCATAGATGGTTGAATGGAGACAGTCGTTGTTGTAGAATATTAATGGGTACTTTACACGATATGTTTTTTACATATGGGTTGTCACTTTTTAAATACAAAATGTATATGCAAAGTGACAACCCATGTGTAAAAAACATATCGTGTAAAGTATCCATAAGGATGTAGTACATTTTGGTAAACTCCTTGGCCTTATGTGTAGAGTTGTACAATCTAGTTCATTTGAAAGATCTAGTTCAGTAGCTCAGCTCTTTTAATTGAACTAGTTCAGTAATCTAGTTCATAGTTCACTATCCAGTTCAATTATTCGGATCAGAATCATTCACGGGCTCTTATCATTCGCTTGATGAAAACACACACACTTACACCAAATAGGAACAAACATTAGAGTAATAATTAAACTGCAAAAATATTACATTTAGATAATTTTATACCATTCATAAATAAAGATTAAGTTTGTATTAACTTTAGAAGAAAACGTCCTTCGGAAAAAATTTTAATTAGAATTTCATTTACGTGGCTGTCAAAGAAATCTTATGTTGTGTGTTTGTACAAATTATAACTGCGGAAAAAGCTTTATGTATGTATGTTTCTTTTTTTCTATCCAAAAAAAGGCACATTGAATGATAATGGATTCGATATATTAGGATGTGTTATGTCAACAATGTTCTTTATGTGGAAATAACTTTTATTACAATGGGGGTTGACACTTCACATTGATCCAAAACATACACAAAACTCATTACATTACGAAGGCATCACTTAGCACAGAAAACGGCGGCACTTTATTTATATGTGAATGACATGCTGAACTAGATTGTGAATCGTTCGTTCGTTGATCGTTCTTTGTGGATCTTTCGTTCTGCGCTCAGTGAGCTATTGAACTATAATGGACTATATCGACTGATCTAGTTCATACGCTCTTTTCAATGAATCGTTCAATTGAACTAGTTCGTTCATGAACTATACAACTCTACTTACGTGCATTACTTTGGTTTTATTAGGGTTAATTATAAGACCTTTATCGTGGCACCATCTTGAGATTAAATTAAGTTCCTTCTGCATAGTGTTTGTTGCTGCAACTATATCCCTGTCGCAAACAATTATAGCCGTATCGTCTGCATATGTGAACGATGTGCTGTGTTGTAAATTTTGTGTCATTTCATTTTTGTGGATTAGGTATAGAATTGGTCCCATGGTTTAATAATAAACGTTAGCTAAAGCTTCCTGTCAATTTATTTTTTTTTCTTTCGACTGTTTCTAAAACTTGAAAACAATATACACAATCTTTGTATGTGTGTGTGATGTTTGAATAATATGCCAACAATTTTAAAAACAATCGAATTCAATGATTTTTCAAAATTGTTTTTAGAGCATTTGTATGGAAGAAATCCTTCAGCTTGTTATTGAAACAAACATTTTATCATATCCACAACTCGATTATGTGGAGAAACCTTGGCCCTTCATACATTTTCGCGTTTTTTATAAAATGGTCAAAATTGGTATTTTGTAAACAACACCTCTTGTTGCCTTTTTGTTTACTAATTTTGAAGTTTTATGAATTCAGGAAAAACTAGGGTTCTATAGATTTTTTTCATTTAAATTTACCTCTTTACTTATACCATGATTGGTCCTAATTTTTATCCTTGTGGGCATTTTATTGCTGTCAGTTTTTTCTATTCTCACGCTGAAAGATCTGTAGGTGAGATAATCCTTGAACCAACGTAGACAATGTCCTCTTATACCACTTTTTTCTAGTACCTTTACAATTTTTTCATGTGATAGAGTATCGAATGCCTTACTAAAATCAATGAATAGTGCAAGGCATTGGTTTTGTTGATTTAGGTTTAGGTTAATGAGATTTGTGAAGTGACCAAGCAATTGTTTTTTTTTTTTTTGAAACCCGTATTGATTTTTGTTTATAATTTTGTATTTAGTTAAAAAACGCGTCAGTTTTCTAACGACTATTTCCTCAAGTACTCTCTCCAGAACAGGTAAAATAGAGATCGGTCTGTAGTTACCGTAATCGGATTTGTTTCCTCCTTTATAAATGGGCCTTATTATTGACGTCTTAAAAGTTTGTGGCACTGATGGTTCGCACTAGGGATACGCAGTGAAATGCAATAATCGGTTTTTCGATTATACGGTGTTCGTGAAAATCTTAAAACTCGATTTTCGGTTCGATTATTGAGAGGGAACTAAAAGTTGAGTTTCGATTATTCGTTAACCGCGTAAAACCGATCATAATCGAATATAATCGACCATTTTCGTTGGTGCAATCTGTGATGTACATATGTACAAAAAAGTATCGTCCATTAAGCGGTTTTAGCACACCCAATAGTTAACTACGACTAATCGTCGTCCACGACTAATAGTCGACTAGGAATAATAATAGGCTGCGACTAATGGTCGACTACGTATAATAGTTGACTCTGACTTTCGAAAGTCGATTAAGAATAATCGGTTATACGGTTTTCGCACAGTCAATAGTCGACTTCGATTTTTAGAGCTTTTACGGCTAATAACCGATTAATCGATTAACCGAAATAGGTTTTACGTATCCCTAGTTCGCACAGACTATCATTTATAAGTTTTGTTATTAATGGCGTGAGAATATTGGCTTTAGTTTTTAAATCTGTAACTCTAATATTATCCAATCCTGGACTTTTGCTTGTATTTAGCGTTTTGAGAATGGCATTTATTTCTGGCTTTGTAGCTTATTCAATAAATATTGAGTTGGGAACGACTCTTTCAACACTGGTGTTTAATGTTGTTATATCACATGTATGTAGTATGTTGATTATATTTTGGTTAAAGTAAATAGCGAAATTTTCAGCTATGTCTTTTACATTATCCCTGTTGAAGCTTAATTTAATTTGATCATCGGTATTGTTCACCTTCTTTCCTACTACATATTTTATTTATTGTTTGCCAGGTACCGCGTATGTTGAATCTATTTTTTGAGAACTCATTATAGAAATGATCATTTTTCGCTTTTATTATCTGTTTGTTTAGTTTATTGTTGAAAGTTTTGTATATAGTTTCGTTAGTTTTGTTTTGTTTGTTTTGGGACCATTTTTTATATAATTTATCTCTGGTATTACAAAGTTTTAGAATGTTTTCGAAAAGCCATGGATATTGGTTTCGCTTTTTATAATTTGGTTGCGTAGTTTTTGAGTTGTTTTATAGGTTTGTGAATATATTATTTATGTTATTGAAAAGTTCATTTGTGTTTGTGGATCGGTTGATTATATCTTCCCATTTAACATTCGATATTTGGCAGTTTACTTTGTGACTGCTAATTTTATATGTTAGGTTACTATGTATATGTTCCCTTACAAAGGAGTTGGATTCATTTACACAACCTAGTAGAGCATGATGATCAGATATACCAGCTGTTACTACTGCAGCGTATGCTTCTTCGAGTTTTTTGTCCCATCTAATGAAAAGATAGTCAATACAAGTTTTTGATATCAAATTTTCATTTTTTCGAGTTGCTTTTGAGATCATACATCTTAAGCCATTGGACGACGTTAGATTCAGGTACTTTGACGTGTTTGTATTTTGTTTGATTATATCGATATTTATGTCTCCTATCATTATAATTTTCATTTTGGGAGCAATATTATTTAAAATGTATTCCAATTCATTTATGAAGATTGAAATACTTTTACTGGGAGGACGATAGATTGCAAGAACTGTCACACTTAATTTATTCGCCAATTCAATCTCAATTTTCAATACTTCGGCTGATTTCATGTCTCCAACTCCTCCGCCTTTTCCTTCTCTGTTAAGAAAGATAGAGTTAAACCCATCAATAGAATGAAAAGATTTCTCGTCATCCTTAATGTTGGTTTCACAGAAGACTATCAACTGTATCTTATCTATAATTTTTGAGGTATTCGCCAGAAAGGTTTGAAAATTTGTTCGAAGTGATCGTATATTCAGGTGGATCATTGATAGAGCCTTATTGAGACGATTTATTCTGAGTTCGTTGAAATTGTTTAATAACACTATGCAACACTGAAAATTCAAACAACTTCTAGTATGCATTTTCTGAAAGTACATATTTAGACTACTAGGGGTTTGGTTTTGTCCTGTCCGATCTAGTTCGGATTTTATGGCCTCATCTAAACCGGGCTAAATCTACACTTTTTGCATTTATCAGGCCTTTATCTCAGAAGCGAATATGAATTTGGCCTTGCTGTCTTTAGCAATATTGTAGCCCTAAACTAGTAGAACTTATATTTTGAAAAAACCACATAAGAAAAACTCCATCTAGGGCATCAAAATCGATAAAATATGGAAAATTTTACATAATTGCTGAAATTCTGGTCAGTATCGGCTAAACTGGGTGCCACCGTGGTGCAATGGTATGCACACCCGCCTTGCACGCTAAAGGTCGTGGGTTCGATTCCCCGGCCAGTCAACATCAAAATTTTCAACGGTGGCAAAATACCCCTCAGTGATGTTGGCGACATTTCCTGAGTATTTCAGCCATGTAAAACTTCTCTACAAAGTGGTGTCTTCAGACACGCCGTTCGGACTCGGCGATAAACAGTAGGTCCCATATCATTGAGCTAATATGAATCGGGGTGCACTCACTGATATGAGAGAAGTCTCCCTTGTCCCTTATGGGATGTTTGTGGAACAATTATATAATTATCGGCTAAACTAATGGGAGTTGAATCAAGTAACTTTTTGCAAAAATCTTTCAAATAAAGTTTTCAACAATTCTTTAGAACATTCTCACACTCTAAAATGCTTAATTCATGTTGTTTCATTTTTCTGAAATTTCTCATTTCTCACTGATATGAGAGAAGTCTCCCTTGTCCCTTATGGGATGTTTGTGGAAGGAACAATTATATAATTATCGGCTAAACTAATGGGAGTTGAATCAAGTAACTTTTTGCAAAAATCTTTCAAATAAAGTTTTCAACAATTCTTTAGAACATTCTCACACTCTAAAATGCTTAATTCGTGTTGTTTCATTTTTATAAATGAAAATATTCAGAAAAAATAACGGTTTTGGAGGTTCGGTGCGAAATGTATAAATATTGTGGAATTTTTTCATGTATTTTCAAATTTGAGAATATAAATGTAGTTTTTCGAGTTCATTATATCTCCAAATATTTTATTCTTGTCCTTACCTACAAATTTGCTTCAGAGGTCAGAAGAAGATTCGCATTGGTTTCAGAGATATAGCCCCGAATTTCTTTAAAAACTCAATATATATTCACGTTTAGATGGGGCCATAAAATCCGAGCTGGATCTGACACAACAAAACCCAACTAGGGTATCTTGTCGTTTGGGTCTCTACTTTCAAAAAATCCTCAGTTCGTATTGTTTGCACAAGATCACTTTAAAATGTTGCACAGTGTAATTCTTCCTTATAATTCATTTCGATTTGATTTTGTATTGGAAATATTTAATTCAGGTTCGGGTTTGTAATATTTTGAGATATTTGTGATTTAATCACTTTATTGATAAATTAATTTGTTTTTATACAAAAATAAATAAGTTTTTGGCATATTAGAGTATATTCAATATCTTTATTTCGATAATTTATTGATTTTTTATTTTAATAGTTTTTAACCTTTAACTTTGGAGGTGAAAATGTAGGACGTACTTTTTGACGTGGTGGTAAATTTTACCCCTATACATATTCTTAAATATTTCTTTATATATTTTCTATTTTTTATAATATTTAGCATTTTTTGCATAATATTGTGTCAGCAAATAATAAAATAATATCAAATCAAACCACACTCTTTGTTTATATAGAAAATTAGGCTCTAAATTTCACGGACCTTTTTTTAATCCAACAAAAAAGGCATATTTTATTTTTAGAAGAAATAAATAATATAACAATACTTAAAAAAGTGAAATTACATCTTTTGACAGTCTTGCCTACATATTTAATAAAAATACAGAGATTATTAAAAAACACACGTTTTTTAAAAATCTGCAGGGTACCAAATAGTTGATTTATCATTCATAGTGATCGTACACTGTACACATACATATGGGTATGCTGCAACCCATTTGCATTCCTTTTTTGGATTGGAAACAGGTTTGTGTAGTTTTTTTGTTATGCCTACTAAGCATATATAACATATTTTCGAGTCTCTGGGATATATTTTGGATGGGGCTATTGAGTCCTTGCCCAAGATCCTGGTAATAATTTAAAGTAAGTAGCCTTTGGTTATGTTGAATTCGGTTGCTGAACTTATCGTCCTCTTCTAGCAATTGCCTTATTATAGGAACACTGATTTGCTGTAAAAATTGATTAATTGAAAATGCAGAATATATAATTCATATGCCGAGTTTGACGTGTGGTCAAAACTTTTCCATGAAATTCATACGTCGTATTGGACGTGGGGTCATTTTTTTACATAGGATAATTACGTTAGTTTGGAGGTGGTGGTAAAATATTTTCTATGCCACAGTGACAAGAACTTGGACGTGGGGTAATTTTTACACCATCGTAAGCATATCTCCTCACTTGCTAGTCGTATGATAACCAAAGCATTACTGCCTACTTACGTTAAGGAAATATGAAGATACAGAGAAAATTAGACCGATCGCTCAAATCATTTGAAAGTAATTAACAAAATATGATCGAAGGGGTAAAATTTACCCCCACCTCCACAGTTAAAGGTTAAAATTTTGGATGATTTACACTTTCGTTTTGATATTTTATTTGTGCTTTTCTTGGCGCGGAAGTATTTGTTTGGCAAACTGTGCTCGTTTTAATTGGTTTCAGAGATAGTTTTCAAATCCGAAGCATTGTTAATTAAAATAATTCTAGAATTCTCATTTTTGCGGGCATAGATGCATCGATTTCTTACCCAGACATATTTCCACTTACATTCCTTTGCTTTGGTTTTAGTCATCCAAAGCAAACGTCTGTAATGTGATGTAGGTTCGTCATTCAAAAATATAGTGCTGTCATTTTGTTCTGTTTCACTACTTCCATCAGAAATTTGTAGTCGATGTCTCTTTATTGTTTTCATAATCTCTCGTTTTTTGCTTAATGATGCGAACTAAATAATAACTTTTTCCTTTTTTTCTATTTTTACCGCTCTCTCTATGTCGTTGTTGTTGTTGTACTCCAGTTTTTTCTGTTATTTTGATATCAGTTCATTCACCTCGATACCCATATTTTGAATATTGCTTATTTCGATGTTTTTATTAATTGCATTTTGCTCTAACTTCTCTATTCTCCGATTGGGCTTTTCAATGTGTGAACTTTTCTCTCGATCTCTGTTATCCAGGTCTTGTATTTGAGCACTCTTCTCTCTATCTCTTTCATAAAGGTCGTGAATTTGTGTTGTTAGTGTCGCTACATTGTTGTTCATATCTTCAGTGGTTTTGTCCAGTTTTGCACTCATTGTTGTTATACTCATGGTGAGTTGTTTAATGCAGATTTCTAAACTACACAAACTTGTCATTACATCTTCTATGTCTCTGCTTTGAGACGTATTTTTGCATATATTGACGTTGTTTGTGTTTTTGAATCTTTTGCTACTGCTAGCCTCATCACTGTCATATCTTTGTTGTTTGCCTTGTTGACTGTTCATGGATTGTTGTTGTTGTTCATCTTCAGTTGGTAGGACCAAACTAGCTACGTTGGAAGATTTTATGGTGCATTTTTTGCATCTCCACACAACTCTTTTGGTCTGACCCATGCTTTTATATATGCTCTCAGAGAGTGACCAACACGGGGAAAAGTGATAATTACTATTGCAATAATAACAACGAACGAATAAAATTGATTTTATTTCTAATGAACATTGTCCACAAGTAATTTTACTTTGTTCTTCGATTCCCGACATTTTATTTGAATTTTTTTTACCGCGTATTTCACATTAGATTTCATAGATACAAATGCTTTATTTTTTAGAAAATTTTTAAATATTTGCGTTTCACTTTCTGTTGGTAAAACTGTTTGTTATGCTTGTATGCGACGATACGTGCGATATCTTTGAAGACTACAGCGCGACTGTTGAAAACCGGTGTCGAAGATACGCACATATATTCTCTCAGATCACAATTAAACTATCTTGGAAGAATTGTATTTCAATGTTCGGATAAGAGGCTCCCGAAACAATTATTAGGTTTGGTTAATTCCAAAAACATCTTCTGGGCGAAAGAATTACTTCCAATATCTCAAAACTTTAATCAACAAATGCCTCAAACAATGTCCTTGGCCAATTGGAATGAGTTTTGTACGAACATAATACAAGTTATGAAAATTCGATTAAGTCATGAACGATTATTTATTAAATATAGTAGTCAGAAGTTGCGTATTGGATTTTCAAAGCCCTGAGTGGAATGATTTCATTGGGATACACCAAATATGAATCTGTCAACTCATATAAGCAATGTCAACTCTGCAATTTTTATATATATCTTCTTTTATTGACCGATAAGTTTAACTCTATTCTTACTCAAAACAATGCAACGGACAGTCGACACCATGATAAAAGGTAAGATCCCCAACGATATGGCAGACCGAACCCTAAGGAACTAAGGTACAGATGGATAAGCTGCGGGCTATATGACGTTAAAATAAGAAACAAGGTTGGGCAGGGAACGCCACAGGGAGGGATCTTATCATCTCTGTTGTGGGTTACTACCATAAATAGTCTCTTAAGGACCCTAACCGAAGAAGGGTTTTACCCAGTCTGCTACGCAGACGATGTTATAATACTTCTAAGGGTAAAGAATCCGAATCTACTTGTCGAAGAGCAGAAACAGCCCCAAAAATCGCTTTTAACTGGGCCAGACCGGGAGGTCTTAACATCAACCCGGAAAAAACGGAATTATGTCTATTCACTAGGAAAACGAAAGTGGGACACTTCGAAGAACCAGTTTTCCTAAATAAGACAATAAATATTTCTCGCACTGTTAAATATCTAGGAGTAATCCTGGGTGTCAATTCTTGTTCTATGATATGAAAAAAATTATAAAGGAAATAAATGCCAATGAAAAACGTTATAAAGAAAAAATTTTTCATTTCACATTTTCATAGAACAAGAATCCACCCCCTGGATGGTAAATTTAAATGGAAGGACCACATTCATGAAAGGCCCAACAAGGCCCAAATATGTTGGTCAACTTGCAAAAAGGCGATAGGCTCGAAATTGGGGTTTAATCCTAAGATGATACACTGGCTACACAGAAGCGTCTGTGGTATGGTGGACAGCTATGGAAAAAATGCAATGTGAAAATATCGCAAAAAGTCCAAAGAACATGCTGCCTAACCATTAGCGGAGCAATGAAAAGAACCACCAAACATGCTGTGCTAGGGGGGAGAACGGAACTGGGTATTTATATAATGGAACCTTACTATTTGTTGTAGTCAAGCTTAATCTCATATTTGTTGTTTTCAAATTTAAAAAACAACAAGTTTAAAGTGGGGTGTAGTTAAAATTGATTACTTTTGGGGATGGCAGAGAATACTAGTTTCGTCCAACGCCACTTGGACTCATCAGTTCTCTTAGTTCTTTGTATTGAAACAAAGAACCCTTCCCCAATTTTATGACGACTCGAGCTCAAGAATAAGTGTGACTGATGAATTCGTTTCAATGCGAATTCAACCGAAAACACCTATTTTTTCAATTTTAACTACACCCCACTTTAAACTTGTTGTTTTTTAAATTTGAAAACAACAAATATGAGATTAAGCTTGACTACTACAAATAGTAAGTAAAACATACATCTCAACAAAACTGCCAAAGTGAATCTAAAAATAGACACAGAGTACCGTGGACGATTGGTTGTTGTTATTTTTCGACAACTATCAAAATAGTTATGTGCATTCTCTACAATGTGGAGACACATGACAGTGGGAGTAGTTAATTTGGTTTACATATGCGGCTACGAGAGTTTTTAGGTGTTTTCGGTTGAATTCGCATTGAAACGAATTCATCAGTCACACTTATTCTTGAGCTCGAGTCGTCATAAAATTGGGGAAGGGTTCTTTGTTTCAATACAAAGAACTAAGAGAACTGATGAGTCCAAGTGGCGTTGGACGAAACTAGTATTCTCTGCCATCCCCAAAAGTAATCAATTTTAACTACACCCCACTTTAAACTTGTTGTTTTTATACCCTCCACCATAGGATGGGGGTATATTAAGTTTGTCACTACGTTTGTAACTACTCGAAATAATCATTGTAGACCCCACAAAGTATATATATTCTTGATCAGCGTGCAATTCTACATCGATATAGCCATGTCCGTCCGTCTGTCCGTCTGTGGAAATCACTCTAGCGTCCGAACGGATTTACGTAGGTTGATGAAATTTTGGGAAAATATGTTATATTTACGTAGGACTTTTGGTATTGAAAGCGGGCTATGTAGGTCCACGCTTTCGTATAGCCCCCATACAAAATGACGCGTGACGCGTCGTCGTTTTAAGGAATTTTTAAGATATTTGGCCCATTTTACCACCGAATTGGTTGTAATTTGGTACTTTGTGTCTCCAGAGGCCAACAAATATTCCTACCAAAGTTGGGTTATATAGGTCCACGTTTTGGTATAGCCCCCATATAAGGCCCCATATAAAGTACGCGTCATTTTAATATATTTTGAATGTATTAGACCCATTTGACCACAGAATTGGTTGTAATTTGGTATTTTGTGTCTTCAGAGGCCAGAAAACATTCCTACCAAAGTTGGGTTATATAGGTCCACGTTTTGGTATAGCCCCCCATAAGGCCCCTTATAAAGTACACGTCATTTTAATATATTTTGAATGTATTAGACCCATTTGAATAAAGAATCGGTTGTAACTTTGTATTTTGTGTTTCCAGAGGCTAAAAACATTTCTACCATAAAATGTTTATATAGGTCCACGTGTTGATATAGGCCCCATAATACAATATCTCCCGATTTTCGATATTTTGAACGTTTTAGCCTCATTATCACACCGATATGGCTGAAATTTGGTATTTAGTCTTCTTTAGGCGTATAAAACTTTCCCCCAGCAATTTGTAGGTATAGGTTCACGCCATCATATAGCCCCCATAGAACGGTACCTTCCGAATTTCGGTATTTTGAAGGTTGTGGCCACATTAATCCACCCAAATGGCAAAAAGGCGATAGGCTCGAAATTGGGGTTTAATCCTAAGATGATACACTGGCTACACAGAAGCGTCTGTGGTATGGTGGACAGCTATGGAAAAAATGCAATGTGAAAATATCGCAAAAAGTCCAAAGAACATGCTGCCTAACCATTAGCGGAGCAATGAAAAGAACCACCAAACATGCTGTGCTAGGGGGGAGAACGGAACTGGGTATTGATATAATGGAACCTTACTATTTGTTGTAGTCAAGCTTAATCTCATATTTGTTGTTTTCAAATTTAAAAAACAACAAGTTTAAAGTGGGGTGTAGTTAAAATTGATTACTTTTGGGGATGGCAGAGAATACTAGTTTCGTCCAACGCCACTTGGACTCATCAGTTCTCTTAGTTCTTTGTATTGAAACAAAGAACCCTTCCCCAATTTTATGACGACTCGAGCTCAAGAATAAGTGTGACTGATGAATTCGTTTCAATGCGAATTCAACCGAAAACACCTATTTTTTCAATTTTAACTACACCCCACTTTAAACTTGTTGTTTTTTAAATTTGAAAACAACAAATATGAGATTAAGCTTGACTACTACAAATAGTAAGTAAAACATACATCTCAACAAAACTGCCAAAGTGAATCTAAAAATAGACACAGAGTACCGTGGACGATTGGTTGTTGTTATTTTTCGACAACTATCAAAATAGTTATGTGCATTCTCTACAATGTGGAGACACATGACAGTGGGAGTAGTTAATTTGGTTTACATATGCGGCTACGAGAGTTTTTAGGTGTTTTCGGTTGAATTCGCATTGAAACGAATTCATCAGTCACACTTATTCTTGAGCTCGAGTCGTCATAAAATTGGGGAAGGGTTCTTTGTTTCAATACAAAGAACTAAGAGAACTGATGAGTCCAAGTGGCGTTGGACGAAACTAGTATTCTCTGCCATCCCCAAAAGTAATCAATTTTAACTACACCCCACTTTAAACTTGTTGTTTTTATACCCTCCACCATAGGATGGGGGTATATTAAGTTTGTCACTACGTTTGTAACTACTCGAAATAATCATTGTAGACCCCACAAAGTATATATATTCTTGATCAGCGTGCAATTCTACATCGATATAGCCATGTCCGTCCGTCTGTCCGTCTGTGGAAATCACTCTAGCGTCCGAACGGATTTACGTAGGTTGATGAAATTTTGGGAAAATATGTTATATTTACGTAGGACTTTTGGTATTGAAAGCGGGCTATGTAGGTCCACGCTTTCGTATAGCCCCCATACAAAATGACGCGTGACGCGTCGTCGTTTTAAGGAATTTTTAAGATATTTGGCCCATTTTACCACCGAATTGGTTGTAATTTGGTACTTTGTGTCTCCAGAGGCCAACAAATATTCCTACCAAAGTTGGGTTATATAGGTCCACGTTTTGGTATAGCCCCCATATAAGGCCCCATATAAAGTACGCGTCATTTTAATATATTTTGAATGTATTAGACCCATTTGACCACAGAATTGGTTGTAATTTGGTATTTTGTGTCTTCAGAGGCCAGAAAACATTCCTACCAAAGTTGGGTTATATAGGTCCACGTTTTGGTATAGCCCCCCATAAGGCCCCTTATAATGTACACGTCATTTTAATATATTTTGAATGTATTAGACCCATTTGAATAAAGAATCGGTTGTAACTTTGTATTTTGTGTTTCCAGAGGCTAAAAACATTTCTACCATAAAATGTTTATATAGGTCCACGTGTTGATATAGGCCCCATAATACAATATCTCCCGATTTTCGATATTTTGAACGTTTTAGCCTCATTATCACACCGATATGGCTGAAATTTGGTATTTAGTCTTCTTTAGGCGTATAAAACTTTCCCCCAGCAATTTGTAGGTATAGGTTCACGCCATCATATAGCCCCCATAGAACGGTACCTTCCGAATTTCGGTATTTTGAAGGTTGTGGCCACATTAATCCACCCAAATGGCGGAAATTTGTGGTGGAGGGTATAAAAAGTTCGGCCCGACCGAACTTAACGCTTTTCTTACTTGTTTAAATTTGAAAACAACAAATATGAGATTAAGCTTGACTACAACAAATAGTAAGTAAAACATACATCTCAACAAAACTGCCAAAGTGAATCTAAAAATAGACACAGAGCACCGTGGACGATTGGTTGTTGTTATTTTTCGACAACTATCAAAATAGTTATGTGCATTCTCTGCAATGTGGAGACACATGACAGTGGGAGTAGTTAATTTGGTTTACATATGCGGCTACGAGAGTTTTTAGGTGTATTCGGTAGAATTCGCATTGAAACGAATTCATCAGTCACACAGTGTTTGTCATAAATCACTGCCCTCGGCTGTAAATATCATACAAAATGAACTAAACATCATTGGAAGTTGGTGTCATGACAATGGGCTAATTATCAATTCGAAGAAGACTAAAATAATGCATTTTAGAACAAGAAATACACCAAAAACTAACATCGACATCAAATTTCATGAAACTGAATGCCTACATAAGACGTATACCAACCAACCATTGATCGACAAATGTGAAACTCTTATAGAAGTTGTACAATCATACAAATATTTGGGAGTCCAACTAGATGAACACTTCAAATGGAAAACCCACGTTCAAACTCTGCAGAAAAAAATAAGAAAGTCAGTATACGCGCTTTATCACTTAAGTAACTGCGCCCCCCATTGCGTAATAAAGCAAGCTTATTTTTCCCTGGTTGAGTCTCATCTTCGACACGGAATCACGGCATGGGGAAACGCCAGGAGCTGCAGACAATTACAAGCAACACCGAATAGAATTGTTAAATCTCTAAACAAGAAATCGCCAAACAACGTATCCCAAACTAATCGAAACTCAGTGGACTTCCACTAAACAGATGTACATAAATCAACAAATACTTAATGTTCGAGAACTATTCTTAACAACAGTCATCAAAGAATTTGCAGAAGATAGTACGGTAGCAAAAAAACTTGATCATTGCCAACGCACAAGGAGAAGATCGGAAGGAAGGTACATAGTCCCGACTTATAAAAATGATTACGGAAAGTACTCTTTATCTGTTGCATTACCCACCGCATTGAACAGTTTGCCAATAGAAATACTACAAGAAACTAATAAAAGAATTAGATATAAGTTAATCAAAAACACTACTTAAATAATTAAAACAACAATCAATTGTATCATGAAATTTCATACTCATATTGAAGACTGGAGTAAAGTAAAATATATAACGTCCATTATGTATGTATTACCCACAGACAAGCTAAGGTTAGCTTCGTGGGATATATAAACTTATGAATTGTTATTAATTTTTGAACAACAAAGAATAAAAAAAAAAAACAAAAAAAAACTTATTCTTGAGCTCGAGTCGTCATAAAATTGGGGAAGGGTTCTTTGTTTCAATACAAAGAACTAAGAGAACTGATGAGTCCAAGTGGTGTTGGACGAAACTAGTATTCTCTGCCGTCCCCAAAAGTAATCAATTTTAACTACACCCCACTTTAAACTTGTTGTTTTTTAAATTTGAAAACAACAAATATGAGATTAAGCTTGACTACAACAAATAGTAAGTAAAACATACATCTCAACAAAACTGCCAAAGTGAATCTATATAATGGAACCGGAAATCTCCCTCCGGAAATCCGAGCGATAACAGAGTATCTGCTTTGGTTTGATACTCACACAAGGCCTACCACTGTAAGCATCCTTACGGATAACAAAGCAGACACTAGATCTATAACAACCAAGACAGTGAAATATAGAACTGTCATGGAATGTATTAAGTCTATAAACAATTACTCCCAACACGGTACGGTAAACATTATATCGGTACCAGGGCATACCGGGATTAGGGGTAATGAAATAGCAAACTCCTTGGCAAAACAAGCCAGGGAGCAACCTGTAGTAAGTCTAGATAGCGCCAAGCCCTTTAAAGCAACGCGTCTAGAGCTAAAGTCGTGGACAAAAAATTCACACATATCCCTCTGGAGTAGTGAAGAGAAGGAAAAAAACACGAGAATCCTATAGGGAAACCCATACGAGAACAAAACAAAAAGAACTACTTTCACTAAGTAAAAAAGACATTAGTACACTGACAGGCATCCTTACAGGTCACATGGGACTACAAGCGCACGGGTGCAGAAAACAGTGAAAGCAGAGCGTGCGGAGAGGACGACGAAACGTTGGTACACTACCTCTGTCATTGCCAAAGAGGTAAATGTACAATATCCAAAATGAAACTTATAGTTGATGGCATTGGCAAAATTTTTACGAAAAAAACAAATTCAAAATTCGTTTTCTAAGTTCCTTAAAAATAAATTCTTTGTAAATGACTTTTTGTGCTATTTTTAATATTATTGCTATAAATTTAAGTTGAGTTTTACTAATGTTGGCCCCGTAAGGTCAAGTCCATATTTTTTTTTAATACAGGGGAAATTCTCTAGTTTACGATAAAAAGAAATCCAGCTGCCACCATCTGCCACCCTGTAAGTTATTCACCTTATATCACGCCTGTAAAATCGCCAAAATTCCGAAAAACGGGAGGAACGTTTATATGGGAGCTATACCGAAACGTGGACCTATATAGAACATTTTTTGCAAGGAGGTATGGTGTTTTCTCAGAATTTAAAATGCAAAATTACAGCCAAATCGGTTGGAAAATTTGGCTAAAACAGTCAAAATACCGAATATCGGGAGGTACGTTTATATGGGAGCTATGCCTAAACTTGGACCTATATTGAAAATTTTTCGCACGGACGTCTGATCTTCCCTCCGAAGATAAAATACAAAATTACAGCCAACTCGATTAGAAAATCTGGTTAAACTCGTCAAAATGCCGAATATAGGGAGGTACGTTTATATGGGAGCTATATCTAAACGTGGATCTATATTGAACATTTCTTGCAAGGTGGTATATTGTTCCGTCAAAACACAAAATGCAAAATTACAGCCAAATCGACTGGAAAATGTTGCTAAAGTCGTCAAAATACAAAAAAAAAAAAAACGGGGGTACCTTTATATGGGGACCTACATCCATTAAATTTTTTCTTCCTTTTGGGCTCGTTATAAAACTATGTGTAAAATTTCGAGGTGTTAACTCGATTAGAACTATTTTTGGCACTCCTTTCCATACAAGTGGGACCACTGTGCAATGTAGCAGTAGTGACTTAGTTATATATATATATATACAGTTATGTGAAAATTAATAAGGACAATGACATTCACTGCCTTTGGTCGCTCCTAAAATGTGTAATATGAAAGATTTTTTATTTCTGCTGTGAAAAATAATGACAGTTGTTCGTTTTAGTGAAAATAAATTGATATTATTTTTTGTGATTACTTCCCTTAGTAAAAGTTTAAAATGAATTAAATTCTATTCATTAAATGTTAAATCTACCCATAATTTAAGTTTTTTTGCAAATATGGGTAAAAATACGTATTGTTATCACGCTACTCGAAAAATCATTAAATGTTTACATAAAGAAGGAAATTCGTACAGAAAAATTACATAAAAAGCTTAGAACATTTAAAAACAATGGTGGAGGACGCATTTAAGTGAACTTCAAAAAAGAAACTCGCAGCAGATATCCAAAAATTGCACCTGTAATAATAAGACGCGTTATTTCATGATTAAAGAAGACTCTTTTAATTTAATTTAATTTTGAGGCATCAACAACTCGTAAAACCATCTTTGGTGATCACACTTGAGCTCACAGTGTCAGAAAAATATAATTTTAATTGCAAAATTATACACTTCCAACGTAGACATCAAATCGCTTGGTTTAAGAAAAATTGCGTACCATTCTTTGGTCCGATGAAACCAAAGTTACTTTTTTTGTTCCGATAGAGGAGTTTATTAGGGTAGAAGACTTAAAAATTAATAATAGAACCCAAAATATACCCTGAAGCCGGTTAAATATGGCAGAGGTTACATCATGGTGTGTGGTTCATTTTCTTACTAACCTGTGGGGTCCAATACAGTATTCAACGTGTTTTTGAAATCACCAGATAACATTGAAATTTTGAAAAATATAATGCTTCCGTATGCTGAACAGGATGTTCCTCTCAAATGAGTCTTCAGCAAGGTTAATAACCCAAAGCATACGGCAAAATGAAAAAAGGGGTTCCAGGACAATTAAGTTAAGTTGTTAGAATGGCCCGTACAATCCCTTGATTTGAACCCGATTGAAAAATTTGTAGAATAAAGTTAAAAGATCAGGCAGGGGAAAGTGTCCATCAAATGATGGTGACCTTTGGCAACTTATACAGGTTGCGTGGGACGCTATACCAGTACAGAAGTGCAAAAAATTTGGTCGAGTACAAAGTAATGACGCTGAAACACTTTATCTACCATTATTTAGTAAAAACCTGCATTAAGTTCTTTCTAATTTGGTCCTTATTAAAATATGTCATGAAGTGTCCTTATTTGTTCGCACACACCAAACTACGTCAATTCGTATGAAATATAAACGATAAATAAGATATGTTTGCAAACAATCAAAATATTTCTATAAACATCTTCTTAACATTTTAAGAAAATAATAAATTGCATAAACTAAAGTAATTTTCACCTTAAAACTCTGTACGTACCTGTTTTATGATGAGATTAAGGGTGAAATTAAAATAGATGGATTGTTGAATAGATGATTTGTAATGTTGTTTACTGTGAAGAAGAGCAAATAAACAGATTAACAAAAGGCAACGACTCGATATTCGACTGGAAGCGACCAAATGTTTATGCCAATATAGTAGTAGTGACGAACGAACACATTTGCGGTGCTACAACAAAAACGAACTCAATATCAAATTCCCGAACTATAGTAGTTAAGCCAAAACAGCACAACAGAGTTCTAAGCGAGGAAAGAAATTGATCTTATGGGGCCTCCCTAGCTTTACACAATAGTAAATGGACAAAAATCAGCCGTATTACGGTTGGCGTAGTCGTATCCAAAATTGCAAATTGACGTGTCGTAACGTCTAATTGGTATTATGTATGTCGTACACGACATTTTCGCAACGACTAATTGGTATCATGGTACAATCATTACAAGGTAGGCCATAGCAAACAGCTGATTACAATTTTTTCTTGTGGTCCGCCTATTGTGTCAAAACAGTTTTGAAGTTGTTTGTTTGTATACATTGATTTTTAACAAGTTTGACAAAATAAAGTAATTCAAAATCAAATAAAAAAGAAAAAGTAAAACACACAAGAAATGTTATTGTGCCTGAAATGGACACTTCTTGGAAGTATACCAGAAGCCTTACGACACTCCAATGATTCCTAGTTGATTGGTAAGGCCAAATCACTGTTTTCTGTTTTATTTTTAACCGATTTATATATTTTGCAGATAGTTTGAACTTATGGATAGATGGATGGATATTACGGATGGATTTCTACAGCTACAGGTTAGGCCCTTAAGGACATTATGACGTTGGTGGCGGTGTAGTTGATGAAGACTATCGCGGCAATTTTGGTGTGGTGCTCTTTAATCATGATGTAGGATTTGAAGTGAAACATTGTGATGGAATTGGACTGTTAATATGTGGGTGAAGATTTTTCCCTGAACTGGAACAAATGGACAAATTGGAAGAGACTAAGAATTTGTGCTTATCAACAGGGCAGTACATGAAAAAATATAACAACAAAAAATATAGAAACGGGATATGTCTATCTCCATCCTGAACACGAATTGTAAATTGTTCTTAAACTAAAATGGTGAACTTTTGTGGGAGAGGGGCCGGAAGTAGTGGATCGTTAGAGCACCATCTTCAAACTAGAAATGTTATGATATGCAAAGTTTGGACCAACACAGTTTTCGGTTCGAGAGTTGTCGTCCTCACCAGCCACTACACATGATGGCCGTAGGAGTTTTTTGCAGCTTTCGTGCAATTTTCTTAGGACGTATGGACTTGCTCCTGTACCGTCATAATAGGGAATACAACGTGTTCCAAGAAATCGATTTGACGCAATTTGAGGATTGATCTATGTTTGGGCAAATTTTTGGACCGAATCAGTCTATTCGTTCGAGAGTTATCGTGCGCTCCAGACAGACAGACGTCCGGGCATGACTAACTCGACTCCAAATTGTCTGTTCCACATATACTGAAGGTCTAAAAACATTATTTCGATGAGACACATTTTGGTTGTTTAATAAATGAAAAAGTAATATTTGAAATTAAATGAAAACAAAAGAAACATTGACAAATAAACAAAACTTGTTGCATTTGTTATTAGTCATTTTGAAGTTATAAGCAAACCGGCATCAGAGTTGTTTTTTTATAATTTCATGAACCTGCCCAACCTTCTAATAATTGAACCATGATTGGTATTATGTATGTCGTATACGAGATATTACAACTCTGTACGCCATTCTTTTAAAATTTTGCTACCAAGGGAGGCGTTTTATTACGAGAAAAGCTGTGAAATTAGTCGTTAGAAATTTTGTTGACGACAACAGAAAATTTTCTTAAAACGTTAATAAAAACGCATAAATAAAATGGATTTAAACAAAAGGTATGTGTCTATATTACAAAAAGATTATACATATATTCGTATAAATTTTATAATATTGCACATGTTTTAGAACAAAAGTCACCACCAAGAGCAGTTTGACACAATGGTCCAGATTTTGCAGAACAATCCAAATTTGGCCAGAGGTTACAGCAATGGAATAAAAAAATTAACGTGAAAAAAGAGTGGAATAAAATTAGTACGAAACTCAACATTTTAGGACCGCCAGTACGAACAGGTGAGGGTTGGATGAAAGTCTGGGCTGACTACAAATTCAAGTTACGGAAGAAGTTAGTTCACAATAAAGCCGAATGTCGTGCTACAGGTGTAGGATCCTTCAAGCAGTACATACTAACAGACACGGAAGAAGCTGCATCAAGCTTGTAACAATTGAATACAATTGTAAACGCGGGTAATCAATCAATTGGAATCCAGCAGCCTTCATCGCTTCGAGAAAAACCCACTGAGGAAGAACTGTTTGACGCATGCATAATCCACGAAGATTTAGAAAATCACGATCCCTGCACAGTTACTCCTACTCCAAGCGTAAGCATATCTCAACCAAAAAAGCAGCAGGTCCTAGTATATCATGATCCCCGCACAATAACCCCCCTTAGCATACGTATCACTCATGGAAATGAACAATAGGTCCAAGTGAACCAGGATCCCTGCACACTCGTCACAAATACCACTCACAGAAATAGCTTTCAGCAACAGCATCCAATGACTTCTTCAAGAATACTAAGAAAAGCTGACCATAAATATTTGCTTCTTGAAGAACAGCTGAAAGTCCAGACCGATGTTAAGCGGTCTTTAAGTGAGATAGAGAGGTACCAATGCGAAAACTATAAGCTTACTGAGGAATTATTAAAACTAAAAAGACTTAGTTATAAAATAAAAGAAGAAAAATTAAAACTTTATAAGGAAGAAGTAAATAATAAGGCCGAAGTTAGAAAGGAGATGTTACAATGTAGAAAAAATTAAATCAAAATTCAAATAAAACACCTCGAATTAGAAAAACTTAGAAATAATTTATAGTCGACCCATTTGCCAAGCAACATGTAAACATAGTTTTCATATTTTGTAATGAAAATGGATTTTATTTTGTATGTAGTTATTTATTATAATTAAATCTAAGTTATGTGGCAAATAAAGTGAATTACGTATTTAAAGATAGCATTAATGGTGATCTTATATCTATAGCGTTTGAATCGTCGTGAATTTCAATATCATTGGAATCTGGCACGACGGGAATTGTGCCAAGTTCTGGACTTTCAATTTTAAAATGTATGCAAATGTTTTTCGGTGCGTGTAACTTACGGACGTGTTTTACTGTTGCTGCGCCAAATCCTGATCAACATGCTGCCTGGAGCGTGTTTTCATTGTGGATTGTTGTTGTGAGTGAGTGTTCCAAAAACTTAGTATTTATTTTGCAAAATTTATTTAAAAACGCAAAATAAAAACAATTAACACGAAAGAGACAAACATCACTTGAATTAGCTGAATATATTGTTTGCAAACAAAAACCATCAGCTGGTCTGTTCTATCAAAAACAGTGGTTGAGGATTGTATTTCTCAACATCGTCATATGCTGGATTTGTGTTGGGTTGGCAATGACGTGCGTAAACGGCGTGTGTCTTTGATATACACTCTTAACGCTTTAACGACATGAGTCACCCTGTTTCAGACCTAGTACCTCGTGCGACGGGAGAAACAACGCCACGCAACAGCATTGGTTCTTTCCGGTTGAATAAATTGCAACAACTGGAAAAAGCAAATGCAAAATCACAAGCAAGAAATGAACAGTCTGAGAGACTATGCATTCAGAATATTTGAAACTACAATTAAACAAGCAGTCTGAATCATTTGAAACGGACGAAGACGAGCTGCAAGCCACTTCCAAGCCACAAGAAAAGATAGTCAAACCAACCCCCATATTTGTTGAAAAGGTTTCAAATATTCAACCATTACTTACACTTTTATCTCAAATGGTCCCAGAACAGTTTGAGATAAAAAATCTTAGAAATGATCAAGTAAAAATACTACCAAAAACTCACGAAACCTACAGAAAGGTAATCAATGAACTAGAACAAAAAAATACTGAGTTCTATACTTACAAACCCAAAAGCGAAGGAGGTTTGAAGGTTATTTTACGAAACATGCACCCCACTACAGATACCGAAGTTCTTAAAGAAGAGCTCTTCCGTCATGGTCATGAAGTGACAAATATATGGAATATAAAAAGTCGCTATACAAAGAAACCACTTTCGCTATTTGAAATTGAATTGGTAAACAAACCAAATAACAAGGAAATCTATTCAAATACAAGATTGATGGCCAATATAATCAGTTTTAAACCACCACGCCAAAAAAAAGTTGTTCCCCATGTTCAAACTGTCAACAATGTGGTCATACAAAATCATATTGTCGAAAGAAACCAACTTGTGTCAAATGTGCCGGAAACCACGAAAGTAAGTCCTGTCAAAAGAAAAATTGGGCAGATCAAGTAAAGTGTGCACACTGTAATGGCAATCACCCAGCAAACTATAAGGGTTGTGCTATTTACAAACAAATATACAGCAAAAATTTCCCTACCAATTACAGACCTAGAGAAAATCCATCGTCGAATCAAACTCTGCGCAACATAGAGACAATGTAACATACTCAAACATAACCAAAAACCACAACCCTAAACAATCAACAATTACATGATATACAGTCTCAAAAACAACAAAACAAATCATCCAATAAGACTCCATGAATATCACTCAAAAACTTACTCAATTATAAATATGGATTTTCTAAAAATTGTATTCTGGAATGCAAATGGCTTATAACAACATAATTTAGAAGTGAAAACGTTCCTCCAAACCAAATGTATTGACATTCTACTTATATCAGAGACACACTTTACTGATAAACACCATTTTTCAATTCCGAACTATAATTTCTATCATGTTATGTACCCAAGTGGGAGGTGGATCAGGAATTCTAGTGAAAGATTCCATTAAACATCATCAAGGTCCACTAACAATATCATCAATATATAGCCCACCAAGGCATAACATTAAAAAGGACCAATACATTGGTTTCTTCAAAACTTTAGGACATAAATTCGTAGCATTTCAATGCTAAGCATACCCATTGGGGATCTCGTCTCAATTCGCCTAAAGGTAAACAACTTTATGTAGCTATAAAAGAGCTAAACTTGCGCACAATATCACCGTATACTCCAACGTACTGGCCCACTGACTTAAATAAGGCACCCGACTTTATTGATTTCTGTATATGCAGGGGCATCCCTGTTGCTTCTGAAACTTGTTTCACCAGTCACGATTTATCATCTGATCACTCACCAGTTTTCCTAACTTTCCACGCCCAACATGTTAAGGAAGAGCAGAAGTGTAAATTGCATAACAAGAAAACTAACTGGCACTACTTTAGATATCAAGTATCTAGCACAATAAATTTAAACCAATCACTTAAGACAGAAGATGATATCACTGAAAGCGTTGAGCACCTGGTTCGTACTATTCAAAACGCAGCTTGGAATTACGCGACAAGAAAATAGTTTGAAAGTCCTCGACAAACTTCCAGTACTGTGCTGAAAAAAATTTCAGAAAAAAGAAAAGCAAGAAAGCTTTGGCAACAAACAAAATTACATCCGAACTTCAAAAACTTTTTAAAAATATAAATAACAGACAAATTGAGCAAGAAATTCAAAATCTGGGTAACATTAACTATACAAACTACTCACTGTGGAAAATAACTAAGAAGGTAAAACGCCAATCTAAACCTAACTATCCCATTCGGAAGAGCGACAATAGTTTGACTAGAAATAATTCAGAAAAAGCCCTCACATTTGCAAATTACTTACATGATGTCTTTACCCCCAACAACAGTGAAACAACACCACATTACATTGAGAGATATCTAAGCCAACCTTACCAACTTGACTTACCAATAAATAAATTTACTAAAGCAGAAGTTTTACAAGCGATAAAGTGTCTTAAACTTGCTAAAGCTCCTGGTTACGACTTAATTACACCGAAAATTTTAAAAGAGGCATACGTCTTATAACGTATATATTTAACGCTTGTTTTACACTCAATTTTGTTCCACCTCAATGGAAAGTCGCCCAGATTTCGATGATTCAAAAGCCTGGAAAACCTGCTGATCAACTTAAATCGTATAGACCAATAAGTCTCCTACCTGTTCTATCTAAAGTTTTTGAATCGTTGTTCTTAGAAAGATTAATGCCTGTTATAGAGGAAAAGAATTTGATACCGCCACACCAATATGGTTTCCGAAAAAACACGGTACTGTCGAACAGATCCATCGGCTAGTAGAAACAATTAATTCTGCATTCGAATCAAAGCAATATTGTACTTCTGCGTTTCTCGATATCTCCCAAGCCTTTGATAAAGTATGGCACGATGGCCTACTTTATAAAGTTAAAAACCTTCTACCTATAAACTACTATTTGCTCATAAGATCGTACATACAAAATAGATATTTCTATGTTCAAATGAAATGCGCACTATAAAAGACATAAGAGCTGGTGCTCCTCAGGGCAGTGTTATGGGCCCAATATTGTACTTAATATACACATCCGATCTTCCACAGTCTGAAGCTACTACAAAAATGCAATAATGGCGAGTATCTTACTTCAAAACTATCTTAATACGCTTTGCACATGGTTAAAGATATGGCGTACAAAATAAAGCCGTGCATTGATGGAACTGTTTGTAACAGAAAAACAAGTAACACTGTTACATACCAGTAACTGTTGGTATAAAAGAGAGAATGAGTGTAACAGTTATGTTATGATTTTGTGTGTGCGAACTCACCCTACCATAACAGAGAGAAACAGTTATGTGTTGTATAACAACAAGTGAGATCAGTATTTGTTTTTTCTTTCTCAAATAACTGTGGTACAGCAGATATTTTTCAAATACTATAAATACCATTGGTAGAACAACTGTAATTGTGTGATTTATGGCTAGCAAAAAACATAATAGAAATTGGAAATTAAGGGATATATGGAAAAATATATTAATATTAATGAAAATATTTAATTAAAAACATTGTCATGTAATTGTTTTTGAACCAAGAAAACGAAACTTTTTTGTATTAATTTATGACGAAATTAACGAAAAAAATGTGATAAAAATTTCGGAGTATGTGCAAAAAATTAATTTTCATAATTTTTTAATGGGGAAACTATCAACATTTTTAGGTAGATATTTTTTTCATATGAAAGAGCACATCTTAGAGAATCTGTAGAATTTTTGTTGCTGAAAAATATTGCACAGTTTTGTGGTAGATGGTTACCTGCGAAACCCATTTTTTGTAAAAGAGTTTTGCGGGGCTAACGATATCTCGAAAACGAATGGGCCGATCTTCATATAGTTTGGTGCGAGACAGAATTTAAAAAAATCTATTTTGGCAAAAAATGTGACCTTTAAAAGTAAACATTTCGGTTTTAACGAAAAATATTAAAAAAAAACCTATCTCGTTAAAGACAAGGTTTTAAGTATTAAATAAGCTCCCCAAAATATACGAAGATCGGTCTATTCGTTTTCGAGGTATCGTTGGCACCGACTTCAAAAATGGCATTTCAAGAAAAACGCGTTTTAAGTTTGTATCTCAATTTATATGAATAAAACATATATTTTGGTAAATTTACGATGACATCTGGAAATGAATGACTGACAGTCCACATTTTTATTCATAGGTAACAATGAATAGGGAATTCCCAACAGATAGCCATTGTAAGGTATATTAAATTATGGAAAAAGAAGTGGTATAAGAAAACAATAAAGTACGCCCTAAACAAACTTCTAAAAGTCATATCTGAGCCAATTTTGCTCCGATCGACTTAAAATTTAAATTTTTGGCGTCATAATCTATATTACCTGTACTTCAAAATAAGACCATAAAATTTTTTCGATTTTTTAAAACTACCCTACTACCCTTTAAGAATGCGTAAAAACTTCCCACGTGTAAGCTCTTTTCATTTAAAGTTGGTTCAAGAGCACCGTGTTTCTTTAGGGATCGAATAAAATATTTTGTTATACTTCTTTGCTTATGTTTGTCCTTAAAGGCTTGAATTATAGCTGTGTCTTTTAACGTGATAATTAGTAATATTTATTACTAATGTTGCAGATTTTGACAGTTGTGTAAAGGAAAAGTTGCCGAAAAAAATGTTTCAGCAACATTTAGTAAGTAAAAAACACCCCTTATATGCGTTTGTTATACTTTTTTATTTCTTTATTATTTATAAATAAAAACCATTTTTATGTCATAAACAAACATAAAATATCTTAGACATCTTGGATTAATAATATTAAAAAAATATCGAGGCGAAATAAGGAATTGTTTTGCAGTATTTCTTCACAACAGCTGGGTAACATTATGTTCAAATGAAATGCGCACTATAAAAGACATAAGAGCTGGTGTTCCTCAGGGCAGTGTTATGGGCCCAATATTGTACTTAATATACACATCCGATCTTCCACAGTCTGAAGCTACTACAAAAATGCAATAATGGCGAGTATCTTACTTCAAAACTATCTTAATACGCTTTGCACATGGTTAAAGATATGGCGTACAAAATAAAGCCGTGCATTGATGGAACTGTTTGTAACAGAAAAACAAGTAACACTGTTACATACCAGTAACTGTTGGTATAAAAGAGAGAATGAGTGTAACAGTTATGTTATGATTTTGTGTGTGCGAACTCACCCTACCATAACAGAGAGAAACAGTTATGTGTTGTATAACAACAAGTGAGATCAGTATTTGTTTTTTCTTTCTCAAATAACTGTGGTACAGCAGATATTTTTCAAATACTATAAATACCATTGGTAGAACAACTGTAATTGTGTGATTTATGGCTACTTATGCATAGCAAAAAAACATAATAGAAATTGGAAATTAAGGGATATATGGAAAAATATATTAATATTAATGAAAATATTTAATTAAAAACATTGTCAAGTAATTGTTTTTGAACCAAGAAAACGAAACTTTTTTTTTATTAATTTATGACGAAATTAACGAAAAAAATGTGATAAAAATTTCGGAGTATGTGCAAAAAATTAATTTTCATAATTTTTTAATGGGGAAACTATCAACATTTTTAGATAGATATTTTTTCATATGAAAGAGCACATCTTAGAGTATCTGTAGAATTTTTGTTGCTGAAAAATATTGCACAGTTTTGTGGTAGATGGTTACCTCTTTTTTGTAAAAGAGTTTTGCGGGGCTAACGATATCTCGAAAACGAATGGGCCGATCTTCATATAGTTTGGTGCGAGACAGAATTTAAAAAAATCTATTTTGGCAAAAAATGTGACCTTTAAAAGTAAACATTTCGGTTTTAACGAAAAAAAATTAAAAAAAACCTATCTCGTTAAAGACAAGGTTTTAAGTATTAAATAAGCTCCCCAAAATATACGAAGATCGGTCTATTCGTTTTCGAGGTATCGTTGGCACCGACTTCAAAAATGGCATTTCAAGAAAAACGCGTTTTAAGTTTGTATCTCAATTTATATGAATAAAACATATATTTTGGTAAATTTACGATGACATCTGGAAATGAATGACTGACAGTCCACATTTTTATTCATAGGTAACAATGAATAGGGAATTCCCAACAGATAGCCATTGTAAGGTATATTAAATTATGGAAAAAGAAGTGGTATAAGAAAACAATAAAGTACGCCCTAAACAAACTTCTAAAAGTCATATCTGAGCCAATTTTGCTCCGATCGACTTAAAATTTAAATTTTTGGCGTCATAATCTATATTACCTGTACTTCAAAATAAGACCATAAAATTTTTTCGATTTTTTAAAACTACCCTACTACCCTTTAAGAATGCGTAAAAACTTCCCACGTGTAAGCTCTTTTCATTTAAAGTTGGTTCAAGAGCACCGTGTTTCTTTAGGGATCGAATAAAATATTTTGTTATACTTCTTTGCTTATGTTTGTCCTTAAAGGCTTGAATTATAGCTGTGTCTTTTAACGTGATAATTAGTAATATTTATTACTAATGTTGCAGATTTTGACAGTTGCGTAAAGGAAAAGTTGCCGAAAAAAATGTTTCAGCAACATTTAGTAAGTAAAAAACACCCCTTATATGAGTTTGTTATACTTTTTTATTTCTTTATTATTTATAAATAAAAACCATTTTTATGTCATAAACAAACATAAAATATCTTAGACATCTTGGATTAATAATATTAAAAAAATATCGAGGCGAAATAAGGAGTTGTTTTGCAGTATTTCTTCACAACAGCTTGAAACAATCAACCACCCTTTCACTCTGACAACGCACAACAGATACCTGTGGTATCACCACCAGTAACTGTTTGTAACAGTTTGGGCGAAGCAGATGGAAGCAGATATGTTACTCTCTTTCTCTCTTTAACAATTCACACCATAACTGTTTGAAAGAGTAACAATAACAACCAGGTTTCTGGAAAAACATCAAAACTGTTGCATTCAGTTGTAACTGTGCACGACTTTAGTATAAAAGCTAATGAGACCAAGTCTTCTCAAGTTACATTTACACATTTACCACGGAAATTGTCCCCCAGTTAATATGAACCAAATTGAGCTCCCTAGGAGTTCTGAAGTCAAATACCTCGGGATGCGTCTAGATGCAAAACTTAATTGGAACACTCACATCAAAACCAAAAGAAAGGCTCTGGATATTTAAGCCCACCAAATGAAATTTCTTATTGGACCGTCCTGTAAACTGTCTATCGAAAATAAGCTACGTATTTACAAATGTATAATTAAACCAATTTGGACATATGGTATTCAGCTATGGGGACCGCCTCCAACACAACAATCAAAACGTTAGAACAATTCCAAGCAAAAATATTAAGAAAAGTTACTGATGCACCCTACTATATAACTAAACGAAGATTACACGAAGAGCTTAACGTGAGAAGTGTCAAGGATGAAATAATATACCAATTACAAAATTACCAAATCAGAATAGAATCACACCCAAACCCCGTAGCAGTGAACTTGATGTCCAACCGAGAAACCTTCAACAGATTAAGAAGAAGAGCTCCACAAGATCTTTTGTAAAACATTTCAAAGATTTAAAATAATCAAACCACCTAATTAAAATTTATATACTTAGATTAATGTATAAGCAAACCACTGGGTAAACTTATATAATCAATGTAAAATTCATATTATAGATAAGAATAATGTAAATATCAAAGTAAAATATATGAATTAAAAAAAAAATGTTGTGCTGTGCTGCACAAACTGCCGTTACTTTTCCACACATATCAGGATTGTAGTGCAGTTGTCTCGCGCCTAGTATGCACCGAAATCTGCTTTTTAAAACGCCAATTGTTCGCTCCACTATATTTCTTGTCTTGGAATGTACGGTGTTGAATCTACTTTCTGGAGAACCTTCATCAGCGGATCTAAATGGAGTGATTAAAAAAGGTTCTAATGGATATCCTGCATCACCTAAAGGAACGAATTAATTTTTGCTGACATTAGTATAATATATTTCTATTATTTACCTAATACGTGGTTATATTTCTTTCACCACTTTCATAATTATCTTTCAAGTGTTGCTTCAAATCGCTTGTATTCCACACTAAGGAGTCGTGAACAGATCCCTGATGATGTGATGATATATATCTTATTCTTAACCTGTGATCACAAACCTACAAAATACAATTTTATGATTATAAATTTGTGCATTATTTATACGAAATACAACATAACACAGTTGCATTAAGGCTATAGAAACCTTTCCGTTTCAAGTATTTAAACCGGTCTTCCATTTTTGGAGCAACAATTTTGATGTGTGTCCTATCTATACATCCGATTACACCAGGAAATCCAGTCTTTTCGAAAAAAAATTGCCTTAACTTCAAATTTTTCATCTTCTCGAGTGGGAAAGGATATCCATTTCGGACAGAGCTTCTTATACATTACATCCATGCATTCGCGGAACACATTGCTAACAGACGACTGTGAAAGGCTGACATTGAAATCGTTGACAGCGCCTTTTTGACAACTGCCTTCAGCAAGTATCCGCATTGTTGCTGAGAGTTTCACTTCATTTGGTACACATGTCGAGCTTATCTGATCATAAAGATCTGGAGCAATTTGCTCGAGAACATATTTGAATGCATCCTTAGTAAGCCTGATGTAACTAACAAATCTAAAAACAAAGCATGAACATTTTTGTTTTTTTTTTGTTTTATTGTTTACTTACTGAGTATCGTTCATGGAAAATATGTTTGATTCTTGCCGTAATTGTTTGCGCCTTACGTTTAAATCGTTTCGAGTATATTCATCCTCATTGTCAGATATGAAATAGCCCACACTTAACCTTTTTATGGTTTACTAACAAATAATTGTTTTTTTTCTAACTGACGCTACTTTTTGTTTTCTTTTTTATAGCAGGGTGGCGTGTAACAATCGAAAATGTTAATAATCTTCAACACCCTTTATTTTTTCAATCTATTACAAAAAAGGCATAGTCGAAAATTTTACATAATACAATAACTGGTCCTAATCAACCAATATTGCTATGGCTGAAAGAACTTCATGTTTAGTATACGAACCCTTTTTCGCGATTGGAGCAACCTCAAAGTAGAATATATCCAATTGTGCATTCTACCTTATTCCTAACGGCCTAGATTTAGGCATTTATGCCGCGCTGTAACGATTTCAAATTCGAACACGTTTTACTATCAAGAACAGGAAGAGAGAAAAAGTTTTTAACTGATTGTGTACTGTAACACGAAGAAAAAAATAAATGTTTTCTAACCCTTTTTTTTGTATATTGTTATATGTTTTCTTTTTTGCTGGTAACTATGTATGAACGAATGTTCGTGGTAAACGACACGGCTAATCGATCGATTCGATATTTATTTTTTCCTCGTGTTACAGTACACTATCAGTTAAAATCTTTTTCTCTCTTCCTGTTCTTGATAGTAAAACTTATTCGAATTTGAAATCGTTACAGCGCGGCATAAATGGATGCCTGTCGGCGATGTCCATTTATAATACTTCGACAGATGATTGGGATCCGATAATAGAGTTCATGTGCAAAGGCTTCCTAAGCTAGCACAATTCTTATGGGAACAAAGTGTGAAAGATAAATCTACCTTGTCCTCGTGGAAAAATTTAGATTCGGATCAAAACGCTCCTGTGTTTGCACGACATGCGCGGAAATTACGCAAAGCGCACAACCAAAAAGTGCAACCGCACTATAGTATTGCAGATTCTTCGACACAGTCTCAACCCTCTCGCGTTTCCAATGCCCTTAAATCATCAAAAAATCCGGTTGTGTGCTTTTCCAAATAAAGGTCATCGATTATTTGAATGTCCGCGATTCCAAAATCAGTCTTCTACGGAACGGTATAAAATAGTTAAACGATACCAATTATGTGTGAATTGCCTACGTAGAGGACATGGAGTAAAAAGATGTGATAGTAGTCGTCGTTGTTCCAAATGTAATCAACCTCATCACACTTTGTTACATCGCGTAGATAGCCAGTCAAATAGTTCGGCTCCGGCTAATTCAGTCGCGACCAATAATAGATCTGTCGATCCCCCTTCTTCCTCGGAGCAACCCAGACCCTCCACATCGGCTGGGTGTGTACTTCGTCATAGTTTAAAACTGTGCATTCCGCTAATGCTTATATTTCTGGTTTAAATTTTACCGTTTCGGCCACTTCGAGAAAAAATTTTTCGTTGAAAATTGGAAGTTCTCTTTATAGACGTCTTGTTTAGTTTTGCCCTTGATTTCGGGAAATATTCCCTCATTCTATGTACGCTCGGACTTAAAACCACAAATACCCGATTTACGGCTGGCTGATGTTAACTTATTTGACCGTCGGCCCATAGATCTTTATTAGTTGCTGATCTATATCCGAAAATATTATTAGATGGTTGTAGAGCCATTCTTTCGGGTAGATTGCTGGCCCAAAATTCGGTATTTGGTTGGTTAGTGACAGGGGTTGCCCCCACGTCCGAAGTTCAAACATTCGCGACTAAAACGACGTGATAGAAGAAGACAGTATTAATGCAACTTTTTTACCTTTTTGGGAGCTAGAAGAACTTCCAAAACGTAATATGATGTCTCTTTCCGATAACTTTTGTGAAGAGAATTATATAAAAACCACGGTTAGATTGTCGGACGGTAGATATATAGTAACACTGCCAATTAAACCTGGCAGTAATCATAATGATTTTTGGGTAGGTCGCTAGAAACCGTTTTAAGTGAATACCTTGAAATGGATCATCTTTAAACGATAAGGTTGTTTATGACGCAGAATTAAAGGAATATTTATATCTCGAGCACATGAGGTTAGTATCGCCTAGTTCCTCTAATGATACTTTACCTTGTTATTTGCCTCATAAACTTCGGGTAGTGTTTAATGCGTCTTTCAAAACAACTAGCGGGAATAGCCTGAACGACTTGCTTTATGTCGGACCCACTATGCACCTTGATTTAGTATTGTTGATTCTGCGGTGGTGTGTATAGGCAGATTCCCGTCGATCCATAACATGCTTAGCTTCGGAGAATTGTCTTCCGTGATTCCCCCATGAAACCGGTCCAAGACTTTGAGTTACATACCGTGACTTTTGGTTTAAATTGTGCAATTAGAAACTGGCAGAAGACACCGATACCGATTTCCACTGCGTACATACATTTTACGCAAATGTATGTACGTTGATGACGTTTTGGCGGGGACACATGGCCAGGAGACAGTCCTTTCTTCGGCAAAATTCGAACTTCGGAAGTGGACCTCGAACAATAGATCTATTCTGGAAGGTATTTGTCCTGATCATCTATTAGATGAGAAGATATTGTCATACGTGGAATCTAGTGGATCTAAGCCGTTAGGAATAAGGTAGAATGCACAATTGGATATATTTTACTTTGAGGTTGCTCCAATCGCGAAAAAGGCTTCGTATACTAAACATGAAGTTCTTTCAGCCATAGCAATATTGGTTGATTAGGACCAGTTATTGTCGTTGCTAAAATGGTTATGCAAAAGGTGTGGTGTGGACAATATTGGTTGGGATGGCGCCCATTCGTCAGCCATAGATGCCGATTGGCTCAAACTTGTAGATTCCTACACGGATGTTAATTCGGTTAGGATTTCCAGATGTGTTCAGTATACTCCTGATTGGTCGGCTGAATTCCATGCTTTTTCCGACGCCTCGGTCGAGTCCCCTTATGGAGATATTTTTGGCCATTTACTATCGTGTAAAGCTAGATAGGCCCCATAAAATCAATTTCTTTTCTCGCTTAGAACTCTGTGGTTCTGTTTTGGCTTCTGAGCTCCTAAAAACTATAGTTCGGGATTTTGATATTGAGTTCGTTTTTGTTGCAGCAACGCAAATATGTTCGTTCGTGTATTAATTCAGTTATCAAGTTCCTCTGTATCCAGATTTAAGAATTCTGCAACCTGGACTGGTTGCGTCCATAAGGAATCAGGAGACAGGTGAGTGGGGTTAGTGGGGCAGCTAAACAAATGCAGTGTATCGTATGGTCCCAATCCACATGCTGGGCATGTGATGGGTATCGTGGCGTCAATTCGGGCCGAATACGAATTGAGGCGGCTGCATCATCCGGATCTTAACTGGGCTAAAACCACTCGTGTTTGCCTTGGCAGGGTGGTCTCCAAGATCTGTACTGCCTGCGCAACCATATCAGTGTGAATGCTATCCAAGCCTGCCTGATAGGCTCGTTGGTCATCATTGTGATCATAGCTTTGGACCTCTCTCTCTAGATCATGAAGATCTCTTCTGGCGTGCCTGGGTGGAGGAAGCCTGTCCATTAAATCGTAACAGGGATGCTCACTGAGATAACACCCAAGCAGGTATTGCATCGACAACATCTTATCGTGTTGACGCACCGGTAAAATCTTCGTCTCCTCATGAAGATGGTCCACTGGTGTCATGAGGAGGCACCCTGTTGCAGTCCTCAGGGCAGCAATCTGACAGGTTTGGATCTTCTTCCACTGCGTAGTGCTAACCTTTGCCGACCACGCTGGCGCCGCATAGCTTACCACAGACCGGCCTATTGCATTGTAGGTGGTCAACAAGGTTTCTCCCAAAGTGCTGCCGGCCAGCGACTTGAGCACCTTGTTCCTATCGCAAATAGGAACGTTACACCCAGTATTTCGGGCTAGTTAGTGATCGGAATCAGTGCACCATCGAACAATATGTTCAGTGGGAGCCTCATTTCAGCCGTCCATGTGTTGAACAATTTGGCAGTGAATTTAGCGGCGGATATTTTCATATTACTCAGATGGAAGAACTGCACTAGGTCAGCTATGTAGACATTTAACCTATCACATATTTCATCGACGATAGGACCCAACGCCAAGATCGTACAATCATCCACATCACGATCTCTATGCCGTCTGGAGAGTGTGGAATTTCAGAAAGGTAGAGGTTAAACAGTTCCGGAGATATCACCCCTCCTTGGGGAACTCCCTGTTGCACTCTACGGGGTTTGGACTTCTTGTTTCTGATTTCCACAAACGACTGGCGTCCGCACATATAGTTGATTACCCAACGTTTCAAACATGGCTGGAAGGATTTCATCCTGCTCAAAACCAATCGGTTTTGCTAGGAACAGCCATGGTTTATATTGGTCATCATGGCGTTTCCTATTCGGCTAGGGGCTTATAGACCCTGCATCGGAATCGTCATTCTTGTCTGAATGACGGCAGAATAGAATAAAACTTGCTGTGCATTCCACTAATGCTTATATTTCAGGGTTAAATTGTATCGTTTCGGCCACTTCGAGAAAAAATTTTTCATTGAAAATTGGAAGTTCTGTTGATAGCCGTCTTGCTTTTTTTCTTCTAAGTTTTGCCCTTGATTTCGGGAAATATTGCCTCCTTCAATGGACACTCGGACTTAAAACCAGAAGTAACCTATTTACGGCTGGCTGATGTTAACTAATTTGACCCTCGGCCCGTAGATCTTTTATTACGTGCTGATCTATATCGTTTACTTACTGTGGTGGTGTTTTGCGATTGCTGCTAAAATAAACGTACTTAAAGCCAAACAAACAAAACCCAGCATATTGAGTGTGCTTTTATTCGGTGGTCGTGAACTTCCATTGCTTGCGTTATTGAAGGTGTTGCAATGTGCTTTATTTTTTTGTTATTAAACAAATACACAAAAACTTAAATCTTCTTTTTATATTTTTAACACAAAAAATAATATAAGAGAATTTTGCCAATAGAGACAAGAGAAAAAAACTAAATCAAAACAGCACCAGCTGTTCTTGTTCAACAAATAGTGGTGACAGACCGGTGGTGTTACCAGATCAAACAAACTAATAACAGCTGTACAACAGTTGCTTTCGGGAGGTGTTATCGACTTTGAAAAAGTAACGGTCTGTTAAAATTCAAAATGAGCCTCAATGAAAATAACTTTGTTGATTCTCCGCGTAATAGTTTATCCTCATTTCGGGTGAACAAAATGAAAAAATTAGAAAAAGTTAATGCGGAGCTTATGCAGCGCATTCCAGCGTTGGAAGAACAAACAATTGATAATCCTAACAGCAGTTTGAAATCAAATACAAATAATCACCCTAACAAACAACTGAAGAGCAAAATTTGCATTATCATACAATTGAAGACGAATTAACCCGCGAAACCGAGTGGATCGTGAAAAGAAACAATAAAAATAAGAAAAAGTGACCCGAAAACGTTGAGACTAACTCTCTAAATAAAGAAACAAATAATTTAGAGGTAAATCCTCAAAATACACAAACAGATAATTCAGAGGAAAATCCTCAAAATAAAAAACTTAATCATATAAACGAAGAAAAAGTCAGACCACCTCCAATAATGGTGTATGTATGGAAGAATTAAAAAACAATGTGAAAAGCCTCTCCCACGAAGAATTAAAAAACAATGTGAAAAGCCTCTTCCTTTCGAAAATGTTGAGCAATTAAACATATAAAGTGAATACTTTTACCTCCGAAGACTATAGAAATGTAACAAGACATCTGTCATCAAATGGGACTGCATAGTTATGAAAACAAAAGCACAATGACTGATTAGGTGAGGGAGGGGAAATCCATAGGTTTTTTCGATAACTCAGGATACCGTTTGTTGAGCAGTGGAGAGAGAAAAGAAACCAACGAAAATAAAAACACAAGCAGTATCAGTTTTTAATATTAAACAATATGCTGGTTTATTGGTGAAATTTATTTCTTTTCTCATACAACAAAGATTACCTTGTAATCTGGGGTGGAGACAGAGGCCGGTTAGTATTAACGCGTACTCGTTAAGTTAGAACGACAAGTTAACTCTCCGAATGTTGATCGACCAGTGAACGCAGAGGTTCTTGCAATCGCAGAGGATCTGAGTCGATTTATACAACTACATTTTCATATTCCAATGAGAGAAAACTCAACAACCACCGCTCGGCATCCGTGATCGACTGAGCTCGGGAAGTTGAGTTGGAACGTATCAAACTTAAACATTCGGCCTCTCTTGATAGACCAAGCGTCTAGCAATTTATTACAAACTTAGAGTAGTTTCGATTTAAACGTTAGGAAAGAACGTAGTCCATTTCGTGATCGACTGAGCTCGGGAAGTTGAGTTGGAACGTATCAAACTTAAACATTCCGCCTCTCTTGATAGACCAAGTGTCTAGCAATTTATTACAAACTTAGAGTAGTTTCGATTTAAATGTTAGGAAAGAACGTAAATTCATGTTCATAATGTTCAATATAGGGAGCGAGCGATTCAATATACATTTTAGAAGGTTGCACGAGTAATTTGTTCAATAATTCTATAGCATTATGCAGTAGTCGATTTCAATGTAAGGTGCGAGATTACGTAGTAGAGGTGGGAGAAACTGAACCGGTAAGGAGGTACCCGAAAATAGATTTCTGGGCCAGCAACGATTCTAAGACGACTTTAGGCGGTTCAGCTTCAAGTATTAGGGGGTAGAAATCAGCACCAAGTAGCAAATCTATTGGGCTGTCTCAAATGAATCTGCCAATTCGAGATCAGCAATCCGAGTCTTCAATTCCGACATAGGTTGAAGTGAGAGTAATTTCCGTTTGACATTAGGTAGGACTAATGCCGAAGTTTCAACTAGCTTGGAGGAGTTTTTAGGAGAGGACAACTTACGAGAACAAGTTCCTCTTGGTGTGCCAGATTTAGTTGTATACGAACATAATGATTTAGATCTGGCAGGGTGGGTATGAAGGTCAATTTTCTTTTTTAAACTTCATAGTGACAACTGAAAATTCTGAAGTTGGGTCTATAAGTGCTCGAGCTCTATGTGTTTTGCCGTTATGAACTATGTTAACTTTTGTGGTTCCCACAAGCACATTAATATCCAGACAGGAGTTAGGAACCGGGTGATTACCAGGTTCTCGAATTTTGACCTTTGTAAAAGCCGGAGAGAGACCTTGATGCGACAAAGACGAACAAAATACTCGACTTTTGACCTTCGTAAATGCCGGAGGGGAATTTTGTGGCGACAAATTACAATCAAAGGCTCGACTTTTGACATGTTTAAAAGCCGGAGCGGAGCTTGGTTGGGACAAAGTGGAATTAAGTTCTCGACTTTTGACATCAGTAAAAGCCGGAGATGTCTTCGATGTTGGCGAAGCAACAACTTTTCGAATGTGTGGCCTGTGGAGAAGGCTGTGGTGCCTTTGCTTGCAGGAGTTGCAACTATGTTTGCTGTTACAGTTTTTAACAGCATGGCCAAGCGATAAGCAATTAACACAACATTTATATTTCTTTACAATTGAAAATTTGTTCTCAAACGATAGTTTAGTGAACTGGGGACAGAGACGTAGAACATGTCTCTGATTAGGACAAATGGAGCAAGTTTTCGTCAACAAATTTGTGGATGGAGGGGGTGATACATTTTTTGATTTTTGTACCGACAACAGTTTATGGGACGATTTAGATGAAGTCACAATAGGTGACACCAATTTTGTGGACTGATTTCCATAAATGCTTTGGACACACATCAGTGTTTGTATCCTCTCTGCGAGGAAAGCATCTAAGACTTTCCAAGAAGGCAAAGACGACTTGTTTTTCATACTTTGCTCCCACAGAGTCAATGTCAATTTAGGTAACCGCTGCAAACAAATACAAACAACTATTGTATCCCAACGATCCGTGATGACTTCATAGAAATACAAACAACTATTGTATCCCAACGATCCGTGATGACTTCATAGACCGTCATGCATAGTTGTCTTGCTGCATGACGGTCTATGAAGTCATCACGGATGGATGGTTTTCAAACCCGAAACTGTTTCACGAGGTGAAGGGGGAATATCAAACAAGTTTTTGATATAGTTGTTCACCACGATGCGCTTATTGTCATACGCATCCGACAAAGCATTCCATCTCGCAACGATTTCTCGAGCCTCACCGGAGGTTTTCTGCACTAAGTAGCAGAGGCGCTCAATATTCGATAGCTGCGAATTATGTACAAATATGGTGGCGAATAAATCCCTAAAGGTGGGTCAAGACACGAAGTCTCCACTAAAAACTTTGATGTCAAGGGGTTGCAACATAAAGCTGTGGGTACCGACAGGTGATATGGAGTTATCAACATGGCCACTAGAGGATGTTATGGTGTTGGAAAAAGCTTCTGGTGGAGCGGGTACGGATGAGGAAGCAGACTGCACAGGAACAGGCGAGACAGTTGTGTCCAATAACAGATTAGATGGGGGTGCTAGTGGAGGAAAATTCAACAAAATACTAGGTGGAGAACTAGATTTGAGCGGAGGTGGTGAGATTGGTGGAACTATAGCAAGTTAATGAGTTTCAGTGCCTGAAGATTTAAGCTTTTAAGATGCTTGTCAATGGTAGTTAAACAACGGATATAGGTCAGGTAGGATGTACCATATTTTTCCTCAACGACATCAGCCTGTGCAGTCTCGGGTGTCGTGAGGTAGTTTTTGCACTCATCGTAAGCGCACTTGACTTCGTTCCATAATTTTTGAAATTCTGAACTGCGAGTTTCGAGATTATAAACATTATATGTCGACTCATAAAAATATGCCAAAAGTAGGGTTTGTTTGTCCAAAACTACCGAAACCCCTAGGGAGACTCAACGAATTTACCAAAATTTTAACAAATATTTGCCGAAAACAATATTAAAATGTCGAAAAACAAGTATTTTTCACACATATTCTCTGCTCTAAATAGGCACAATAAATACCGAGTATAGGGTGAATTTGCCCAAAAACCCTACTGCCAATCAATAATATTTCAAAAAATTATCGTAAAATAATTTTTGCAAGCAATTATTAATTTTTAGTATTTTACCCCACTGTACTATTAATACTATCTTACCCCACTGTGCTGGGACATCAACGGATATATCACAAAAGAGAATGAACACACAAGCAGAGAAATGACCATGCGTAAGCAGCGAAGCTCCCACTGAAGAGCTGACGTTGCAAACGATCAAACAAGTGAGTGCTGCAGATCAACAGAACTTTGTAAGGAACGCTTAAAAAGGCGGGGAAGTTGTTGGTAGAAATACCAAGTTATTTCTCAAATTAGTATAATTACCTATTAGACAAAGGTAGGAGAATAGAACAAACGAATGTGTTTGGTTGATGATGGACGATCTGTACAACAAATAAACCAAAGAAGCGAGAATTTGGATGCTGCGTTGTTATTGTTAATTTGGCAGTGCAAATTTTCAAAGGGTTTTTAAGTGAAAGAGGGAATAACAACGCCAAATATTTTTTTGGTTGCAGAGGATCGTAACAACAAAGTAAAACCAAACGACAATGTGCGACTGTGCGTTGTTATTGTAAATTTGCCAATGCAAATTTACAAGAAATGATCTTCGTTAGAAAAGAACCTTGGAGAATAGCAACAACAATAAATGATCAGCACTCAGACAGATTGTTGTAATGAAAGTTATGACAGTGCGTGCAGAAATTTAACAACAAAAAATTCGAGAACGAATGGGTGTTGACGATGTTGTTATTGCAAATATTACAAATATATTTGCAAGTTCTCAGTTAGAATGAGAAGATCCACAATTAGAATTTTACAATGTAACAACACCGAATACTCTATATGACGTAGGGTGATCAGTCCAACGACAACGTATTTGCAAATTTAGGAACAACTAAAATGTTTGGTAGTGGGCATGGCAAGTATTAACACAAGAAGTGCTAATATGAGTCGACCAATATTAACTTTTTTTGACGACAATAAAAGGCGATTGGGTGCCACCGTGGTGCACTGGTATGCACACATAAGGTCGTGGGTTCGATTCCCCGGTCAGGCAATATCAAATCACTTTTCAACGGTGGAAAAAACCCCTCAGTAATGTTGGCGACATTTCCTGAGTATTTCAGCCATGTAAAACTTCTCTACAAAAGTGGTGTCTTAGACAAGCCGTTCGGACTCGGCGATAAACTGTAGGTCCCATATCATTGAGCTAATATGAATCGGGTTGTACTCATTGATATGAAAGAAGTCTCACTTGTCCCTTATGGGATGTTTGTGGAACAATTATATATTATATAAAAGGCAATTGGAAGGAGTGTGTTTGTTGTTATGGTGAGAACTAATAAGTTACAGCAAATCGAACAATAATAACAACAACACGGATTATGATTTGTATGATCAACGCGATGATCAGTACAACAACGATTTAAACAAAATTTGTGAGTGGACTGTATAAGAAATAATTGTGCAACGAAATTAATTCACTCGCGTAGGGAGATTGAAATTCGACCAATGATTTTTTATAATGCTCATATTAGTAACCGAAACAAAAACGAAAAATACTAACACTCGCGGGTAGCTCACTTCTTTCGGAAATCTGAGTTTACGTACCTGGTATTAGTGTGGTGATTTGTTAGAGTTTAGAAATGCTGCAAATTTATCCAATATTTTGTCCGTGCCAAGATAACAACGAAGTCTTTATGAGCTTGGAAAACTTGATAATACCATAAGCGAGATGAAACGGCTACAAATAGATATATTGGGTATAAGTGAGACATGGTGGACTGAAAGCTCAGAGTTCTTCTCTGAAAACACAAAGGTTTATCACTCAGGCAATGTTGACGGAATCCACAGAAAAGGTGTTGCTATCCTAGTCAAAAACAATATTGCACCCAGCGTCACAGGATTCTTCCCAGTATCTGATAGAGTAATGATGATTAAATTGTCCGCAAAACCGATTAACATAAATGTAATACAAGTTTATGCACCTACATGTGATGGTAGCAATGAGGAAATAGAACAATTTTATAATGATGTGGAAAAATTACTGACAATGACGAAACAACACGAAATTACAATAATCCAGGGAGATTTTAATGCAAAAGTTGGGAAGGAAGAAACAACTGATGTAACAGGAAAATTTGGTTTAGGTAAACGAAATGAAAGAGGCGAGAGATTAATTCAATTCTGCCAAGAGTATAAATACAAAGTTACTAATACGTTGTTTTGCCTCCATCCGAGGCGTTTGTATACATGGAAGTCGCCACAAGATAACAGTGAGAATATTGTCAGAAACCAAATAGATTACATCTTAATAAATAAAAGATATGCTTCCTGTGTGAACAAATGTTCCACATATCCCGGCGCTGACGTTCCCTCGGATCACATTCATCTAGTTTGCAAAATACGCATAAAACTGGCAGTAACACGCAAGAAAAAAACGCAGAAGTTAAATTTTGATAGACTTGATGATGAATTGACGAGACATTCGGTAAAAACACGATTAAATGCCGAACTGAATAACATCGCTGAAGATAGCGAAAATATATGGGATAATGTTAAAGAATCCATCAACAACATAACTAATAATATGTTAGGCACCACAACGTCTAATAGAGAAAAATCATGTGTGACAGATGAAATACGAGCTCTACGCAAAGAAAGAAGCAAATACAAAAACATAAACTACGAAAAATACTGGGAAATCAATCAGGAAATTAAAATCGCAACTCGGGCTGCAAAAAATGCACAAATAAGAAAACAATGCCAGGAAATTGAAAGATTACAAATTCTCCACGACGATTTCAATCTCCATAAAAAATTGAAAGAGGCATCCGGGATATATTCCAGAAGATCTTCCACATTTCTCTTGGATGAAAACAATATAGCCCATTACGAAGTTTCTGAAAAGAAAAAACTTTGGGAAAAATATATAAAAGCTCTATTTACGGACGAAAGTCGAACACAATTACAAAATACAGAATGTCAAAGCGGTTTAACGATAAGACCCATTACAGAGGAAGAATTAAGAGCAACAATAAAAACCATGAAAGATAAAAAAGCATCGGGTCCTGATGAAATACCCACCGAAGTACTGAAACTAATAGAAGGAAGAAATATACAACTAATATTGAGATTATTCAATCAAATTTACGCCACAGGACATTACCCTCAAGACTGGCTGGAATCGACATTTGTAACCATACCTAAAAAAAACAATGCGAATTTGTGCGTTGATTTTAGACTAATTAGCCTTATGAGCCATGCTCTAAAAATCTTTTTAAAAATAATACACAGACGAATATACCCATTATGCGAGATGCATATGGGTAACACACAATTTGGATTCAGAGAAGGCATGGGTACCCGAGAAGCATTGCTTGGAGTTCACGTTCTAGTACAAAAATGCCGCGAAGTTCAAAAGGACGTCTTTCTTTGTTTTGTGGACTACGAGAAGGCGTTTGATACCGTAAAACACGATAAGTTGATGGATATTTTAACCGATATTGGACTAGAAGAATGTGATAAAAGATGTATTCAAAATCTATACTGGAAACAAGTATCAAATATTAAAGTAGATGGTGAATTATCTGACAATATCCCAATTTCGAAAGGTGTACGGCAAGGATGTATTTTGTCACCTCTTCTCTTTAATATATATTCTGAAAAAATTTTTCAAGAATCAATAGCTTCCAAAAACATTGGCATTAGCATAAATAACATCCTCATCAATAACATTCGTTACGCTGATGACACCACATTACTGGCAAGCAGCTTAGCAGGGCTACAAAGACTAATAGATGTACTCATGAAGACCAGTGATAAATATGGATTATCAATAAACATAAGAAAAACTAAATATATGATTGTCAGCAGAAAACAGGTGGAAAATAATGTACCTATGATAATTAATAACATAGAAATAGAACGTGTAAGAACATATAAATATCTAGGAGTCCAGATAAATGACCGATGGGATATGTCAAGTGAAATTAAGTGCCGAATCGAAATGGCAAGAAATTCATTTTCCAAATATAAGAAAACGCTAACCAGCCATGACATAAGCCTTTCAACGAAAATACGTTTTGTCAGATGCTACATATGGTCAGTATTATTATACTCTGCAGAAACTTGGACGATAAAATTAGCCGACGAAACACGACTAAATTCTTTTGAAATGTGGATTTATCGTCGTATTCTAAAAATTCGCTGGACTGACCACGTTTCAAATGAAGAAGTACTACGACGGATGAATGTGGAACGACAAATAACACGCGATGTAAAAAGCCGAAAAACATCTTATCTGGGTCATATAATGCGCAATGAAAAATATAAGCTCCTCCAAGCCATTATCCAAACCACAACAGATGGAAGAAGACCAAGAGGCAGAATAGAAACATCATGGATAAGAAATATTCAAGAATGGACGGGACTGCAAGACGAAAGAAACCTCCTGAATGCTGCCAAGAATCGAAACCTATCTATAATGGAATAAAAAATATAATTAAATTGTTAACAATGTAAAACATAATTGTATGATCGCTAACACCCGAATACGGGTTGGCAAATAAAGAAGAAGAAGAAGAAGATAACAACAAAGGCTTCAAATCTCGTTGTATCACAATACACGAGAGGGAGAATAAGCAAACGGAGCAGCGACAACAAAAAGGCTGGCTTCTATTCGGTTCGATGCGACCAAATGTTTAGCAACAAAAAGCTGGATTAATCCGGCTCGAAGGACCAAATGATTAGGTAAGGGAGGGGAAATCCATAGGTTTTTTTCGATAACTCAGGATACTGTTTGTTGAGCGGTGGAGAGAGAAAAGAAACCAAAGAAAATAAAAAACACAAAGATTGCCTTCTAATCTGGGGTGGCGACAGAGGCCTGTTAGTTCAACAAAGATTACCTCTTGTAATCTGAGGTGGCGACAGAGGCCGGTTGGTATTAACGCGTAGACGTTAAGTTAGAACGACAAGTTAACTCTCCGAATGTTGATCGACCAGTGAACGCAGAGCTTCTTGCAATCGCAGAGGATCTGAGTCGATTTATGCAACTACATTTACATATTCCAATGGGAGAAAACTCAACAACCACCGCTCGTTGGCATCTGCGCTCAACGGTGACCGCAGAGGAGATGCCTGATGACGTCAATCAGCATCCCTGATCGACTGAGCTCGGGAAGTTGAGTTGGAACTTATCAAACCTAAACAACGCCTATTAAAGTTATGGTTAAAAATTTACACCACAAAAACAAAATAGACCAAATAAAAATGACCTAAAAAACCAAGGATTCAATGTTCTTGAAGTCAATCCGAGTCTTCAATTCCGACATAGGTTGAAGTGAGAGTAATTTCCGTTTGACATTAGGTAGGACCAGGGATGCCAGATAAGTTTGGTCGAAAATCGGCACTTTTCGGGTGCCAAAATCGGCAAAATCGGCAAAAAATTTTCAAAATCGGCAAAAAATCGGCAAATTAAAAAACATTTATTTCAGTTCAAATTATCGCTTTATTTAATAAGCATAAGTTTAAAAAATAACATTTTAAGTACAACAAAACAATTAACAATTCATAAAACAAGGCAATAATTCAAAATTCATAAACCAAGGCAATAATTCAAAATATGTATGAAAATAAATGGTTTTACCATATGCATATGTAGTATATATTTATAAGTACGTGTATATATGAGATCAATATATTTTCAATTCAGTCAAGCTAAACAAAACGTATACAAATATTGTCTTAAGAGGTTAATTAATGAGGTGATTGTTTTTATACCCTCAGCATTTATGCTAAGGGTATATCAGGAAAAATGTCTAAAATTGTCTTTTCCATTTCAAAAAAATCAAAAAAATTTTTTGATACTACATCAATGATTTTTGGTACATAGATTAAGAAAAAAATCAGCATTCCAAATCTGTTTTCGTCACTAACTTTGATCGTTGCGCGCAAAAGATATGACCGTTTTAATTATGATAATTAGAAAAAATTCTAAATAAATCACTGCTTAATATAGTTAGCTGTTATATACTATTATCGTTAACTGAATTCGTAACCTTTGCGATGATACAAAAAATAATCGCAAAGTCTCAATGGATTCGCGAAAAATCAAATTTGTTAAATAATTTCACGTATTTACAAACATATTTTTGAAACAATAGCGCTCATACTTACGAAAAATATATAAAAAAATTATAACAGTATCCAGACATTCTGAGGAATAAAATGAAACCTAAGTTGTGAAGGTTGGAGCTATAGTATTCATGTTATTTGCAAACATATGAAGAAAATATTACGAAAAAATTAAAATCATATTATTCTAATTTTATTTTTTTATGGTTTTATAGGAAAAGTTGGAGAAAAAATGTTTGAGTTCTTCGGCATTTTCGTCAAAATTTCACGCAATAATGATGATATTCAGTTGCAACAAATTTTTCTCTTATAGTTTTCCTATTGGATAATATTATTAGAACCTTATATTAAATCACAAGGAATTCCAATTGTGGCATAACGTTAAAATAATGTTATATTGAATATTACAACATTTGAGACGCACATGAACCGCGTAATTATGAAAATAACACGATGCGCATCCGATTTTCCAACACAGCGAATCAGTCCCTTTTATTTGATGTACAGTTTGTCAAATTATATTTGGCGGCCACGATGTAGCATCTGCTGCATATTAGGGTGCAAAATACAGTAAAATGGTCATAATTCCCGCGAAGTTCATTTACATTTTATGCGCATCCGATTTCAATAATCACCATTACAAAATACATCATTCTATGCCGTTTCAATGCGATCCATCAAGAACCGTGGATGTAGCATCGCACTCAATTTTTAGAAAAAATCTATTATATCTCTAGATTTACGAGAGTTTTTAAATATCTGTTTTCGCGCAGTTTAAACACGCGTATCGATCTATTTATTTAAGTAGAACTGAAACATCCAAAACGCGTTTTAATATGTGATATTTTCAAAATAATTTTTTGCAAATTTTCGAAATTTGAGGGGTATCATATCCGCCGATCTAGTGGGTGGATTTTTACGCGTCGTGGCTTATTAGATTCAGAACGTAAAAAAACTAAATTTACGCGGGTTTCCACGGAAATCGAATGACGTTTGTAAATTTTAAACCAAAAAAATAGGTTTTTGAGAAAAATTTACGCACAAAAATTTCTTGTTCGGGCGCAGATTACTGTGATCCTGTGAGGGCTACACCCTCATGTTATACATTAAAAAATGCGAAATCGTGAGTACTACAATCAAATAATAAGCTTTTAGGGAAATCCAGCTGCGCGTACCGATTAGAGCAAAAATTCAAAAAACCCCATTTTTCAGGTTTCAAAATGTCAGCATCCGTTTGAGGTAGATACAGTGGATATATTAAAAAATCATACATTAGACGCTTCAACTCTGAAGTGTACTCTTTAACTTCTCCTTTGAGCATTAAGCTCTACATTGTGTTGTAAAACCACCAATTGGAAAATAACATAACGAAACTCGTTTGTTTCAACGATTTTTTCCGATTTTTTTACATTAGTACGACCACAGCTTCCGTTCAAATTATTATTTTAAGAAACCCCTCGGTGAATCGGGCTAAAACAGTTTATTTTACCGAAATGCGGTCAAAAGTTATGGTATAGTAAAACTGATCGCGAGTTACAATACCCCATACCTCAGTTTCAACATAAGTTAATTTTCTACAAAAAGCTTGATATAAACTTTCATACGGGCAAAATGTGCCTCATCGAAATAATGGTTTTAGATCCCAAGTATGTTTGGACGAAATGTGTTTCAGACAATTTGGAGTCGCCCGTCTATCTGTCTGGGTGACTGGTGCCCACGATAACTCTCGAACGGATGAGGCGATTTTTTCCAAAGTTTGGCTTTCGTAATAATTTGTCCAAATATCGGTGCACTCCTTCAGGTACCTCTCCCACAACAGTTCGAAAAAAAGTTCGGAAAATTTTTGCGTACGATAACTCTTGAAGAGAGTAACCTATTTGGTCCATACTTTTCACATCGTGAAATGTCTAACAGACTTAGATGAGGTTCCAAAACGCACTCAATCGGTCCACTCCTTCGGGAACCTTCCACACAAAATTTCGGATAAGTTCAGTTTAGGGCCTCCTCTTTGGTTTTTGTTGCAACAATTTGTATACGCTGCCTCCATTAAAGCTTTTTCCATACTTCTTGAGAATATAGCCCGAGTGGTGTAACAACCCCTATGGCACCAAATGTAGTGGCTGTAGAGCACGATAGTTCTCGAACTGATCAACCGATTCCAAAAGTTATGCGATGACCCACTGAAATGACTACTGGGCGCGATATCTATCGAAAAGATATAACTCTTATGTCGGTACATTCCTTTAAGTACCACCTCCACAACACTTTTGAATTTAAATTTTAATCCACATTTTTCGGCAAGTTCAATTGTCTAAAAATGGTCACAAAATTCTGAAAAGACCTTAAAAACATTCGATATGTCCGAAGAAGAAAGTTTCAATTCACATAGGCTGAGGGTATAGCTCTGTCAGCAAAGCCGACTGACACTTTCTTATTAGTTGTATTGGAATTTTTAAATTTTGGTTTACAATCAAATTCAATTTCTGTAATAAATATTTTGTAATAAATATTTGTAACAAATCATTTTTAATGACATTATAACAGTTAGACTTATTTAACTTTAAGTAGTCTTTAGTAAAGAGAATTCCATCCATCGAGCCCGTAACTAATAGATTTCGGCACTTGTTTTTATTTAAATTTACTTGGCTAGAAACTCTTTCCACACTTGCTGAAGAATGTGGCAAGACTAAAATATGTTTAATAAATTTGGACAAAATAGGAAATAATGGTCCAGAATTTGCACATATTAATTCACACACTGTTTTCCAAAATTCTAGCAACTCTACGTTTTTATCTTTAAACAAATTTCTGAAATTTAAACGTGAAAGTTCGCGTTATTCTTACTTTTTGTGTATGTTTATAAAGCATTCGTATTCCTTTATAATGTCGAAAAATTAATCTTCTGTGCCATTTGATTTATTGAAGCTAGACACTTAAATTTATGTTCTAAATTAAACCGCTTCAAAATCTGACAACAAAGTTCAATGTAAACGTTTGTGCAGTTTTTAATTATTTCCACTAACCCACTTTTCGACAATTTCGTTTTTTGAACAATTTCCTTGGCGTATATACACTGAAGTACATGTTTTGGTAATCAAGAAAATTCAAACTGTTTTTATAATATGTAAAAAATGTTATTATTATTAATCAAACTACTCTTGACGATATAGTTGTCTTTTTAATTGTGCCAAATTAGTTCTAGCAACCACAAAACGGAAATTTTATGTGAACAAGTTGCCTTAACTAAAAATCGGCATTTTAGGGGTAAAAATCGGAAAATCGGCATTTGTATTTTTTTGGACTAAAAATCGGCAAAATGCCGATAAATCGGCAAATCTGGCATCACTGGGTAGGACTAATGCCGAAGTTTCAACTAACTTGGAGGAGTTTTTTAGGAGAGGACAACTTACGAGAACAAGCTCCTCTTGGTGTGCCAGATTTAGTTGTATACGAACATAATGATTTAGATCTGGCAGGGTGGGTAGGAAGGTCAATTTTCTTTTTTAAACTTCCTAGTGACAACTGAAAATTCTGAAGTTGGGTCTATAAGTGCTCGAGCTCTATGTGTTTTGCCGTTATGAACTATGTTAACTTTTGTGGTTCCCAAAAGCACATTAATATCCAGACAGGAGTTAGGAACCGGGTGATTACCAGGTTCTCGAATTTTGACCTTTGTAAAAGCCGGAGAGAGACCTTGATGCGACAAAGACGAACAAAATACTCGACTTTTGACCTTCGTAAATGCCGGAGGGGAATTTTGTGGCGACAAATTACAATCAAAGGCTCGACTTTTGACATGTTTAAAAGCCGGAGCGGAGCTTGGTTGGGACAAAGTGGAATTAAGTTCTCGACTTTTGACATCAGTAAAAGCCGGAGATGTCTTCGATGTTGGCGAAGCAACAACTTTTCGAATGTGTGGCCTGTGGAGAAGGCTGTGGTGCCTTTGCTTGCAGGAGTTGCAACTATGTTTGCTGTTACAGTTTTTAACAGCATGGCCAAGCGATAAGCAATTAATACAACATTTATATTTCTTTACAATTGAAAATTTGTCCTCAAACGATAGTTTAGTGAACTGGGGACAGAGACGTAGAACATGTCTCTGATTAGGACAAATGGAGCAAGTTTTCGTCAACAAATTTGTGGATGGAGGGGGTGATACATTTTTTGATTTTTGTACCGACAACAGTTTATGGGACGATTTAGATGAAGTCACAATAGGTGACACCAATTTTGTGGACTGATTTCCATAAATGCTTTGGACACACATCAGTGTTTGTATCCTCTCTGCGAGGAAAGCATCTAAGACTTTCCAAGAAGGCAAAGACGACTTGTTTTTCATACTTTGCTCCCACAGAGTCAATGTCAATTTAGGTAACCGCTGCAAACAAATACAAACAACTATTGTATCCCAACGATCCGTGATGACTTCATAGACCGTCATGCATAGTTGTCTTGCTGCATGACGGTCTATGAAGTCATCACGGATGGATGGTTTTCAAACCCGAAACTGTTTCACGAGGTGAAGGGGGAATATCAAACAAGTTTTTAATATAGTTGTTCACCACGATGCGCTTATTGTCATACGCATCCGACAAAGCATTCCACGCTAAAGCGAAACTACAATTGGTGAGTGGAAATCTCGCAACGATTTCTCGAGCCTCACCGGAGGTTTTCTGCACTAAGTAGCAGAGGCGCTCAATATTCGATGGCTGCGAATTGTGTACAAATACGGTGGCGAATAAATCCCTAAAGGTGGGTCAAGACACGAAGTCTCCACTAAAAACTTTGATGTCAAGGGGTTGCAACATAAAGCTGTGGGTACCGACAGGTGATATGGAGTTATCAACATGGCCACTAGAGGATGTTATGGTGTTGGAAAAAGCTTCTGGTGGAGCGGGTACGGATGAGGAAGCAGACTGCACAGGAACAGGCGAGACAGTTGTGTCCAATAACAGATTAGATGGGGGTGCTAGTGGAGGAAAATTCAACAAAATACTAGGTGGAGAACTAGATTTGAGCGGAGGTGGTGAGATTGGTGGAAATATAGCAAGTGAATGAGTTTCAGTGCCTGAAGATTTAAGCTTTTAAGATGCTTGTCAATGGTAGTTAAACAACGGATATAGGTCAGGTAGGATGTACCATATTTTTCCTCAACGACATCAGCCTGTGTAGTCTCGGATGTCGTGAGGTAGTTTTTGCACTCATCGTAAGCGCACTTGACTTCGTTCCATAATTTTTGAAATTCTGAACTGCGAATTTCGGGATTATAAACATTATATGTCGACTCATAAAAATATGCCAAAAGTAGGGTTTGTTTGTCCAAAACTACCGAAACCCCTACGGAGACTCAACGAATTTACCAAAATATTTAACAAATATTGCCGAAAACAATATTAAAATGTCCAAAAACAAGTATTTTTCAGATATATTCTCTGCTCTAAATAGGCGCAATAAATACCGAGTATAGGGTGAATTTGCCCAAAAACCCTACTGCCAATCAATAATATTTCAAAAAATTATCGTAAAATAATTTTTGCAAGCAATTATTAATTTTTAGTATTTTACCCCACTGTACTATTAATACTATCTTACCCCACTGTGCTGGGACATCAACGGATATATCACAAAAGAGAATGAACACACAAGCAGAGAAATGACCATGCGTAAGCAGCGAAGCTCCCACTGAAGAACAGACGTTGCAAACGATCAAACAAGTGAGTGCTGCAGATCAACAGAACTTTGTAAGGAACGCTTAAAAAGGCGGGAAAGTTGTTGGTAGAAATACCATGTAATTTCTCAAATTAGTATAATTACCTATTAGACAAAGGTAGGAGAATAGAACAAACGAATGTGTTTGGTTGATGATGGACGAACTGTACAACAAATAAACCAAAGAAGCGAGAATTTGGATGCTGCGTTGTTATTGTTAATTTGGCAGTGCAAAATTTAAGTGAAAGAGGGAATAACAACGCCAAATATTTTTTTGGTTGCAGAGGATCGTAACAACAAAGTAAAACCAAACGACAATGTGCGACTGTGCGTTGTTATTGTAAATTTGCCAATGCAAATTTACAAGAAATGATCTTCGTTAGAAAAGAACCTTGGAGAATAGCAACAACAATAAGTGATCAGCACTCAGACAGATTGTTGTAATGAAAGTTATGACAGTGCGTGCAGAAATTTTTCAACAAAAAATTCGAGAGCGAATGGATGTTGACGATGTTGTTATTGCAAATATTACAAATATATTTGCAAGTTCTCAGTTAGAATGAGAAGATCCACAATTAGAATTTTACAATGTAACAACACCGAATACTCTATATGACGTAGGGTGATCAGTCCAACGACAACGTATTTGCAAATTTAGGAACAACTAAAATGTTTGGTAGTGGGCATGGCAAGTATTAACACAAGAAGTGCTAATATGAGTCGACCAATATTAAGTTTTTTTGACGACAATAAAAGGCGATTGGGTGCCACCGTGGTGCACTGGTATGCACACCCGCCTTGCACACATAAGGTCGTGGGTTCGATTCCCCGGTCAGGCAACATCAAAACACTTTTCAAGGGCGGAAAAACCCCCTCAGTAATGTTGGCGACATTTCCTGAGTATTTCAGCCATGTAAAACTTCTCTACAAAAGTGGTGTCTTAGACAAGCCGTTCGGACTCGGCGATAAACTGTAGGTCCCATATCATTGAGCTAATATGAATCGGGTTGCACTCATTGATATGAAAGAAGTCTCACTTGTCCCTTATGGGATGTTTGTGGAACAATTATATATTATATAAAAGGCAATTGGAAGGAGTGTGTTTGTTGTTATGGTGAGAACTAATAAGTTACAGCAAATCGAACAATAATAACAACAACACGGATTATGATTTGTATGATCAACGCGATGATCAGTACAACAACGATTTAAACAAAATTTGTGTGTGGACTGTATAAGAAATAATTGTGCAACGAAATTAATTCACTCGCGTAGGGAGATTGAAATTCGACCAATGATTTTTTATAATGCTCATATTAGTAACCGAAACAAAAACGAAAAATACTAACACTCGCGGGTAGCTCACTTCTTTTGGAAATCTGAGTTTACGTACCTGGTATTAGTGTGGTGATTTGTTAGAGTTTAGAAATGCTGCAAATTTATCCAATATTTTGTCCGTGCCAAGATAACAACAAAGGCTTCAAATCTCTTTGTATCACAATACACGAGAGGGAGAATAAGCAAACGGAGCAGCGACAACAAAAAGGCTGGCTTCTATTCGGTTCGATGCGACCAAATGTTTAGCAACAAAAAGCTGGATTAATCCGGCTCGAAGGACCAAATGATTAGGTAAGGGAGGGGAAATCCATAGGTTTTTTGATAACTCAGGATACTGTTAGTTGAGCAGTGGAGAGAGAAAAGAAACCAAAGAAAATAAAAAACACAAAGATTGCCTTCTAATCTGGGGTGGCGACAGAGGCCTGTTACAAAGATTACCTCTTGTAATATGAGGTGGCGACAGAGGCCGGTTGGTATTAACGCGTAGACGTTAAGTTAGAACGACAAGTTAACTCTCCGAATGTTGATCGACCAGTGAACGCAGAGCTTCTTGCAATCGCAGAGGATCTGAGTCGATTTATGCAACTACATTTACATATTCCAATGGGAGAAAACTCAACAACCACCGCTCGTTGGCATCTGCGCTCAACGGTGACCGCAGAGGAGATGCCTGAAGACGTCAATCAGCATCCGTGATCGACTGAGCTCGGGAAGTTGAGTTGGAACGTATCAAACCTAAACAACGCCTATTAAAGTTATGGTTAAAAATTTACACCACAAAAACAAAATAGACCAAATAAAAATGACCTAAAAAACCAAGGATTCAATGTTCTTGAAGTTATCAATAAACTAGAATTTAAAACATAAAAACCATTAAATATGTTCATTGTGTCATTTGACTTTTCCGACGATATAACCAAAATATTTAAAATTCGGAATATATGTGATTCCATTGTGAGTATCGAATCAATTAAGCAACAAAAAATAATACCCCAGTGTAAAAAATGCCATAGTTTTGGACATACAAAAATTATTGTAACAAACCTTCGCGTTGCGTTAAATGTGCAGGAAAACATAGTTCTATAGAATGCAATAAAGAGATTGAACATCCAAAATGCTTTAATTGTGGGAAAGAACATCCAGCATCATACCGAGGGTGCGAAGTTGCAAAAAAATTCCAAAGGAGATAATAAACTAAAATCCACAACTATACCAAAAAATACGTACCAAAAGCCACGAATGCCACCGTACAACCAAGCACCTTCTAACGTTCAACGGTCATACTCCAGTGTCATCGAACCTGCTTTATCTGAAAAGCCAAGCGACGTAATGTCCCAAATACTTCAACGGCTATGTGCACAAGAGAAGTTTTTTTTTTTAATATTGAACTCCGTTTAACATATCTTGAAAAAACTAAATAAATATGTCTAACTTATTAAAAATAATGTTATGGAATGCTAATGGGCACCAGAAGCACCAAAGAGAACTCGAAATAGTGTTGAACAATGAGAAAATAGATGTTTCCCTTATTGCATAAACACATTTAACAAAACAGTCATTCATAAAATTCAGGAACTATGAAGTGTATCACACCATTCACCCAATGAACACCGCCCGAGGAGGAAGCGCTGTCATCGTCAGGAAAAAATATTAAACATTTTCGAAGAAGATAAGATTCAAACAGAAGAATTTAAAGGAACAACTATAAAAATATATACAAAACTGAAAACTTACTCATAACCGCACTATACAGTCCACCGAAACACAAAATCAAATCGGAGCAATACAAGTTTCTTAATCAAAAACATGATACAAGATGCATAATAGGGGGTGACTTTAATGCAAAACACCTAAATTGGGGATCCCATATTACAACTACAAAGGGCAGAGTGTTACTAAGAGCAGCAAATGTTGCAGTTTGTAAGATAGTAAATTCAGGCAGTCCAACATATTGGCCAACCGATACAAACAAAAATCCTGATTTAATAGACTTCTTCATTATTAAAAAGATACCAATATCTCGATTAAAAGTAGAAACTGGATTTGACTTGAATTCTGATCATTCACCATTTTCAATACATTGTTTGAAAACATTCCGAAAAAGAATCTCTTTGCCTTTACAAGGAAACCCCAAAAAGACAACAAAAAGCAACGACACGTCGCGCAACAACAAAGGATCTACGATCAACCACATCAATTTTTTTTCCAATAAATTGCGATCTTTACCATCACAACAAAGGTATGTACACATTTCATTACGTGAAAAAGTTACATACCAAAATTTACAAGTGTTGTGCATAATTAAAAGTCAAAAAACAAAACCGTTTGTCGTTTTACAATAAATATTTAATGTCCATCCGCCACCTACGATATTGCCGTCGGTAAAATTCATTTAAAAATACCAACAAAACGAAGTGTCAAATCGCCCACTATTTCCTCAAATAAAAACAAAAACAATCACATTGATTTTTTTTATTTATTTCCAAATTTATCAGTGTTTTTGCAATTTTTTTTATGTTTTAATACACAATCAACTGTTATTGTAGTGTTTTTCTTTTATTGTACTTCTTTTTGTTCGCCAAAGCACCAAATTAATCAGAACAATAACAATTCAAATATAAAAGAATAATTGTCATTCACTTGTCATTATTGCTGTTTGTTTCCACCTTTAATTAATACGGGTGGCAGATTTGGCACTCATATACCATATTAGGGGTATTCCCGTATACTAAAAATTAAAATTGTTTTCGTAAAGATATTTTAGTGCTGTTTTCTCGTATTTTTTGAGTTGAATACTTCGGATATTAACTAAAAATAAATTTTATTCGTGTTTTTGACACCGTGCCCCCTACCGTCGGTATTAGTGAAGTGGTTTTGCGAATTTTCAATTTTTTTAATATTTTTGGAAATTCGTTTTCGGCAAGGGCTATCTTCGTCCCAATTTACATTAGGTGAGGTATTTGGTAACCCTTTGCCTCTCAACACCCCCTCTCACCCACAAACTGACAATTGCCGCAAGTAAACTCGCCTAATGTAAATTGGGAGTTCGATACATTGCCATAGTTTACGTGTATTATACGATACACTCTAAATATTTTGCGAAATTTGGAATACACTGAAGGAAAATTGGATTTAGTTTTACATTTTTATTTATTTATAGCATGTGCCCGCTACTTCGTTAGCGGAAGTGACACAATTATAAAGAAAATCTCAACATTAAAACTATTTTTTTTAATAGAAATTACTTTTGTTATTTCTGCCCGATTTCTGAATTTAATACCCTAATTTTGTCTTCAACAGCATCTCATATGTTCAACAAACCAAACATTATTGAAAGGATTTTTGGTTTAATTTGTTTGTAATCATTTTTTGTCTAGCTGGATTTTAAAGAAAGAAAATCTTTTGTGCGACACCTGTTATGTGAAAACAACATTATTTAAGAGACGTAAATCATTCGTAAATCAGAATGAAGTTTATACCATTATCACCAACTGCGACATCTGTTGCAATGGAAACCTTCATTGTCTATCCAATATATATTGGTTTACGATAAAATAAATGCGCCTAAAAGTAAACTACAAAATTTGAAATTGTTTGTAATATTTTACGGTATTAAGAAATTATAGCATTTAATTCGACAAATGTGTTGCCAACTAAGTACATAAGTAATAACAGTGAATAATAAGGATTTTTGTTATTGTTATTTTTTGTGGTTCCAGGGCGAATTTTGCAAAATCCCGGCCTTATCTCGCACATTGCACCAACAGTGATCTACTGCTAAAATTTCAAGCGCCTAGCTTTAGCCGTTTTAGCTGGGCGTTGATGATGAGTCAGTCAGTCTGTCACTTATCACCAAACTCAAATATATAATAGATTTATTAGTCAATGGAATTCAATATCCTTACAGACTAAGATAACAATTCAAATATTTAAATAATAAGTTTTAAGTATATATATTAGAATAAATGTGGTACACATAATTTTTAAAAGCTTCTTTTGATGTGCTAAAGTCAATACTAGGTTTTGACTTCCTTTGGAGCTGATTGTTGATGAAATTCAATCTCAAAAATGTGCGCGTTAATGGACCATTTCGGGCGTAATTAGTGCGGTGTAAAGGAACCTCAAAAATCTTCACAACACGGAGGTTTCTAGGATGAACAAATATTGGTACCATAGACAATAAATCTGGCGAATCGATTTTACTATTAAGCAGATCAAAAACAAAACATGCAGACTGTAACTTTCTACGACATTCTAAACTTTGTAATCCCAATAATAAATATCTGGATCTATATGGCGGTATTTCGATAGGAAACATTTTTTTAGAGCAAATTTAGTAAATTTGTTTTGAATTCTTTCTATGCGTGAAATGTGAACATTGCAATGAGGATCCCAGACAATCGAAGAATACTCTAGTTTGGACCTAACAAATGAAGTGTAAATCAATTTAGCGGTATTTGGATCAGAAAAATCTGCGCAATTTCTTCTAACAAAAGCTAAAACCTTATAGGCCTCTGGAATGATATGGTCCATATGTGGAATGAAGGACAATGTCGTATCAAAAATAATTCCAAGATCACGAATACAACTTAGTTTTGTAATAATGTGATTGCCAATATTAAACGATGTTTGGATGGGATTGAGCAGTCTATAATAAGAGACGTGAAAACATTTTGTGAGATTCAAATGAAGCTTATTTGTTGACACCATAGGTCTAAATAATTCAAATCAGTTTGCAGATTATTAACATCTAGCAATGAGTGCACTTTGCAGAAAAACTTTAAGTCAACTGCATATAAAAGAAATTTGGAAGAGATAAAACAGGATGTATTATCGTTTATAAATAGATTAAAAAGTAGGGGCCCAAGAATACTACCTTGAGGCAAACCCGAAGTTTGTAAGTAAGGCCTAGATACATAGCCTTCAATCTTCACCTTACAAACCCTGTCGCTAAGATAAGACGAAATCCAATGGAGAAAATTTGAATGGAAGCAAATGTTCGCAAGTTTTGCACGTAACATACTGTGTGATATTTTATCAAACGCTTTGCTTAGGTCTGTGTAAATGACTTCAACTTGACTACCAGATTCGAGAGCTGATAAACAAAAGCTAGTAGAGAAAGTTAAGTTAGTCGTTGTAGATCTCCCCGCAAAAAATCCATGTTGATGTGGGGATATTGTGGTTTTGCAAATAAAAAATTGTTATTTAAAACTGACATGTTCAAATACTTTGGAAGTACAAGAAAGCTTTGAAATGGGCCTTTAACAGGTAACATCATCCTTTTTCCCATTTTTGTATAAAGGGGTTATAAATGCTACCTTCCATTTTGTCAACAAAAACATCTTCAGGACAAACGGAATATATGAGTTAAAACAGATAAGATACTGTGTTTAATTTCAAACTTGGTTTAAGTAATTTAAATGATTTTATATTCCATATGGGTTTTCCACCCCTGCGTTAGATTTTGTCCCCTACCTTTGTATACAACTTTGTGTATCTCGTACACAAATACAAGGATAGTAACAAGATCTAACGAGTAACTTTTTTCTAAGCTTCGCTTTGTTACATCCTAGCTTTTCTAGAATCTCTCGCTCTTTGGATTTCGTCCACATAGCACTACAACCATTACACTCCGTAAAAGCTAAATAAGTGATTGTTCCACGAATAATCCACAATAAAACATAATTCCATATTTAATTGGAGAAAAAATTCTAATCCTTTTGTGTTTTATTTATTTTCTTATATTTCCATATTGCTACGCAAACATTGGTCCAATCGAGCCCGATTGTTTTCAACGAAAACTAACCTGTCTCTTTTCTTCCTTTACAAAGCAATTCGACTACGTCGCGAACAACAACAACATACACTGATCCACGATCATCCCCACATCTCATTTTTATTTATTTCCCACAAATAATATTTCATCAAGAACACAGGTATGTACACTGCCTAATTTATTTTTACAAATAAAAGTGTTGTACAGTGATTACCGTGTTGTTATAAATAATTAAAAAAGCCGTCGGTGCGCAAACGCGCATAAGTGTCCGTCCATTTGCCGTCGGTAAAATTCATTTAAAAATACCAACAATAATAAGTGTCAAATCGTCCACTACTTCCTCACAGAAGAAACACAACATTCACAGTGATTTTTTAACTATTCCATTTGCATAGATTCATTTTTATTTGTGTTTCCGAGCATTTCTTTTATATTTTAATACACGATCAATTGTTGTGGTGTTTTCCTCTTATTGTTCTTCTTTTTGTTCGCCAAAACACCAAATCATCACAACAATAACAATTCCAACATAAAAGAATAAATGTCATTCATTTGTCATTACTGCTGATTGTTTCCACCTTTAATTAATACGGGTGGCAGATTTGGCACTTATATATCATTTACACCTAATCAATTGTATTAGGGGTATCCAAGTGTAACTAATAATTACATTTCAATTATATAAAAATATTTTAGTGCCGTTTTCGGGTATTTTTTGAGTTGAATCTTTCGGATATCAACTAAAAATAAATTGTATTAGTGTTATTAGCGACAACCGATATTAGCGACATTTTTTTGCGAATTTTCGATTTTTATTTAATATTTTTGGAAATTTATTTTCGGCAAGTGCTATCTTCGATACATTGCCATAGTTTACGTGTATTATACGATACACTGTAAGCATTTTGTGAAAATTTGAACACACTGAAAGAAATTGAGAGTGAGTTTTGATTTTTTTTTTAAAATTTAAAGAATTTTTGGTGGTTTAATCACGTTGAACCTCAAATATATAGCCGTATCCACGATACATTATCGAAATAGTCTATGACTTCTTATAAATTCAGTGTATTCTAACCAATAAAATAAATTTATTTTAAAGCATCACGTGTTTTAAAATTATTTTTGCTAATATTTTGGTGAAAATTTAACATTTTTATTGGATTTCCGCATACAGTTTTTGACATCACGTGTCACTTTCTGGAAATTGATTGCATCTCGTGCAAAAAAATAGATTTCCAAAATACTTTGGTACATTTTCGTGCAGTAGTTCTTTTATAAAAATTGTTTTTCGAACAATTACCTTGGAAATTCTACATTTTTTACTACAAGTACTACAAAAAACCTCGTTTTCAACGAAATTTTACTTTTGATTTTCTAATTTAAATTTTTCTGAATAACGTTCAGTTTTTTATTTAAAATGTCTTTCACCCGACTAGATTTATTTATCAGAGCTACTGACGCTTTGGTTAAATTTGATGCCAGCCTCAGTGCCCAACGGGACGAGGAGCTCGATATTTACATATTAGACCTACAAGAAACTGAGGTCAAGAGATTATGGGACAGGGTAAAAACTACGTTCGACGATTGTCTCAATTTCTTTAAAGAAGATGAAAGTTCTGGTAACGACGTTACTGCTGTTGATGGCAAATATGAGGTTGCATTTAGATCTTATCTAAATGCTCTCGCCTCTATTAATAGGAAGTTAGATCGACTTCGGGCTCCGCCCAAGTCATCAGTAGCAACATCTTCTCCTCACGCTAGTGTAGGCAATATATCACATCGTTCCGACGGTGCAACGTCAATGTTGGATGCCACGCATTATTCTCACCATTCCTCCAATACATCATTCACGTCCTGTGGTGATGAACATATTGGACATAGGCTAAATTTACCACCCTGCGACATTGAAGTATTTAACGGTGACTTCCTTTCTTGGCCGACATTTAGAGACCTATTGAACGCCTATGTCATTTAAATAAAAAGACCAGTGGCGACGCCCATGAAATTGTGGCAAAGTTTTCACTAACCGACAAAAACTTTGGTCCTGCGTGGAAAGCTCTCGTGCATCTTCCAACAAAACATGCATTCTTTGTCCACGACAAACGCATCACATCAGAGCACGCCAAAAATTTCTAAAACTTTCAGTTCCTGAAAGAATAAATACAATTAGGCGACATAACTCTTGCTTTAACTGTCTGTCCCCTAAACATGTAGTTAATCACTGCAGTAGTCCCTACACTTGCAGTAAATGTAATAAAAGACATCACACTTTGTTACACAGGGACAATACAACTGCTGGAACGTCTTCGACAGCAACGTCCAACAATAGGAGTGTAGGTTCTTCTGATCAACCCTCTACCTCTACAGGTATTAGATCAGATTCTTCGTCTTCTGCTAATATACAGGTATTCCATACTGCACAAAGCAGGAATGTCCTATTAGGCACGGCAATGGTGAACATCGTTCATCATGGTACCACGTACCCTGCCAGGGCACTTATTGACCCCGCTTCAGAAGCATCTTTTATTACAGAGCGTTTACAACGCCGTATAGGTATCACAGCTACTACAACGTTAGCTTCCATTTCTGGGATTAATCAGACAGTTTCGACCATGTCGCGCAAGTTATGTTCGGTTAGCATTACTTCTCCATTGGATGCATCGCGTTCAATAAGTACTACGGCCCTAATATTTCCATCTATTTCGGGCAATCTGCCCTCTTTTACCGTCAATGCTGACATTGTTTCTCAATTGCCAAATCTTCGCTTTGGCAGATCCCAATTTATTCAAGTGGCGACCTGTTGATCTTTTGCTGGGAGCAGATCTTTATCCAAAGATCCTACTAACATCAATATCTTAGGGTCGCTAATAGCACAAAATACGGTCTTTGGTTGGATCATTACTGGTTCTATTCCCCCTCCAAATATTCCTGTATTTTCAACAAAGGTTAGCTTTTCAGAAGAAGAAAATCTTGACAAGACACTTCTTCGCTTTTGGGAACTTGAGGAAATTCCCAAACGTAAAAATCTATCCCCCTCTGACCAATTATGCGAGGACTATTATAAGCGTACCACAAGTCGGGATTCAAATGGTAGGTACGTTGTTAGCCTTCCCCTCAAGACTGAGATAGTTGGACAGGTGGAGTTAGGCTTCTCCCGAGCAAATTGTTTACGACAATTTCTTCGAAATGAGGCATCCCTCCTTCGAAAGCCACAAGTAAAGGTAGTCTATGATCAAGTTGTTAATGAGTACTTAGCATTGGATCATATGAGGCCTGTTGGTGCCGCTTCAACAAACTCTTCGGTTCGTTACTTGCCACATCATCCCGTGATAAATCCCGACAGACTACCAAACTTCGAGTGGTTTTCAACGCCTCGAACAAAACCTCCAACGGGAAAAGTCTAATCGAAATTCTACACGTGGGACCTACTCTGCAATTGGATTTAGTATTGCTTATTCTGAGGTGGAGACTATTTAAATTCCTTTTTAATTGCGACATCACCCAGATTTATCGCCAAATACGTGTCGATCCGGCACATACTACACTTCAACGAATAGTTTTCCGGGATTCTCCACAAAAACCTGTTCAGGATTTTGAATTGCAGACGGTGACATTTGGCGTGAATTGCGCCATCTACTTAGCTATACGGACGCTTTTACAATTAGCGGACGATACTAACGATCGATATCCTCTCGCTGCACACATACTTCGTAGGTGCATGTACGTCGACGACGTACTAACAGGATATCTTGACATATGTACAGCCGTAGATTCTAGAGATCAATTAATAGCAGCTCTTTCCTCTGCAAAATTTGAATTGAGGAAGTGGACAGCAAAAGTGCTATTAAGCAAAATCTTCCCACGGAAGATTTAATCGATGCTAAGGTTCTCTCCTTTATTGAAGCTAGCAGTTCCAAACCTCTGGGAATACGTTGGAATGCTCAGCTTGACTTGTTTTATTTCAGTATGAGTGCTTTACCCTCAAAAGATCACTACACGAAACGAGAAACATTGTCAACTATTGCTAAATTATTTGATCCTTTAGGTTGGTTAGGCCCAATTATAGTTACTGCCAAAATATTTATGCAGAAGATCTGGACAGATAAAATCGGATGGGATGATGCACTTCTGTCTACGACAGAACGGGACTGGCAAAATTTCAAGGACTGTTACCAGGATGTGAATTCCATTCACATTCCTCGGTTGGTTCATTATACGCCAGATTGTTCCGCCGAAATTGACATTTCATTCCAAAAAATATATTGCTGGACCGATTCTACGATCGTCCTTACATGGCTAAACAAAACTCCATCTACATGGACTACGTTTGTTGCCAACCGTGTTAGTAAAATTCATGTGTCAAGGCACATGCTTCATTTTTTACTAACTGTGAGGACTTTTTAGCGAGATTTTCATCTTTAGATAGGGCTTTACGAGTCCTATCTTATATGTATAGGTTTATCCATAACACTCACCGTGCATATAGAGGTTGTTACATTTACAATGATGACAACCTCTCAAGTTCGGAGCTTAAAGCATCTAGATTACGTCTAGCTGTTCTAGCTCAAAAAACACACTTCGCGGATGAGTATCAGTCTTTGTTAGATACGGTTCCCTTAAATCCAAAAAGCTCTCTTCTACCCCTAAATCCATTTCTGGATGATACAAGAGTTATGAGACTTAATGGACGACTATCACGGTCACCCACTCCTTCTTATTCAAAAAGACATCCCATTCTTCTTCCTTACCACAGTCTTTTTGCACGTCTTCTGGTAAATTTTATTCATACCATTTCCATCCACGGTGGAAATCAATTGATGCTACGCATCCCCAGGATTGATTACTGGATCCCAAGACTCACTTCATTAATTAGGACAACGATTAATAAATGCAAAACTTGTCCTTTATTTAAAATCGTACCTGTATCCAAATTATGGCTGCACTTCCACCGGAAAGAGCAACATGTTCAAGGCCTTTTACCACAACTGTTGTTGACTTTGCAGGCCGTTTTGACTTCAAATCCTTTACAGGCCGCTTGACAAAAATCACTAAGGGGTACGTCTGTGTTTTTGCTTGCTTTTCTACGAAAGCAATCCATTTGGAAGCTACTTCAGATTTGTCCACGGCAGCCTTCCAACGCTTCATTTCAAGGCGAGGTTGTCCAAAAACTATATTTTCTGACAACGGCACTAACTTCGTTGGAGCTTCTGGGGAATTAGAGCAGGGCTACAAAGCCGTAGTCCGCGAAAGTCGAAATAGTCTGTGTTCCACGCTGCACTATCAAGAACTTTCGTGGGAGTTCATACCTGCCGGCGCTCCCCACATGTGTGGTCTTTGGAAAGCCGCAGTAAAAAGTTTTAAATTACATTTCCATAAACAAACTAAAAACTTCAAATTTACATTTGAAGAACTTTCTACGATTCTTTCCAGAATCGAAGCTTGTTTAAACTCACGTCCTTTGTGTCCCATGAATGACAATCCTCAACATACGGTAGCACTCACACCCGGCCATTTCCTTATTGGATCTCCGATCCTAGCTCCTCCGGAGCCATTAATAGATGAATCGCCTCTTCACCTAGTAAATCGCTTCCGGAAAATGAAAGCTCTTACTCAACAATTCTGCCTTCGGTGGAAAGAAGAGTATTTAAAGAGCTTGCATAAAAGATATAAATGGAAGTTTCCGCAACGCGATTTACAAACGGGTGACTTGGTAGTAATACGGCACGAAAATCTACCTCTCACCTCGTGGAAATAAGGTCCAATAATAGCGGTGCATCCGGGTACTGATAGTCGAGTACGTGTCGCAGACATCCATACGGAAAACGGTACTATTGGACGGCCAATTGTCAAATTAATCGCACTACCGTAATTATTCACCCTTATTACGGTTGGCGTAGTCGTAGACGTTCAAGTGACGTAGACGTTGTCGTAGGCGTAGTCGTAAGATACATTTTTATATGATGAAAAATTATATACAACGAAATTTTTTGTCTTTTATAGCATTTTATATCCTTAAAAGTCGAAAGAAATACATTTGTAATTCCCAGAACGCATTTCTTGGTTTAAATACAACATTTATTTTTTTTGATACGACAAATTGGTATTACGTATAACGTTGAAATACGAGGAAAGAGTCGTGACCGATTTTGTAAACGACAGCATATAAAAATAAAAACAAATTAATTTCAAAAGAATTTTTTTCAATGATTATTAAAATATATTGGAAAATAACTATAATAAATACAAATTTTACTACTTTGATTCATTTGCATAAGATAAATTTCGTGTCTTTATCAGATGACAAACTTTTTATTGAAAATCTGTTTCGAGTCCTCATATAACGATTGATGCAATGTAAATTTCTTAGTTCTTGCTCAAAAGATGATTTCAAACGAATTGTTCGACAATTAAAAAAATATATATTTTTTAAATTTTGTATGAGAAAAAAATTGTCGTTGTCGTAAATGTTACGTGGTACCAAAAAATATCCCTACGACAACGACTACAAAAACGTCTACGCCAAACACTTATTTTGATTGTAAAAACTGTAGGGTTAGTTTTTCTTCTGAATTAAAAGTTTAAAAATGATCTACTAATAATTCTAATAATGTTTGATACCAACAGAATTCTTTAAAAATTGAAATGTTTGTTTTTTGTACTAAAAACATACATAATATCAATTAGACGTTACGACACGTCAGCTTGCAATTTTGGATACGACAACGCCAACCGTAATAAGGGTGATTATAGTCCATATCCATCAATAGTCATTTTTCATTCCGCGAAAAAGTATAGAGGACGTGAAAGCCGACATCACGTCCTCTATACTTTTTCGCGAAATGAAAAATTACTATTGATGGTAGCGAAGGAGTCACGAATAATCGGGCTATGGTAATTGTAAAACGACCTACGGTTTTTACATTGGTCAGTCTGGCCAAATAATAATATGTTCCTCATCATTGTATTGTCGCATCCTCTCTATTTTTCACAGAAGATGGAAGATTTAGGAAAGATGGCTGCGACTCTCCCTGATTTTGAGGACGACGTCCTTATGTCGGATGAGGAATGGGAGGTTAATTCCAACGTGGCCCCCACTGTCGTTAAGCCGATGGTCTCTGAGCCTCCCCAAGCTGCTCCTCCCTCGGAGGAAACCAAAAATCCGTCTTCGACGGTCCCTGAAGCTCCTTCAGGAGAACCGTGGCAACGCCACCACTTTCGGCACCCGTCTGAAAGAACCAGGCCTCGAAAAAGGCGTGTGTAGTTTGCGAAGGCAATCACCAGTTACGTGATTGCAAAGAATTTAAGGCAATGCGCGTTGAGAGAAGGTTGCGTGCGGTAGCACTTCACAAGTGCTGTGGCAATTGTTTGGCCACCACGCACCATATGTCCCAATGTACCAGTTGGTATCATTGTAAAATCTGCAACAAGGAGCTTCATACGTTGGCTGACAGCCTTAATCTGTGTCCTGTTCTGGTGTTTCCAGAGCGGTTCTGTCAGGTATTCTTGGCATCCTGCTACGATTACTCGCAGCAAGTAAGAGTGTCGGCGCGAGTGACAGATTTGGGTCACTTCGTGGCTCCTTCGGAGTCTGTGTCCGAGGACTATAAGGAGCATTTCGCTGGTCTGCAGTTAGCCGATCCTCGGTTTTATCAATCTGCTGCAGTCAGTCTTGTTCTGGGTCCTGAAGTCTACCATAAGGTAATGAACCCTCAGTCCTATTCGAGACCTGGTTTCCCATGGGCCCAACTCACCATTTTCGGTTGGGTAATCTCGGGTCCATGTAGTTTTTAAGTTAAACGTGAGGGGCAATCTTCAATTACTTGGCTCCACGAGTCCTTGTCACACGGCTCCACGAGTGGACTTGTTCTTATTTTTTATAAAAGGTTATAAGATTGTGGCTCCACGAGTCACACAATGGTCCTGCTCCACGAGCATATAACTTTTTATATCTTTATAATGTTTTTTGAGAAAATTCTAAAAAAAGAATATGAAAAAACCTTGTAAATATATTTTTATTTTAAATTTGTTATTAATTTTGCAACATAGCAGGATGTTGCAACGCGGGCGGCAATGTTTAATTTAAAACTTGGTTTAAGTAATTTAAATGATTTTATATTCCATATGGGTTTTCCACCCCTGCGTTAGATTTTGTTCCCTACCTTTGTATACAACTTTGTGTATCTCGTACACAAATACAAGGATAGTAACAAGATCTAACGAGTAACATTTTTCTAAGCTCCGCTTTGTTACATCCTAGCTTTTCTAGAACCTCTCGCTCTCTGTAAAAAGTAAATAAGTGATTGTTCCACGAACAATCCATAATAAAACATAATTCCAAATTTAATTGGAGAAAAAATTCTAACCCTTTGTGTTTTTATTTATTTTCTTTTAATTTTATTGCAACGCAAACATACTTAAAGAACATTTTTCAAAAAATTAGCGCATAAGCCGTCAGCATCATTATTAAAGCTATTTTTGATCTTATTGATGGCTTCTAAAACATCATCTTCGCATATATCTAGGTTCCCAACATTTAGAACAGAATTTAAGTTGACTGGGGGTACATTAAAGAAAGTTGATGACTCAAAATTAGATTGGAAAAATGTGGCAAACATGTTGACAACATCTTGGCCAGATTGTGGGATGCAATCATTGAATTTTACAGTTGACGTTATGTCAGAAGTTTTGCGCTTCGACTTTACAAAAGACCAAAAATGTTATTGATTTTCTTTAATCTGACTTTCTTTAGAAAGAATATACTGTTTGAACAGAAATTTATTTAAAACATTGAATTCACGTTGATAATGAAGAAATTTCATTTGATCATCGAGATGAAATTAATTTGTCCTAGGCCATAACTCAATAAAGAGTCGACAAAATTGATTTCATATTCTTTATTAATCACCCTTATTACGGTTGGCGTAGTCGTAGACGTTCATGTGACGTAGACGTTGTCGTAGGCGTAAGATACATTTTTATATGACGAACATACATATTTATATGATATACAACGAAATTTTTTGTCTTTGTTAGAATTTTATAAAAAAGCAAAAGTCGAAAGAAACACATTTGTAATTCCCAGAACGCATTTCTTGGTTTAAATACAACATTTATTGTTTTTGATACGACAAATCGGTATTACGTATGGCGTAACACGACAAATTGGTATTCTTATGGCGTTGAAATACGAGGAAAGAGTCGTGACCGATTTTGTAAACGACAGCATATAAAAATAAAAACAAATTAATTTCAAAAGAATTTTTTGGCAATGATTATTAAAATATATTGCAAAATAACTATAAAAATACAAATTTTACTACTTTGATTCATTTGCATAAGATAAATTGCATGTCTTTATCAGATGACAAACTTTCTATTGAAAATCTGTTAGAGTCCTCATATAACGATTGATGTAATGTAAATTTCTTAGTTCTTGCTCAAAAGATGATTTCAAACGAATTGTTTTACAATTAAAAAATATATATATATTTTTAAATTTTGTATGAGAAAAAAATTGTCGTTGTCGTAAATGTTACGTGGTACCAAAAAATATCCCTACGACAACGACTACGCCAACGACCACAAAAACGTCTACGCCAAACACTTATTTTGATTGTAAAAACTGTAGGGTTAGTTTTTTTTCTGAATTAAAAGTTTAAAAATGATCTACTAATAATTCTAATAATGTTGTTACCAAAAAAATTTCCCTCCAATGTACCAACGTTAGAAACATGTTTGCAATAAATATGATCATGACTACCCGGTGGTATACAAGATAAAGTAATAACATAATTAAACTTAGAACCTGTAATATAAACTGCAATTTGATCTAAAAGACCATTATCGTTATCGATATTACAAATATAAGATTTAAACTTCGAATTGACCATAATTAAAACGCCGCCACCTCTTGAACACCCAGTACTGCACACATCTCTATCTCTCCGATAGACATTAAAAAGAAGAATATCAGCAAATTCAGCATCAAAAAAGTCAGAGTTTAGCCAAGTTTCCGTAATAGCAATAACATCAAAATCACATTGGGATGAAACGTTGAGCATATCCTTAGCTTTAGTGCGTATACCTGACATGTTGTGGTAAAATATTTTTAGACATTGTGCCGCAATGGTCAGCTACCAATCTCATTGTTATGATGAGGTTTATGTTGATGTTGTTGTTGTAAATTTTGCTGTTTATTCTTTTCCACATTCTGGGATTTCAGCTCTGACGTAACAGATAAACAATCATTGAAATTGAAAACAATGTTTGCATTATTAAAAAATAACAAAAATTTAAGTCGATGTTTGCACAGAAGAAATGGAATTTTGCTCTGCATATATGGCATGCTATGATTTTTGCACTAATGGCTTTATAGCACTTCGCGCAACGTGTATTTGGTGAGGGATCCATTAGAAACACGTCAAAACGATTCAACAGCGAGCGACTGACTGACTGACTTTCTTACAATTTAAAGAATTTTTTGTGGTACGTTAAACCTTAAATATATTGCCGTATCCACAATACATTATAGAAATAGTCTACGACTACTAATAAAGTCAGTATATTTTACCAATAAAACAATTTTATTTTGAAGCATCACGTGTTTTAAAATTATGTTTTCTAATATTTTGGTGAAAATTTACTACCTTTATTGGATTTTCGCATACAATTTTTGACATCACGTGTCATTTCGAAAGTAATAAAATAATTTTCATGCAATTTTCTTGAATTTGTACATCTACGTGCATTATTTGGAAATTTATGTGGTCTTCGACTACATTTAATTTCTCAATACGACATTTCGTGTCACAAATTATCCTTGTTTTTTACTTTAATCCTGAATTTCATTCAAAATGCCCCTCACTCCTTTAGATTTATTCAACAGAGCTGCTGATGCTTTAGTCAAATTTGAGGTCTACTTCAGTTCCCAACGGGACGATGAGCTCGATGTTTATATCTTAGAATTGCTAGGAGCTGAGGCGAGAAAATTATGGGAAAAAGTTAAACTATAATCTCATATATGCCTCAATTATCTATATGAGGATAAAAATTCCAATAAGGACAACCTTGTAGCTGCCGACATCAAATTCGATGTCGCATACAAGTGTTTTATGAATGTTTTATCGTCCATTAATAGAAAGTTACTGAGGACAACTTTCAGGGTGTTTTGTCATTTTTTTCAAATGTGCATATGATACATTTCAGCTTTTTAAATATATAGAAGAGACATTGTGCGGTTTATTTATATGAAGGATACATGGTAGAACAAATACAAGGTAAAGTTAATACTACAACAAATACAACTCGAACAACAACCACAAAGGAATTTGTTTTTGTTTGTAAACCTTAGTGTCAACGTAAATGTAAACAAAACAAGGAAATGTCTATAAATTATTGGAATTTAAAAAACTAATAATTTTTCACATTTGATTGAATATTTTGGAAAACATGAATGAAAACTCGTTAGATTTTCAATTTGAATGTTTCCATATCATTCCACTAAATGCATAATTTCTCGCAGAAAGTAGAATACTTGCAAAAATGTTTCGGGTCGCTGGTAATTCATTGAAAAAAGAGAAGATGTTTCAATCATTTGCTTTTGAAAACAAAAAAGCACATGTTTATTAGGGCTTCATTCTTTTCAAGTTTAAGAAAATACCACACATATTAACAAATATTGTACCGCCTCTATAAGCGGTGTTTTAGTGTGCGGCATGTCGTTCGGACCTGGAGGAGGTTACATGTCAATGATATGAAGCCGTCTTTATGGGAAATAGTTTTTTTTTTCTGATGAATAAATTTGTTCTTCAAAAATATATATCCCTAATATACATCGAACATAGAAATAAATACATAAAATGTCGAATGGAATTTGACACTAACACTACTACCCAGTTCAGTCAGCTGGGTATTGCTGCTACCTTTTCTTGTTCTACCATGTGAAGGATACGTCAAAATCTGGTCCTCAATGTAAAATTTGGAAAAATACAGCCATTTTGATTGATTATTACAGCTAGAACCCTAAATATACCGAATATTGGGCGGTACCGATTTATGGGGACAACATCAAAGGGGGAACTTACATTAATCGACAATTTTCTAGGGGTAACCTACCTCCAGGAAAGATTAAGTGGCATTCAGCTATTTCGAATTAATAACTTATATAAAAGCTTCGAAATTCCAAAATTGGGCGGTGCCATTGGGGACCCTATCAAAACGTGGAACCAATTCAAAAACTTTTTTGCAGGATTGTTTTCTAACACTAGGGAATACCAATATCCAAATTGTAGCCAATTACATTGAAAGATATGGTCAAGACTACCAAAATGCCAGAAATCAGGGGGTACCGTTCTATGGGGGCCATACCTAAAGTTGGACCTATGTTGAATTTTTTTGCTTCTTTTTATTTATGTTGCTAAACTAACTTTTACTGAAATTTTCGTATTGATATCTGCTCAGGAAGTATTTTTGGCCGCTCTTCCCTACAAGTTCGACCACAGTGCGATGGTCATGTTCGCGTCACCACTTACTAAATTGGTCGTTCTGACCAAATAAATTTCGATTTATTTAACCTGGTTTCCTTCTGTAGTATCATGTCATTCATTGCCGATGGATTCAAGGATTATAATGGTTTAATTACGAAAATTGATCGAGCCAGGGGTTCCTATGATGCTGTGTCTGCAGCTACTGGTCCAACCGCCACTGCCTTCATCGAAAAGGGCCTCATTGAACCGGAAGCGATGGAAATTATATACCACTGTTATTTGTTAAGTATATGTATATAATTATTCTTATTAATTAATTATTCATATTTTACCTCTAACTGCATTCAACAACGTATTAAGAAGATTTTTATAAACAATTTAATTTATTTAAAAAAATATTTATTAATATTTGCAATGAATATTCACACCTCTCCTTAAATGTGTATTCCCTCCTTCATTGTTTAAAGCAATGTATTAAAGGCCTCGGAAGGAAATTTCAGACGCCGTTCCTGTAATGAAGCGGAATGAGAATATACATAAAACTATTTTGTAACAATTGTATTATAATTTCTTTGTTATACTTTATTATAAATAGGTATAAAATATTCTATAGTTGACACAAATATTTTCAAAATTTACTATACCGTGAACTGTCGAAAATATTGACGTTTGCATTTGCATTTAAGTTTTACTGTCCTTTATATATTTTGCGAGCATTTATAGATAATTTTCTCATTGTTAATAAATTTTCACACATATGCACTAACATTCATCGGTAGAAACTTTTGAATGTCGTTTCTGCCTTATGTAATATACCTACATAATTAGTATGATTTTGTGTCCTTGTGGATTTTACCGCTTTTATTTTTTGCTAAAAATTGCTAAATTGGTCATATTTATTGCTAACAACAAACACTTACCTTTTCAGATTTTTCTCCATCTTTTGGACGCCTTCTCCGAGTATGAATGGTATCTCGCCTCATAGAATGCGGTCTATTAACACCATGCAACTTAAAATAAAGACCACAGGCATTGCACACTATATCGCCACGTACACTTCTTCTCCAAATGGTTGTTGTTACTGTACCGCAGTTGGTACAAGACATATCTTTATGTGATCCATTTTTGTTTGTAAACCCCTTTGTACACTGGAAATACATGTAGTAATTATAAAATGAATTCATAGTTAGTTCGTTGTCAAAAGAATAATACAATGTTTTGAAATTGAGTTTAAGGAACAATAAGATTCACAACCATTTTATATTGGTTAGTATGACCGAAAAAAATTAATGTCAGTCCAGACTTGAGTAGAGCTGACATTTGTTGACGCATGTATCCAAAACGAGCCTAGAACACAGTGTGGCTATTTTGATACAATCTGTACACAATTGTATATAGCCTCACACATATATCTTTCGATTTATTTTTTTACTTATGGAGAAAAGATAAGTTACAATGCAGAATAAAAATTTAGTGGTGGCAAACGTTGTCCAATTTTTTTCACTTTGTGAGATTTGCATTGATTTATTCACATCATGCTTGATATTTTTCTGAACGTCGCAAAAATATATGCACATTTTTTATTTATGTTCAAATTATAAGGCAGGGCAAATGTGTGTTGGTAAATTTTTATTTATTTCACAATTTGGTAACCAAGCCTTAAATGCCACCTATGTTACAGAAAATAATTTAACCTAGATTACTTTAACTACCAAATCATTACATTACGCATACAAATGTTGGTCTAAAAAAGAGTGTAAGGAATAGCTAAAGCTCTTAAGAGAAGGTGGTAAGCAATTAAAAGATCGTGGCATTTTGACAAATATTACCTCTCCAACACTAACAACATCCTAGGCAAAACTATTTGGACATTCCTCGTGGATCTCCTGATTGAAAACAATTCGACGACACTCAATGGAATTTGGAACTTCTATAAATACTAAAATACTCCTAATTTTAACAAATTTACGAAAGATACAACCAAGAAAATTCTTAACATAATAAAAACAAAACAAAACTTTAAAACAAATCCTCAGCAACCAATAAACACTTTAAGGCTGTACAACAAAATTGACATTACCAGCGAATGTATCACACGCGTTTTTATAACAGGTAGGAGAATGATGCCTAATGTGTAAAACTTTCTAATGCAAAAATTAACCTTGGACACAACAGAACTCACATGCTACTCAAAAGGAAATTTTTATCAAAAACTATATTCAGAAAATTCATCTAACTTGCAAAATCTACAAAATCATTATGGACGGAAATATAAATTGAATCGTCGAATATATTGCCAAAGAACATACAGGTATGTGATGAAAACCGAATCGACTCGATTTGCAGAATCGAAATGGTATATAATTGGAGTGCCTTTGATGATATATATAGTTTTGCTTCGCAAACGCCCCTTGTTTGAATAATATTTTTAAAATCCATTTTCAATTTCATTAAAATATTCACCAAAATTAGAGATATACGATTTCGATTTATAGCAAAACGAGTCGAATCGTTTTCCATCACATACCTGATAGCTTTCTTTTTTCTCGTATTTACACTCAAGCCATTAAGGTACATCCAATTTATTAACATACACCGAAATTTATATTTTTTATGTAGAATATCAAAAAGCACGAAATTACACATAAACAAAAGTTGAACGTCGTCAGTAGACATCGGATTTTTGTTTGTTTTTTATATTCTTATATCTTATCAGAATGGACTCAAATGTTGGATCTAGGCGTTTTAAGGGTCAATTTTTCGACATTTGGGGTCATAACAAAAATATGCAAAATATGCCAAAAAATATGCAGAATATACAAACAGTTTTTGGCCGGAGATCGTCATAAAAGTCGTAAAATTGACAATAAAAGTTAGAAAAATCACAAAAAAAAAAAATAAAAAAAATGCAAAGTGTTCTATATTAAGATTGTTGGCCATTTAACGTCGATTTTTTAGCAGATTATTATGCTATTGAGACCTCTTACGACAGTGTGGTGTAGGGTATAATAATATGGTATTGTAATACCATTTTTTATTACTAAACTAAATGAAATTACTAAACATATGAAATATGGTAAAATATCAAACATTTTATGTACATTCAATATTTTCTTTGTCTTAACTTGTAGCATTATGCTGGTTTAGATCAAAGGGAAGAAATCGATGTGCCGGGGGTGCCGCCTAAACTGTTTACTTAGATTAGATTTTTAGATTAAAATTGCCGATTGAACACAATTGGAATAAGTTAACACGTGCTACTGGGGCCTCGATGTTATGAAAATCTCGATTTTTTGGTATTTGGCGATCGGCGACCCATATCTGTGGAACGGTTAAAGCTATTTGCCCGTATTATGAATTAAATTAAAGGCCATTCTGTTCATTTTATGTTCAAAAACATAATACGTAAGTATTACTGAATTTGACATAGAAAGCCAGTGTCCCGAAAAACGTGACTACGTACGCCTTAGGGCGAAAATGGAGCCTATCTGGGTACAGCCGACTACTTGGAACATATTGTTTTAGTTGTTTTAGTTGTTTAATCTCTTGAGCAACAAGAAGTCCCACTTTTAATTACGCCAGGTAGACTTTTTTTAGGAATTTCGACAGTGTTCTCTTGTAAGTTTTGGTCGAATATTTCTGGAGAAGTTTCCATCTTCGCTTTGTTAAGCTTTTTGTCGCCATTTGACTCTTTACGGTGTTTTGCACTGTCGGATCAAACAGTGCCAAGCCAACAAGTTCTGGACTAATATAACACAGGTGATTTATCATTTTGTTATTTCCTTTTTTTGATACTTGTTTCTCTATGTTTTCGTATTTCAATAGATTTTCAATGAGGTCTAGGTCTTCTTTTGATGCTACACGCTTCGTAGAATCTGAAGAACCATCTGTCCCGAAAATAATCAAGCGCGGCTTCAACAAGAACTCCTAACCATGAAATTGTCATTGCTGGTGGATCCCTGTAAAGTGTCCTATAGGAACGTTGGTCGTATCATTTTAGCTACAGTAGAAGCTTTCGGAGAGGATCCCAATAAATATAAGATCTCTAGAAGCTTTTCCCGTTTATTTCGGAGAATAAATAGTGAAAAATACTCGCAACAACTTCAAGGAAGGGTTAAGATACCCCAAAACAAGGCTATTTGCGTGCACTGGCAGGGAAAACTATTATCATGTATTCTCAAAACAGAGCAGAAAGAACGGGTTGCTGTTCTGGTATCATCTGGTATGGGGGTAAAGAACAACTCCTGGGCGTTCCTGAAACTGACAGTAGCTCAGGGGAGAAACAAGACCTAGCAGCGTACGAATGCCTAGAATAATGGGGTCTCACTAGGTTGAGCAGATGTTAGGTCGAGGGTTTCTGTACCTGCGAACAGACTAATTATAAGTATTGTTGAGAGGGATTTTTGACTGCAAGTTTGGCAGCACATCCGGACAGCAACCAAACATATTCACGCGATTTCTGTAAAAATAGTCTGCGATTGACAAATCCAAGTTCGTTGTAGGCGAGAATGTTTTAAAACTATTACCCGGCTGTAGACGCACTTTGTGTTTTCATCTTTCGAGCCTGGTTTAACGCCCCCAGAACGTTTTTTTTATTTTGTTTATTTGTTTTGTATCAAACGACAACAACTGAGTGTAACAAATGAGAGTGTAAGTTATTGATTTAACAAAACGTGTAATGAACAAGGTAATGTTTATATAGATATAATATAGGATAGATTGGGTAAACATAATGAATCGTTTAAAAAGGATTAGGGACAATAGATTGAGTTTATTACAAAAAATAGTGAAAACGAAATAATATGGGAAGAAGTACAAAATAGAATCCTTAAAATACTTTAAATCGGGTGGTACCGCTATATGGGGGCTCTTAGAAAAAATGGACTCATATTGGTTTTGGTTTCATATTCATGTATTGTCATCCAAGTCTGAAAAGTGTGCAAAGTTTCAGTTCGAGTGGTCAACTGCAACTGTATGGAAAAGAAGTTACTAGATTTGAACTAAACAGACACCAAAGCAAGTTGAATAAAACACTGTAAAAAGGGGGTTTTTCACAATAGACTCCATTTTCACCCTAAGGCGTTTTCGGGATATTGGTTTTATTATTTCGAATTCAGTAATACTTACGTATTTTGTTGTTCGGCAAGAAATATTAGGAATAGTATGGCATTTAATTAAATGCATTACACGGGCAACAGATATGGGTCGCCGAAGTCGTCAAATAGCCAAAAAATCGAAATTTTTATAATTTCCAGGCCCCAGTGGCATCTAAACAAACTAAACACATTAGGGGAGTGCGCATAAAAAAAAATCCGACATCGATGTTTCCCTTTGAGTTAAAGCCAGACGAATGTAACAAATTGAGACAAAGAAAATATTGAATTTTACATAAAATATTTGACAATTTAACAAATTTTATATTTTCTAATAGTTTAATAATAAAACAATGGTATTCTTCTTCTTTATTTGCCTATTCGTTTTACGAATTTATGGCGATCAGTGCAATTACATAAAATATATTACATAATATTAAGTGTATATATGTATTTATAAGTTGTTTATTATTTCAGCAAAAGATTGTCGATTTCTGCACCTGCTGAGTAGAGTTGCAGCATCATTTATGCCGGTCCATTCCTGAATATTGTTAATCCAAGACTTCTCTTTTCTTCCCCTGGACAGTCTGCCTTCTATTCTGCATCGGATAATGTTTTGGAGTAGTTTTTATTTGCTGTTTCGCATGACATGTCCAAGATGTGCTGTTTTTCGTTTCTTTATTGTACGTATAAGCTCTTTTTCTTGGTGTATTCTTCGCAGTACTTCATTGTTCGTTACAAGCTTGGTCCATGGTATTTTTAGAATTCATCTGTAAGTCCACATCTCGAAAGCTTCAAGTTTTTTCATGTCAACTGCCTTCAGGGTCCACATTTCGACTCCATATAGCAAAACAGACCATACATATGTTTTCAGATATGTTAGTTTTGACTTTATAGTAATATCATGACTTAAAAAAATGTTTCTTGTATTTTACAAAAGCTTCTGTCGCCATTTCGATTCTGCTTCTTATTTCATTTGAAATGTTCCACTTGTCATTTATTGTGACGCCGAGGTATTTAAAGCTATGTACTCTTTCCACGTCCATATCTTTAATTTTTAATTGTGATTGATTACCCATACTTTCTTTGGAAATAACCATGTACTTAGTCTTTTTAATATTTATCTTTAGACCATAGCTTTCACTGTGCGTTGTTAGTCTAGTAAGTAGGTATTGCAGCCCTGCAATGCTATAGGCTAGTATGGTTGTGTCGTCGGCATATCTTATATTGCTGAGAAAAGTACCATTAACCAGGATTCCTTTTTTGACATCATTGATAGATTCTTGGAATATTCTTTCGGAGTATACATTGAACAATAAAGTCTCCTTGGATGATAGTTATATCATGGGGTTTTGTCATATTTATTAGGTATTTTACATCTTCGTAAAAATCTTCCACTTCATCTTTGCTCTTGTCTGCAGTGGGCGCATATACTAGTATAATATTTAGTTTTAAGGGTTTTGTTTCTAACTTTATAAGCATTGCTCTGTCAGATTTTGGTACAAATCCTATTACGCATTGTGCTATGTGGTTTTTTAAAATGACACCTACTCCGTTTCTATGAGTTCTATTCAGGTTTCCTAAGTAAAATATTTTGACGTTTTGAGATGCAAATTCTCCATTATCAGGCCACCATGTTTCGCAAACTCCAAGTATATCAATATTCAGTTTATTCATCTCATTAATTGTGTTAGATAATTTTCCAGATTCATATAGGCTTCGTATTTGAATTGAATTTTACATAAAATATTTGACAATTTAACAAATTTTATATTTTCTAATAGTTTAATAACACTCTGACATAAAATGGAACTCAAAGTCTGGGGGTGGAAAATTTCTTTTGAATATGAAAGCCCTCGATGAGTATACTAAGAACCCAAAAGGAAATTTTCGCCATAGGTCAAGTTTCTCAGATATCGCGCGATGAAGTTTTTGATTTTTCCCTATAATACTTGGTAAAATGGCTCCATATCTCTGTTTGGCGTTGTTGTAGCTTCATTTTGAGGTGACATGTCTTCAGTCAAATCGATTGGCGAAGAACATTTCATTCTTCTAACTCAATGCCTTTCATGTCCTTTTCGTCCTTTATTTCTTGAACCGTAGTGAAAGTACGACAAGATGAGATTTTTCAGCATCCAAATATTTTACAAAAATGTTGCTCAGAAGATTTTAGGTACGGTTCTCTTTGACAGCTAATCGATTTTGTCCCGTTTTCATTGTCCTTTTTGACATTTAATCGGTTTTGGTTCAGAAATAAACTATGTTTTGTTTTTCCGTATATTCGTCATTGGTTATTTACTGGTATGTAGACATAACAATTGGTTATTGCTTATGTAGACATCTGGGGTGCTTCTGAAATATTTACCACAAATAGCTCTTGTAATGGTGAACACGTTAATAACAAATTTTCTTGGAGGATAGATCCGGTTATCTCAATTTTTGATCCGGATATTCCGACATTAAAACGGATTTTTGAACCGGTTTTAAGTAACCGATTAAACTTATATGTATACCGTTAAAAAGCATATAGAGTTGTCAATCAAATTAAATTAATTCGCTTCTGAAAACATTGTTAGTTACAGTTCTAGAACAAACAACCGATTTCTTAAACCGTTTTGAAGGAAGAATATCTGTATGCGCAAATATGGAGATTAAAGCCTGGGGGCGAAAAATTCTTTTTGGCGATGAAATTCGATGAAGATAATATTACGAACCCGGAAGGACATTCATGCCGTAGATCAAACTTCTGAGTAATGGCTCGATCAAATTTCGTTAGGTTTTTGGTCATGTAGGTATGTTTAGGTTATCAAGAAAGAATTCATTTCGCTATAACTCAGAAGTTTGACCTACGGGTTCGTAATATTATCTTCATCGACTTTCGTCGCCAAAAAGATTTTTTCGCCCCCAGCCTTTGATCTCCATATTTGCGCGTACAGATATTTTCCTTAAAAACGGTTTAAGAAATCGGTTGTTTGTTCTAGAACTGTAACTAACAAAGTTTTCAGAAGCGAATTAATTTAATTTGATTGACAACTCTATATGTTTTTTAACGGTATACATATAAGTTTAATCGGTTACTTAAAACCGGTTCAAAAATCCGTTTTAATGTCGGAATATCCAAGAAAATTTGTTATTAACGTGTTCACCATTACAAGAGCTATTTGTGGTAAATATTTCAGAAGCATCCCAGATGTCTACATAAGCAATAACCAATTGTTATATCTACATACCAGTAAATAACCAATGACGAATATACGGAAAAACAAAACATAGTTTATTTCTGAACCAAAACCGATTAAATGTCAAAAAGGACAATGAAAACGGGACAAAATCGATTATCTGTCAAAGAGAACCGTACCTAAAATCTTCTGAGCAACATTTTTGTAGAATATTTAGATGCTGAAAAATCTCATCTTGTGGTACTTTCACTACGGTTCAAGAAATAAAGGACGAAAAGGACTTGAAAGGCATTGAGTTAGAAGAATGAAATGTTCTACAAAAAGATTCGCCAATAGATTTGACTGAAGATATGTAACCTCAAAATGAAGCTACAATAACGCCAAACAGAGATATGGAGCTATTTTACCAAGTATTATAGGGAAAAAAATCAAAAACTTCATCGCGCGATATTTGAGAAACTTGACCTATGGCGAAAATTTCTTTTTGGGTTCTTAGTATACCTATCAAGGGCTTTCATCTCCAAAAGAAATTTTCCACCCCCCAAAAATGCTGCTGCACAGTGTAATAAAACAATGGTATTACAATATACATATAACCATATTTTTATATCCTGCACAACACTGCGGTAAGGGGTCTCAATAACATAATAATCTGCTAAAAAAGCGACGTTAAACGGCCAACAATCTTAATTTAGAACATTTTGAAGAATTTTTTGATGTTTTTGCCAACTTTAATTGTCAATTTTACGACTTTTATGACGAGTTTTGGCAAAAAACTGTTTGCATATTTTACATATCTTTAGCATGTTTTGCATATTTTTTGTATATTTTGTGCATATGCAAAATATACAAATATGCAAAAAATACAAAATATGACCATGGTATTGAATTCAGATGTCTTTGAAACGAATTTTGGTCCAATCAGAATCTTCGTATCTTTATTATTAAAAAATATTCAAATATGCAAAATCCGATGTCTAGTCATCAGCAAACACAAAGGACAAACAACTTCTACAGGAAATACAGCTAAACAGGCATTAATACACCCAGGACCGAACCTTGAGGTACCCCAGTACTCACAGGCAACACACTGGACCTACAATTAGCACTACTTACATCAGGGACGTACGCAGTGTGGGGTGGACCCAGGGCGAGGGCCCCCCATCATGGTTTGGTCGATCAATTTTTTAAGCTACTGCAACAAATGATTGCATTTTTTCTTTCTCATAAACATTTTTGTGTTTGGAGATTTCAAATGCAGACATTAACAAGTTTTTTTAAAGAAATATTTTTTGCTTGTATACTGGTTTTGAGAGAAATCTAAGTTACTTCTTCATGTCATATCATTACACTATTAAATACGAATTCTGTAATGAATATACTCCATGCTGTTATGTCATATTCGAGCTATTTAGCTGTCTCGAGGCTTGGGAAATTCGGAAGTTGAATTTTTTCTTCCGAATTTTTGTCTGGATTTCTGAACGACTTCGGAATAATCGGAGATACCTTCCGAATCTTCGTAAAGATTTCTGAACAATTTCGGAATTATGTCGTATAAGTATCGAAGGAAAAACATTTTTCTATGACGCCTTTTTTATTAATTAATTTTGTTTTGTCATGTTTTTATTGGAAGATTGTAATTTCAATCGTTTCTAATGATTTGTCATTAAATCGTATAGAAATCGGAGCAAAATCTGAACGATTTTGCTTCCGACATTTTTCAGATGTGTCGGACATGCTACATTTGGAACTCGTGGACTCGAGTTAATTTTCTTATTGAAGGTATTTAATTCGTAGAAGTCGTTTAGGCATTTCGATATGTAATTTAAAATAGGAAGAACGGCGTTAGGTTCGGCCGAGCCGAACTTTTTATACCCTCCACCATTACTGTATTGAATTAAATACCCAGCAAACCAAACTTACCGACATCGTAACGAAATCGGATCAAAATTCGGACGCTACGTCCGATGTCGGATCCGAAATCGTAACAATATCTTAACGAAAGTTGTATGAAGTGGTTGACATAATTTCGGAACGAAATGTCGGAGCGGAACCGGATCGATTTCGTTCAGAATTCGGAACGAAATCGGAAAAAATCCTTGGAAATTCGGAATCCGAATTTTTATACAGATTTCTGGACGATTTCGGCATAATCTCATATGAAAATCTGAGGTACCTTCCGAATCTTCGTAAAGATTTCTGAACGATTTTGGAACAATGTGGTATGAATATCGAAAGAAAAAATTTTTCTCCGACGCCTCTTTTTGTTCGTAAATGTTTGTTACGTTTTTTGTTAAATGATTGTAAATTTCAAACGTTTCTAATGTATTTCACTGTTGTTATCATTTTGTAGTTAAAGTAGAACAATGTAAACTTTGTGTACGAATATGTTAAGTCTATCTGCTCTGGCCTGAATTATTATATGTTGCATTTATACTTAAAATACATGGTAGAACAAATACAAGGTAAAGTTAATACTACAACAAATACAACTCGAACAACAACCACAAAGGAATTTGTTTTTGTTTGTAAGGTTACTGCCAGTTGTATTTGTAAACAAAACAATGAAATGTCTATAAATTATTGAAATTTAAAAAACTAATAATTTTTCACATTTGGTTCAATATTTTGGAAAACATGAATGAAAATTCGTTACAATTTCAATTTTTATGTTTCCACATCATTCCACTAAATGCATAAATTCTCGCAGAAAGTAGAATTCTTGCAGAAAAGTTTGGGGTCGCTGGAAATTCATAGAAAAAGGAGAAGCTGTTTCAATGTTTTGTTTTAGAAATCAAAGAAGCACATGTTTATTAGGGCTTTATTTTTTTAAATTTTAACAAAATACCTCACATATTAACAAACGTTGTATCGCCTCTACAAGCGGGGATTTACTGCGCGGCTTATCGTTCGAACTTGGAGGAGGTTACATATCATTGATGAAGTCTTTCTGGGAAATGTTTTTTTCCGAATGATATATTTTTTTTTCTCAAAAAATATATGTCCCCAATGTACATCGAAATAGAAATAAATGTATAAAATGTCATATGAAATTTGGCACTAACGTTACAACCCAGTTCAGTCAGCTGTGTATTGCTGCTACCTTTTCTTATTCTACCATGCTTAAAATACTTAAAAAGTGCATATGAGAATTTTATAACCAACCATTTTGTTTTTCGACAACAAACTATAATGTAGCTTGTTAGATATTGTATACAAAAGGTGGTTGTTGTGCGAAGGGAAATTTGTTTCCGACGTATCGATTCGAATTCGTACCGTATTTCCGACATTCTCTCCGAAATCGGAACGAAATCTGAACTAATTCCCCTACGAAAAATCGTATAGAAATCGGAAAGAAATCTGAACGATTTTGCTTCCGAAATTGTTCAGATGTGTCAGACGTCCGACATTTGGTTTGCTGGGTATGAACAATTAGTAACTACTAAGCTCTTTCTCTACGTTAAGTATAATTCCTTGGATTAGAATAATATCTTAACTAATGATAATATCATTATACCGATTATTTTATCTGTGGAGGTATTCCACCCATTGAGATTTCAAAATACCACCTTACATCCACTTCAGAAGAAAAATGTGGCAAAACTCTTTAAAAGAGTTCATCGTTATTTCTATTCTCTGACTGGACACAATACCAAGTTAAAAAATTTCGTTTCTAAAATTTGACAAAAACATAAAATTGGGCAATACCGGTTCATGAGTTGTTAGACTACAACGTACATATTCATACATATATATACATGGATAGTTTTTGCGAGTCAGTTTTCTATCTTCTAGGAACACAAAATTCCAATTAACAATCAATTCGGTAGGAAAATATGTTTAAAATCTTCAAAAAAAATTTAAATCGGTTGGTACCCTTACACGGAGCCTTTCGCAAAACGTGGACGTATGCTGCATTTTTTGCAAGGGATACTTTGTACCCCTAGCTAAACCTTTCAGAATATCGAAAATCCGTGAGTGCCGTTCTATGGGGTTTATATAAAGACCTATACCGAAAAATTTCTATTCGAAAGTTTCATACCTTCAACGAAGACTAAATACCAAATTTCAGCCATTTCGGTGATATTGAGGCTAAACTTTTAAAATACCAAAAATCGGGAGGCACCGTTCTATGGGGGCTATATGAAAGTTTTGTACCCCCAAAGAAGACAGCAGTTGATTGAGCAGCTGATTATTTGTTTAGCTCCGCAATAAAAGTTTTAATTTAAAGAAATACACTATTCAACACTGAAAATTCAAACATCTTCTAGTAGGAATTTTTTTGAAAGTACATATTGAGACTATAAAGACCCTAGTAGGGTTTTGTCCTGTCAGATCCAGTTTATGTTTAAAATCTTCAAAAAAAATTTAAATCGGTTGGTACCCTTACATGGAGCCTTTCGCAAAACGTGGACGTATGCTGCCTTTTTTGCAAGGGATACTTTGTACCCCTAGCTAAACCTTTCAGAATATCGAAAATCCGTGAGTGCCGTTCTATGGGGTTTATATAAAGACCTATACCGAAAAATTTCTATTCGAAAGTTTCATACCTTCAACGAAGACTAAATACCAAATTTCAGCCATTTCGGTGATATTGAGGCTAAACTTTTAAAATACCAAAAATCGGGAGGCACCGTTCTATGGGGGCTATATGAAAGTTTTGTACACCCAAAGAAGACAGCAGTTGATTGAGCAGCTGATTATTTGTTTAGCTCCGCAATAAAAGTTTTAATTTAAAGAATACACTATGCAACACTGAAAATTCAAACATCTTCTAGTAGGAATTTTTTTGAAAGTACATATTGAGACTATGAAGACCCTAGTAGGGTTTTGTCCTGTCAGATCCAGTTTATGTTTAAAATCTTCAAAAAAATTTAAATCGGTTAGTACCCTTACATGGAGCCTTTCGCAAAACGTGGACGTATGCTGCCTTTTTTGCAAGGGATACTTTGTACCCCTAGCTAAACCTTTCAGAATATCGAAAATCCGTGAGTGCCGTTCTATGGGGTTTATATAAAGACCTATACCGAAAAATTTCTATTCGAAAGTTTCATACCTTCAACGAAGACTAAATACCAAATTTCAGCCATTTCGGTGATATTGAGGCTAAACTTTTAAAATACCAAAAATCGGGAGGCACCGTTCTATGGGGGCTATATGAAAGTTTTGTACCCCCAAAGAAGACAGCAGTTGATTGAGTAGCTGATTATTTGTTTAGCTCCGCAATAAAAGTTTTAATTTAAAGAAATACACTATGCAACACTGAAAATTCAAACATCTTCTAGTAGGAATTTTTTGAAAGTACATATTGAGACTATAAAGACCCTAGTAGGGTTTTGTCCTGTCAGATCCAGTTCGGATTTTATGTCCTTATCTAAACCGAGCTAAAACTAAATTTTTTTGCATTTATCCGTCCTTTATCTCAGAAACGATTAGGAATTTGGCCTTACTGTCTTTGGAAATATTGTAGCCCTAAACTAGTAGAACTTATCTTTTGAAAAGATCACATAAGAAAAACTCCATCTAGGGCATCAAAAGCGATGAAATATAGAAAATTTTACATAATTGCTGAAATTCTGGTAAGTATCAGCTAAACTATTGGGGGTTAAACCAAGTAACATTTTGCAAAAAATTTCCAAATAAAGTTCCTAGCAATTTTTCAGAACATTCTGACACTGTAAAATACTTACTTCATGTTGTTTCAGTGTTATTTTCCCAGCCAAATGTGAAGGAAGGGGTTCCTTGCGATGCCGTGATTTCATGTCATCTTTTGCATTGGTTCAAACGAAGTCGAGAAAGATCCGATATTTTCATTAGCATTTGAACCAATGCACACTGGTCTGAAATCCAATTTTTCTGGCCAAAACTTCTTGTACGTCCTTTTTGTATTTACATTTAGTTTTATTTATAATTACTGTCACAAAGTATTAATTCAGAATTATTTTCACCCTTAATTAAACAGGGTGACCCCATTGTATGGGGTCTAAACTAAAACTTCGAAGGGTTCATATATTCTAAGAAATCAAAATGCAAAATTACAGCTAAATCGGCTTAAAAAATATGGCTAAAATTGTCAACTTATTTTAAATTGGGGGTACCCTTATATGGGGGCTGTACCCCAATGTGGACCTATGTCTCTGGACTTTTAAAAATAAAAATACCAAGTTTTCAGGAAAATCGGTTCAAAATTGTGTTTCTTAGAATTAAATTTGTACCAGCAGAATATGAAATATTTCGGAATTTGATGTAGCCTGAAAAAATTGTGCATCATTTATCGCAACGAATCGCACCTTGAAATGATTTTTTTATTAAAGTGTACACATCAAAGTATTTTTGATTTTTTTCTAACCACTAGCGATCAAAATTATTTAGGTCCAGAACTATTTTACCATTGAAACAAAATATAAGAATTTGAGAGTGTTCCCGAAATATGTTGATAACTTTGTTCATAGACCGAATTTTTCTTCTGTTCTTTTTGAAAAATGAATCTATTTACATTCGCCTTTCTTCTCCATATTTAAGTTTTACCTTTACATTTTTGCTTATTGCGATTTTATAACCCACAAATTATCACAAAATACTGCGCACGTAACTCGATTAATAACACAGTAAACAAATCTCTATTTTGACTCCTTCTCGTCTAACGGTAAATGCAAATTTGGAATAAACAATCTTTGTTTTTGTTGTTTTGGAGTGTTTACTTCCATGTTGCGAAGAAAAAAACTCAAAAGAAGAATGTCAAAAAATTGACTTTTGGCCAAAGAATTCACATTTGAGACCAATGTGCAATGCAAAGGAAGTCGTGAATGATCCGACATTTTCATCAACATTTGAACCCATGCAAAGGAAGTCGTGAAAGAGCCGATCTTCTCATCAGCATTAGAACCCATTCCATCGATCCAATAGAGATGAATTATGTGTTTTTATTTATACACATATTTCTAAATATATAAGATTAATTATTTACAATAGGTTTGATGTTGTAGGAGACTCGAAATCACAACCAACGTTTAAAACTCCCATCGTAATGGCAATGTCATTGCAAAAGGTTGGTGAAAATGGCATGCCAAAGGTTTTGGTGCTTTGGATCCAAAAATGAATAGCATCTTTTGGAGTCCACGCTTATATAAAATTCATCGATGAAGATGCTAAAAAGATGACATGCCGGATCACCTGCTTCTTTGGCATCGAACATTTTGCTGGGTTTCCATCATATCTTTTACAACACGTATTTCAAACACAGTTCACAGCAACAGTTTATTCCCGCATTTCAGATTTCACTACATTATTGATTTATTTATTAAATCGTTGTTTAAAAATATACTGAAAACAAAGTGATAGAGGCATTTTACAACAATAGCATGTTCTGAAGAGTTGTGTACTACATTCCAGCCAATAATTTTCCAAAAGAGAACATTAAGAAAAATTGACGCTTTTGGAGATATAGTGCGAAATGTATACGAATTATGGAAATTTTCGATATTTTATAAAGGCAATAAATGTACTTTTTCGAGAGGTCAACTGAAGGTTCACATCGGTTTCAGAGATATAGCCCAGAATTGCTTTAAAAATTCAATAGTTAACCATATTTAGATAGGGCCATAAAATCCAAACTGTTTGGGTCTGTACTTTCAAAAAATCCTCAGCCCAAATTGTTTGCACAAGATTACCACAGTGATAATGTAGTTATACCCTACACCAATATATGGGGAGGGTATTATACATAAGTTGGTTTTGCCCAAAATGTTTGTAACGCATCGAAATAAGGGTCGTAGGCCCATACTTATATATACCAAAATGATTGTCTCGACGAGCTGAGTCGATCTGGCTGTGTGTGCGTCCGTCTGTCCATCTAAACCTTGTAAACACGCTAAAGGTCGCAATTTTGATCGGATCGTCACCAAATTTTGGGCCTTGATGAGGGTCCCGGAGGGGAAGAAGCCTATAGATTTTGGTGATGGTCGGATAAATTTAGGGGTCGGAATGGGCAAAAAACTTATTTGGAGGAAAAGTCAACGTTTTTTTTAAAGCAAATATCTCAGCTTTCATAAGGGGTATTCCAAAAGCAATGAAAGTAGAAAATATCGATGTAAAGGAGGTTGTTGTAGGTGGTCAAACAACGAAGAAATCGCGATAGCTGCAAATTAAACCCAACTTTTAATTTTTGCGATTTTATATACTATGAAAGTAGAAAATTATATATACTATTAAAGTAGAAAATCCCATCCCATCTTGCAAAGTAGGTTGGCGTAGGTGACCAAATAACGGAGATATCGCAATAGTCGGTAATAATCATATTTTTCAATTTTTTTCTTTTTTTGTAATCACACTACAGGTGGCAATTTGATCGGATCGTCACGAAATTTTGGGGGTTTTTGGGGGTCCTACAGAGGAAGAAGCCCATTGATTTTGGTGATGGTCGGATAATATTCAGGGGTCGGAATTTGAAAAAAGCGCTTTATTTCAAAACGAATATCGATGCCTTACTTCCTCAACCTCGTATCTTAAAAAATGCGATTTTGACTTTTTTGCATCAAACGATTGCTATTTTTGTGTTTTATTGCCGCAACCACTTATTGTCTCAATATGTTGTCGCGGTTCTCTAAAAATTAATAAAATATATTCTCGTATCTCATTCACTCATATTTTCATAACTGCCTCAAACTCGTATCTTAATACCTGAGCAATAATGTTTGACTGACAATCAATGCCCAGGTAAAACGGCGGAAGCTAGGATCTTGAAATTTTGGGTGAGGGTACGTCTTGGGGCGTAAGTGGTCCATTTGGCTGGGTTTTTGAAAATTCGTGGTAGAAGGGTTACGAAAAGTAGTTAAATGTACTAAAATTTGTACCATTTGTTTGACTTACTGGTAATCAACGTCGAGGCCACACGGCTAAATCTAGAATCTTCAAATTTTGAGTGAGGGTTCCTATTGAAGTGTAGGTGTGTTTGTAAGAAAAAAAGTATTAAAATGCACAAAAAATTTTACCTTTCGTATTACGCGAACGAGTAGAGCTAGAACTCTGAGCGGAAAATTGGGACAGGGACGGACTGCAAAATAGTTATATTAAAGGGTTTTGGAAATTAGAACAATTAGTTTACGACAATTACTAAAATTTATTAAAAGTGTACAATTTGGTATTTTGTGAACGAATAAAGTTAAAATCTTCAAAATTGTTATGCTGATATTTGTTGAGATATTTTGTATATGTAAGGGGGTGATTTGGAAATATATACTAATACGTACGAAATGTACTAAATGGTACTAAATTAAGTACTATTTGGCATTAAGTGAACGGATAAAAGTGGAATACATACAAACATATGTTTCGCAATACCCCCGAAGGGACAAGGTGAGCTTCTCTCCTATCAATGAGTGCACGCCAATTAATATTGGCTCAATAATGTGGGACACACTTCTTATCGCCGAAATACTGAGGAAATGTAAGCCCACATTACACTGAGGGAATTTGCCACCGCCGAAAAATATTGATGCTCTGGTCAAGGATTGAACCGCAGACAATATGAGTGCAAGGGGGACGTACACACCACTGCACCACGGTGGTTCCCAATGCGTATGCAATAGTTACCATAAAAGCAGGGTAGTCTTTATGGTGGTAAGTGGACGATAAAAGTGGAATAATGGCATTTATTATCTACGTCACTGATTGTGTGTATGTTTGAGGTACCACGAAAAAATAACCATATTCTCACAATGCAGCGTGATAGAGAACCAAAAAAGAGGAGATACATGTTTCGGCGTTTGTCGCTATCACATGTACTTTTGTTGTAATGGGCTCACAAACATTAGATTTGATTTACTGCCTCAAACTCGTATATCAAAAAATGCGTTTCATGCTTAAATTAAAAAAGATTAGCATATTATTCCTACTTATATGTACTTAATTCCCTAATAATTGCCTTTTACACTTTTACCCAAACACGGATGTCTCAAAAGATAAACCGTTTTTTGTCTCTCCTGAAAAGTTGTATTTTTTAAGATACGAGGTTGAGGAAGTACGGCATCGATATCTCTCTTCTGTAAGAGGTATATCGAAAGCAAAACATGGCAAAGAAAGTAGAAAATATCACCTTTACAACGATGTGAAGTAGGTTGGCGTAGGTGGCCAAATAACGGAGATATCGCAATAGTCGGTAATGGTCGCATATTATTCAGGGGTCGGAATTTAAAAAAAAAAAAACGTTTTGTTTCAAAGCGAATATCTCTCTTCTGTAACAGGTATATCAAAAGCAAAACATGGCAAGGAAAGTAGAAAAAGTTAAAAGTTGTTAAAAGTGGTGTTCCACAGGGGTCTGTACTTGGGACACTTTTGTTTATACTCTTTGTGAATGACTTGTTTTTTGATATCCATAATTGGTGTGTACCATTTGCATTTGCAGATGATATACATTTGCTTTTCATCGATGATTTTAGGTTTTCTACTGTGCTTCAGTCGAAAATTGACCTAGTTATGGGAATTTTGAATTTGTGGATGACAAACAACCGTTTGAATGTTAATCCATCTAAAACTAAGGCACTTTGTTTCTCTGCAACTCCTGTTAACAGCGTGCTTTTAACATATGATAACACAAATATTGAATTTGTTAGTGAGTTGTGCTGCTTGGGTGTTATATTGGATGACAAATTAAGCTTTAACCAACACATCAATACAGTCGTCTCTAAGATAAATTTTTCTTTAAGATGCCTTTATAGTACTGACCTATCCTTGCCCGTCCATGTTAGGCAGCGTTTGGCTCATGGGCTGATTTTGCCCATGGTACTTTATTGTTTGGAGGTATATTCTGCCACTTCTCAAGGCAATGTGGATTTAGTAGTGCTTGCAATAAACAGAGTAGTGCGATTTGTTTTTGGTCGTAATCGACGAATACACATCTCTTCTTACGTAAACAAGTTTCTTGGTATGACATTTCAAAATTTTGTTAAAATGCGTCTACTTTTATTTTTTTATAAATTAGTGAGGAACCAATGCCCCACTTTTTTAGTTTCATCTCTGACTTTTTCCAACTTTACAAGGCGAAATCAACTGATTATTCCAACGGCAATTCGTCACATGGATAAATCGTTTCTTGTACGACTAGCGCGACTGTTTAATGCTTTGCCTAACGACGTAAAAAATTTCAGTATTTCTCCAACATTGTTCTCAAAACGTCTTCTACCTCACTTTGCTCATATTTGAACTGTTTTGGCTCCCATTTATCTAAATTTAATTGCACCTTTAATGAATGCATTTCTTATTTTTGATTTTATGATTACGTTGAGATCTCGTTGTTTACTACTTAAAAATCGATTTCTTATCTTCATTGTTAATTACATTTTTTATATTTAGGTAATTTTAATAATTTTGTGTACATTTTCATATAGCTTTAAGCTTTTTTATTGTGCTAGAGTAGTGTAAACATAAATCTATATAGGTAATATGATTTAATTCAATTTTTTGGCCAGATGGCTTTGAATTAATGTAAAGTTGTTTCTAAATAAAAAATAATAAAATATAATTTAAAAAAAATTAAGTTTCAGTGTTTTATTTAGAAATGCACTTAAAACTAGAAAATAATTTGTCGCTTAGCCTCAATAAATATATTCTTTCTCATGATGGAATCTCTCAAATAAAACGCTTACATTTGAATTAAAAATTGTGACAATATTCAACGGCAAGCGTTTTATTTAAGAGATTCCATCATGAGAAAGAATATATTTATTGAGGCTAAGCGACAAATTATTTTCTAGTTTTAAGTGCATTTCTAAATAAAACACTGAAACTTAATTTTTTTAAATTATATTTTATTTTTAACTTTTTAGTAAATACATTTTTTTGACCACTGAGAACAAAATTGTAGTCAATTTAGGCCGACAATTTAGATAAAAACTTTCAAATGCTTGAAATCGTGTAGTACCGTTATATAAAGGCTATACCAAAACCTGGACTTATGTCCATAATTTTTGGTGGAGAACTTTCTGTACCATTGGGGCTCCAAATGCCAAGTTACAGCCAATTCAGGCTAAAAAATGAAGATAAAATCCTTATAACACTTTAAATTGGGTGGTACCACTATATGGGGGCTATACCAAAACTTGGACCTATGTCAAAAATTTTTGGTGGAGAAGTTTCTGTACCATTGGGGACTCCAAATGCCAAGCTGCAGCCAATTCGGTCTCAAAATGAAGATAAAATGCTCATAATACTTGAAATCGGGTGGTACCGCTATAAGGGGGCTATACCAAAACCTGGACCTACGTTCACAATTTTTGGTGGGGAAATGTCTGTATCATTGGAAATGCCAAATGACAGCTAATTCGGGCAAAAATTAAGATAAAATCCTCAAAATACCTGAAATCGGGTGGTACCGCTATATGGGGGCTGTAGGAAAAATTGGGCCTATATTCATGTATTGTCATCCAAATTTGAAAAGTGTGCCAAGTTTTAGTCCGATTGGACTAACTGTGTCATAATTGTGTTACCAGATTTGAAATGCAATTTAAATAAAATACCGTAAAAGCTCTGTAAAAATTTTAAAAATGGACCAATATTGGTTTTGGTTTCATATTCATGTATTGTCATCCAAATCTGAAAAGTGTACAAAGTTTTAGATCGATTGGTCAACTACAACTGTGTAAGAAATGAGTTACCAGATTTGAAAAGCAAATTAGATAAAAAACTGTAAAACAGTGTAAAAATGGACCAATATTGGTTTTGATTTCATATTCATGTATTGTCATCCATATCTGAAAAGTGTGCAAAGTTTTAGTTCGCTTGGTCAATTACACCTCTGTTAAAAATGAGTTACCAAATTTGAAAAGCATGTAAAATTGAACACTGTACAACACTGTAAAAATGGACCAATATTGGTTTTGATTTCATATTCATGTATTGTCATCCAAATCTGAAAAGTTTGCAAAGTTTTAGTTCGATTGGTCAACTGCAACTGTGTGAAAAATGAGTTACCAGATTTGAAAAGCAAAATACTGGAAATCGGGTGGTACCGTTATATGGGGGCTATAGGAAAAAATGGACCCATATTGATTTTGGTTTCATATTCACGTATTGTCACCTATATCTGAAAAGTGTACAAAGTTTTAGATCGATTGGTCAACTACAACTGTGTAAGAAATGAGTTACCAGATTTGAAAAGCAAATTAGATAAAAAACTGTAAAATAGTGTAAAAATGGACCAATATTGGTTTTGATTTCATATTCATGTATTGTCATCCAAATCTGAAATGTGTGCAAATTTTAAGTTCAATTGGTCAACTGCAACTGTGTGAAAAATTAGTTACCAGATTTGAAAAGCAAATTAGATAAAACACTGTAAAACAGTGTAAAAATGGACCAATATAGGTTTTGATTTCATATTCGTGTATTGTCATCCAAATCTGAAAAGTGTGCAAATTTTAGTTCGATTGCTCTACTGCAACCGTGTTAAAAATGAGTTACCAGATTTGAACTAAACACACACCAAAGCAAGTTAAATAAAACACTGGAATAAAATATCACCTTTACAATGATGCTTAAGTGTTCCATACGCCATTTTTGACTTTTTGAGATACAGGTGGTTTCTAGGGTTTTCCGGTGTGCTCTTTCTGAATTTCTAGACGGCTTTCTCCTATCTGCTCTAGTTTCCGAGATATCCACGCCTCGACGCATAAACTTTTTTCAGTTATGAAATTAATATTTTAAAAACTTACAAGTTTAAAAACACATTTCAAAAAGCAGAATTTTAATTTTCGATTTAGAAGTATTTAATTTATTGAGGCAAAGATGGAAAATTTTTTTGTCCCTTTGTTCCATGTGATTTACTATATTTCACATTTGTGTCATAAGTGCGGATATGGAACAAATCGACAAAAATTCTTTTTTTAAAAAAATCTCTATAACTTTCATATTCCAATACATATTTTTCTAAATTTTTGCAAATATGTCCTATATACTATTATTAGTATTTCAAGTAATCAAATATAAATATTTGCTTTAGCCAGCTCCACAAAGTTGTGACGCAAAACATTAAAATGCGATTATCCCAAACGGGCAAATGGCGTATGGAACACTTAAGCATGACACCGAAGATAGGTGGTCAAACAACAGAGATATCACAATAGTCGCCCAGCAAAATTTGAAGGAAGGGGTTCCATGCGATGACGTGATTTCCTGGCATCGTTTGCATTGGTTCAAACGAAGTCGTGAAAGATCCGATCTTTTCATCAGCATTTGAACCCATGCAAAGGAAGTCGTGGAAGATCCGATATTTTCATCAGTATTTGAATTTAGATGAATTTTGTGTTTTTATTTATACAAACTTTCTACATATATAAGATAGGCTTGGTGTTATCAGAGACTCGAAACCACAACCAACTCTCGTCGTAATAATAATGTCATTGCAAAGGGTTGGTGAAAATGACATGCCAAAGCATTGGTGGAAATGACATGTCAAAGCATTGGTGCAAATGACATGCTTTGGATCCAAAAATGAATAGCATCTTTGGGGTCCACGCTCATATAAAATTCATCGATGAAGATGCTAAAAAGATGACATGCCAGATCACCTGCACCCATTATTGAATGGCATCTTTGGCATCGAACATTTTGCTGGGCGGTAATGCATCCCTTTTGTAAACAAATAAAAGGATGTTTGCTGTCGTTTTATATAACAAAATTTTAATTATTAGCAAATCTAAAACAATTTTTAACATAATAGCAGCAAAACAATTTGTGCAAAAATTATTTGCAGTCGTTTTTTTTTTCATGAATAATAATAAAATTAGACCAATAAGAAATATGTGCATCAATTATCCAAAACTGATGTTTGCGGACGTTTAAAGAACAAATAAGTTGAAAAAGTTACCAATTTTGTAAAAACTAAGATATAATTCAAATAGTCTTTACTTTGTAGGGATTTTTTTTAAATATATTATCTAATAAAAAAACGCAAATTTTGTGTTGGGTAAAATACAAGTTTAACAACAAACAATGACTACAGTCAACAATAACTAACAAAAATCAAAAATATGTTATTATTTAAAAAAAATCCAGAGACAGATTGGTGGATTCTCCGTTTCTCTGTTTTTTATGTTTTGCTCATTCCTTACACAATTGCGCCACCTACTTGCAATTACGTTTTAAGTGCACCACCAACAATAACGTGGCAAACTAACACGCATTTATTAAGGTAGATGCATCAGCAATCATTTATAACCATGTCATTTAGCAAAAATAAATAATTTCGTACATTTCGTAGCACGACCTCATTCCGAAATTATTGTTCAATGTATTATTCAAACAATTCAACAGATATTCCATACTTTTCATTCATAATTTTTTAAGATAAATATTTATTTTTGGTGTCTACCTTTATGAGTGCTGTTGATAAAATATGGTAGATTACCGGTTATCTCTCGAAATTATCGATAACAACGATTTTTCCTTCTCGATCGAGTTTCATTATACCAATACTTTTCCGTGTCGACATTTTATTCACGAGTAAATTCTCGATCGAGTCGAATCTCATAATTGGGCCTCAGGTCGGAATTTTGATCGGATCCTCACGAAATTTTGGGGGTTGAAACGCATATAAGTGCATCGTCAAAACAACTCAAATAAAAAAAATGTAAAGGTAGGATGTACGCCAACTATCAATAGGCTTCTTTCTCTGTGAGACCCCCATCAACCCCCAAAATTTCGTAAGGATCCGATCAAAATTCCGACCTGTAGTGTGATTGCACAAAAAATAGAAAAAGGGATGCATTACCAACTATTGCGATACCTCTGTTGTTTGACCACCTATGATAACCTACTTCACATCGTTGTAAAGGTGATATTTTGCACTTTCCTTGCCAGGTTTTGCTTACGATACACCTCTTACAGAAGTGAGATATTCGCTTTGAAATAATATGTTGACCTTTTCTCCAAATAAGTTTTTTTTTTTAAATTCCGACCCCTGAATAACATCCGACCATTACCAAAATCAATAGGTTTTTTCCTGTGTGGGACCCCCATTAACACCCACAATTTCGTGACTATCCAATCAAAATTGCGACGTGTAGCGTGATTACAAAAAAAAAAAAAAAAAAAAAAATAAATAAATAAATAAAAAATGGGATGTTTGTATTACCGATTATTGCGATATTTCCGTTATTTGGCCACCTACGCCAACCTGCTTTACATCATTGTAAAAATGGGACTTTTTGGAAGGTCCCGAACCAAAGCTGTGATATTCGTCATTATTATTAAAATCGCAAAAATGAAAAGTTGTGTTCTATTAGCGGCTATTGCGATATCTTCGTTGTTTGACCACCTACGACAACCTACGTTACATCGTTGCAAATGTGATATTTTCTACTTTCATTAGGAGGTTTTGCTTTTGATATTCGCTTTGAAAGAAAACGTTGACTTTTTCTTCAAATAAGTTGTTTGTCCATTCCGGCCCCTGAATATTATCCGACCATCGACCAAAATCAATGGGCTTCTTCCTCTGTAGGACCCCCAAAAACCCCCAAAATTTCGTGACGACCCGATCAAAATTGCGACCTGTAGCGTGATTACAAAAAAATGGAAAATGGGATGTATTACCGACTATTGCGATATCTCCGTTATTTGGTCACCTACCCCAACCTACTTTGCATCATTGTAAAGATGTGATTTTCTACTTTCATAGTCAGACATTGCTTTTGAAAAGTCGTCAACCAAAGCAGTGATATTCGTCATTATAACTAAAATCGCAAAAATGAAAAAGTTGGGTTTGCGGCTGTACGACAACCTCCTTTACATTGTTTGAAAGGTGATATTTTCTACTTTCATTAGCAGGTTTTGCTCTTGGAATACCCCTTATGGAAGCTGAGATATTTGCTTTGAAACAAAAAACGTTGACTTTTTCTCCAAATAAGTTTTTTGCCCATTCCGTTCCCTAAACATTATCCAACCATCACCAAAATCAAGAGACTTCTTCCCCTCCGAGACCCTCATCAACATCCAAAAGTTGGCGACGATCCGATCAAAATTGCGACCTGTAGCGTGACTACAAGGTTTTGATGGACAGACGGACGGGACAAAAAACTTATTTGGAGAAAAAGTCAACATTTTATTTTAATTTATTTATATTTATTATATCCCCTTTTTATACATAGTAATTGTTGTTTTGGAGTAGTTTAAACATCCCTCCTTTATTATATTTAAGATACTTTCTTATTATAATTTTAAATTTGTTATTTTAATATTGCACTGTAGTATACAGCCTTAAGGACGAAAGACTGGGCATATGAAAAATGAAATAAATAAAGGTCAAGATTGCATATTAGATGTTGTTGTTGCTAGAAAATTTTCGCCATTTGGAGCCCCTATTTATACATCCAAGATTGCAAATTTGCATTTGTGAATTTCAAATTGAGGCGTTTTATTTCCAAAGACGACTCATTTGTCCCCCTTCTATTCCAGAAATCAATTTTTCAATATGACATTCATATTACAGCCAATGGCTTTTTTCCATCGTATACTGTATATGTCTTTCACATCGAAAGATTTTTAAGTGGAATGTGGTTCAGAACGCTAAGACGTCCGCAACATTGTCTGTTAGTTGGCGACGACACAGGTTCGAATCCCAGCCGGGCTCAATTTTTAATTATTTTTTTTACCTTTTTAGGGGCGAAGACCTTTATTTGTGAGATTTTAATTAATTTAATTAACCGAGCTTTATGACCTAAGGAGATTAAATTGAAAAGTTGATATCTAGCGAAGTCCTACAACCACATCAACCGCTATGCGACGATCGTTTCGTTAGCTGGTTATGCTAACATCTTCAGGAATGTTAGATGTTGTTGTTGCTAGACAATTTTCGCCATTTGGAGCGCCTATTTATACATCCAAGATTGCGAACTTGCATTTGTGAATTTCAAATTGAGGCTTTTTATTTCCAAAGACGACTGTCCCTCTTCTATTCCAGAAATCAATTTTTCAATATTACAGCCAATGGCTTTTTTCCATCGTAGACTGTATATTAGGCCGGGGCAATTTGTGTGGAAGGAACAAAACCTTAATGGGCCCTTCACGTTTCTGATTCCTGGGAATGAACTGAGCAAAAAAGTCCACTAGACCGTAGGTCTACTGTGAAAATCGAGCCTCCCGATTTTGACTTTAATTTTTTTTATCCACGTTTTTTTGACATTTTGGCATATAACGGCCAACCCATTGAGATCTTCGATCCAACACAAAAACGAAAATTGTAGCCAAGACAGTAATTAAGAACTCTCTAATACTCGCAAAAGCATAGGAATGCTTCTTCAGGCGGTTTTGGCCTTGAGAAGGTGCAAACTTTTCTGAAAATGTCGATAAATGGCACAGTGCTACAAAAGTTGACCAGAAAAAAAATCAAGCGTTCTGATGCAAAATTCTATCGTGTTGGGATCCATGGAGAACGAAAATGCCTTTAGTTCGTTTGGGTCACTTCGTTTTATTTTTTTATAACGGTAAAAATAGTGAAAATCTGGGTTTCTTACATTTTCAAATTTAAACGGCCATATCTTCTTTATTTCACAACGGATTTCTATTGATCCTTCTGCCTTTTAAAGGGGTGAATTATATCTTTCGAACAAGTTATTATTTTTTTAAATTGGTTAACAAATGGCTAAATTATAGTGGTTTAAAAATTTTAAATAACAATTTTAAGATTATAAATAGTCATGGCGTTTGAAATAAAAATCGCCAACACTGCAATAAATGAAAAAAAAAACTATTTCCCACCTGTAATGTGATGTGTGGCTTACTGTATGTATCTCAACTTTTTAAGTAATTTTCAGTGTTCTTAGTTGAAAGTTCATACATCTAATTGGCATACAAAAATTTCTGCAATTTGTTAATACAAATTACCGGCAGATTTAAGTGGCAACCCTGTTGTGATAGTCGACTTAATTTGTAGTGCTCCGTGTTTTTATTTAAAAAATAATAATTTTAATATTAAAATTGTGTTTTGTGTAATAAAATAGTTTCAAAACTATTTTAAATTGATTTATTCTAACTTGTGAAGTGAATTCAAGTGTGTTTTTACACAATAACATTTATATTTCGTTACATTACATTAATCTAATTGCTCGATCCCTTTTGTGTTATCATTCTTCTTCTAAATTTATTGGTTTGATTTGTTATTGTAACATTTCATTGTGTGTTTTGTTTGTCATCTCAAAATAGAGTTGCCAACGTTCATTTTTTTCTAATCTGAAGGAATTCGAATCCCAGAAATCATTTTTAATTATAATCTATAAATTGAAATTTTAACATATAAAATTAAAATATACAATGGCTTGAATTGTGTAATATCGTTGCTGATGATGCATTATGTGTTACGTGTTGGCTTTGCCTTCATCAATGGCATGTTAAATGTGCTCGCATTAATGCAAAAGTAGTTGACACTATTCGAGAAAATGTTGGTGTTCGTTGGTGCTGCCCTCAATGCAGGAAACTCTCTGCAGAGTTTTATAATTTTGTCAAAGATCTCCGGTCGGAGTTAAATTCAATTAAAAATGACTTCTCATCTTTGTCGTCTCGTTTTAAGAGTTGTTTGAATTTATTTGAAAAATATCAAGAATTGGACGAATTTGTATCATCACCTGCTAGTGCTGGCCAGAAACGAAAAAGGACTGCGAAAAAGGTACCAACTAAAGTAGTGCCTAGTCGTAAGGCAAGTGTTTCTGAGGGGAGTGTTGCGGAAGACACGTCCTCGGTCAAAGCCTCAGGTAAGACCGAGACTGTTAATGTGCACTTTTATGCTGGTGTTGCGTCACGGGTGGCCCCGGGGGTTAAAACGGGTTCAGAGAAGTTGACAACTAATAATGAACTGATGAGTATTGAAGGTATTGGTCTCCAGAAGAATACACAATCTACTCAACAGAATCAGGAGATATCACTTCCTGGACCAGTTGTTCCTTCCGAGGTTGCTTCTGCCAAAACTGAGCAATCCCTACAAGCTGTCCAGGGACCGTTATCAAATGCTTGAAAGCGGTCTTTGTAGCTAGTTTTTCCTCAAATACTACAGCTGATGATACAAATTATTTTATTAAATCTAAAATTGAGGGAAATTATTTTTTAAAGTGCTATAAGCTTAGATCAGCATTTTCAGGAAATAAATCCTCTTTTAAAGTTGTAGTGAATGAAAATATTTTTATGCAACTGATATCGAAGGAATTTTGGCCTGTTAAAGCATTTGTGAAAGAATTTGTGGAAAGAACAGATAATGTAGCTTATTTGCCTCAAAGACAGTCTACATTATCAAAAAACTAATTAGTTCATTCTCTATTTGCTATCAGAATGTAAGAGGGTTAAATACAAAATTAACTCGCTTATTTACTGATAGTTTCGGATTCGATTATAATGTTATTGTATTTTCGGAAACGTGGTTAAAACCATCCGTGTTAAATAGTGAGATTTTATGTTCTAACTATCAAGTGTTTAGAAAGGATCGTATTAATAAAAAAGGCGAAGGAGTCCTTATTGCAGTTGATTCTAAATATTCCGCTAACTTAATTGAACCTAACTTTTCTGATATTGAATTTATTGCCACATCTATTGAATTAGGTAATTATAAGTTATTTGTCACTTGTTCTTATATACCTTCGTCATCACAACTTGATATTTATTAGAAGCATATATTAGCAATAAACTCTGTAATTAAAAACATGAATGATTCTGATAGAATTTTGGTTCTTGGCGATTTTAATATGCTGTCTGTTATGTGGCTTAAATTGCCTGATTCTGAAGCATTAACTCCCTTAACATCCGACGCAAATACAAATCAAGATACATTTGAGATTGTTAATCGTTTTTGTGACCTCAATATTCATCAAGTAAACAATATAATTAATAGCTACGATAGAATTCTTGATAAACAAAACATTGTTCCACAACATCCCATACGGGACAAGGGAGACTTCTTTCATATCAATGAGTGCACCCCGATTCATATTTAGCTCAATGATATGGGACCTACTATTTATCGCCGAGTCCGAACGGCGTGTCCTAAGACACCACTTGTAGAGAAGTTTTTTTCAAGGCTGAAATACACAGGAAATGTCGCCAATATTACTGAGGGGTATTTTGCCACCGTTGAAAAATGTTTGGTGTTGCCTGGTCGGGGAATCGAACCACCGACCTTCTGCCTGCAAGGCGGGCGTGCATACCATTGCACCACGGTGGTACCCAATTCTTGATTTAGCTTTTGTAAATGTTACACAATATTTCGAAATAACCCGAATTTTTCCAATTTCTTCACCTGAAGACAATCATCACCCTACATTATGTATATACATGATAAATAATAACATAGTAGAAACTCATTCTAAATTAATGAAATCCGTTCCTGATTTAAAAAAAAACCGATTTTAGAAAGCTCAACTCCCTTATTTCTTCTGTAGACTGGACATCAGTATGTCTATGTAAGAGTCACGAAGACCTTGAATTGGTAATAATTAAATTTTATGATATCCTTAATAAATTTGTCTCAGAGTGTGTCCGTAATGTCAGAATGAAAAACTCCGGTAAATATCCATGGATAACATCCGGACTTTCGTCTATAAAAAATTCCAAGAATAAGCTTTTTCGGAAATATAAAAAAACTCGCTGTTCTACAGACTATGCCAATTATTCCCTTGCTCGATCCAAGTATATTTTAGAGTCCAGTAGGTTGTATAATCTTAACCTCAACAAGATTAAGGATAATTTTAAATCAAATCCAAAATCCTTTTATGAATTTGTTAACTTGAAAAGAAAAGTTTCCTCTCAACCAACTATTCTGAAATTCAATGACCAAGAATTTGTAAATAACTCTGATATAGCTGAAGGTTTTAAAAATTCTTTACTACAACCTATTCAAGTGCAGTTTGTCAAATTAGAGACCCTTATCCTTATAAGTTAACCAAGATAGACCAAATAAGTATGCCTTATTTAAAAACTCAAGACGTTTCCAGAAGTTTACGAACTTTAAAGTCAATAAAAAGTCCAGGCCCTGACGGGATTCCCAGTATAATTCTCAAGTTTTGTTCCGCTACATTATCAACTCCTTTAACACAACTGTTTAATTGTTCCCTTAAATTTGGTCATTTCCCAACTTTATGGAAAAAATCTTACATTATTCCTCTACACAAATCTGGCAGTCTATCAAATGTTTCGAATTATAGAGGAATTGCAAAATTAAGTGCAATTCCTAAACTATTTGAAAAACTAATCACGGATGAAATTTTCATCAAAATTCAACCCATGTTAAGTCCATATCAGCATGGTTTCCGCAGTGGTCTCTCAACAATAACAAATCTGATTGAATTTACATCGATTGTAATAAAAGGATTTGTTCAGCGTTATCAGACTGATACAATCTATACAGATTTTAGCAAAGCTTTTGACAGAGTCAATCATAAGCTTCTGCTACATAAATTAGATTATATAGGCTTCAATACAAATTTACTCAAGTGGATAGAATCCTATTTGCAAAATAGATCTCAAATTGTTCTGTTTGAGGGATGTTTATCAAAGTCGATTTTTGTTCCGTCGGGTGTTCCACAGGGAAGTCACCTTGGACCGGTTCATTTTCTTTTGTTTATAAACGATTTGCCAAGTTCAATAATGTACTCCAAATTGCTAATGTACGCTGATGATGTTAAGTTATTCATTTCTCATAATTCTCTGATGCAAGCTGATTTACTTCAAACTGATTTAAATAACCTTTTTCAATGGTGCAAAATAAATTGTATGGATTTAAATTTGAATAAATGTAAAAATATGTGTTTTTCCAGATCATCTTCTTTGACAAGGCAATTCAATATTAATAATTTTGTTTTATCATCTGTAGAATCATTTGTTGATCTTGGTCTTTTGATGGATCCAAAATTAAATCTTAACAATCATGTAATTTCTATGTTAAATAAAGCCTATGGAGTCTTAGGATTTATAAAAAGATGGGCCAAAGAGTTTTCTGATCCATATATATCTAAGCAATTATTCACTTCCCTTGTAAGACCTATATTAGAATATGGATCTGTCGTATGGGATCCGCAATATGGAATCTATTCCGATAAAATCGAATCAGTGCAAAAGCAATTTTTACTTTTTGCATTGAGAGGTTTACATTGGAGTAGTAATTTTGAATTGCCTTCATACCATGACAGAACTACCAGGTAGTGGTATCACACCTGCTGATCGAATATGAAAAGTCAAATCCCTTTATAAAAAATTATGTTTGTTGTAATTCCACCAACAACATAAAGAAAGTTTTAACATAACAAATAACAATAACAAATTCAAAATTTTACTATGCCACTACCTGGTTAATTGTGCCATGCTTCATACTCTAGCAGGCTAAAGTTAATTCGATTGCCTACATTAAAAAGTAGACGTATTATGTTGAATACTATGTTTGTTTTGAAAGTATTGAATGGTAGTGTGTAGAGTTGTGCCAAAGGAACTATATGGAACTATATAGTTCACTTCGCAGTTCCAATGGCCCACATTTTTTCTTTGAACAAACTGCGTATACTTACTATCACACGTTATATTTCATGATGTTACTCATACGTTTTGGAACTAGTACAAGGAACTAGGAACTAGATTACCCAACTCTACTAGTGTGCCGTCTGATTTCTTAATATCGTCTATTATTTATTCTAATCCTTTTAGACCTAGTAGATATATATATAGATTTTCACCGAACCAATTATTCGATGGGTGAACCACTTAGCAAAATGTGTACTGATTTTAATTCCATGTACTACAATGTGGACTTTTGCATGAGTTTGGAAGTCATAAAATCTAATATAATTTTATCTTTAAATAACAAGTAGTTTGTATGGTTTAATATTCATATAACTGGCTGATGAAGTAAATTCTGTAGCTGGTTTTCGAATTTCCTTCGTATACGCCACCATGATGCGGATCATGGTGTGTACGCGATCCCCACGAAAGGGGAGGACGCCCCTCGGTCGGCACGGGTGGGAAAGTGAGGCGTGGGAACGTTCGATAAAAAAAAATATTCCCCATATCCTCCTCTGTAAAGTTACTAAAGACGCTATATACCTAAAATGTAAGGATTCCAAGATATCTTAACTCGAATATTTCGAAAAAAACTAGAAATGTGCGGAGCTTGCCCAGCCTACTTCGGTTACTTTCCGATGTATACATTAAAAGCGCCGATACACGGGTCTCATATTTTTAGCTCTACTTTCATAATCTACTCAGTTTTCCTTGTCATTTATTTTTTGTTGTTTGTTGTTGTCGTACAGGGTTATTTTTATTTTTTTATATTTCCAAAATTGTTCATATTTCACTACTGAAACACAACTTTTCTTTTGTAGAACACATACAATTGATCACAACATACGCACAATATACCGCACAAGCCTGGAGATGGCACGTTGCCACTTACTGCCAATCAAGCTTGAGATCGATGTGGTCAAGCCTATACAAGCCATCACACAATGTCTTACATGAGCGAGTTCACAACTGTGACTTGAATGGTTCGGCTTAGTTTGTAGAATGGCTTGAATCAATAATATGTATCTTAGTCTTGAAAAATGCCAGTTCATGTATGCCATGCTTTAGCCTCTATATCCATGGTGCCACCGTGCTCCAATTGTGAAGCCTTGTACACAAAAGCTCAGCCGTGTAAAAAATTCGTTATAAACAGCTTTGTTCTATGATCGACACACCCTTTGAACCATAAGAAGAACGTCCCATATCGTTGACTTTAAAAGTATAATCGGACAGCACTCTTTGATATGAATGGTCGTGGAAAACAGATATTTTATATAACCTCCACAAATTAGTCAGGAAGAATTGGATTTTGACCACATACTATATGTAGATATTCTACATCTATATGTAGATATACAGCTGCCACATATAATTTACTTTCAAGATTTTGGCGCAACGTCGTTTAAGATGTTTGTCAATGCCATTTTATGCTACTGCTATTTTACCCTTAATATTATTCCAAAGGGATAACTTATGACACAACTATACATAAACTAAGTAGGTATTTCATTTTTATTTGCTCTATGTCACGTCTATTATATTCGATTTCCCATAGGCCCGGGAATGAGAAATTGTCATTCCCGATTTTCTAGAAATTAACAAAGTCGGGAATTCCTAAATTTTACGTGTGGCAATCTTACAGCCTGTTTCTCTATGACGAAAGAAGAATGTGTGCGAAAGAAACACGTCCAAACTCTTGTGTGTTTTTCAAATTTGTTTTTTGTTTTGAAGCAAAAGCAAAGGTAAAATTATTTCGAAAACTAAAGTTCGGGCGTGTTCATTCCCACATTTTTCTTTCGACATACAGAAACTGGCTGTTAAAAACGTACATTAAGGCTCGCGTCGTACTTTTTCAAAATTTCTTTACACTAACACTGTGCAATATTTTTAAGGTAATGTTGTGCAAACAATTCGAACTGAGGATTTTTTGAAAGTGCAGACCCAAACGACAAGAAGCCCTAGTTGGATTTTGTTGTGCCAGATCCAGCTCGGATTTTATGGCCCCATCTAAACATGGTTAACAAGTGAGCAAAGGCTATAGTCCGGACGGGGCCGACCATGTGATACCCTACACCACTACCCCTGTGCATAAGCTTTTCACTGTTAAACATTTCTTTTAGGGAATATAATCCGACTACCACCAAAAATAATATGCCTCTTTCTCTCTGGGACCCCCCTAAGCAACCAAAATTTCGTGACCATCCGATCAAAATTAGCTTGATTGCAACAAATGGAAGAATTGGATGCATTACCGACTATTGTAGTATCTCTCTTGTTTGACCACCTTCGCCAACCTGCTTTACGCCAATGTAAAGGTAATATTTTCTTCTTCCATTGACAGTCTTTACTGTTGGAATACCCCTACTAGAAGCCGATATATTCACAAAGAATAAAACTTTGAATTTGTGTCCAAATGAGTTTTTCCCCATTCCGACCCCTAAATATTTTCCGACTATTACCAAAATCAATAGGCTTCTTCCCCTGTGGGGCCCCATCTACCCAAGGTCATAGGCAGGATCAAATCTGGGGGGGGGGGGGGTCAAGCTATTATTTTTTTTTGTTGACGTGTATAGTTTTTGCATACAAAATTTTAAACCCCTTATTTAGGTACATACCTAATGAAAAACAAGTAATAAGCTTCCACCATAAAATATTCTGAATTTATGTGGAATATTTAGTTTTCTTTCCGTTATGAAAGTTCTGTTGGCCACGATTTTAGGTGAATTGCGTAAACCAATTACTTGAAAATTGGCGTTATCGTTGTTTAGGGGTATACCAAAACGTGGATCTATGTCCGCAACTTTTGGCGGAGAAGTGTTTTGATCACTACGAACACTTAATGCTAAATTGCACCCAATTTAGAGAGAAAATGTTAATAAAAATATAAGTTTTGAATGGGAGGTACCGGAAGGACTGGATTTATATGGACTATATGCGACTTGATGAAATATTGTAATACGATTTGCAAATTTTGGACCAAATCGATTGCTCCCTTCGAGAGTTTTCGTTCACATGGCATTGGATGCACATCCTCTCGTGGTTCGAGCATAGTAATTTCTTAACAGATACATATAGCATGCCAAGAATATGTAATTTAACGTACACACGAAATCGCTTAAAACGACATTGTTTATAACGTAATGTCGTTATCCAAAAGACGATTTTAATCGAAACACCCTAAGAATGCGTGATGTCTCTGTTTATCTGTTTAACCCATTTCGTCGTAATTGGTGTTCGATTTTTCGAACAGTAAAAAAATTTTATGGATAAAAAAGGTAAAATTTTAAACAACTTTAAGTTTGTATATTAAGTCTTCTCTGTCAGCAAATAAAATAATTCTTCCCTTGAAAACCTCTCCTCCTCCTCGATGGTAGGGGTGCATTTTCGAAGCCTATATTTTTGGATACTTTTTTAAATTAATTTTAAAAAATTAAACAAAAAACATTTTATTTAAAAAGTAATCATGGTGAATTATTGCCAATACATAAAACCGTTTCACAAAACATAAAGAAGATGATTTAGATGCACAAGCAGGACTTTACATACATATGTGCAAAGTTGACTGTTCGAAATTGTCATAAATATCAGTGGCTATATAAAAACGTGAAAATGTATGGACAAATTAGCGGGAAGAGTTATTATAGCCTCATAGAAGACTAAATATTAAATTTCAGTCATTTCTGTAGGATAGCCGTACTATCCTACAATATCCTGAAATCCCCTAAAATCCGGAGGTACCGTTCTAGTTTGCCTACATAAAACATGAACCAGTAGATAGGTTAGTAGGTACCAAGAAGACTAAATATGTATTAAATTACTACCGTTTCTATATGATAATGTACACGCAGAAAAAATTATGTTAGAAATATGTTTGGATCCAAACAAATATATGTTTGGGACCGGTTGCAAACAAATATATGTTTGGATCCAAACAAATATATGTTTGCAACATTTTGTAACATATCTCAATTTGATATGTTTGGGTAAACATATTTTTTTATGTTAGAACATATTTTTCATGGGTGGAGAGAGGATGTTTGTCAACGAGAGTAATAACAGCGCTCTCGCGGCTGTGGAATGCTGTTTTATAATGAAGAGTTGTGTGTATTGTATAATAGAATACGTAGAAGCGAAGGGGGTTTGGTGGCGTGTACGCGTCAAACTCGTGTGTTTCTTGTTTTGTTGTTGTTAACCAACGTGTTGTTAACCAACGCAGGCGAAGAAGAAAAGAAGAAACGATATGAATTATATTTTTTTCTTTCTTCAGTGTTTTATTTGCCTTTGTGGAGTCAAGACGGTAAAGTGAGTGAATAAATCTGTGTTTTGTGTTTTCTTAAAGAAATTGTGCTTTTTAGTAAATTAAATGCCCAATACATTTTATAATTGAATCGGAAAGTTGAATGCAATTATTTTATTTGACAAGGAAGAAATCGCATTTAATATTGGTAATTACATACATACTTATGTATATTTGAAATATGGCATATCCATATTTATTTATTACATTACATAATCATTTGATTCTAGATGCCGATTCCCCGCTGATGACTTCAACTATGAGGACAATTTGTTTTATTTCATAACTAAGGATAAGCGTTCAACTACGTTTCTATATCTTTTTCCTTTTTAAGAGTGTGACTACAAATTATTTCAATCAGTTTTTCTTTTATTAAAGTGTGTTATGTATTTCTTTGGAATTTTGTATGTACCTATGTGTTTGTTGTTCTTTTGCCTTTTAATAAAAAAAACCACAACATTTGTGTGTATACTATAGAGATAGCCAGTGAGTTCTTACTGAGAGCAAGTGAGCACACATTTCAAAGTGTTTTACATTGAATTTTACGCTCCCTTGCTCTCAGTAAGCACCCACTGGTGCATTTGTTTGTTTTTTTTTGTGCCTTTTGGATTTGTATTTTTTTGCACCCAAACATATAAAATGTTTGCACCCAAACATATAAAATGTTTGCACCCAAACATATAAAATGTTTGCACCCAAACATAAAATTGTTTGCACCCAAACATATCTTTGTTTGCACCCAAACATATATATCTTTGCACCCAAACATATATATCATTGCATCCAAACATAAATATCTTTGCACCCAAACATATATATGTTTGCACCCAAACATATATTTGTTTCCACCCAAACATATATTTGTTTACAGACCCAAACATATATTATGTTTGGGACTGTTGCAAACATATATATGTTTGCTGCAAAATATGTTTGGGACATATGTTAGAGAGGCCGTTTTTTTTGCGTATAGGTAAACTCCTGAAAAATCGGGCGGTACCATTCTATGAGGGGTAATCCAAATCGTGAACCAGCACTGACACATTTCCGGGGGAAAGTTTTGTAGGCCCAAAGAAGACTCTATACTACTCTTTAATCATTTTATCGTTCTCTCTGGACCATACTTTGCACATCGTAATATTTCTACGCGACATAGATCGTCCAAACATACTTTACATTTTGACATCACAATCAATTAAGAGGCGGTCTCACTTGTATTGAAAGGAGTGCCAAAAATAGTTCTAACATAGTTCTATAACGAGGCAAGATGATAGAAAAAATTGAGTGGATGTAGGTCCACATTTAGGTATAGCCCCCATATAAAGGTATACTCCCAACATTAGTAAAACTCAATATAAATTTATAGTACTGATTTTAAAAGTACCAGAAAATTTATTTACAAAGAATTTATTTTTAAGGATGTTAGAAAACTATGTGTGAATATATTTCTTCGTAAAAACATTGTCAATGCTATTACCCCTTGATTTTTTTTATAATTTCACTCATAAGCTGCGAATACTTTTCAAATTTTTAGACACATTACCGCTGTAAATTGGCAAAAACTGTACTGGATATTAACAATTTGATGTGTTTATGTAATATTAATTTCAATCGGAACCAAATTTGTTGCCATAAATTTTCGATTGTTGTCCACGGGCCGAACCACAGTGCGATATGGCTCCCTTCGAACATAAACTAATTTTGGACCGATATAATAAAAACTTCTTTAACAAATTTTTAATTTTGATAGACTATATCAGTCAATCCATACTATATCGACTCCGAATTTTATCCTGATAACAAATATGTATACTTTATAGGGTTGCAAATAAGTATTTTAATGCGTTACGAACGGAAAAATATACCCTCCATTCTTTGGTGGAGGGTATAAAAATTGCATAATAATAATTATTATTATTAATTTTCTCGTTTAGAGTTAAGCTTGATGATCGGAAATTATTTGCAAGTGAAAAAGGAAAGCCAAGGACTCGAACCCACATAGTCACCAAATTACGTTACCTGGTTTCATTGGTGGTAAAGCAAATCTTCGGACGTATCGATTATGTAATGGCTTCTCTGTCCTAGAACTTATCGTTTTTCAAATGCAAATGTGTTTTATACATTTGAAGATTTGTAAACCAGGTAACGTAATTTGGTGACTATGTGGGTTCGAGTCCTTGGCATTCCTTTTCACTTGCAAATAATTTCCGATCACCAAGCTTAACTCTAAACGAGAAAATTAATAAAAAATTATTAAAAATGATCTTCGCCCTAACAGGCAAAATTTAAAAAAATAATAATTGTCCCACAAACATCCCAGAAGGGACAAGGGAGACTTCTCTCATATCAATGAGTGCACCCCGATTCATATTAGCTCAATGATATGGGACCTACTGTTTATCGCCGAGTCCCAACGGCGTGTCTAAGACTCCACTTGTAGAGAAGTTTTAAATTAAAAATTGCATATCACATGTATTTTTCAACAGAATTCAAAGTTTACTTACAAATAATAAATTATGTTTGGTATCTTCTAAGAAGCCTAGAGCAGGAGAAAAAGCATTTTCCTATTTTTAATGCGTTTTTACACTTCTATGACTATAACCCAAACATTTGATAACCGCTTTTAACAAAATATAGCTTTTTCGACAGATATTAGTCGTTCATTTGCCATTATTAAATTTAAACAAGTGGGAAAAGCGTTAAGTTCGGTCGGGCCGAACTTTTTATACCCTCCACCACAAATTTCAGCCATTTCGGTGGATTAATGTGGCCACAACCTTCAAAATACCGAAAATCGGAAGTTACCGTTCTATGGCGGCTATATGATGGCGCGGACCTATACCTACAAATTTCTGGGGGGGAAAGTTTTATACCCCCAAACGAAGACTAAATACCAAATTTCAGCCATCTCGGTGTGATTATGAGGCCAAAATCTTCAAAATACCGAAAATCGGGAGATATCGTCCTATGGGGGCTATATCAAAACGTGGACCTATATAAATATTTTATGGTCGAAATGTTTCTTAGCCTCTGGAAACACAAAATACAAAGTTGCAACCGATTCTGTTGTCAAATGGGACTAATACATTCAAAATATATTAAAATGACACGTACTTTATATGGGACGATATATAGGGGCTATCCCAAAACGTGGACCTATATAAACCAACGTTGGTAGGAGTGTTTTTTGGCCACTGGAGACACAAAATACCAAATTACAACCAATTCGGTGGTAAAATGGGAAAAATATCTTAAAAATTCCTTAAAACGACGACGCGTCACGCGTCATTTTGTATGGGGGCTATACGAAAGCGTGGACCTACATAGCCCACTTTCAATACCAAAAGTCCTACGTACAAATAATAGATTTTCCCAAAATTTCATCCACCTACGTCAATCCGTTCGGACGCTAGAGTGATTTCCACAGACGGACAGACAGACAGACGGACGGACATGGCTATATCGATGTAGAATTGCACGCTGATCAAGAATATATATAGTTTGTGGGGTCTACAATTATTATTTCGAGTAGTTACAAACGTAGTGACAAACTTAATATAAAAATAGTATATCAGAACAACTGCAGTTTTTTTTATAATTTTTCAAACTTTTTTGAAGGCTCTAGCTGGCTACGCCCATGCATCTACCCCCAAAATTTCGTCACTATCCGGTCAAAATTGCAACTTGTAGCGTGATTACATAAATGGAAAAATTGGGTATATTACTGAATTTTGCAATATCTCGGTTTGCTCACTTACGCCAGCATACTTTGCATCAATATAAACGAGATCTTTTCTTCTTCCATTGACGGGTATTCCTTTTGGAATACTCCAACCAGAAGCGGAGATATTCGCATAAAAAAAAAACGTTGACTTTTCTCCACATAAATTTTCGCTTATTCCGACTTCTGAATATTATCCGACCATCACCAAACTAAATAGGCTTCTTCCTCTGTGGGACCCGCATCAACTCTCAAAATCGTGACGATCCGATCAAAATTGCGACCTGTAGCGTGATTACAAACAAATCGGAAAATGGGATACATTACCGACTATTGCGATATCCCTGTTGTTTGAGCAGCTTTTACATCGTTGTAAAGGTGATATTTTCTACTTTCCTTGTCAGGTTTTGCTTTTCATATACCTCTTAAAGAAACAGAGATATTGGCTTTGAAATAAAACGTTGACCTTTCTCCAAATAAGTGTTTGCCCATTCCGACCCCTGAATATTATCCGACCATCATCAAAATAAATAGGCTTCTTTCTCTTTGGGACCCCCATTAACCCCCAAAATTTCGTGACGATCCGATCAAAATTGCGACCTGTAGCGTGATTACAAAAAAAATTGGAAAATGGGATGCATTATCGACTATTGCCATATCTCTGCTATTTGACCACCTACGACAAGCTACTTTTCGTCGTTGTAAAGGTGATATTTTCTACTTTCCTTGCCAGGTTTTGCTTTTGATATACCGCTTAAAGAAACAGAGATATTGGCTTTGAAATAAAACGTTGACTTTTCTCCAAATAAGTGTTTGCCCATTCCGACCCCTAAATATTATCCGACCTTCACCAAAATCAATAGGCTTCTTCATCTGTGAGACCCCCATTAACCCTCAAATTTTCGCGACGATCCGATCAAAATTGCGACTTGTAGCGTGATTTCCAAAAAAAAAATAGAAAAATGGGATGTATTACCGACTTTTGCGTTAGTTGGTTACCTACGCCGACCTAGTTTCCATCATTGTAAAGACGGAATCTTCTACTCTCATAGTCAGGCTGTGCTTTTGCAAAAATGTTCAACCAAAGCTGTGATATTCGTCAATATAATTAAAATCGCAAGAATGAAAATTGGGGTTTTATTTGCTACTATTGTGATATATTCGTTGTTTGATCACCTACGAGCACCTAATTTACATCATTAGAAAGGTGATATTTTCTGCTTTCATTGTCAGGTTTTGCTTTCGGTATACCCCATATGTTGTCTTTTTATCCACCTAAGTTTTTTGCCCTTTCCGACCCCTAAATATTATCCGACCATCACCAAAACCTTCTTCTTCCCCTCCGGGACCCCCATCAACATGCAAAATTTCGTGACGATCCGATCAAAATTGCGACCTGTAGCGTGATTACAAGGTTTAGATGGACAGACGGACGGACGGACGCACATAGCCAGATCGACTCAGCTCGTACAGACATTAATTTTGGTATATATAAGTATGGGCCTACGACCATTATTTCGATGCGTTACAAACTTTTTGTCCAAAACAAACTTATAATACCCTCCCCACATAGTGGTGTAGGGTATAAATATTGAGTTTTTAAAGAAATTCGGGGCTATATCTCTGAAACCAACGCGAATCTTCTTCTGACCTCTGAAGCAAATTTGTAGGTAAGGACAAGAATAAAATATTTTGAGAAATAATGAACTCGAAAAACTACATTTATTGCCTCAAATTTCAAAATATACGCAAAAATGCCACAATTTTTATCTCCAAAACCGTTAATTTTTTCTGAATATTTTCTTTTTAAAAAATATTCCCTGGAATGTAATTCACAACTCTTCAGAACATGACATTGTTGTAAAATGCCTCTATCCCGTTGTTTTCAGTACATTTTTCAACGACGGTTTAATAAAAATGTCAATAATGTAGTGAAATCCGAAATGCGAGAATAAACTGTTGGTGTGAACTGTGTTTGAAATACGTGTTGTAAAAGATATGATGCAAAATACCGCTGAAACAACATGAAGTAAGCATTTTAGTGTTTCAGAATGTTCTAACGAATTGTTGAGAACTTTATTTGGAAGATTTTTGCAAAAGGTTACGTGTTTCAACTCCCAACAGTTTAGCCGATACTGACCAGAATTTCAGCAATTATATAAAATGTTCTATATTTTATAGATTTTGATGCCATAGATGGAGTTTTTATTATGTGTTTTTTTTTCAAAATATAAGTTCTACTAGTTTAGGGCTACAATATTGCTAAAGACAGCAAGGCCAAATTCCTATTCATTTCTGAGATAAAGGCCTGATAAATGCAAAAAAGTGTAAATTTAGCCCGGTTTAGATGAGGCCATAAAATCCGAACTGGATCTGACAGGACAAAACCCTACTAACGTTTTTATAGTCTAAATATATACGTTCAAAAATGCATACTAGAAGTTGTTTGCATTTTCAGTATTGCATAGTGTAATCGACAAGAGCGATGTTGGTTTAGCAGCATTTAAACCGAAACGCTATGGTCGGGTCAATCCGGTACGAAAGAAACCGCTGCCATAGGATTGAAAGGGCTATTGTCAACTTGTGCTGGATCCAGACTTTTGTTTGTTTGGGTTATGACATTTTTTCTCAAAAATGATTTCCTGTAGCAGGAATGAATGAACTTTTTGCCTATTAATGACTAAATAATGTTTATTCCCTTTAAGTTTAAAAAAACACTTTGATCTTTTTTAAATGCTATGAAAAGAAAAAATATTTTCTCAAAACATTATTTTCTGTTGAACGAATGAATGACCGTTTTCCTATTATTGACTATAATAACTTTTACACACTGTTAATAGAAACATAAATAAAATTATATATGATATAAAATGGCATAAATATAATGATAATATAAATTTTGTGAGAAACAGAAGGTTGTGCCATTTTGGTTATAGCGTGTGGCTCCAAAGCTAATTTTCAGTTACATATATACTTATAGTGACTTCAAAAGTTTGTCAAAAAGCTCATACAGAAACATTTCAAATGACTTTGTGTGTGAGCTTTTTTATCTAATCACCTTATATTTAAGGCTTTATCTAATCTTAGGTAAAAATACATCAAAAAATAGTACAGGGATACTAGGTTATAAAAAAAGCATCACCCACGTTTTCATGTAATATCGAATATATGCTGGTACAAGAAATGTCCATTATCAATTCACGCACGGCATCAATGTTTCTAGCATAAGTGCCGTTTTTGGACGACCTTCGTTTTTTATCGAACGATGGCCACAATTGAACTCACTACACCATACAAAGATTTAAGTTCATCGAGACACTCTTGTCGTGATAATCTACGTCGAAAGTTCTGAAAAATGGTCGGACAAAAATGTTCACAACTAAATTCCTTTTTTGGCAAATTGATTTCTTCAAGCCAACAACCCAACACATGGTCCTACGTCAAAACGTACTGATTACGTTTAGGATAAAAAATGTTAAACTTTCCTCCATTCCTTCCCTCGTATTTCTTAACTTTTCAAAAACATGAAACCGAAAATAACAGAATTTGTTTAATTTTTGTTTTTCTCATCGATTATAATATCGGAGGGCTATCAAGTTTTGGCTTGCTGTAAGCGAAAAATCTATATTTAGCAGGATAAAATAGTGAGAATAACAACAAATTTACTTTACTGGTTTAAAAACATATTGCACGGTTAATTTTAATTCAAATTAAGAAGACCTTTATGCAAAATAGCTCTATCCACAAACAAGATATGTTAAGAGTACTATATATCCGTTAAAAACATATAATTCATAGAAACGCACAGAGGGGAAATGTATGTTAAAAGTTGATTAAAACTCCTAACACGCTCATTTGTAGTCCGATTGACGTAAAATTTGGCACAATTCATATTTTCGGTCTAAAGACTAACTCTACAGAAAATAGTAAGAATTGATCCAGATTTAGATTCAGCTCTCATATATATTGGCATCCGAGTTTAGATAAATCATACACAAAAAGCGTTATATACATTTGATAGATCCGGAAAGTTAAATAATGCGTCCAAACTTAGCAGATGTCAAAGTATGCCTAATTTGGTCCAAATCAGTCCAGATTTATTTGTAGTCCCAACATATATTTTTTATTTCAATTTTTGTTAATGTTGCACAAAACCCACAATATACCTCAGATCACGATTATATTTGAGAAAATGTATCCTAAATCTTCACTAGGACTATGTTGATAGAATTTAGATCAATTAAATAAATAAATAACAAACAAATAACAAACAAACAAATAAATAAATCGGTTCAGATGTACATGTAGCTTCCATATATATTTTTTAAACAACAGACAAAAATGTTGATTTTAAATTATTGTTTTGTTTCGAGTTGCAAAATTTGTTTAAACCATTTTAGTCAAGATATGTATATTCAATTATATTCTCCAGCCTAACACCTCATAAGCTTATAAATTTTGGTACATATATGACAAGCTTAAAAATAAATCAAATTTATTATGTACTATTATAAATACATAAATATTTAGACTATTATATAATTATGAAAATTAAATATACCAATGAATTTAAGTTATTAAAGATGGTCCTGTAATAACGACAAAGCAGTTGTTGTAAAATGTTGCCTATTTCTTTTGGAAACTATACGTGTTGATACTAAGAAAGGATCCGAGGTAAGAAGTATTCAAAACATCCATATTGCAGTCAATTCTGGAAAAATTTCGTTTGACTTGTTATCTATATAAACGAAAATGCTTGTTTCTAGCCAGGGGTACAAATCAACATACAATTTTGCCGTTTCCATTGTAAAGAACTAAATTTATCAATACTAATTTTTGTAAAAGGTTGCTTCAAAATTTTGAAATCATTATTCATATTCTACTTGAGAAACAATCGTTTTTTTCTGAACGTCGCAAACATATCGTCTGCTCCGTCGGAAAAGGTCGTAAGTCCCTATCAATAAATTTTTCAGGAGGAAGAAAAAACATTCCTGCGCTTTCTGTATTAAAGATTTTATTATGGTGGTAAAGGCAGTATTCTTCGTTTATTTATTCCGCTTCAATACCTGTACTTTGTTTCATAAAATTCCGTCGCGTTTGGGAGATAATTGAATGTCTTTGGACTTACGACCTTTTCCTTGTACAGTTTTGTATTTTTGTAGGGACTTACAACCTTCTCCTACAATTTACGGACGTTTTTAAAATAAAATATTTATACTTTACAAAACAATGTGGAAAGGGTATTACAAGTATGTTTTGTCCAATATTCGTGTAACATCGCGAAGTATTCCTCGTAGACCCCCCTCCCCATGTCATTTTTTCATATCTTGACGAGATAAAGCGATCTAGCTATGTGTGTCCGTCCATCCATTAACAATTGTAATAAAACTCCAGGCCTCAATTTTGGACCGACCGTCTCGAAATTTTTTGGAGAGGTCGGGTTCCGACCAAAAGTGACCCCATTAGATGTTGGTTATGACCGAAAGGTGTGAAATGGACCAAACCCACAATTTTTACCCGACTTTGTAGCTATCCTGTAGATCACAGTAATATTCCGATCGGAGCGAAATTTTAAGAATGATTTGAGTTTAAGACAAAGAATAAGCTTGCAATTTAACATGGTGAAGAGATAATTATTAGCGGGTTTAATTGACCAAAACTTTTGGGTGAAATCTTATATATAAAAGACAATGTGTGTATGTTTGTATGTTCCGCATAGACTCAAAAACGGCTGAACCGATTTTTTGTTTAAAAATTTCAGAGAATATGCAAGGAACAACCGAGGTGAAAATAGGCTTTATATTTGTTTGAATTTTGGAGGTGGCGGGGGCAGGTCCTATATTTAAAAAACGCTTTTTTTGTAAAAGTTATGAAAGTATCGGCCAGAAAATTAATTTGCGAGGCAACGGTTGTTGAATCTTCGACCCTAAGTACTTATTCCATGTAATTTTCAGATTATGCACAGGGATGTCCCTTGGAAGTAGGCTATATATTTTGTTGAATTTCACAGGAGCGGATTACACCTGTGCCCTATTTTTTTAAATGCGCTATATATGTATAAAACTTACGAACTTACATTTCAATCAATTATTATTTTAGAATAATTTAATACTATAAACATTGCACTTACCCGTCCGTTAGAAGGTATTACTTTATTGAATTCAGAATATAAACTAATCTCGTTATGTGAATAAATGTCCCTAGAGAAACCACAAATTACCAGTTGATAAAGTTAAGTAAGATATACGACAGTAAAAACAGTAAAAATTTTGTTTTTTTTTACAAATTACTTGGAAAACAAAGTTTAATAGTAGTTCAACGTGTTAAAAAAAATTAAAAGTGAACATTATTTACGTTGTGCAGATCGAATTTGGATTAAATTCGTTTCAAATTGTATTATAATAAAAGAGTAGTTTTCTTGCTACTGCATCACAAAAAGAAGAAGAAGAAAAAAGGAATAAACAAAAACGATTTGCCGCCATCTAATTGATATTGATGCTTATTGGTTGAAGTTCAAACAGAAACTAATTTTGGAAGTCGCAGCTGTGCTGCTGGTAACTTACTCTTTTCCAACGTATTGGTTTTGTATGCCTGTCAACTTTTCTGCATTGGTGGTCTGCATATTAAAAGTTGTCTTGCTGCTTGTACTTTGTTGTTGTTGTTGCTGCTGTTGTTACGTGCAGTCTTGGGAGTCTTTAATGTGGCAATTTTTTGTTGTTCCTGCACGCAAAGACAAATAAAGAGAAATATTCTCATATATATCACCCATCCACCCCTTGCCTAATTACCAGTGGATGATCGTCATCTCTGAATGATTGTTATTGTTCCATACGCTGCGAAAATACTTACGTTTGTTTATATATCCACCCTCACACCCATAATGCCTACTAAAATGCCTGTTAAGATATATACTTGTCCCAAATGCCAGAGGCGAGTTAAGGCTAATGAGAATAGCATTGGATGCTTCATGTGTGATGAATTCTACCACATTGCGTGTGCAAAAGTTACAAAAGAACAACATTCTTTCCTACATAAAAGCAAGATGTTTTTATATAAATGCCCTAAATGTCTCAACAAACCAGTAAACGCAAATCCTACCAAAAACACAACAGATGCGTCGTGTAATAACGCTGTGGAATTGGGCGACGAATGGCGTAAACGTTTTGCTGAATTTTCATCTTCTATTGAAAATAATTACTCGACATTGAATGAAGACATCCAGAGCCAGATAGTCCGAATTAAAGACAAAATGGACGAATTGTTAGATGCAGTAAAAACAGAACTTAATATTAAAATACGTAAAATTGAGGAAGATGTTAAAAATTGTTTTGCCGTTGGTAAACAATTTGAAGCAATGTATGCAAGAAAAATTCAAGATTTGGAAATCCAAAATGATATACAACGAAGAAGACTGAATAGGGCTGATATTGTGATAAATGGACTCCCGAATGCCATACATGACTTAAGAGAGCCTGTTATTAAAATTGCGGAGTTATGTAACGTGAATCTGAATCCGTCAGATATACAACACACTTGTTATATGTCACAGGGGAAATCAGTCCTAGTTAAATTTAACTCCGTTTATACCAGAGACTCAATTATGGCAAACTACAACAAGGGATGTCACTTAACACTGTCGGACATTCTTGGTGGTGAGGTGCGAAACAAAGTATACCTAAATGATCACTTGCATCAAGCGGCCTCCAAGCTTCTGTTCTTATGTCGTAGATTGAGAAGAGAAAACAAAATTCAGAAATATAAACTTTACAATGCAGACATCCCAAAAGTGTTTGTGACATTCCCTAATGGTACCAATGGTACTCTCGACGTGGGGCAGTGTGCAGATCTTTTGAATCAAGGCGTTTCTTTTGGAGTGTCAGCGGTGCCTACCACTTCTAGCCCTATGTGAATTGGTTTTTCGAATGTTACAGAGTAGTATTACTTATATGCTTATTACATTTTCTCAATGATCGATTTTTTTTTTTTTTTTGTTATGCACTTTGCCTTTGTTTTCTTTGTCTTTAAAATTTTTTAGAGCTACATGTTAAATTTCTTTTAGGTAATCATAGCCATGAACTTAAACAATATTGGAGACATTATCCACGATAATCAGTTTTTTCGATCGAATTTGATAAATCTGCAACAGAACCTTAATGTAATGCATTTTAATTCTCAAAGTTTAAACATTAATCCTCAAATTAATTAATCATCAAAACTGTCGGAAATTAAAAGTATTGTTGAGGACAGTAACTTGGACGTTGTTGGTATTTCTGAAACGTGGTTAACGCCGTCTATTCCCTCAGAGATGGTGAATGTCTGTGGGTATTCTTTCTGCACGATCGCAGAGGGGGTGGTGTTGGCTTTTTGATTTCATCGAAATTAAAATATAAAGTTATTTGCGCTGGCAATAATTTTGGCTGTGTCGAATGCTTATTTATAGAAGTTACAGCGAGAACTGGTCCACTTTTAATAGGCGTGGTATATTTACCTAATGGTAACTTCGAAGCTTTTGAAAATGAAGTTTCTGACCTCCTGTTATGCTACAGTAACTTCGTTTTAATGGGTGACTTTAATAATAATCTCTTTGACCCTTCATGGGCTTTTGCTGTGCGACAATCCTGTTTAAGAATGAATATTAAAATTATACATAATAACTGTCCGACACACTATGACACTTTTCACCAATCAACATCTCTGATTGATTATTTTTTAGTGCCTCAATATGACTCTGTTCAGCATTCAGGTCAAGCTATATGTCCGAATATATCCAAACACGCATTGATTTTTCTTTCGATGAACTATCCTCCTAGGCGTACTGAATCCTTTTACGAATATGTTGACTACAATGATTTCTGTATTGAAGAGTTGGAAGAAAAGGCAGCAAATGCAGGTTTGGAACGAATTTTTGCTATTCCACATGTTGACGGCCAGTTGAACATATTAATGGAAGGTCTAACTTTTGTGCACAGTGTTTTTAAAAGGAAAACAAGAAAAGTAAATTACAGCAGTGATAATTGGATACGTTCCCCTCATATTCGTTACAATGAATCTTTGTCTGATTTGGCGTATAAAGCCTAAAATAGAACAAAAAATATTAAAAGGAAGCTGAAAAGAAAAGCGCATTCACAGTTATTCGAAACTTGCAGTAGTCCAAAGCAAATGTGGAACGTAATTAGAAATCATGGCTTAATTAACAAAGACAATTATTGCTCTAATGATGATGGTTTGAATGCTAATGAGATGAATTCATTATTTGTTAATAACCAATTAGATCCTCAAGGTCGAGTTGATGATTGGCTAAGTTTTACTGACCATGAATATGGGTTCTCATTCTCTGGTATAACCTACAATGAAATGATGGAGGCTTTTTCCAAAGTAAAATCTAACGTTGCGGGCAATGACTGTTTTCCAAGAAAGTTTTTTAGGTTGGTCTTTCCGTACATTTCAAGATTTTTTTTACACCTCATCAATACCATTATATTGACTTCTACTTTTCCATGTGGCTGGAAGACTGCAAAAATAAACCCCATCAGAAAGAAAAATCATGGTGCCTCTAGTTGCGAATATCGTCCGATTGCTTTATTGCCAGTTCTTTCAAAAGTTGTTGAATATGTGTTGCGTGGTCAAATAACTGCATACATTGAAAGCAAGAGTATGCTTAATGATTGCCAGTGTGGATTTCGAATTGGTAGAGGAACATCCATGTTGCTGTCTGGTTTAACGGATACTACGAGAAGATACCTTGCCCAACACAAATGTTGTGTCTTGATTTCCCTCGACCTAGAAAAAGCCTTTGATCAAGTTGATTATTATCACTTGGTTAAAAAACTTAGCAGTATTTATAATTTCAATAGGACCGCTTGCAAGTTGTTATACTCCTATCTTTGTGATAGGACACAGTTTGTATATCTTAAAAACTTTTCATCTAATGTTCTTGCCGTTAAGAGCGGGGTTCCTCAAGGATCCGTTTTAGGCCCTCTTTTATTCATTCTATATTTAAACGACTTATATACGTATTTGGATAGCTGGTGTACTCCTTATGCTTATGCGGATGATGTGCAGTTGCTTTTTGCGGGTGATTACAAATACATTAATGTACTGCAATCGAAAGTTGACCTTGTTTTAAACAAGCTTAGTGATTGGATGTTAAATAATCACCTTTGTGTAAACCCTGCTAAAACTACTGCAATGTTATTCTCAAACAGAGACCTTCCTAGCTTGCAATTAAAATATAGGGGAGTGAATATAGAATTTGTTCATCATATGAAATGTTTAGGGGTAGTATTGGATGACAAACTTACGTTTGAATATCACATAGACACAGTGGTTGCGCATACGAATTTTGCCCTTCGGCAGTTGTACAATACAGATTTAGTGTTGCCCCGTGCTGAAAAGAAGAGACTAATTCATGCCCTTATTATGCCTAACATTCTGTACTGTCTGGAAGTATTTTCGGGTACGCATGCAAGGCAGCTGTCAAAACTGCAACTTGCTTTTAATAGAGTAGTGCGATATCTATATTCTCGACGTCTTTTTGACCACATTTCCCCCTGTGTTAATTCTTTTTTAGGCTGTTCCTTTCAATCATTTGTAAACTATAGACTATTGTTACTGTTTTACAAGATATACAAACAACAACATCCACAGTTTATAACAAACTACTTTAATTTCTTTAATTCGATTCGATTGAATCAACTAATCATACCCGTAGTTGGGCCTTATATGAATGAATCTTTTGCAGTTAGAGTAGCTAGGCTGTTTAATATACTTCCGAATAGTCTTAAAGTTTTTTGCTACTCGTACTCTACTTATAAAAGAAAGCTTCTTCAACATTTTGCTGAAATTGAAATGAATAATTGATGTTTCATTTTTAGCTTATTTTCCACTCGTCACGTCGACTAAACTGATTATCTGTATATTATGTGCTTCTTTTTTGCGAAAATTTTTATAAATATTTTCCACTATGAGTAGGCAATAAACCGAGTAGCAATGAAATAATGTAATGATAGACGTTTCAAACAAAAACTACATTACTTATTAAAATTATTTAGACATTATAAATAATACTTCCTTTCTATAAGTAGGCTATATAGCCGAGTAGTTATGAAATAATGTTGTGCTAGATATTTTAAACAAATTTGAATTTAATTCTTTAAAATCATTAATGTATATTACTTATTAAGATTAAATATATGTAATTACTTAATTGCTATGATATTCATGTGGATTCTTCAATTGCAAAGTAAATAAATAAATAAAAAAATAAATAAATATATGAGGTATTTGAACACATACAGCATCCCAATTTGTATCAATTGAAAGGCCAGAAGTCCATCTTTCATAATCAGATCGCTTATAGGGGAAAATAGATTTCAAATGTAAATTTTTGTTGCAATATAGAAATTATCACATTTTTGTTCAAAAGTTTGGTCCACACGCTCCGCCAAATATCATCCGATTATCATCCAAAGGTGTAGGCTAGTTCTTTACATTGCACCCCAACCATGGATGACGCTAAACATTATATCTGAACTACATTAGCTGTAGTAATCCTTTAAAGTATATATTTTCCTGTGAACTTACGACCTTTTCGTACTCAAATTTGTACGTTTTGTGGACTTACGACCTTTTCCGACAAGGGCAAAACATATAGAAAAACGCGACATACAACCATTTTCTTTGTATCATACGACGTGATTTGACTTGTACTCTCATCCTGTAACAAAAACGCGATTTCCAAAAAAAAGTGGACTTACGACCTTTCCCGACGGAGCAGACGATATATAAAATTTAGTTTTTATGGTGAATCTGGTGTATTCACAAATAAGATAAGAAGTCTTGGCGAACGCTGAAACCAAAATCTTTTTACATTTTGAAAAATATCTTGCATTAAAATTTTTATATTTTGAGCCTAAGTTGAGAAAAATAGATTTTTTCGGAATGGCGCAAATATGCGCAATTTTTTATGATTGAATCTGATATTTGAGACTCAAGCGCATAAAACATTAGAAGAAACAATGGTCGGGAAACGACGGGGAAATAGACTTTTTCTGTATTGAAATTTTAGTAATCTTAAAAATTATCATAAAAAATTTGTATGAAAGAAGATATGTATCAACATTATTAAAGAGCAAAGATGTAAAAACAATCTGAAAATTTTAAATGCTAATCTTATTCGGAGACTGTACAAAAACAATAAATTTTGAAATACATAAATTTTCGCGAAAATAATTTCATTTTAATGTTCACCTAATTTCTTAGTATTCGAAAATTTACTTTTTGTTTTCAGTATGGCTGAGTTCAATCGACTGCTGTATGGGATTGGTTAATCTTACAAAGTCGACGATGGTTATAGCACATGCAGAAAAGAGTCAGGTTGTCGTGTATCAACATTTTTTTCATAAAAAACGATTTTCATATTTCGAGTTTTGAGCAACTTTAGGCCTATGTTTCCCCTCTGTGAAACGTGCAAGTAAATATTATACTAAGAAAGCGGTTCTAATCTCATAAAGAGCCTTGAGTTCCAAATTATATACATATATAATAAATCTGATTGAACATTAAGAAGAGTATTACTTATACATTCGTGTATACATAAGATTAATATCTGCCCCCAATTACGTAATTAAATTGAATACTTTTAAGTAGTGTCAATACCTTAATCAACGCAATAGGTTCCTCTGTTAGTTGATCTTCAGTCGTAAGCGAAGAATCGGCAGGAAACACAAACGAACGATTTAATATATGCAGAAGTTGAGATGGCTCTCTTGCTTCAATTTGATTTGCTGAAAATAAATAAATGAATATTTTAGTGCAGTAAAAGTAAAATATAATATAACAAAATAGCGAAACAAATTACATACTCTGGAAGGAAGAAAACAGAACAGAATAAGGTTTGAAGAAACGTTTATGTAAGTATGTAAGATATAACCATTTTATGTAATAAAGTCTTATGCCACACGGTGAAACTTTGACAAATTCTTTTTAAAAATTTTTTGTGTTTCATTTTCAAAATCAAAATTATTTGGATTTCCATCCCCATTGAAATACCCATACATACATTGTCAAATACTTCAAAATTTACAAAAAATATCCTATCCTATAAAATATATATGGAAAGAGCGGCCTTGTGCAGATAACCACGGAAATGTCGTTAAAGATTACTGTAGGACTTAGAAAACAAAACAAATCAATATTTTGTGGTATGTCTACTATTTAAAATACGGCGCTGTATTATTTCTTTTGTATATTTATTATTTTAATTGCAAATAGGGTAAGTGCACCAATAGTCGGCACTTTAAGAGTTTGCCTAACTTCAATCCTTCGCCATTCCGAGACAATTTAGCCAATTGCAATGAAATAAAGCTTATTTGTTTGAAATTTAGTTTATTTTCCGATGACATAAATAAATGTTGAATTATTTCTTTTAAAACTTGTGAAATTTGCGAATTTGTTAGAATAGTGCTTTTTTGCTAGTAGTCGGCATCATTTTTCAATAGTCGGCATCACATGTTCCAATAGTCGGCACCTTGTATTTTAGTATATAAATGTTCTTTTTTATTATTTTAAATAACAAAAAGCATACTTTTACACAAATAATACATATTTTAACCGATTTTGTTTTTAAAAAGTAAATAAAGATTTTGTCAACATTTGGCATTCATTTAAAATTGTTCGTTTTAGATTTATTTTTAACATAAACTAAATTATTTGAAAGGTCAATAGTATCTACAGTATTAGTTCATATTCCAAATAATTGTGCATCAAAAAGTAGGAAATTGTAAATATATTGCTTAAATAAATTAGTTGGTGCTATAGTCGGCAACTATTACCCAATTGCCGGCATGACACAAATGTACGCGCTTCAAACCATGCCTTAAATCATTAAAAATTCATTATTTTTATCAAACTAATTTTATTATTTAGACCTTAAAATATTTATTTAATATTTTTGTACAATTTAGAACTAAAAATAACGGACAAATCGCGTGTTTTTCACCACATGCCGACTTCTGGCAAACTTTACATTTTGTTGTCCCCAAAGTCGGCATCGGAAAAAATGCCAGAATTAAAATATTTTTTTAAAAATTTATTTGTCTAAGGTGTTCATTTGACTATTCTCTACGAACACAACAACAATTTTGCAAAATATTTTTTTAATTTTAATATAATTACAGATATTATTATTTCAGCTTTGACATATTTTTCACTTTATGTGATTCATAGACTACTTTGTTTGGCAACGCAATTAGGGGATGCGAACAACCCTTTCTGCGGCGAGAGATGAGCCACCATTGGGTGCCACCGTGGTGCAATGGTATGCACGCCCGCCTTGCACGCAGAAGGTCGGGGGTTCGATTCCCCGGCCAGGCAAAATCAAACATTTTTCAACGGTGGCAAAATACCCCTCAGAAATGTTGGCGACATTTTCTGAGTATTTCAGCCTTGAAAAACTTCTCCATAATTGGTGTCTTAAGACACGCCGTTCGGACTCGGAGATAAACAGTAGGTCCCATATCATTGAGCTAAATATGAATCGGGGTGCACTCATTGATATGAGAGAAGTCTCCCTTGTCCCGTATCGGATGTTGTGGAATAATGTTGTTTTTTTACAGACATTATTATGATGACGTCTCCACTAATATTTTCTTAAGAGACATGCATTTTCGGTTGTGGTGAAAAACACTCGCTACCAAAAAGTTAAATTCCGATATAATAAATGGTCTAAGCTCAATGAAATTTTACACAGAGTTAGCTGACAATATTGTTGAAACATTTTTAAGATAATTTTAATATTTTGTTATAGTAATTATGCCGACTACTGGTACATGCCGGAGTTAGGAGCACTTACCCTATTAATTTTATATTCTTTATCACAATTGTGTTTGTTCCTATGTGTGTCTCTATTCAAAACTAGTTTTATCAATTTCGTTGGTCGCTCCCTACCACCGATGCCTCAACACATAACAACAACGCCCCACTTTCTTATGTTCAAGAGAGTAACATAATTATCTAAGATACTAATTGCTTATAGGTGGTTCTGAATGTTGTTCTGTAACTTGGTTAGGAGACAGATAATTCGGTTTGTTGTGAACCTTGTAAATTATGTTGAATTAACTGACTCTTAAATTTTGGCATTCATTTTTTAGAGGTTCCTATAGTAGCTTTGGGGAACTACAAAAAAGAATTATCCGGTCTTAAGTTGTCTGTATAGTATGTCATTCCTCATCTCGTAATATTTATGGTCAGTTGTCTGTAACTTTTCTTTAATTTTTACAATTTCGATGTTGCATACATCGTCCTCCTCTATGTTCGACGACATAGTATTATAACGACCATCTAGCAATTCTTGGATGTAACTCTTTCTTATCAAAGTCAAGGATTTACAACCAGTAATTATTTTGATCGCTTTGCAATATAAATAGACGAGAAACGGTCCCTAAAGTTTCTAATTTGTAGCTGTGAAACTTAGACTCAGCATCCGACGTTCTCTTGGAAAAATAAAACACCAAAAACTTACGCACTCGAGTCGCAATGTAGTTCTGTTTCTGATTCTAAAAGTTTACATTTTAATAACTCAAAAGTTTCTAGTTCAAGTTTCCCAAAACTGAACTTTTTGTCTTTTTTGGTAAGGTCATAAAGTGGTTTAACGAGAATTGAGAAATCTTTAATAAATCGTCTAAATTACGAACAAAGGCCAAGGAAGCTCTGTACTGACCGTACTTTATCAGGCACTGGGAAAATTTTTAAGGCTTCTAAACCTTTATCGTCATCTCTAGGTATACGAGCTGACGATAAAGGTCAATGGTACGACCTAAGTATTTGACTTTATCTCACAAAAGCTAACACTTATCTAAACGCAACTCTGATTTGTTTCGTACTAGTCTCAACTTAACTTCCCTTAATATTTCTAAATGCCGTTTAAGGTCACAAGTTGCAACCATAATGTCATCTAAATATATTACGACATCTCCGGTTCTAATTAGGTCTTTGAAAACACTGTTTATGAACATTTGGAAAACATGCGGAGCATTTTGCAATGCAAAAGGCACACGCAGTTTTTTCTTCACTAACACTATGGTTGAGGCATATTCAGATTCGCTAGACCTCATTGTACCTTTTTCCAGGTAATCATCTACAATTTTCTGTAGTTTTTGTTTTTCTGCACAAGAAAGTGGCCTCGGAGGACAAATAAAAGGTTTGGAATTTTCTAATATTAACTTCATTTAGTAATGTATTTCTGGTAATTCAGGGCGTTTCATATGCACATAAGTTTCCTTAAATTAAACATTTAACTCTCTCAAATTATGATGGTTCATATCATCACCGACTTTCAAGCATCTATCGCTAAGCGTTCTCAAATTTGACACATTCTGGATCTAAATTTATTTATTTTATTTCTTTCTTTCAGTGAATGCAATTTTAAGCCCTAGGGCCGATTATAATTAGATTGCAAATTAAACTACTCCAAGTTACATATAAAAATATTGTTATCTTAAAAATAAGTTATAATTATGATACGTTACTAAGCGTTCGGCAAGTAAATAACTACTCAAATAGAATGATTATCTTGAGATAAATACAAATGTTTTTTTTTTTTTTAATTTTTGATTGGCAAGTAAATCGGTGGCGGTCACAAAAGATATTTTATTGATGTTTTTGATAATAAATTCTTTCAGAGTATTATGTGTGCTCGATACAAACTGTTTTAGAAATATCTACTAAGCGTTCGGCAAGTAAATAACTACTCAAATAGAATGATTATCATGAGATAAATACAAATGTTTTTTTTTTAATTTTTAGTACATGTTTTCTCAATGATTGATTGGCAAGTAAATCGGTGACTCCCGATTTGTCACCTAACTCCAAATTGTTCATAATATTTTGTTCCGGTTCCTCATCGAATTCACAACCAAACAACAATGTATTTCGGTGCTTTTTTTCCAAAAAAATCTCGTCCCAACAACACCGAATATTTCATAGAGCCGTTATCAACTACCACCAATTTTACTTCAACACTTTTATTGTTGTATTTAAAAAACAAAAAGAAACAGCGAATTTTATCAAATTTGAACAAATCAAGCCATAATAATTCGTTTTTGGTAATGGTAAAATTTGTGTTCCGGCTGTCAACGCGTATCTCCTAATTAACCGTATGATCTGCTTTATTGGTGACAACAGCTCTCTTGACATCGCTCACATTCCGTAGTTTCTGTTTTAAATCGTTCCCTCTCGGCAATTTGATCGCAGCCATGGATTTACATGATTCTTTGACATTGTTAATTCGCTGCATGTTGGTGGGAGGGACGACGGAGCTGCACATTAGGAATGCCGTCGATTATAAACTCCACCAGCTCAATTTTTTCAAAATTTAATTTTTCGGCCAACTGTATTTTTCGTCGCAGTAATTAGCAAAGTTTTCTCCAGACACGGCGTTCAAATTTCCTTCTGGTCTCTGGCTTTCTGTAGTTTAAGGAACATCATGCAAAATTGACTAAAGATCTCGTCTAACATTGTCACGCGGCGGGAATGCAGCCAAAGCAATACATTTCAAACAGGTTTTGCCTGATTCGTTTTATTTTGTTTTTCATACAAAGCTAATTTAATGGTGTCAGGAAAATAATGTGTTTTTTTTTAATTTTTTCTTTTATCCCACTTCTGAAATTGTGGTATGTCTATTAAGTAGGATACTGCGCAGATTTATTTCATTTGTATATTTATCATTTTAATTGCAAATATTTATTTAATATTATATATCACAAATTACGCACGAGCGGGGTGTGTTTGTTCTTATGTGTGTACCTATTCAAAACTGTTTTTATCAATTTCGTTGGTCGCTCGCTACCACCGATCAAGAGAGTAACAGATAATAACAAGATAATTCTATTTAGACCAGCTATTAATAATTAAAATAGCATTACTCTAACTATTAATACTACAATATGTAGGTCCAACATAAACTTTAGTCCCCATAGAATGGTACTCCCCATTCAGGTATTTTGAGGGTCTTGGCCACTTCATTCAATGAAATTGGTTAACAATTATCAGTCGATCTTCCCCAGTGTTAGAAAACCTCCCTTTCCGAAATAGGTCCACGTTTTGGTGCAATTTTTGAATTTTTATGGGCTTATATATTATCAATTCGAAATGGACAAATCTGGCACTTTGTCATTACTGGAGGTAGGCAACCTCCAGAAATTTGGCAAACTATTGTATTGTATTAATAGTTAGAGTAGTGTCCTTTAAATTGATAGCTAATTTAAGCAGGTTTAGTTTGTAAGAAAGTAGTATCTAAGATTACTACAAGAGGGTTGGGTCGGGAATTCCCATATATAAGTCATATATGTGGGAACTGGGTATAATATACGCACTACACGTAGTGGTATAACATATTAAAATACAACTCTACATATAAAATATAAAATGCAAGCCGCCCTCTGTATTTCAATAGTAATTGTGACTGATCATAAAATTTAAACTTTAACTGACGAAATGCAACACTGTAAGATATATTTAATACTACTAAATTACGCAACTGTAAAATACTAATTAAATCATATAATATTAGAGGCTTCTCATGAGTTGTACCTAAATAGGGTGAATCTCAAATTTAATCACTTTGCAATCGGCATTTGAACCACTTGTAGTATCGTCCATTCTTGTAAAATACATTTTCGGCAGCTACAATGGTTTCGATTGTTGAACAAGCAAAGATTCAATAAGGTATTTTGTTAAAACAACTAGCCTTAAGACCATGGAACACCAATTCCTTATACCTGGAAACGAAGCCGCAGACTCCGTTGCCAAAAGTATTCCTCAGAGATTGCCTGCCTATGCTTTTATTCCATCTACTAAAAAAAAATATTATAAAAGCTGCTAATCATCTAATTGACACCGAAACCGAAAAACTTTGGGCGGAATACAGTCATATTTACAAAGAAATCAATCCCAACAGAAAACCACTGTTGTTGCCGTCAACCACGAATATTCATCAAAATAAATGCTATACACGATTGAGATTATCGCATAGCTGCTTAACGCATTCACACCTTTTCAAGAAAGAATCACCACCAATATGTAGTTATTGCAGAATTTCCGCATCATCTAATCGTCGAATGCTCAGCCCTTCATAACCTTCGATCAAGGTGCTTTTCACCTGTCAATGCATTGGAAGCACTGAAAAATCCATCACACCAGAACATCACCAACATCTACAATTTCCTCAGTCTTTTAAATCTCCATTATAAAATCTAGTTTTTTATATATATTATGATTGTGTATATTAAAGCCTAATTTAATCTACTTAACTTAAATCTACTTAAAGCCGATAGCCGTAGTCGCTAGTGCTATAAGTTTATTATAATTTTTAATTGTAATAAATATTTAAATAAATAAAAAAATAAAAACCAATTCCAAAACTAACTTTAAGGATTTTATAATAAACAAAGCAATGTTTAAATAATTAACTAAAATTATTACATGTTTTTTTAATAAAATCCTACATGTATTATTTGCCGGAAATTCCCGGGAATGATAAATTTTCATTCCCGATTTTCCGGGAATGAAAAAAAAAATCGGCAATTCCCATATTCTAATAATAACGTTATTCTCTCCTGAGCATAAGTGAGTCGGTCTTTGTTGTTACTATGTGTGAGGGCATCATTGATTGCCTATATATCTACGACAGATTAATGAGTTGAATTAGAATAGATACATACAAGAAATAGCGATAATTCGTGCTTCAATAATTCGCAATTCTCGATAACAATGTACAACAAAATCTAACTTTTTTTTTTTAAATTACAAGAAAGCCCGCACAGATTATGAAAGATGACCAAAAAAAGAAGACACGTGTATCCGTGTTTTGAAAGTTAACGTCGGGAAGTAACCTAAATAGGCGTGGTTAGTTCCGCCCATTTCTACAGGTTTTGAAATATTCGACATCAGATACCTTGGAATCCTTGCATTTTAGGTATAAAGTGTCTTTGGCAATATTACTGACAACAATGCGGGGTATATTTTTGTAAAAAAAAATTAACCTTCATGCGAGTCACTAAAGGGATCTTTTTGGCCCCTTTTTCAAAAATGTTTAAATACTCCTTTGAAATGTGATCGTGTCAGATCAAAATATTCTACAAAATTATTTGTCATAAAATTTTACTATAGGTCCCCGAATACACCAAAACCCTAAATCGTACCTAAACGCCAGGAATCTGCCAAAAGTAAAATCACGTTTTAGGGTTCACGTTGTACTTTATCTGAGTTTACCAAAAAAAAAAAAAAAAACAGCCAAATATTTTTGAATACATTTGTTTTGTTCTTTTTTCGATTTGATGCATGAAAGTAACATGAAATTTAGTTCTAGACGAAAGGTGTTAAAAAAAGAAATATTCTACACAAAATTTCATTGTAAGTCCCAGAACAAACTAGATATCTAAGTAAAATACTTTGTTAAGAAAATGACGTTACAAAATTAGATATTATAGGTATTTGTTAAACTTTAAGACTCTTAATTAAAATTTATTCCATACTGAGTCAAAATCTCCATAAATACCGCACTTTTGGGGGATTATGTCAAAAGAAGAAATATTCCAAATCAAATTTCATTATGAGTCTCTGCACAAAAGAAATTTGTAGCTATAATATTTAACATCTCCTAAAGCTTTCGCTTTTTTTATATATGATTTAGTACAATATTCTACCGTTTTTATTACCATTTTCGTTATCTGCGGTCACAAAAGATATTTTATTGATGTTTTTGATAATAAATTCTTTCAGAGTATTATTTGTGCTCGATACAAACTGTTTTTGAAATATCTACTAAGCGTTCGGCAAGTAAATAACTACTCAAATAGAATGATTATCATGAGATAAATACAAATGTTTTTTTTTTTTTTAATTTTTGATTGGCAAGTAAATCGGTGGCGGTCACAAAAGATATTTTATTGATGTTTTTGATAATAAATTCTTTCAGAGTATTATGTGTGCTCGATACAAACTGTTTTAGAAATATCTACTAAGCGTTCGGCAAGTAAATAACTACTCAAATAGAATGATTATCATGAGATAAATACAAATGTTTTTTTTTTTTTAAATTTTTAGTACATGTTTTCTCAATGATTGATTGGCAAGTAAATCGGTGACTCCCGATTTGTCACCTAACTCCAAATTGTTCATAATATTTTGTTCCTGTTCCTCATCGAATTCACAACCAAACAACAATGTATTTCGGTGCTTTTTTTCCAAAAAAATCTCGTCCCAACAACACCGAATATTTCATAGAGCCGTTATCAACTACCACCAATTTTACTTCAACACTTTTATTGTTGTATTTAAAAAACAAAAAGAAACAGCGAATTTTATCAAATTTGAACAAATCAAGCCATAATAATTCGTTTTTGGTAATGGTAAAATTTGTGTTCCGGCTGTCAACGCGTCTCTCCTAATTAACCGTATGATCTGCTTTATTGGTGACAACAGCTCTCTTGACATCGCTCACATTCCGTAGTTTCTGTTTTAAATCGTTCCCTCTCGGCAATTTGATCGCAGCCATGGATTTACATGATTCTTTGACATTGTTAATTCGCTGCATGTTGGTGGGAGGGACGACGGAGCTGCACATTAGGAATGCCGTCGATTATAAACTCCACCAGCTCAACTTTTTCAAAATTTAATTTTTCGGCCAACTGTATTTTTCGTCGCAGTAATTAGCAAAGTTTTCTCCAGACACGGCGTTCAAATTTCCTTCTGGTCTCTGGCTTTCTGTAGTTTAAGGAACATCATGCAAAATTGACTAAAGATCTCGTCTAACATTGTCACGCGGCGGGAATGCAGCCAAAGCAATACATTTCAAACAGGTTTTGCCTGATTCGTTTTATTTTCTTTTTCATACAAAGCTAATTTAATGGTGTCAGGAAAATAATGTGTTTTTTTTTAATTTTTTCTTTTATCCCACTTCTGAAATTGTGGTATGTCTATTAAGTAGGATACTGCGCAGATTTATTTCATTTGTATATTTATCATTTTAATTGCAAATATTTATTTAATATTATATATCACAAATTACGCACGAGCGGGGTGTGTTTGTTCTTATGTGTGTAGCTATTCAAAACTGTTTTTATCAATTTCGTTGGTCGCTCGCTACCACCGATCAAGAGAGTAACAGATAATAACAAGATAATTCTATTTAGACCAGCTATTAATAATTAAAATAGCATTACTCTAACTATTAATACTACAATATGTAGGTCCAACATAAACTTTAGTCCCCATAGAATGGTACTCCCCATTCAGGTATTTTGAGGGTCTTGGCCACTTCATTCAATGAAATTGGTTAACAATTATCAGTCGATCTTCCCCAGTGTTAGAAAACCTCCCTTTCCGAAATAGGTCCACGTTTTGGTCCAATTTTTGAATTTTTATGGGCTTATATATTATCAATTCGAAATGGACAAATCTGGCACTTTGTCATTACTGGAGGTAGGCAACCTCCAGAAATTTGGCAAACTATTGTATTGTATTAATAGTTAGAGTAGTGTCCTTTAAATTGATAGCTAATTTAAGCAGGTTTAGTTTGTAAGAAAGTAGTATCTAAGATTACTACAAGAGGGTTGGGTCGGGAATTCCCATATATAAGTCATATATGTGGGAACTGGGTATAATATACGCACTACACGTAGTGGTATAACATATTAAAATACAACTCTACATATAAAATATAAAATGCAAGCCGCCCTCTGTATTTCAATAGTAATTGTGACTGATCATAAAATTTAAACTTTAACTGACGAAATGCAACACTGTAAGATATATTTAATACTACTAAATTACGCAACTGTAAAATACTAATTAAATCATATAATATTAGAGGCTTCTCATGAGTTGTACCTAAATAGGGTGAATCTCAAATTTAATCACTTTGCAATCGGCATTTGAACCACTTGTAGTATCGTCCATTCTTGTAAAATACATTTTCGGCTGCTACAATGGTTTCGATTGTTGAACAAGCAAAGATTCAATAAGGTATTTTGTTAAAACAACTAGCCTTAAGACCATGGAACACCAATTCCTTATACCTGGAAACGAAGCCGCAGACTCCGTTGCCAAAAGTATTCCTCAGAGATTGCCTGCCTATGCTTTTATTCCATCTACTAAAAAAAAATATTATAAAAGCTGCTAATCATCTAATTGACACCGAAACCGAAAAACTTTGGGCGGAATACAGTCATATTTACAAAGAAATCAATCCCAACAGAAAACCACTGTTGTTGCCGTCAACCACGAATATTCATCAAAATAAATGCTATACACGATTGAGATTATCGCATAGCTGCTTAACGCATTCACACCTTTTCAAGAAAGAATCACCACCAATATGTAGTTATTGCAGAATTTCCCCATCATCTAATCGTCGAATGCTCAGCCCTTCATAACCTTCGATCAAGGTGCTTTTCACCTGTCAATGCATTGGAAGCACTGAAAAATCCATCACACCAGAACATCACCAACATCTACAATTTCCTCAGTCTTTTAAATCTCCATTATAAAATCTAGTTTTTTATATATATTATGATTGTGTATATTAAAGCCTAATTTAATCTACTTAACTTAAATCTACTTAAAGCCGATAGCCGTAGTCGCTAGTGCTTTTAGCTATAAGTTTATTATAATTTTTAATTGTAATAAATATTTAAATAAATAAAAAAATAAAAACCAATTCCAAAACTAACTTTAAGGATTTTATAATAAACAAAGCAATGTTTAAATAATTAACTAAAATTATTACATGTTTTTTTAATAAAATCCTACATGTATTATTTGCCGGAAATTCCCGGGAATGATAAATTTTCATTCCCGATTTTCCGGGAATGAAAAAAAAATCGGCAATTCCCATATTCTAATAATAACGTTATTCTCTCCTGAGCATAAGTGAGTCGGTCTTTGTTGTTACTATGTGTGAGGGCATCATTGATTGCCTAGATATCTACGACAGATTAATGAGTTGAATTAGAATAGATACATAGAAATAGCGATAATTCGTGCTTCAATAATTCGCAATTCTCGATAACAATGTACAACAAAATCTAACTTTTTTTTTTTAAATTACAAGAAAGCCCGCACAGATTATGAAAGATGACCAAAAAAAAGAAGACACGTGTATCCGTGTTTTGAAAGCTAACGTCGGGAAGTAACCTAAATAGGCGTGGTTAGTTCCGCCCATTTCTACAGGTTTTGAAATATTCGACATCAGATACCTTGGAATCCTTGCATTTTAGGTATAAAGTGTCTTTGACAATATTACTGACAACAATGCGGGGTATATTTTTGTGAAAAAAATTAACCTTCATGCGAGTCACTAAAGGGATCTTTTTGGCCCTTTTTTCAAAAATGTTTAAATACTCCTTTGAAATGTGATCGTGTCAGATCAAAATATTCTACAAAATTATTTGTCATAAAATTTTACTATAGGTCCCCGAATACACCAAAACCCTAAATCGCACCTAAACGCCAGGAATCTGCCAAAAGTAAAATCACGTTTTAGGGTTCACGTTGTACTTTATCTGAGTTTACCAAAAAAAAAAAAAAAAACAGCCAAATATTTTTGAATACATTTGTTTTGTTCTTTTTTCGATTTGATGCATGAAAGTAACATGAAATTTAGTTCTAGACGAAAGGTGTTAAAAGAAGAAATATTCTACACAAAATTTCATTGTAAGTCCCAGAACAAACTAGATATCTAAGTAAAATACTTTGTTAAGAAAATGACGTTACAAAATTAGATATTATAGGTATTTGTTAAACTTTAAGACTCTTAATTAAAATTTATTCCATACTGAGTCAAAATCTCCATAAATACCGCACTTTTGGGGGATTATGTCAAAAGAAGAAATATTCCAAATCAAATTTCATTATGAGTCTCTGCACAAAAGAAATTTGTAGCTATAATATTTAACATCTCCTAAAGCTTTCGCTTTTTTTATATATGATTTAGTACAATATTCTACCGTTTTTATTACCATTTTCGTTATCTGCGGTCACAAAAGATATTTTATTGATGTTTTTGATAATAAATTCTTTCAGAGTATTATTTGTGCTCGATACAAACTGTTTTTGAAATATCTACTAAGCGTTCGGCAAGTAAATAACTACTCAAATAGAATGATTATCATAAGATAAATACAAATGTTTTTTTTTTTTAATTTTTAGTACATGTTTTCTCAATGATTGATTGGCAAGTAAATCGGTGACTCCCGATCTGTCACCTAACTCCAAATTGTTCATAATATTTTGTTCCGGTTCCTCATCGAATTCACAACCAAACAACAATGTATTTCGGTGCTTTTTTTCCAAAAAAATCTCGTCCCAACAACACCGAATATTTCATAGAGCCGTTATCAACTACCACCAATTTTACTTCAACACTTTTATTGTTGTATTTAAAAAACAAAAAGAAACAGCGAATTTTATCAAATTTGAACAAATCAAGCCATAATAATTCGTTTTTGGTAATGGTAAAATTTGTGTTCCGGCTGTCAACGCGTCTCTCCTAATTAACCGTATGATCTGCTTTATTGGTGGCAACAGCTCTCTTGACATCGCTCACATTCCGTAGTTTCTGTTTTAAATCGTTCCCTCTCGGCAATTTGATCGCAGCCATGGATTTACATGATTCTTTGACATTTTTAATTCGCTGCATGTTGGTGGGAGGGACGACGGAGCTGCACATTAGGAATGCCGTCGAATATAAACTCCACCAGCTCATCTTTTTCAAAATTTAATTTTTCGGCCAACTGTATTTTTCGTCGCAGTAATTAGCAAAGTTTTCTCCAGACACGGCGTTCAAATTTCCTTCTGGTCTCTGGCTTTCTGTAGTTTAAGGAACATCATGCAAAATTGACTAAAGATCTCGTCTAACATTGTCACGCGGCGGGAATGCAGCCAAAGCAATTCATTTCAAACAGGTTTTGCCTGATTCGTTTTATCTTTTTTTTTCATACAAAGCTAATTTATTGGTGTCAGGAAAATAATGTGTTTTTTTAATTTTTTCTTTTATCCCACTTCTGAAATTGTGGTATGTCTATTAAGTAGGATACTGCGCAGATTTATTTCATTTGTATATTTATCATTTTAATTGCAAATATTTATTTAATATTATATATCACAAATTACGCACGAGCGGGGTGTGTTTGTTCTTATGTGTGTAGCTATTCAAAACTGTTTTTATCAATTTCGTTGGTCGCTCGCTACCACCGATCAAGAGAGTAACAGATAATAACAAGATAATTCTATTTACACCAGCTATTAATAATTAAAATAGCATTACTCTAACTATTAATACTACAATATGTAGGTCCAACATAAACTTTAGTCGCCATAGAATGGTACTCCCCATTCAGGTATTTTGAGGGTCTTGGCCACTTCATTCAATGAAATTGGTTAACAATTATCAGTCGATCTTCCCCAGTGTTAGAAAACCTCCCTTTCCGAAATCGGTCCACGTTTTGGTCCAATTTTTGAATTTTTATGGGCTTATATATTATCAATTCGAAATGGACAAATCTGGCACTTTGTCATTACTGGAGGTAGGCAACCTCCAGAAATTTGGCAAACTATTGCATCGTATTAATAGTTAGAGTAGTGTCCTTTAAATTGATAGCTAATTTAAGCAGGTTTAGTTTGTAAGAAATTAGTATCTAAGATTACTACAAGAGGGTTGGGTCGGGAATTCCCATATATAAGTCATATATGTGGGAACTGGGTATAATATACGCACTACACGTAGTGGTATAACATATTAAAATACAACTCTACATATAAAATATAAAATGCAAGCCGCCCTCTGTATTTCAATAGTAGTTTTAAAGCTTTTGTACTTTTATTTGTCATTGTGAATTTATAGCTTTTAATATTGTGACTGATCATAAAATTTAAACTTTAACTGACGAAATGCAACACTGTAAGATATATTTAATACTACTAAATTACGCAACTGTAAAATACTAATTAAACCATTTGATATTAGAGGCTTCTCATGAGTTGTACCTAAATAGAGTGAATCTCAAATTTAATCACTTTGCAATCGGCATTTGAACCACTTGTCGTATCGTCCATTCTTGTAAAATACATTTTCGGCAGCTACAATGGTTTCCATTGTTGAACAAGCAAAGATTCAATAAGGTATTTTGTTAAAACAACTAGCCTTAAGACCATGGAACACCAATTCCTTATACCTGGAAACGAAGCCGCAGACTCCGTTGCCAAAAGTATTCCTCAGAGATTCCCTGCCTATACTTTTATTCCATCTACTAAAAAAAATATTATAAAAGCTGCTAATCATCTAATTGACACCGAAACCGAAAAACTTTGGGCGGAATACAGTCATATTTACAAAGAAATCAATCCCAACAGAAAACCACTGTTGTTGCCGTCAACCACGAATATTCATCAAAATAAATGCTATACACGATTGAGATTATCGCATAGCTGCTTAACGCATTCACACCTTTTCAAGAAAGAATCACCACCAATATGTAGTTATTGCAGAATTTCCCCCTTATCGACCCATCATCTAATCGTCGAATGCTCAGCCCTTCATAACCTTCGATCAAGGTGCTTTTCACCTGTCAATGCATTGGAAGCACTGAAAAATCCATCACACCAGAATATCACCAACACCTACAATTTCCTCAGTCTTTTAAATCTCCATTATAAAATCTAGTTTTTTATATATATTATGATTGTGGTGCAATGGTATGCACGCCCGCCTTGCACACAGAAGGTCGTGGGTTCGATTCCCCGGCCAGGCAACATCGAACATTTTTCAACGGTGGCAAAATACCCCTCAGTAATGTTGGCGACATTTCCTGAGTATTTCAGCCTTGAAAAACTTCTCTACAAGTGGTGTCTTAAGACACGCCGTTCGGACTCGGCGATAAACAGTAGGTCCCATATCATTGAGCTAATATGAATCGGGGTGCACTCATTGCTATGAGAGAAGTCTCCCTTGTCCCGTATGGGATGTTGTGGAACAATGTTTTTGTTGTGTTGTATATTAAAGCCTAATTTAATCTACTTAACTTAAGTCTACTTAAAGCCGATAGCCGTAGTCGCTAGTGCTTTTAGCTATAAGTTTATTATAATTTTTAATTGTAATAAATATTTAAATAAATAAAAAAAAAAAAATAAAAACCAATTCCAAAACTAACTTTAAGGGTTTTATAATAAACAAAGCAATGTTTAAATAATTAACTAAAATTATTACATGTTTTTTTAATAAAATCCTACATGTATTATTTGCCGGAAATTCCCGGGAATGATAAATTTTCATTCCCGATTTTCCGGGAATGAAAAAAAAAAATCGGTAATTCCCATATTCTAATAATAACGTTATTCTCTCCTGAGCATAAGTGAGTCGGTCTTTGTTGTTACTATGTGTGAGGGCATCATTGATTGCCTAGATATCTACGACAGATTAATGAGTTGAATTAGAATAGATACATAGAAATAGCGATAATTCGTGCTTTAATAATTCGCAATTCTCGATAACAATGTACAACAAAATCTAACTTTTTTTTTTTAAATTACAAGAAAGCCCGCACAGATTATGAAAGATGACCAAAAAAAAGAAGACACGTGTATCCGTGTTTTGAAAGTTAACGTCGGGAAGTAACCTAAATAGGCGTGGTTAGTTCCGCCCATTTCTACAGGTTTTGAAATATTCGACATCAGATACCTTGGAATCCTTGCATTTTAGGTATAAAGTGTCTTTGGCAATATTACTGACAACAATGCTGGGTATATTTTTGTGAAAAAAAATTAACCTTCATGCGAGTCACTAAAGGGATCTTTTTGGCCCTTTTTTCAAAAATGTTTAAATACTCCTTTGAAATGTGATCGTGTCAGATCAAAATATTCTACAAAATTATTTGTCATAAAATTTTACTATAGGTCCCCGAATACACCAAAACCCTAAATCGTACCTAAACGCCAGGAATCTGCCAAAAGTAAAATCACGTTTTAGGGTTCATGTTGTACTTTATCTGAGTTTACCAAAAAAAAAAAAAAAAAAAAAAACAGCCAAATATTTTTGAATACATTTGTTTTGTTCTTTTTTCGATTTGATGCATGAAAGTAACATGAAATTTAGTTCTAGACGAAAGGTGTTAAAAGAAGAAATATTCTACACAAAATTTCATTGTAAGTCCCAGAACAAACTAGATATCTAAGTAAAATACTTTGTTAAGAAAATGACGTTACAAAATTAGATATTATAGGTATTTGTTAAACTTTAAGACTCTTAATTAAAATTTATTCCATACTGAGTCAAAATCTCCATAAATACCGCACTTTTGGGGGATTATGTCAAAAGAAGAAATATTCCAAATCAAATTTCATTATGAGTCTCTGCACAAAAGAAATTTGTAGCTATAATATTTAACATCTCCTAAAGCTTTCGCTTTTTTTATATATGATTTAGTACAATATTCTACCGTTTTTATTACCATTTTCGTTATCTGCGGTCACAAAAGATATTTTATTGATGTTTTTGAGCACACATAATACTCTGAAAGAATTTATTATTCAGAGTATTATGTGTGCTCGATACAAACTGTTTTTGAAATATCTACTAAGCGTTCGGCAAGTAAATAACTACTCAAATAGAATGATTATCATGAGATAAATACAAATGTTTTTTTTTTTTAATTTTTAGTACATGTTTTCTCAATGATTGATTGGCAAGTAAATCGGTGACTCCCGATTTGTCACCTAACTCCAAATTGTTCATAATATTTTGTTCCGGTTCCTCATCGAATTCACAACCAAACAACAATGTATTTCGGTGATTTTTTTCCAAAAAAATCTCGTCCCAACAACACCGAATATTTCATAGAGCCGTTATCAACTACCACCAATTTTACTTCAACACTTTTATTGTTGTATTTAAAAAACAAAAAGAAACAGCGAATTTTATCAAATTTGAACAAATCAAGCCATAATAATTCGTTTTTGGTAATGGTAAAATTTGTGTTCCGGCTGTCAACGCGTCTCTCCTAATTAACCGTATGATCTGCTTTATTGGTGGCAACAGCTCTCTTGACATCGCTCACATTCCGTAGTTTCTGTTTTAAATCGTTCCCTCTCGGCAATTTGATCGCAGCCATGGATTTACATGATTCTTTGACATTTTTAATTCGCTGCATGTTGGTGGGAGGGACGACGGAGCTGCACATTAGGAATGCCGTCGAATATAAACTCCACCAGCTCATCTTTTTCAAAATTTAATTTTTCGGCCAACTGTATTTTTCGTCGCAGTAATTAGCAAAGTTTTCTCCAGACACGGCGTTCAAATTTCCTTCTGGTCTCTGGCTTTCTGTAGTTTAAGGAACATCATGCAAAATTGACTAAAGATCTCGTCTAACATTGTCACGCGGCGGGAATGCAGCCAAAGCAATTCATTTCAAACAGGTTTTGCCTGATTCGTTTTATCTTTTTTTTTCATACAAAGCTAATTTATTGGTGTCAGGAAAATAATGTGTTTTTTTAATTTTTTCTTTTATCCCACTTCTGAAATTGTGGTATGTCTATTAAGTAGGATACTGCGCAGATTTATTTCATTTGTATATTTATCATTTTAATTGCAAATATTTATTTAATATTATATATCACAAATTACGCACGAGCGGGGTGTGTTTGTTCTTATGTGTGTAGCTATTCAAAACTGTTTTTATCAATTTCGTTGGTCGCTCGCTACCACCGATCAAGAGAGTAACAGATAATAACAAGATAATTCTATTTACACCAGCTATTAATAATTAAAATAGCATTACTCTAACTATTAATACTACAATATGTAGGTCCAACATAAACTTTAGTCGCCATAGAATGGTACTCCCCATTCAGGTATTTTGAGGGTCTTGGCCACTTCATTCAATGAAATTGGTTAACAATTATCAGTCGATCTTCCCCAGTGTTAGAAAACCTCCCTTTCCGAAATCGGTCCACGTTTTGGTCCAATTTTTGAATTTTTATGGGCTTATATATTATCAATTCGAAATGGACAAATCTGGCACTTTGTCATTACTGGAGGTAGGCAACCTCCAGAAATTTGGCAAACTATTGTATCGTATTAATAGTTAGAGTAGTGTCCTTTAAATTGATAGCTAATTTAAGCAGGTTTAGTTTGTAAGAAATTAGTATCTAAGATTACTACAAGAGGGTTGGGTCGGGAATTCCCATATATAAGTCATATATGTGGGAACTGGGTATAATATACGCACTACACGTAGTGGTATAACATATTAAAATACAACTCTACATATAAAATATAAAATGCAAGCCGCCCTCTGTATTTCAATAGTAGTTTTAAAGCTTTTGTACTTTTATTTGTCATTGTGAATTTATAGCTTTTAATATTGTGACTGATCATAAAATTTAAACTTTAACTGACGAAATGCAACACTGTAAGATATATTTAATACTACTAAATTACGCAACTGTAAAATACTAATTAAACCATTTGATATTAGAGGCTTCTCATGAGTTGTACCTAAATAGAGTGAATCTCAAATTTAATCACTTTGCAATCGGCATTTGAACCACTTGTCGTATCGTCCATTCTTGTAAAATACATTTTCGGCAGCTACAATGGTTTCCATTGTTGAACAAGCAAAGATTCAATAAGGTATTTTGTTAAAACAACTAGCCTTAAGACCATGGAACACCAATTCCTTATACCTGGAAACGAAGCCGCAGACTCCGTTGCCAAAAGTATTCCTCAGAGATTCCCTGCCTATACTTTTATTCCATCTACTAAAAAAAATATTATAAAAGCTGCTAATCATCTAATTGACACCGAAACCGAAAAACTTTGGGCGGAATACAGTCATATTTACAAAGAAATCAATCCCAACAGAAAACCACTGTTGTTGCCGTCAACCACGAATATTCATCAAAATAAATGCTATACACGATTGAGATTATCGCATAGCTGCTTAACGCATTCACACCTTTTCAAGAAAGAATCACCACCAATAAGTAGTTATTGCAGAATTTCCCCCTTATCGACCCATCATCTAATCGTCGAATGCTCAGCCCTTCATAACCTTCGATCAAGGTGCTTTTCACCTGTCAATGCATTGGAAGCACTGAAAAATCCATCACACCAGAATATCACCAACACCTACAATTTCCTCAGTCTTTTAAATCTCCATTATAAAATCTAGTTTTTTATATATATTATGATTGTGTATATTAAAGCCTAATTTAATCTACTTAACTTAAGTCTACTTAAAGCCGATAGCCGTAGTCGCTAGTGCTTTTAGCTATAAGTTTATTATAATTTTTAATTGTAATAAATATTTAAATAAATAAAAAAAAAAAATAAAAACCAATTCCAAAACTAACTTTAAGGGTTTTATAATAAACAAAGCAATGTTTAAATAATTAACTAAAATTATTACATGTTTTTTTAATAAAATCCTACATGTATTATTTGCCGGAAATTCCCGGGAATGATAAATTTTCATTCCCGATTTTCCGGGAATGAAAAAAAAAATCGGTAATTCCCATATTCTACTAATAACGTTATTCTCTCCTGAGCATAAGTGAGTCGGTCTTTGTTGTTACTATGTGTGAGGGCATCATCGATTGCCTAGATATCTACGACAGATTAATGAGTTGAATTAGAATAGATACATAGAAATAGCGATAATTCGTGCTTCAATAATTCGCAATTCTCGATAACAATGTACAACAAAATCTAACTTTTTTTTAAATTACAAGAAAGCCCGCACAGATTATGAAAGATGACCGAAAAAAAGAAGACACGTGTATCCGTGTTTTGAAAGTTAACGTCGGGAAGTAACCTAAATAGGCGTGGTAAGTTCCGCCCATTTCTACAGGTTTTGAAATATTCGACATCAGATACCTTGGAATCCTTGCATTTTAGGTATAAAGTGTCTTTGGCAATATTACTGACAACAATGCGGGGTATATTTTTGTGAAAAAAATTAACCCTCATGCGAGTCACTAAAGGGATCTTTTTGGCCCCTTTTTCAAAAATGTTTAAATACTCCTTTGAAATGTGATCGTGTCAGATCAAAATATTCTACAAAATTATTTGTCATAAAATTTTACTATAGGTCCCCGAATACACCAAAACTCTAAATCGTACCTAAACGCCAGGAATCTGCCAAAAGTAAAATCACGTTTTAGGGTTAATGTTGTACTTTATCTGAGTTTACCAAAAAAACACCCAAATATTTTTGAATACATTTGTTTTGTTCTTTTTTCGATTTGATGCATGAAAGTAACATGAAATTTAGTTCTAGACGAAAGGTGTTAAAAGAAGAAATATTCTACACAAAATTTCATTGTAAGTCCCAGAACAAACTAGATATCTAAGTAAAATACTTTGTTAAGAAAATGACGTTACAAAATTAGATATTATAGGTATTTGTTAAACTTTAAGACTCTTAATTAAAATTTATTCCATACTGAGTCAAAATCTCCATAAATACCGCACTTTTGGGGGATTATGTCAAAAGAAGAAATATTCCAAATCAAATTTCATTATGAGTCTCTGCACAAAAGAAATTTGTAGCTATAATATTTAACATCTCCTAAAGCTTTCGCTTTTTTTATATATGATTTAGTACAATATTCTACCGTTTTTATTACCATTTTCGTTATCTGCGGTCACAAAAGATATTTTATTGATGTTTTTGAGCACACATAATACTCTGAAAGAATTTATTATTCAGAGTATTATGTGTGCTCGATACAAACTGTTTTTGAAATATCTACTAAGCGTTCGGCAAGTAAATAACTACTCAAATAGAATGATTATCATGAGATAAATACAAATGTTTTTTTTTTTTAATTTTTAGTACATGTTTTCTCAATGATTGATTGGCAAGTAAATCGGTGACTCCCGATTTGTCACCTAACTCCAAATTGTTCATAATATTTTGTTCCGGTTCCTCATCGAATTCACAACCAAACAACAATGTATTTCGGTGATTTTTTTCCAAAAAAATCTCGTCCCAACAACACCGAATATTTCATAGAGCCGTTATCAACTACCACCAATTTTACTTCAACACTTTTATTGTTGTATTTAAAAAACAAAAAGAAACAGCGAATTTTATCAAATTTGAACAAATCAAGCCATAATAATTCGTTTTTGGTAATGGTAAAATTTGTGTTCCGGCTGTCAACGCGTCTCTCCTAATTAACCGTATGATCTGCTTTATTGGTGGCAACAGCTCTCTTGACATCGCTCACATTCCGTAGTTTCTGTTTTAAATCGTTCCCTCTCGGCAATTTGATCGCAGCCATGGATTTACATGATTCTTTGACATTTTTAATTCGCTGCATGTTGGTGGGAGGGACGACGGAGCTGCACATTAGGAATGCCGTCGAATATAAACTCCACCAGCTCATCTTTTTCAAAATTTAATTTTTCGGCCAACTGTATTTTTCGTCGCAGTAATTAGCAAAGTTTTCTCCAGACACGGCGTTCAAATTTCCTTCTGGTCTCTGGCTTTCTGTAGTTTAAGGAACATCATGCAAAATTGACTAAAGATCTCGTCTAACATTGTCACGCGGCGGGAATGCAGCCAAAGCAATTCATTTCAAACAGGTTTTGCCTGATTCGTTTTATCTTTTTTTTCATACAAAGCTAATTTATTGGTGTCAGGAAAATAATGTGTTTTTTTAATTTTTTCTTTTATCCCACTTCTGAAATTGTGGTATGTCTATTAAGTAGGATACTGCGCAGATTTATTTCATTTGTATATTTATCATTTTAATTGCAAATATTTATTTAATATTATATATCACAAATTACGCACGAGCGGGGTGTGTTTGTTCTTATGTGTGTAGCTATTCAAAACTGTTTTTATCAATTTCGTTGGTCGCTCGCTACCACCGATCAAGAGAGTAACAGATAATAACAAGATAATTCTATTTACACCAGCTATTAATAATTAAAATAGCATTACTCTAACTATTAATACTACAATATGTAGGTCCAACATAAACTTTAGTCGCCATAGAATGGTACTCCCCATTCAGGTATTTTGAGGGTCTTGGCCACTTCATTCAATGAAATTGGTTAACAATTATCAGTCGATCTTCCCCAGTGTTAGAAAACCTCCCTTTCCGAAATCGGTCCACGTTTTGGTCCAATTTTTGAATTTTTATGGGCTTATATATTATCAATTCGAAATGGACAAATCTGGCACTTTGTCATTACTGGAGGTAGGCAACCTCCAGAAATTTGGCAAACTATTGTATCGTATTAATAGTTAGAGTAGTGTCCTTTAAATTGATAGCTAATTTAAGCAGGTTTAGTTTGTAAGAAATTAGTATCTAAGATTACTACAAGAGGGTTGGGTCGGGAATTCCCATATATAAGTCATATATGTGGGAACTGGGTATAATATACGCACTACACGTAGTGGTATAACATATTAAAATACAACTCTACATATAAAATATAAAATGCAAGCCGCCCTCTGTATTTCAATAGTAGTTTTAAAGCTTTTGTACTTTTATTTGTCATTGTGAATTTATAGCTTTTAATATTGTGACTGATCATAAAATTTAAACTTTAACTGACGAAATGCAACACTGTAAGATATATTTAATACTACTAAATTACGCAACTGTAAAATACTAATTAAACCATTTGATATTAGAGGCTTCTCATGAGTTGTACCTAAATAGAGTGAATCTCAAATTTAATCACTTTGCAATCGGCATTTGAACCACTTGTCGTATCGTCCATTCTTGTAAAATACATTTTCGGCAGCTACAATGGTTTCCATTGTTGAACAAGCAAAGATTCAATAAGGTATTTTGTTAAAACAACTAGCCTTAAGACCATGGAACACCAATTCCTTATACCTGGAAACGAAGCCGCAGACTCCGTTGCCAAAAGTATTCCTCAGAGATTCCCTGCCTATACTTTTATTCCATCTACTAAAAAAAATATTATAAAAGCTGCTAATCATCTAATTGACACCGAAACCGAAAAACTTTGGGCGGAATACAGTCATATTTACAAAGAAATCAATCCCAACAGAAAACCACTGTTGTTGCCGTCAACCACGAATATTCATCAAAATAAATGCTATACACGATTGAGATTATCGCATAGCTGCTTAACGCATTCACACCTTTTCAAGAAAGAATCACCAGCAATAAGTAGTTATTGCAGAATTTCCCCCTTATCGACCCATCATCTAATCGTCGAATGCTCAGCCCTTCATAACCTTCGATCAAGGTGCTTTTCACCTGTCAATGCATTGGAAGCACTGAAAAATCCATCACACCAGAATATCACCAACACCTACAATTTCCTCAGTCTTTTAAATCTCCATTATAAAATCTAGTTTTTTATATATATTATGATTGTGTATATTAAAGCCTAATTTAATCTACTTAACTTAAGTCTACTTAAAGCCGATAGCCGTAGTCGCTAGTGCTTTTAGCTATAAGTTTATTATAATTTTTAATTGTAATAAATATTTAAATAAATAAAAAAAAAAAATAAAAACCAATTCCAAAACTAACTTTAAGGGTTTTATAATAAACAAAGCAATGTTTAAATAATTAACTAAAATTATTACATGTTTTTTTAATAAAATCCTACATGTATTATTTGCCGGAAATTCCCGGGAATGATAAATTTTCATTCCCGATTTTCCGGGAATGAAAAAAAAAATCGGTAATTCCCATATTCTAATAATAACGTTATTCTCTCCTGAGCATAAGTGAGTCGGTCTTTGTTGTTACTATGTGTGAGGGCATCATCGATTGCCTAGATATCTACGACAGATTAATGAGTTGAATTAGAATAGATACATAGAAATAGCGATAATTCGTGCTTCAATAATTCGCAATTCTCGATAACAATGTACAACAAAATCTAACTTTTTTTTAAATTACAAGAAAGCCCGCACAGATTATGAAAGATGACCGAAAAAAAGAAGACACGTGTATCCGTGTTTTGAAAGTTAACGTCGGGAAGTAACCTAAATAGGCGTGGTAAGTTCCGCCCATTTCTACAGGTTTTGAAATATTCGACATCAGATACCTTGGAATCCTTGCATTTTAGGTATAAAGTGTCTTTGGCAATATTACTGACAACAATGCGGGGTATATTTTTGTGAAAAAAATTAACCCTCATGCGAGTCACTAAAGGGATCTTTTTGGCCCCTTTTTCAAAAATGTTTAAATACTCCTTTGAAATGTGATCGTGTCAGATCAAAATATTCTACAAAATTATTTGTCATAAAATTTTACTATAGGTCCCCGAATACACCAAAACTCTAAATCGTACCTAAACGCCAGGAATCTGCCAAAAGTAAAATCACGTTTTAGGGTTAATGTTGTACTTTATCTGAGTTTACCAAAAAAACACCCAAATATTTTTGAATACATTTGTTTTGTTCTTTTTTCGATTTGATGCATGAAAGTAACATGAAATTTAGTTCTAGACGAAAGGTGTTAAAAGAAGAAATATTCTACACAAAATTTCATTGTAAGTCCCAGAACAAACTAGATATCTAAGTAAAATACTTTGTTAAGAAAATGACGTTACAAAATTAGATATTATAGATATTTGTTAAACTTTAAGACTCTTAATTAAAATTTATTCCATACTGAGTCAAAATCTCCATAAATACCGCACTTTTGGGGGATTATGTCAAAAGAAGAAATATTCCAAATCAAATTTCATTATGAGTCTCTGCACAAAAGAAATTTGTAGCTATAATATTTAACATCTCCTAAAGCTTTCGCTTTTTATATATGATTTAGGACAATATTCTACTGTTTTTATTACCATTTTCGTTATCTGCGGTCACAAAATATATTTTATTGATGTTTTTGATAATAAATTCTTTCAGAGTATTATGTGTGCTCGATACAAACTGTTTTTGAAATATCTATGGTGAATATATATATATATATATATATATATATATATACTAGCAAAATGGCCGCTACTTCGTATGCGGAAAGGATATAAAAAAACAAATAAACAATTTATAATATGGAAATGACAAGCACTGAAAATTTGGTCGCACTAATACCAATTTTAATCAATATTTATTTTTATCTTAGTACTGTACGTACCCCTTAAGTTCGTTTTTAAAAAAGATCAGCCGTATCTCACCCTTACACATTAACAGCGAGATCAACGTTGCACACCAATACACACCCTAACTCCAAAAAATAAAAATTCCAGCACTGTCCCTACACCCAAAAACAAATTGAGTACCATTAAGTAATTTTCGTATACTTATGGTACGTATTTCGACGACATATCTCAGCCATACACGGACATTAATACAAAATAATTACAGTAAATTCCATAATAATTACAGTAATTCCAAATCTCAAGATTCCAGCTGTATCCGTTCGTCCAATTCCAAATTGTACCAAACTTAGTATCAAGTCGAACTCTTCGTACCCATAAGTAAGATTTTCCAAAACTACCTCAATCCTTCACTTTAGTAGTAATCTTACTTCCAAATTTCAGGATTCAAACTCTATCCGTTAAACCAAATTAAAATTGTACTAAATTTAGAACAATTTAGAATTTCCGTACCAATTTTCAAAACTTCCTCAACGCAACAGGGCTACAATAATCATACTTTCAAATTGCAGGATTCCACCGCTATCCGTTCACCTACATACAAATTGTACTAAATTTAGTACCATTTAGTGCTTTTCGTAACCATAAGTTTGCTTTTTCAAAACAACCTGAATCCTACTCTTCGACTGTAATCGTAATTCCAAATTTCAGGATTCCAGCTCTATTAATTCACCCGAATCCAAATTGTATCAAATTTAGTACCATTTCTTTCCCAAACAAAAATTTCAGGATTCCAGCTCTACCCGTTCACCCAAATCCACATTGTGCCATATTTAGTACCATTTAGTACTTCTCGTACCCACACGTACGACATTTCAAAATTTTCTCAATACTACACTCCTACAGTAATCTTAATTCCTAATTCCAACACTATCCGTTTACTAAAATTCAAATTGTACCAAATTTAGTGCTTTCTGTACCCATAAGTACGAATTTTCAAAACTACCTCAATTCTACTGTCCGACAGTAATCTTTCAGATTTCTAGCTCTTCGCGTTTGCCTAATACAATGGATTCCATATTTAGTACACTTTAGCACTTTTCGTACCTTTCTACGACGAATTTCCAAAAACCCCTTTACACAAAAACAAATTGTACCAAATTGTACCATTTGGTATATTTCGTACCCATAAGTACGAATTTCAAAAACTACTTCCATCTCAATCCTATACTCCAACAGCAGTCTGACCAAATTCCAGGATTCCAGCTCTATCCGTTCCCCCAAATCCAAATTGTACCACAGGTAGTACCACTTAGTACTTTTCGTACCCTTACTACCTCAGCCCAACACTCCAATAGTAATCCTAATTTCAAATTTCAGGACTCAAACACTATCCGTCACCCAAATCCAAATTCTACCTCTATAGCCTACCGCGAACGTGTTGCAAATTCTAACTCTTTCCGTTTACAAAAATTCATACTTTAAATTAAAATAAATAAAATTAAAATACTTAAAATTCAGGATTCCAGTTCTATCCGTTCACCCAAATCGAAATTGTAATAAATTTAGTACCATTTAGTACTTTTCGTACACATAAATACGAATTTCCAAAATTTCCCCAATCCTATGATCCAACAGTAATCTCAATTTCAAATTTCAGGATTCCAGCTCTGTCCGTTCACTCGAATCCCTATTGTACCAAATTTAGTGCTTTTCGAACACATAAGTACGAATTTCCAAAACCACCCTCATATCTCAGTCCTACACTTCACAGTAATCTTAATTCCAAATTTCAGGTTTCCAGCTACATACATACGTTCACCCAAATCCAAATTGTACTAAATTTAGTACCATTTAGTACTTTTCGTACCCATAAGTACGAATTTTCAAAACTACCTCAATTCTACACCCCACCAGTAATCTCAATTCCAAATTTCGAGATTCCAACTATATCCGTTCACCCAAATCTCCATTGTCCATTTAGTACTTTTCATTCACATAAGTAAGAATTTCCAAAACTTCCCCAGTCCTACACTCCAACAGTAATATCAATTCCAAATTTCAGGAATCCAGCTCTATCCGTTCACTCAAATCCAAATTGTACTAAATTTAGTACCAATTATTACTTTTCGTACACTCAAGTTTCCAAAAACCCTTTGGTGCATCTTTCTTACTCTTCATCAGTGATCCTCAGTCCAAATTTGAGGAATCAAGCCCTATCCGTTCACCCAAATCGAAACTGTACCAAATTTAGTGCTATTTAGTATTTTTCGTACCCTATGTACGAATTTCCAAAACTTCCACAATATTAAACTCCACCAGTAATCTCAGTTCCAAATTTAGAGATTCCAGCGCTATCCGTTCATCCAAATCCCCATTATACAAAATTTAGTTCCATTTAGTACTTTCCGTACACATAAGTACTAATTTCCAAAACCACCCTCATATCTCAATCCTACACTTCAACAGTAATATTATATTAATTCCAAATTTCAGGTTTCCAGCTCTATCCGTTCATTCAAATCCAAATTGTACTAAATTTAGTACCATTTAGTACTTTTCGTACCCATAAGTACGAATTTTCAAAACTACCTCAATCCTACACCCCACCAGTAATCTCAATTCCAAATTTCGAGATTCCAGCTATTATCCGTTCACTCAAATCCCCATTGTATCAAATTTAGTACCATTTAGTACTTTTCATACACATAAGTACGAATTTCCAAAAGTTCTTCAATCCTACACTCCAACAGTAATCTCAATTCCACATATCAGGATTCCAGCTCTATCCGTTCACCCAAATCCCTATTGTACCAAATTTAGTACTATTTAGTACTTTTCGTACACATAAGCACGAATTTCCAAAACTACCCTCATATCTCAATCCTACACTACAACAGTAACCTTAATTCCAAATTTCAGGTTTCCAGCTCTTTACGTTCACCCAAATCTAAATTGTACTAAATTTAGTACCATTTAGTACTTTTCGTACACATGATTGGTAATTTTCCAAAACATTTTCCTTTTAGAAGCACCACTTCCCAACCTTGATTTCCATACCAAATTCCTATATTCCTATATTCCTGGGGCCTATTATTGATTTCATTAATTATTTAGCGATTTCTTCAAATTACAGATTTTGAAATTGAAAATTGAATAGTTATGACTGTACACCTCCATATACGATAAAATTCTTAATTGCAAATAAATCGTGGTAATATGCATAATTCTATTGCACTTTCATCGATTTGCAAACATTTAGTTATTACCAAAAAGTCAGGTCCATACAGTTTTTAGTTGTTGTTATTTTTGGCCGATTTCTGAATTTATTCCCCTAATGTTGTCTTCAACAGCAACTCATTTGTTCATTTGCGTAATTGATGTTTATACACCATTATCACCAACTGCGACATCTGTTGCAATGGAAGATAACAAATGTCTTGTCTTTCTATTATTTAGTGGTTTACGATAAAATAAGTGCGTCTAGAAGTAAACTACAAAATTTGAAATTATGTGTGATCTCTTACGATATCAAGAAGTTATAGCATTGTTAATTTTACACATGTCTTGCAGAGGGCCAACTAAGTAAATAAGTACGTAATAGTAATGAAAAATAAGGATTTTTGTTGTTGTTATTTTTTGTGGTTCCAGGACGAATTTTCTAAAACCCGGCCTTATCTCGCACATTTGCATCAACAGTGACCCACTGGTAAAATTTCAAGCTCCTAGCTTTAGCCGTTTTGGCTGGGCGTTGATGATGAGTCAGTCAGTCAGTCAATCACTTATCACCAAGCTCATTTATATATATAATAAGATATATATATATATATATATATATATATATATATATATATATATATATATATATAGGGAAAATATTGATAACTCAGATCGGATCCTGATATTGTATGTGAAAATGTGGGGATAGTCTACGGCTATTGTCCAGTGAATATATATCTGACATACGAGTCCTAACATCCATGGTTTTGGCATGGTCCTAAATCCTCTAATGATGGCAGCTAATCCTGCTCTGATAAAATTGACTGAAATTGGCAGATAACGAAAATGGTAATAAAAACGGTAGAATATTGTCCTAAATCATATATAAAAAGCGAAAGCTTTTGGAGATGTTAAATATTACAGCTACAAATTTCTTTTGTGCAGAGATTCATAATGAAATTTGATTTGGAATATTTCTTCTTTTGACATAATACCCCAAAAGTGCGGTATTTATGGAGATTTTGACTCAGTATGGAATAAATTTTAATTAAGAGTCTAAAAGTTTAACAAATAATTTCTACCTATAATATCTAATTTTGTAACGTAATTTTCTTAACAAAGTATTTTACTTAGATATCTAGTTTGTTCTGGGACAATAAAATTTTGTGTAGAATATTTCTTCTTTTAACACCTTTCGTCTAGAACTAAATTTCGTGTTACTTTCATGCATCAAATCGAAAAAAGAACAAAACAAATGTATTCAAAAATATTTGGGTGTTTTGTTGGCAAACTTGATGTACATATATGGTAAATAACAAAAATGTTTTGCAATCGATGAATCCGAGTTTCACCCTTTCAGAATTCGCGAACTGTTAACATATTCTATAAAGTATGACTACTGTTTAAGTAAGAATTAATATATTTCAGTTAAATTTGCATTGTTTGGAAATGCACGCTTTTTGCACTATTTTCATTGTGTTTAATTTGCATACTCGTTAGAAAACGGCCTACTCCCTTTTTGTTACAACATTGATATGTCATATAGGAGTTTTCTAACGAGTGTTGTTTTTGCGCCTACGCGACCTTTCGGCATTATTATTGACACTTCGTTTTTCGATCGCCACTCGTAACACAGGTAATCTGTTCTTCCTATTTTCCCTTTTTTAATTTATTTATTATTTACTCAATAAAGCTTCTGCTTTTATTATTTGAAAACTAAAACGTTCGTGTTTTTATTTATCTCTTTTTCGAAACGCAATTTCGGCGCCTTTACATTTTGGTCCACTCGAGCCGGATACGAGCATTTGGATTGTTTTGGTTTTTGTTCTAATTGGTTTTCGTTTTTATTTCGCAGCAGCATCAAAACATCATCATCAACATCATAAACATCTTAATCATCCTCATTAACATCTCATCTCATCAAAATATAAACAAACAGGTGAGTGCAGTGTTTCTTTATTGTGAGCTCGCGTTGTGGAAAAAATAATAACAAAAAATATATAAACAAAAAATATCCATCGTCCAAAAAATATTTTCGTTTATTTACAACAACAATACATACGGCCGCTTTACAACGCGTCGCGTATTCCCTTTTTGTCTTTTCTGATTTTTTCGGTGTTAATTATTGAACAGTGAAAACACACAAAAATTAATTTTTGTTGCAAAATTTATTGTGGAAAAAGTGCAAAAAAAATTGTCAAAAACAGTGTATTTTTCATTAGTGAATGGTGGTGATTATTAATAAAATTTAATTAACAGTCGTGTTAAATTTCGATAATTTTATTAATAAAATAATTCATTTATTTGTTGTGAATTAATTACTTTATTATTTCCATCGTGTCACCACTGTGTTCTTGTGCCTAACAAAAGGAAAAAACCACCGAAAAATACACAAAACTATTCCTTTAATATTCGCAGTATTCCCTGTTCAATAATACACAATAATATAAACATACATACGCTAGTGACATACTTACATCGTCGTCGGTCTGTTGCTTGTTATATACACACATCACTTACATACATACCATTGCTTTAGGCAGCCTAGTGAAAATAATTTTTTTCGTTTCTCTTTTGTTTGCGTGTACGCTACACACATCGGGTCGGTCGATTGGGGCTGGTTTACACGTTGGGTACAAAAGAGAAAATTGTTTGCATATTAAACTGCAGTGTGTGTATATATAAAAATAAATACATTTTTGGACATTTTCGTTTATCGTGCACCTTACAGTCCGCATTTACGATAATATTAATCGGTTTGGAAAAAATTATTATTTTATTGTAATTGGACATAAAAATAGTAATTTTTTGCCGTTTTTAATATTTTTGGTATCGTAAAAAATATTTCAAGCTTATTTATTGAATATTTTGACATAAATATTATATATTTATAAATTATTTTTTGAATCTTTTCGAAATATTTTTGCTTTGTCGTTATTTTATACACTTTTTGAACATTTTTCGAAATTATTAAAGGGAAAAAGTTGGTTTTTCGTTTGTTATCGAACATTTTCGGCGATTTTTGTCGATTTTTCGTAAATTTTGCTATTTTCGTGGTTTTTTTTGTGAAAAATCTTGGAAATTCTTGTTGGTTTTGGAAAGAAATTTGATCTTTTCGCAAGAATTTAAACCTTTTTCGATTATCTGAGTTGAAAAATTTTCGCTTTTATCGTTTTTTGTCGTATTTTCTGCTTGAAAACCTTGGGTTTTGATTTTTTTCGTAATTTTTGAAGTTTTCGTGCGGTTTTAAAGAAAATCTTTGCAAGATGCCTTTCACTCCTCTCAATGATTTTACCCGAGTTTCGGATAATTTTGAAATATTTTGTGTTAAAATTAAAGACGCGAAGGAAGAAGACTTAGACTTCTTTATCTTAGAAATTAAAAGTACCGAGTTAGTTAAAAATTGGTCCAAGGTGGAAAGTTCCTTTGATAACTGTTTAGAGTATCTGAAATCGGCTGAGGATACTACTGCGGAAGACATTGGTGTTGTCGATGGAAAATACGCGGTAGTTTACGAAATTTTTATGGAATGTCAGGCCATTATCAATAAATATTTAAATAAATTTCGGCGGTCTCGAAAATCGTCCTTGAGCTCATATAGCAGCTCAGTGGTTTCGTTAAATCAGGATCTTTCCGATATTCCTAAGGATGGACAGGGTTTGTCTGCCACTCCAAGGGAAGCCCCGAGAAACGATCCCGGTTTAAATAACACGAATTCGTCTACTCACACTGTTCGAAGTGTGGGTATTCAGGCTTCTAGCTCCCCAATATCAGGTATTGGGAATTCTAGGGATAGCTCGAATTTTGCTATTGACCCGCCAAATTTAGACATTGTCCATAATTTAGCTTTGCCTCCATGCGATATTCCCATTTTCGAAGGTGATTTTCTCTCGTGGCCTACTTTTAGAGACTTATTTAGCACGGTCTATATTACAAATTCTAGATTGTCGGATATTGAGCGTCTTTGTCATTTGACGCAAAAAACTAGTGGGGAAGCTCGTGAAATTGTTTCTAAATTCCCTTTGACTCACCGTAGCTTCAGTCTAGCATGGAATGCTTTGAAATCGACTTATGACAATCCTCGTTTGTTAATTCATAGTCAGTTCAAAGTATTATTTTCGCTTCCGGTACTTGAAATCGAGACGTGTTCGGGTCTCAAACAAATCCAGCGTGGTATTAATGGTTGTTTGTCTGCAATGTCCATTTACGACGTTAGTACGGAAAATTGGGATCCGTTCTTAGTTTTTATTTGTCTTCAAAGGCTCCCAAAATTAACGCAAACTTTGTGGGAGCAAAGTGTTCAAGATAAATCGTCTATTTCGTTGTGGAAAGATCTCGACAGTTTTCTAACTGAGCGAATTCAGACGCTCATGTGTCTTCACGACATGAGAGGAAATGATTCAGTTAAAAAGTCTAATGTGAAAAAACTTCAAACACACATGGTTAATACTAATTCATCTCGTTCTCCACAAACCTCACGGAAAAATGATTGCATCCTGTGTCCTCAACAGTTCCACTTGCTTTTTGAATGTCCTCGATTCAAAAATATGTCTGTCTCGGCCAGGTTTTCCACTGTGAAACGTCGTAGATTGTGTGTGAATTGTTTGCGTACGGGGCATGAAGTAAAAACTTGCAGTAGTCATCGTCGGTGTTCGAAATGTAATCGAAGTCATCACACCTTGCTACATCGTAGCGACTCGTCGCCAAAAAGTTCGACCTCAAGTGTCTCCTCTGTCAGTAGGAACACCTCTACTCCTTCCTACACTCAACTCGTTGACCCTCCTCGTCCATCCACAACTTCGGCATCTGTAGCTCGTCCTTCCAACCCTCCACCTCTCGATCCTTCTCGTCCATCCACATCCTCGGCATCTGTAGCTCGTCAGGTCTTTCATACCTCACAGAATAAGTCGGTTCTGTTGGGGACAGCGATGGTCAACATAATGCATTGTGGCATTTCGTACCCAGCTAGGGCTTTAATAGACCCCGCCTCTGAATCCTCTTTTTTAACAGAGCGATTGCAGAATAGGTTGAAACTTCCCGTATGTTCAACGAATGCGGTTATTTCGGGTGTGAATTGTGCAATTTCGGCAAATTCACAAAAAGTTTGTGCCATAAAAATTGGAAGCCCTTGCGATCCTTCGGTAGTATTAGAAACTCGTGCTTTGGTATTGCCGTCAATTTCTGGAAATTTGCCATCGTTTACTGTTTCATCTGACTTTAGAGCTCAAATGCCAAGTATTCGTCTGGCAGATGCTAATTTGTTCGATTCACGTCCTGTGGATCTTTTGTTGGGTGCAGACTTGTATCCAAAAATCTTGTTAGATGGTTGTCAGTCAATTTTGTCGGGAACTTTGCTCGCCCAAAATTCTGTGTTTGGATGGATAGTCACTGGACCGATCCCATCGTCGAGAATTCAAAATTGATCAAAGTATTTGGACGACCATCTCTTGTCCGCTACTTATTCGGAGTGGCGTAATTTCGCAGATTCTTATAAAAATTGAGTCTCCACATGTGTTCGTGCATTTGTTTCGTGATATCGCTCCTTAAAATCAGTTTCACTCCTGCGGCTAGAGTCTTGCAAGTTTAGCGTCTAAACTTTTGAAAATCATTGTTAAGGAAATCGACTTAGAATGTCGTTGTTGAACGTATTCTACAACTGTGTTGTCGTGGCCTAGTTGGCTCCTTCTCTTCTTCTCTTGAACTAGATTCGTGGCGAATCGATTCCCTTTGGTCGCATGGGCCGATATGGCGCAGTCTAGACAAGTCGGATTGGTCTATTCGAGATCTCGCTCCGCTTGGGTTTAAAATTGAAATGCTTCCTGTTCATTGTCACTAATCATACTTTTCGACTGGGTTAGAATAGGTGCTAAAAAAGTTTCGTCACTCCGGAAAGCACGTCGGGGTTGTCCCCACTCGATATTTTCGGACAATGGTACGAATTTTGTGGGTGCTTCTCGCGAGCTACGTCGAAATTTTCGAGATTTCATTCGGGATAGTTGTGATTCGGTTTCTTCTACATTCGCAGCTCAGGGCCTTTCATGGCATTTCATTCCAGCTGGTGCTCCACATATGGGTGGACTCTGGGAAGCTGGAGTGAAAAGTTTTAAGCAGCACTTTCGAAAACAGGTTCGAAACGTTCGGCTTACCTTTGAAGAATTGGCCACTGTATTGGCAAGAATAGAGGCTTGTTTGAATTCGCGTCCTCTCTGTCCGATGTCGGATAGTCCTGATGAACTGATAGCATTGACACCAGGTCATTTTTTAATAGGCGCGCCTTTACTTGCTCCTCCTGAGCCTGTCGTAGTGAACGAACCGTTATCGCTCGTGAATCGGTTTCGAAAAGTTCAAGCTCTTGCTCATTTGTTTTGTATTAGATGGAAGGAGGAGTATTTGAAAACTCTGCACAAGCGGTATAAGTGGAAATATCCCGAACGGGAAATTGAGAAAGACGATCTCGTTGTCATTCGTCAAGAGCAGCTTCCTCCGACGTCATGGAAGTTGGGTCGAGTAGAAAATGTTTACCCGGGTGTTGACGGCCACGTTCGTGTCGTGGATGTTCGTACGTCAAATGGCGTTGTAAAGCGGCCCATATTTAAGTTGGTCACTCTGACCGACCAATCCTCGAACTTCGAGTAACTTTTAATTTTTTCCGCAGTAAAATGGACGCTTCAAATATGTTCGGCATCGATCTCGTTATGCAGATTGATAATCATTTGGAAAAGGCAGATAAAAAGAAGCGGACTACCTCGGAGGTAGTTGAAGAGTTGGTGAAGCCGATATCCGCCGTTAAGCTCACCGAATCCGAAACGGAATCCGTTACTGCGGATCCGATATCAATGGCAACAATTCCCGAATCCGTCACTGCGGGTTCTATTGGGGTATCATCGAAATCCGTCACTGCGGATTTAAACAAACAAAAGTCGACATCTGAATCCGTCACTGCGGGTTCTTCCGTTCCCAATTCGCGCGCGGTGAATACAGATCGTGAGCCCGAATCCATCACTGTGGGTTCAGCTGTGGCCTCCCATGTTCGCACTGTAGAAAGAGAGCGTACGTCCGTAACTGCGGGCGATTCGTACACGCCTCATAGATATAGCTGTCGGGTATGTCAGCGTCGGCACTCGTTGAGCGCTTGTAAAGAGTTTTTGGCGATGTCTCTTGATTCGCGTCTTAATGTACTAGCTAAACATCGGGACTGCACTCGTTGCTTGGGTAAGTGGCACCAAGCAACATATTGTCATAGCAATAAAGTGTGCTATAAATGCGGCGGTAGTCATCATGTCTTGTTACATGATGATAGGAATGATTTTGGCCCAGGGTCTAAGGCATTGTTCCGTCCGCGTCCTAGTTCAAGGTCCAGTCCGTATCCAAAGTCTGCATCCCGTCCGAGTTTAAATTTGGAATCTCGTTCGTCCGAGGTTTCCAGAGCGATTTGCCCTCCATATCATAGTACGCTGGGGGTCTTGTCTCTGCAAACGGTTGCGACTTTGTCGCCAAGCCTTATCGCTCAGCTAACTTGTGTGGCACAACCCTTTCCAGTACGTGCCGTGCTTGATCCCTGCTCTACCCAGAGTACAATATGTTCATCCATGGTGGACCATTTAAAGTTTCCGACGTCCAACCTAGATGGTTTCAGGCTTTGCCGGGTCACGATAGCTTCCGTCTATGACCCTACACAATCTATATCGTTTGTGGCACGAGTGGCTGATATGAGTCACGTGTACACTCCAAAGGAAGCGGTGCCTGAAAGATTGAAAGAAGCGTTCCTTGGGCTCCCCTTGGCGGACCCACACTTTTTTCGGCCTAGTCGCGTTGCTCTGGTGCTTGGTCCAGATGTTTACGCTAAAGTGGTGACTCACCGAGTGCAGGCGTTACCGGGGTTACCTATAGCACAGTACACCATATTTGGTTGGGTGTTATCTGGCGCGTGCTATACGTAGTCCAGGTTCATGTACATACATATGTTATTCATAAGAATTGAATTATGAAAAAATGAATTGAAATAAAAATGAAATTGCTCACAAACACTGCACCACCTATTCTATTGTATATAATTAATTGCTATTGTAAATACTTATTATCGATCTGTGTTACAACATTAATAATGTTGCAAGGTCGGCGCCAATGTTTAAGTAAGAATTAATATATTTCAGTTAAATTTGCATTGTTTGGAAATGCACGCTTTTTGCACTATTTTCATTGTGTTTAATTTGCATACTCGTTAGAAAACGGCCTACTCCCTTTTTGTTACAACATTGATATGTCATATAGGAGTTTTCTAACGAGTGTTGTTTTTGCGCCTACGCGACCTTTCGGCATTATTATTGACACTTCGTTTTTCGATCGCCACTCGTAACACAGGTAATCTGTTCTTCCTATTTTCCCTTTTTTAATTTATTTATTATTTACTCAATAAAGCTTCTGCTTTTATTATTTGAAAACTAAAACGTTCGTGTTTTTATTTATCTCTTTTTCGAAACGCAATTTCGGCGCCTTTACAACTACAATTCTTTAAAGTGAAGTGTTTTAGGAGGGATCCCATAATGTCGACCATTAACATTAATTTTCGTGGAAGCTGTGTTGGCATCAATGTAGAAAAATGGGTAAAAATGGGTTGAAGCCAACAAGTTTTTTATGCTCCCTTCCGATTTCTGGCTTAACCTTACATTTTATAGACATATGCCCAAAGAAAGACTCACAGAATACTTCATGGGCAATATGATACTAGTGTATCATTTTTCGATATATCCACTGCATCCACCTAAAACTGATGCTGACATTTTGAAGCCGGAATTTCGGGGTTTTTTTTGAATTTTTAATAATTCGGACGCGCTACAAGATAATATTCAAAACTCATAATAGGATTATAGAACTCGTGATTTTACGTCGTTTAATGTACATATCATGAGTGTGCTTCGTACAGCATCCTAGTAATTGTAGTCTAAAGGCCAATATTTGATGCGTGGATTTAAAAAAAAAAACCTATTTTTTGCGTTTAAAATTTACAAGTGCCGCGATCGAATCCATCCACTAAAACCGCGGATATAGGTACTTTGGAAATACGAAAATCGGCAAAAATGTATTTTGACAAATCGGCGTATTAAACCGCGATTTTCTTTAACATTTTTTACATAAATGGAATCCTTTATACGCGATTATAATATGTGCGAAAACGCGTGTCATAAATTAGAGAGATTCGCGAGTAATATGGTTTTTTTTACCAAAAATAGAATGTGCAGGCACATCCGCGGTTCTTGAAGGATCTATTTGAAATATGTGTATATGGTAAATAACAAAAATGTTTTGCAATCGATGAATCCGAGTTTCACCCTTTCAGAATTCGCGAACTGTTAACATATTCTATAAAGTATGACAATTCTTTAAAATGAAGTGTTTTAGGAGGGATCCCATAATGTCGAGCATTAACTTTAATTTTCGTGGAAGCTGTGTTGGCATCAATGTAGAAAAATGGGTAAAAATGGGTTGAAGCCAACAAGTTTTTTCAAGTTCCCATGCGATTTCTGGCTTAACCTTACATTTTATAGACCTATTCCCAAAGAATGAATCACAGAATACTCCATGGGCAATAAGATAGCTGTGTATGATTTTTCGATATATCCACTACATCCACCTAAAATTGATGCTGACATTTTGAAACCGGAATTTCGGAGTTTTTTGAATTTTTTTAATAATCCGGACGCGCAAGATGATAATATTCCAAACTCATACCACGATTATAGAACTCGTGATTTTACGTCGTTTAGTGCATATCTCATGAGTGTGCTCCTTACAGCATCCTAGTAATTGGAGTCGAAAGGCCAAAATTTCATGCGTGAATTTTCTTACAAAACATATTTTTTGCGTGTAAAATTTACAACTGTCATTCAATTTCCTTTGAAACCCGCGTTAATTTAGTTTTTTTACGCGATGGTTCTAATGAAGCCTTCCGCGATCGAATTCATCTACTAAAACCGCGGATATAGATACCTTGAAAATCGGAAAATCAGCAAAAATATATTTTGACAAATCCGCGTACTATACCGCGATTTTCTTTAAAAATTTTTACATAAATGGAATCCTTTACTCGCAATTATAATATTTGCGAAAACACGTGTTATAAAAAAACAGAGATACGCGAGTAATATGGGTATTTCGCTAAAAATTTAATGTGGAGGCACATCCGCGGTTTTTGAAGAATCTATTTGAAATAGGTGTATATTGACGTATTTTTGATGGGCGCTGATGAAACCGGATGCGCATCAAAATCGTATGCACATTGCGCGACTTTTACCAACTTTAAAGTTTTTTGCAGTGCATGATGCAACTGGCGGCACACAATGGCCGCTGAGTGAAACATCAAAATATGCATAAATATTGAAAGAGATTGATTCGATTTATCCAAAATCGGATGCGCATCAACCGACTTTAACTAAATCGCGAGTTACAGGCTTTTTAATTTTCATATCTTTTAAATGATAGTAAATTCAATATTACTCTTAATTTCCTATCCTTATAAGTAATCACAGTAAGCAGTTAAGCTTTCACGATGGTAAACCATATATTTTGAATAAGTTTTAGCAGAATACTTTAATTTATGTATAAGATTTTAGCGAAATAGTTGCATAACTCTCAAATATTTTCCGCTGTAGTACCACATCATTGGTTTCATTAATAAATCCATGGCAATACCTCTAAAAGAAACATAAACAAAATACAAACTATTTTTAATTCAGCTTTAAGAATGTGTCTTGGTGCACACCGGACAACAAAAATTGCAATATGCTTTTTGAAGCGAACTTATCCACCATAGAAAATTACAAAACAATCCTTATAAATTATGGTTCGCCTTTACTACAACTTTTAAACAAAGTAAACAAAACAAATATTTTGAAATCAACGGACTCAGTCTTAAATCGCATAGTATCCATTTGTGAGGAATGGAATATTCCTTATAATAAAAAGTCAAATATAACTTTCCAACCATATTGGAAATTCGACCCACTTCTTATTGATACCTCTTTAAGAAGGTACAATAGGGATCATACCATCAATGAAGTATACCAAAACGAATTACAAATTATAATATGCAATTTATAAAGCCAATGTTTATAGTTTTGGTTTCACATTTTTTTACGCGTTGTCTAGTTTCTGTACGTATTTTTAATATAGTTTTTAGAGGTTTATACGGACTCTGAGTTAGTATAATTTGAATTTATTGTCAGATTTTTTTAATTTTTTTGATTTTCCGCGAAAATAAAAACACATTTTGGAAATTTTGGTGCATCTACGGATGGATATCAAATGCTGTTACTGATATATGCTTACATTTTCTCAATACAAAAAATAAGAAATTTTAAAATATTTTTTCTTTATAAGAGGATAAAAACCGATATAACTTTTGCGCGTATCGGCCAATTTCGTGAACGCGAGTAGATTTGAAAACAGATTTTTTCCTTTAACTCTATACCAAAAATCGTAGATGCGCTCACGAAAAAATTTTTTAATTTTTTCAAATGGTATTGCAAAGGAATTTTGTTATTTGCCATATATTTTCTTTATATATATTACAAATACATATTTCATTAACCGGCTACTTATATTGAAACTTGATGGAGATTTTTTTGTCTTTGACGTCTTCTATCTAGAATGAAGTTTTGTGGGACAAAACTTAATAAACTCAGATAAAGTACAACATTAACCCTAAAACGTGATTTTACTTTTGGCAGATTCCTGGCGTTTAGGTACGACTTAGAGTTTTGGTGTATTCGGGGACCTATAGTAAAATTTTATGACAAATAATTTTGTAGAATATTTTGATCTGATACGATCACATTTCAAAGGAGTATTTAAACATTTTTGAAAAAGGGGCCAAAAAGATCCCTTTAGTGACTCGCAAGAGGGTTAATTTTTTCACAAAAATATACCCCGCATTGTGGTCAGTAATATTGCCAAAGACACTTTATACCTAAAATGCAAGGATTCCAAGGAATCTGATGTCGAATATTTCAAAACCTGTAGAAATGGGCGGAACTTACCACGCCTCTTTAGGTTACTTCCCGACGTAAACTTTCAAACGCCGATAATTCTGGCCGAATTATCTTGTAATTATTTTTTGTGTTGTACAGTGTAGTTTGTACATACATTTTATTTAGTCCCCACGATTTTTCTGGAATTCGAAGTCCGTATAACCTCGCATATTTCTTTACTTTTAGTTGGCCACGTCAATGAATAAGTACAATCCGAATGATATTCATCACAAGACCTAACATTTCACTTTTTTTGAAGCCAGAACAACAAAGTTCTAGTATACATTTTTGAAGTATATTAATTTGCGAAGATCATTTCAATTTGTTGTTTTCTCAAAAATGATTGCATGCAATAGTAAAAACTGTGCCATATATAAGTGACAAATCGGGTATATTGGAAGTCAGTAATAAGCGTTGTATGGTTCATACTCTAAATGTTGTCTATTTAAACCAGAAACCATAAATATAAATTTTTATTGTGATCCGTTAACGTTAACCCGTGCCACCTGACCGATCTTTATTTACATTGTACTTTGAATGGAGTCGAAAGTCGATTTTTCAATTGCTCTAAATGTCGCAATTATTGTCCAATCGATGATAAAAATTTTTAAGTTCGATTTTGTATGGTAAAAGCGAATCCTACATAAATGTATGGAAATCGGGTCAGATTTCGACATTGATATAATATGTATATTTGGCCAATTATAGGTAATTGGGCCCTACAAAATAGCTAATATTAAAATACGAGTCAATTTTTCCAAATTTTTGTAGAATTATTATTTTTTTTTTTTGCCACAACAATGAACTAGAAAATGTTTGTCATCGATGCGACAATAATTGCGACATTAAGGCCAACTTCGTGAAAATATCATGTTAATGGTGCAATTGCAAAGCCTTGTACATAAAAGTACAGCCGTGTAAAATTTCTTTATAAATGGATTTGTTAAACCTTGTTTAACAAATTAGTATAAGCACCTGAATTTATACATGAACTTTAGCTTCTGAATTTGAGCCGCTCAGTGCACACTTCGACTAACTCCACTTTTTGAAAAATTTGAGATTTTAGTGTCAAAGCCTTTGATATAGCCATATCTATGTATGATTATAATATCTTTCCTGAATAATAAAGATGAGCACCTTTAAATAACAAGTTTTTATTGACCACTGAATAATATGCAATTTTTTTCAGTGCACACTTCGATTAACTCCACATTCAAACGTACATTTTTACATGCAATGCTCTTTCGGCTTTTGTTGAAACCATAGATGGCCTTTAGGAAATTATGACGTATATGACATACATTTTTGACGTATATTACATACGTCGGAAACGTCGTAAACCTAGCCATGAAGAATGCCGCTAACATAATCTAACATGAATTAATTATAAATATTGTTTTATAACCAAACTGCCGACATTAATTTTTATGTAAAACCTGTAATATATGTGTATAAAACTAAGTGTTTCGTTAATAAAAAAATTCTAGACCTAACTTTATTACTTTTTTCAGTGCACACTTCGATTAACTCCACCATTACCACAGCATTACTAACGATTGCTTGTTGACTATTGTTTTTTATTTTATTTTATATACCGTTAGATGAAAGCTATACCTGCTATTATGCATTCTACATTCTCTATTTGAATCCATATTATCAGGGGAATTTTAAAAAACAATATACATTTCATCATTGCTTTTCTCAACATTTTGTTTTATGGAGTTAGTCGAAGTGTGCTCTGAACGCCTCATTTGTCCTATTTAATTACAACCCAAGTCCTAATTGGATTCGATCTGGTAACCTTTTAGTTCTGAAATAAAAAGAGCTTTCACTCATTAGTTTTATATCAAGGCTGTTCAAAGTGCGCACTTGGCCTGCCGGTGTATGTAAATTTTTTGTTTGTTTGTTGTTTTGTAATAACTTTATTTTCGGGTTTTCTTTCTTCTTTTATTATTATTAAATCAAAATTAATTATTTTTTTATTAATTTTCTCGTTTAGATTTAAGCTTGATGATCGGAAATTATTTGCAAGTGAAAAAGGAAAGCCAAGGACTCGAACCCACATAGTCACCAAATTACGTTACCTGGTTTCATTGGTGGTAAAGCAAATCTTCGGACGTACCGACTATGTAATGGCTTCTCTGTCCTAGAACTATAATATGACTTCAAAGGCAGCGCAAAAAAGCGTTTGTCGTGAAGAAAATACATTTCTGTGGCCATATCCGCGTAAATGTACAAAACACATTTGCATTTGAAAAACGATAAGTTCTAGGACAGAGAAGCCATTACATAGTCGATACGTCCGAAGATTTGCTTTACCACCAATGAAACTACAGGCAAAAATAAAATTAATTATTTATGGATTAATCGAGCTAACATGGCCTAAGAAGTTTTGTATTGAAAAATGAATACAAAAATCCTTAGGCCATGTTAGCTCGATTAATCCATAAATAATAAACTTTCATAAATAATTGGCCTTCGTCCTAAAAAGACAATAATAAATAAAAATTAATTATTTTGTATGTTATTTGTTGTTGTTGATTTTTGTGGTTGTTGTTTTTGCTGCTGCGGATGCGAAGTTAAAGAAACATAAGAATTTCATTTAGCGATTAGCGTTCTTAAGCCGAGTTTATCGGTGAATTCGGCTGCATTCATTGCATTTGGCAGATCCTGTTTGTTTGCGAATATAAGTAAAACAGCATCTCTGAGCTTAATTCTTCTCTCGCTTCACCAATACGTTCTCTATCATTGTTGTCAACGACGAATATGAGACCTTGCGTATTTTGGAAGTAATGCCTCCACAATGGACGAATTTTGTCTTGACCTCCCACATCCCACACTGTAAAGCTAATATTCTTGTATTCTACAGTCTCGACATTGAAACCAATGGTAGGTATCGTTGTTACAATTTCGCCTAATTTAAGTTTGTACAAAATTGTGGTTTTACCAGCGGCATCTAAACCGACCATCAATATTCTCATTTCCTTTTTACCGAAGAGACCTTTGAAACAAACATTCCCCATGTTTGTTGTATGCCTTTCTTTACTAGTACTGTTGTCGTCGAGTTTATTAAATTTTCTGCTGTTCCCACTCGGATATTAAGATCTATATCATTTATACAACTTGTTCTCACAATGCACTAGGTTTACTTTTTTGGAATTAGCAATAAAATTTTGATAAATATTAATTATTATTTGCCAACAGCAGCAGCACCAGCTACCATACGTCCGTCCACCACGAATACGAAAAAAAGAATCTCAGACACACAATTTAAAAAGAGAGCTATTGTTTTTGTTTCGAATATTTTCAAAATTACCAATCAGTCTCTATTGAACATTCAATGAGGAAGGTTCTGTTTTCGATTTTGTCTATGAATTTATATGCATACACTGAAAAAATGAATGAAGATACTGAATACGAATTTTTATTTGCCGAAAATTATTACGGCAAATTAGAGTGTTTGGTTTGTCAGCGTACTTTGGCGCAACAAATTATAACATCAACAGTCATATTTGGTCAAAATAAAATATTTCTTCTACTTTAAATTTTGAAACATAAATTAAAAAAAAAATACTTGTACAATATTTCTCACAGTCTACAGAGGCAAAATGAAAACATTGAAATTTGTGTATTTCAAAACCAACACAATAACAAAATGTAGTTGTATGTGGGTGAGCAGGCCTATTTTATATGCAACCATTGTATCGAATTCCATTTGTTTCATATACAGTTGAACCTCGATTATCCGTGAATCGATAATCCGGGAACCTCCATTATCCGTGATAGAAAAGATATGTTGGACTGTTTCCCATTTCTTCTATTTTTCGTTATAAACTTCATTACCCGGAAGTAAAAACACACTTTCCAATTAATTTGATTAAGCAAACAAAATGTAAACAAACGAAAACTGGAAATTCTCTCGTGTTACACAATTTGGGTATTAATGTTATCACAAAAACCATGGTACAAAGTCAATTCAGATGAATCTGATGATGATGATATTATGTATCCTTCTAAAACTTGGTGGATTACTATAATAAATTTAATAAAAATTGCAGATTTTCATATTATTGTACAATATTATGCCATTTTTACTTAAAAAATATGTTCAAAAACTACATAAAAGCATTGCCTCCATTATCCGGGAAAATCGATTATCCGTAATGCCTCCGGTCCCGACCATCACGGATAATCGAGGTCCGACTGTATTACAAAATACAAAAATGTCTTCATCATACAAATATATTATATGAATACTTTACTTGTACTTTAACCGCTAATACGACAAGAAGTCGAACAATAAAGCCTAATCACGATCATATTTATAGAAAAACACAAGCTTTTCTTTTCTTCCTCAACTTTACAGTCAAGGGAATTGCCACCGCAAACTAACCATTTACAGTCCAATAGAGGCCAATCCCCAAGATTGTACAGGATTTGTGCTACATATGTTCGACACTCTCTTCGATCCATAAGAAGAACGTCCCATATCATTGAACTCTTTGATATGAAGGAAGCTTCCGCAAATTGGTCATACTTATAGATATTTATAAGGTTGATTGGTACTTTCATTTAAGATTTTCTAATATATATTGCTATTTTAGCCTTACCTATTTTACCCTTTAACTAACGTAAAAACTATAAATAGAAGGAGTAGCTGTTTTATTTTTGTTTCTTTCTCTCACGGCTATGTCACTCGAATTCGAGTTTCCACACTTCAGGGAATTCCCGGGTTCCAGGGAATGATAAATTCTCATTCCCGATTCAATCCCGAATGAAAAAAATCGGGAGTTCTTAAACTGAAGTGGACACTGACCTCCACGTGGTGTCACCTGATGAACTGCTTTTAACATCCGTTAAAGGTAGTGAGCTAACATGTGCCGCGCGTTCACCCTTAAGAATGTTAAAAACTTGGGTTTGGGCGTCTGGTTAGTAACGAAAAAAAAGAAAAACAAGTAAGCAAAGACTATAGTCGAACGGGGCCGACCATGTGATACCCTACACCACTACCCCTGCAAATTAGCTTTCAGCAAATCAAAATTCTTTTATAGAACAAATAAACTTATAGTAAAAAATAACTGTGGATTCTGCCACCTTATCACATCAAGCTTAAATAATAATATAATAATTGTTCCACAAACATCCCATAAGGGACAAGGGAGACTTCTCTCATATCAATGAGTACATCCCGATTCATATTTCCTGATACGGGGACCTACAGTTTATCGCCGAGTCCGAACGGAGTGCCCTAAGCCACCACTTGTAGAGAAGTTTGACATGACTGAAATACTCAGAAAATGTCGCCAATATTACTGAAGTTACCTGGCCGGAGAATCGATCAACGGTGACAGTAATGTTGACGAAATTTGTTGAGTATTTCAGCCATGAAAAACTTCTCTACAAGTGCTGTCTTAGGGCACGCCGTTCGGAGTTGGCGGTAAATTTTTGTATGTATAAATCCCAAAATTATACGTCAGGAGGAGATCAGTGCTTGCCTTCAACTTCACCAAAATTTATATTTCAAAAAAACTTTAACGGTAGCGACAACGAGTACATTTTGAAAAAAAAAAAAAAAACGTGGCGAAGCGACCACATGCTGCAATATTTCGCACCTGTTCAACAAATAGGTAGTAACTCAAACTTTTCTATTTTTCTGTAGAGACAAAAACTGTTGGTACATAAGTAATAGTACCCAGTAAAATGTTCGATGCCAAAAATGTCATTCAATCATGGGTGCAAGTGATCTGGCATGTCATCTTTTTAGCATCTTCATCGATGAATTTTATATGAGCGTGGACCCCAAAAGATGCTATTCATGTTTGGATCCAAAGCATGTCATTTACACCAATGCTTTGCCATATCATTTTCACCAATGCTTTGGCATGTCATTTCCACCAATGCTTTGGTATGTCATTTTCACCAACCCTTTGCAATGACATTGTCATTACGACGAGAGTTTTAACAACGTTGGTTGTGATTTCGAGTCTCCGAATTGTAAATAATTAATCTTATATACTTAGAAAAATATGTATAAATAAAAACACAAAATTCATCGATGGAATGGGTTCAAATTCTGATGAAAAGATCGGATCTTTCACGACATCCTTTGCATGGGTTCAAATGCTGATGAAAAGATCCGATCTTTCACGACTTCCTTTGCAATGGTTCAAATGCTAATGAAAAGATCGGATATTTCACGACTTCGTTTGAACCAATGCAAAAGATGCCATGAAATCACGTCATCGCATGGAACCCCTTCCTTCAAATTTTACTGGGTAGTAGTATGAAAAGTGAAATACCGGTATTTTTGACGAAAGAAAGACAAAGAAATGATAGATTTTCATTGTGAGTAGGGTAATTCATTTTCTTAATAAAAAGATAAAATTTTAGTTACTACCCTTCTGTTGAATAGATGCGATATGTATAAAAATACAATTGGACAATTAATACCCCTGAGCTCCACGTAATTCGCAATAATGCACAAACTGGGAATTTCTCTGTCATTATAGAGACAATTATAGCATGGGAGGAAAATGTGGTTCTCTACAAAAAACCCACTTTATATTAGGCAGTAGCCCCGTTATCTACCAAACTCATTATTGCAATTTGTATTAATGGAAAGGTCAGTCGTTATCTTTTCATATGTAGGCTACTTTGGCGGTATTTGCCCTCCAAAAAGTAAAATATGGACCAAATATATAATGTTTATATTTTTCATACAAAAGTAATGGTCATCATTCAGATCATCATTCTAAATTCTAGGCATCTTCTTCGACCTGAAGTCTTACCTCGTGCAAAATTTCGTGACTATTGAGTTATAATTGCGACCTCTAGCGTGTTTACTATTACACTACAAAAATATATGGATATATAAGGCTGTAACTCTGTTATCTTATCATGTACACCAACACAATTGGCATCAATAGAAAGGTCAAAAGTTTATTTTCCAAGTATAGCTTACTTAACCAGAATATGTCTTCAAAGAATAAAGATATAAGCTGTATAATTAAAATTTTCACAATTTTCACACAAAAGTTGTGGTCCATTTAACCCTCTAAATATTATCTGATCATCATCTCAAATTGCAAGCTTCTTCTTCGTTATATACCCTTGCCTTGTTTAAAATTTGATCGGACTATTATTTCGACCTACAGAGCCACTACAAAATTAGATAAAAATTATGTTTTTGGTCCATTTCGCCCGCTAAATATTTCACGATCATCACCAATAAAAATAGGGATCTATTCTGGTCGGAACCCGACCTCCATACAAAATTTCGTGACGATCGGTACATAATTGCGGCCTAGAGTTTGATTACAGAAGGACGCACGGACACACATCTCAAAATCGCTTTATCTCGTCGAGATATGAAGATTGGTATACCACATTGGGGGTCTCCGACGAATATTTCGCGGTGTAACATGATTTTTTACCAAAACAAACTTATAATACCCTTTCCACATAGTGGTGTAGGGTATAAAAATTGTGAACTGTGAAACTCCCAATTTCCACATTGCGGTGTAGGGTATAAAAATCCAATGATGTAAAAACTGGGAATGATAGAGACAATTTATAGCATGGGAGGAAAATGTGACTCTCTACACAGAACCCATTATATATTAAGCAGTAGGACCGTTACCTAGCAAACACTTTGTTGCAAATTGCCTCAGGGGAAAGGTCAGTCGTTTTTTTCATATGTAGGCTACTTTGCCGATATATGTCCTCAAAGAATTAAAATATCGACCAAAAATAAAATTTGTATATTTTTCAAACAAAAGTAATCGTCCATTTCACCCGCTAAATAATATCAGATTATCACTCAAAATTGTAGGCATCTTCTTTGATCTATTCTGGCCTGAACCCGGCCTCCACACAAAATTTCGGGACGATCGGTCCATAAGTGCGGCCTGGAGCGTGCTTACAATTTATAATGGATAGACGGACGGACTGACACACATCTCAAAATCGCTTTATATCGTCGAGATATGGAGATTGGTATACCACATTGGGGGTCTCCGACGAATATTTCGCGGTGTTACATGAATTTTTACCAAAACAAACTTGTGGTGTAGGGTATAACAAACCCCTCTAAAGTTGACGAACCCCGCAAACGTTTTAAAGACCATGATCTGCGAATCTGCACCTGGAATGTTCGCACTCTTTATAGAGAAGGCGCAGAAAAGGACGAACAGACCAAAGATATATTTTACGAGCGCTTAGAAGAAACATATGACCGTTGCCCTGCTCATGACATTAAAATTATTCTAGGCGACTTTAATTGTAAAATTGGAAAGGAGAATATCTTTGGCCCAACAGTCGCGAATTTCAGTCTCCACAGTGAAACACTCGACAATGGTATGGGGCAGATAGACTTTGCAGCTGCAAAAAAACATGGTAGTTAGCAGTACAGATTTAATCATCTCGATATTCATAAGGGCACCTGGCTGTGATAGATGGAAGACATTCATCGAGCGTGTTGGATGTACGATTTTTCCGAGGCGCAAACATTGATTCGGACCACTACCTTTTTGCAGCAAAGGTACGTACCCGTCTAAACGTTGCAAATAAAGCACGAACAGACACAACGCGGAAGTTGGACATCGATAGGCTGCAAACACAACAGATAGCCACAGCATATTCCACTCAACTAGCCCAATTGCTTAATGAGAGCACTACTTGTCCCGATAACATAATAACACAATGGCAAAATATTGCCCACTCCATGCAAACAGCCGCAAAATCCATATTTGGATACCAGAGACCTCCACAAAGGAATTCATGGTATGACCAGGAGTGTCGTGCTGCTACCCAAGAGAAAAATGCGGCATATAGAGTTCAGTACCAAAAGAGGTTTCAGACAAGGAGACAGCCTTTCGTGTGACCTATTCAACATTTTGCTGGAAAAGGTAATACGAGATGCAAATGTCAAAAGAAATGGCACAATTTACACCAATAGCCACATATTACTTGCTTATGCTGATGACATAGACATCATGGGACGATCAGTAAAGGAAGTAACTGATACCTTTAGGAAGGTCAAAGCAGAATCTGCGAAAGTGGGTCTGGCGGTAAACGGCGAAAAGACCAAATTGATGGTGTCGACGCGCAAAGCGTCCATAGAGCTCGGACCAACTGTGGAAGTTGGTGCCTATAATTTTGAGGTAGTTAAAGACTTCGTCTACCTCGGCACTGCCATAACAACAACAAACAACATCAGTTGTGAAATAAGAAGAATTGTAATGGCCAACTGATGCTACTATTGTTTAAGTAAGAAATTTAAAAACAAAGCCACATCTCGTCAAACAAAAATAACACTATACAAAACGCTGATACTACCCATGCTAATGTATGGCTCCGAAGTATGGGTACTTGCGCAAGCAGATAAGGCAGTGCTTGGTGTGTTTGAGAGGAAAATTCTTCGAAAGATCTACGGGCCGATTTGCGTTGACGGTGAATATCGACGTCGTATGAACCACGAGCTATGTATATTAGCTATACAAAGACATGATTATAGTTAAACGTATCGAGATGAAACGATTGCGTTGGCTAGGTCATATCATTGGAATGAGCGATGATGGACCCGCTAAAAAGGCGTATGAATACATGCCATATGGCGGTGCACGCAGAATCGGCAGGCCTAAGCTTCGATGGAGCATACAAGTGGAGGAAGAAATGAAAAGGCGCGGTATTCCAGAAAGCGAAGCAAAAAACAGGAAGAATTGGCAATCTTTTCTTAATTCGGTAAGTAAGTAATATCCCACGAAAACTATCGCTACCAAAGAAGCAATAAACGCTTTACAAGCAATAAACGATTGGTATTATAGCTGACAGCGATACATCGTTTCTGATAGAGGGTATAGTATTACTTCGAACGATTTCAAGAAATTTATTGAAGACTATGACGTCCAACATATTAAAATAGCTACGTTTTCACCAGAAGCAAATGTTCAGGGTTAACAGGAATTTAGGCCCAATGATCACAAAACTCGGTAAAAACATTAGAAACCATAGAAACTGCGTTAAACAATTCCGATCATAGAATGATTCCTGAACATCCCAGTGTAATGTTGTTTGCCAACGAGGGAAATTTTCACACCAAATTAGAGAAAATATTACGGATTAGAGGCTTGAATTCGATTAGACAAAGTGCAGATAATAGACAACGTGACGCACAACAATACGATAAAAACAAGTTGGAGAGGGCTATACGAGTAGTCGGACGGTGACGACAATGTGACACCCTACACCACTTCCTCTGGTCACTGTTTTCCATATGATTGCGACACGTTTTGTTATTGATATAATTAATTGATATCTTTAAATCATTTATTATTGATATAATTTGCATCAAAGGGGAGGTCAAGAATTGGTTTTCAAGTTTCATTTTCGTAATTTGTGGGAATATGTCCCTAGAATTAACAAGTAAGAAAAGCGTTAAGTTCGGTCGGGCCGAACTTTTTATACCCTCCACCACAAATTTCAGCCATTTCGGTGGATTAATGTGGCCACAACCTTCAAAATACCGAAATTCGGAAGGTACCGTTCTATGGGGGCTATATGATGGCGTGGACCTATACCTACAAATTTCTGGGGGAAAGTTTAATACGCCTAAAGAAGACTAAATACCAAATTTCAGCCATATCGGTGTGATAATGAGGCTAAAACGTTCAAAATATCGAAAATCGGGAGATATTGTATTATGGGGGCTATATCAACACGTGGACCTATATAAACATTTTATGGTAGAAATGTTTCTTAGCCTCTGGAAACACAAAATACAAAGTTACAACCGATTCTTTGGTCAAATGGGTCTAATACATTCAAAATCTATTAAAATGACGCGTACTTTATAAGGGGTCTTATATGGGGGCTATAACAAAACGTGGACCTATATAACTCAACTTTGGTAGGAATGTTTTCTGGCCTCTGGAGACACAAAATACCAAATTACAACCAATTCTGTTGTCAAATGAGTCTAATACATTCAAAATATATTAAAATGACGCGTACTTTATATGGGGGCTATACCAAAACGTGGACCTATATAACCCAACTTTGGTAGGAATATTTTTTGGCCTCTGGAGACACAAAGTACCAAAGTACAACCAATTCGGTGGTAAAATGGGCCAAATATCTTAAAAATTCCTTAAAACGACGACGCGTCACGCGTCATTTTGTATGGGGGCTATACGAAAGCGTGGACCTACATAGCCCGCTTTCAATACCAAAAGTCCTACGTAAATATAACATATTTTCCCAAAATTTCATCAACCTACGTCAATCCGTTCGGACGCTAGAGTGATTTCCACAGACGGACAGACGGACGGACATGGCTATATCGATGTAGAATTGCACGCTGATCAAGAATATATATACTTTGTGGGGTCTACAATGATTATTTCGAGTAGTTACAAACGTAGTGACAAACTTAATATACCCCCATCCTATGGTGGAGGGTATAAAAATTTGGACCAAACATTAAATTTGGATATTTTCTCACAATGGTCAATTTCACTCGACAAATACTATTCAATCTTTTCAAAATTATTGGTATTTTTACTAACCATTCAATCCTCTTACCTCGTGCAAAATTTTTCAGTTTTAAAATAGAACTGCGACCTATAGCGTGATTATGGTTATACTACAAAATTAAAACTGTGGGATCCCTGTATATAATAGGATGTAACTTTTTGTCAACATATTAGCTTTTGTGTATTATAATTTGCATGCATATTCATTCATTACGTTTACTTATCAATAAAGACTATTTGTGATTTTGTAACTATTTTTGGAATTTCTGGGATTCAACAAGTATATGTAGGAGTATGCTTTATCAAAAAATATACTTTAGCCAAATGTACTTTAATGTTTTCATACATAAATAAATTATGAAGTATGCTTTGATTTCGTTTACATATAAAATAATTTAGTAGGCTTTGATTTAATAATGCAAGTATCATGATTTACTATCTCAATTTCCAGATATAACGAACATTTCGAGAAAAGTGAAAATGGTTCCGCATGGCGTATATCATTTCATCGAGACAAAAGGCCCCCCTGTTTCGGCAAAGCCTCGTCGACTTCCTCCTGATAAGCTAGCGATTGCAAAGCAAGAATTCCAGTATATCGAGCCCTTCCTGCGAAAAAGGTGTAAGCGACAAAAAGCTAATTTTACAGGAGACGGTTTTTATTGAATAACTTTTGATATAACCAAAACTGTTTATTCAAATTTGGTATAGTTCTGTTATTAAATCCTATTTACTGGAAAAATAAAAAAATTGTGGAATATCTTCAATATAACGGTAGTTTGTGTCGCTTACATCTTTTTCGCTGTCACGCAATCAGGCTTTTACTTTGAGAAGTGGCGGTTACATCAAAAAAAGTTATTTGAAACAAATCATTTTTAGAGTAATTCATATCTACAATTTAAAAACAAAGCACACTAATTTTATAGCAAGTATTTATTCGAAGAATTATAAGATTAAAACGAATTTCTTGTAATATAGTTGAATAACGACATGGTATGTAAATGTGCAATTTGATGTAAGCGACAATTCGCTGTCACAAACAAATGTACACAAAAAGCAAAAATGGCGCTTACATCAAAATTGGTTTTGCTCTAATTTCGTAACGGTAGATGGCTGAGTTCTAAAAATTTGGGAGATGGTGTGTTGGAATATTCCTCATAGATTTCCGTAAAAAAACGAAAATCGAAAAAATGTCGCTTACATCTTTTTCGCGGGAAGGGCTCGATATGATGGACCAAGGAATTTGCCACCCTTCAAACAGCTCTTGGGCAAGTCCGCTACACATGGCTCCGAAAAAGAATGGTGAACGGCGACCCTGTGGCGACTACCGTCTTTTGAACGCACAGACAGTCCCGGACAAATACCCTCTGCCACATATTCACGATTTTGCGCACGGTCTTCGAGGAAAAAACATTTTCTCAACAATTGATTTGGTACGTGCTTACAATCAAATCCCAATTGCCCCGGGACTCTTCGAGTTCGTTTACATGACATTTGGGTTGTGTAATACGGGACAAACATTTCAAAGGTTCATGCATGAAGTGTTACGTGATCTGGAGTTTTGCTTCCCATACCTCGATGACATATTGGTTGCATCCGAAAATGAAAAACAGCATTTACTACACCTCAAACAATTATTTACTCGTCTGGAAAAATACGGCCTTGTAATTAATCTGTCAAAGTGCAAGTTTGATCAACAATCAGTTTCATTTCTTGGACATCTTGTCGAACCAGAAGGTATACGCCCACTACCGGAAAAAGTTGAAGCAATAGCCAACTATCCCCAGCCTAAAACCGTCAAAGAACTCCGTCGATTTGTTGCTATGGTAAACTTCTATCGCAGATTTATTCCTGGAGCTGCAGCCAATCAACTTCCACTAATAGCATGCCAAAAGGGAAACAAGAAAAACGACAAAACTCCTATAGTCTGGACAGAAGAGGTCAAAACCAGTTGTGGAAAATGTAAGTCCGATATATCCAATGCTACAATTTTATCGCATCTTAGCAAAGACTTGCCGATCTACGTGATGGTCGACGCTTCTGATGTGGCCATTGGTGGAGTTCTGCAGCAGCAGACAGCTAATGACTGGATGCCTCTAAGTTTTTATTAAAAAAAAAACTTTCGGATACGCAGAAAAAATACAGCACATATGATCGCGAACTACTTGCTGCTTATTCAGTGGTCAAGTATTACCGCCACATGCTTGAAGGCCGCAAATTTATAATCTTCACGGATCACAAACCTTTAACGTTTGCGTTCAAAAAAAATCCGGATAAGGCTACACCTCGACAGTTTCGTCAACTCGATTATTTGTCTCAATTTTCCACCGACATACGTCATATCAGCGGAGCGGATAACGTTGTCGCAGACGCACTTTCACGCATTTCTACAATCTCAATGCCAACAACGATTGATTATAATAAATTGGCTGAATCTCAGAAGTCTGACACTGATTTACAGTCACTATTAAACAATACCGAATCGTCATCAATGACTCTGAAATTGGTCCAGATACCACCGGAAACTCAGCCAGTTTACTGTGATATTTCAACGGAAGTTGCTCGACCTTTTATCCCATCAAACATGCGAAAATGTGTGTTTGTCTCATTGCACAATATGTCACATGGTGGAGTAATAGCTTCGACGAAACTAATACAACAGTGCTTCGTATGGCCAAACATGAAGAAAGATATTAAGATGTGGACTCAACAATGTCTGTCGTGTCAACGTTCCAAGATCCACAGACACACACAGTGAGATTGGTTCGTATCTTGTTACTGATCAACGTTTTCATCATGTAAATGTCGATATTGTTGGACCTCTACCACCAAGCAAAGGTTATACTTACCTTCTAACATGCATTGATCGATTTACATGGTGGCCCGAAGCGATACCGATGGAAGACATGCGAGCATCTACAGTTGCTGAAGCTTTTTATCGCGGCTGGATTTTACGTTTTTGTGTTCCAGGAAAAATATCAACCGACCAAGGACGACAATTTGAGTCACAACTTTTTACTGAATTGGCTCGTATCCTTGGAACTACTCGCATCAGAACTACCTCATGCTCTAATGGAATGATAGAGCGGTGGCATCGATCTTTGAAAACTGTCATAATGAGCCATCAATCCCAAACTTGGATGGACGTTTTGCAAACCGTAATGCTGGGTCTCAGAGCAAGCATTCGTGAAGATACCAACACATCTCCGTTTGAACTAAAGTACGGAACATCAGTTAGGTTGCCAGGCGATATGATAGTCGAATCCGAAGATCGACAACCAACTGAAGATTTCGTTATATCTCTCAAGGCGAGAATGCAAGCATTGAAACCAGTTCCCGCAAATCATAAAACGAATCGCTCGGTATTTATATCAAAACACCTCGAAAACTGCAGTCATGTTTTTGTTCGTCACGATGCAGTTAGAAAATCTTTGCAACCTTCCTACGATGGACCATTTAGAGTACTTCGCAGATCTGATAAACTATTTACATTGGATGTTAACGATTAGCATCAACATTAAAAGAAAGAAGAATATCACCATGGTCGTCATATTCCCTGATAATACGTTAGTCTGAAATAACAGATCAATATACACAATTTAAATATTCCTGTTCAAAATATACATATTAAATGTTGGGATTCTACATCTTCCGTTTCAATCTATACCCCTCCATATCAGAAAAATGCTGAAAAATTTGTCGAATATTACACCATGTTTACATTAGAACTTGCCGGGTTATGAGAATTTATACGTATATCCAATGGATTTGATAATGAAAATAACATTCAAAGTTTTAAATACGATTTTTAATTTGTAGGTTGAATTTTTCTACAAGTAATTTGAGACATAATCATTTTGTATACAATAGTCATTTAAATAATTTCCTTAGAAATTTGCATTATGTTAACTTTTAATGAGCATTATTTCGTTTGAAGTGTAATTTTTCCCATTTCTCCTAAAATAACAAGAAACGTTTAAAAATTATAATAATTTATATATGTACTTCGTATACGCTTTTCATTTTGAAATGACGTTCATCTTCTTTAAAATTCCGTCTTTCTACCGATATTCGTCGCTAAAATTTTTGTATCGATAACATTGAGTTACAGAATAGCACTTTCGGTAATTCAACCGAAAATTTTCGTTGAGTTTATGACAGAGAAGAAGCTTTCAATTTCATATGATGAACAGATAGTATTTAGCGGGTGAAATGGCCCGACACTTTTGTATGAAAATCGGTAATATTTTTAATCGTATATGGAAAAAACGAAAAATGTTTTACAATCGATGACTCCGCGTTTCACCCATTCAGAATTCGCGAACTGTTAACATATTATATATAGTATGATTAAAAGTCTTTAAAAAGAAGTGTTTTAGAAGGAATCTCATAATGTCAACCATTAAAATTAATTTTCGTGGAAACTGTGTTGGCATCAATGTAGAAAAATGGGTAAAAATTGGTTGAAGCCAATTTTTTTAAAGTTCCTTCCGATTTCTAGCGTAACCCTACATTTTATTGACCTATGTCCATTGAAAGAATCACAGAATACTCCATGGGCAATATGATACTAGTGTATGATTTTTTGATATATCCACTGCATCCACCTAAAATTTATGCTGACATTTTGAAGCCTTAATTTCGGGGTTTTCGATTTTTTAATAATCAGTAGGCGCAACAAGATGATGTTCCAAACTCATAATACGATTATAGAACTCGTGATTCTACGTCGTTTAATGTATATCTCATGAGTGTGCTCCGTACAGCATCCTAGTAATTGGAGTCTAAAAGCCAAAATTTCATGCGTGAATTTTCTTAAAAAACCTATTATTTTGCGTGCAAAATTTACAACTGTCATTCAATTTACTTTGAACCCCGCGTGAATTTATCCCATCCGCGATCGAATCCATCCACCAAAACAGCGGATATATATTTTAACAAAGCAGCATACTAAACCGCGATTTTCTTTAAAAAAATGTGTATAAATGGAATCATTTGTACGCGATTATAATATTTGCGAAACGCGTGTCATAAATTACAGAGATACGCGAGTAATATGGGTTTCTTACGCAAAATAGAATGTGGAGGCACATCCGCGGTTCTTAAAGAATCTATTTGAAATAGGTGTTGGAAAAATTTGAATTTGCTATCATTTTTTATGTAAAACTTTTTATTGAATTTGTATTTAACTGAATTTGTATTTAAATGAATTTGTAATGTATTGCTATTTATATACTCGTAGATTAATAAGAATGAATTACAACTCTAGCGTTAAGTTTATGAATTATTATATTTAGTACTAAAAAACCATTGTGAATAGAAATAAGTATTTTAGTACTAGTGGTTACTTTCGTTAAAATCCCTAATTGAATTGTATAAACTCAACGAAGTAACCTAAACTAAGCTTGCATTGTTACAAATAAGAAAACGAACTTCACTTGTTATCCAGCTACAAAACGGTGAGCATCCTCTTCTCTACTCTATTTTCTCTATGTCTTCTCGTTTATACAAATAAACAGAGGTCTACGTTTTATAACGTTTTCGAAACTTTTGTTCTTTTTATTTTCATGCTACTATTGCAATATTATTTTCCTTTTGGTTGGAGAATAATATTGCTAAGGTCACAATATCTCATCTACATCAACATACATTCCACTCGTCTCATTGGTGCTCAGCTTGGTTGGGATTTATTTACTCCACTCAATTTTATTCATGGTCCTCCGCAACCGTTCGTAAAGAAGCAGTGATCGTTGAAATATTAGCAAATAACAATGAGGTAATCCCATCACTCTTCTATGCATATGTACATACATTGTTATTTATTCCTGCGGTTTGGTAAGTGATACCCTTTTTTTACTCTATTAGTGAAAGTGAACGCCAAACACAAAACATATAACTGACAAAATCTATGGAGAAAAAACTACAAGAAGATACATGCATATATATTTACATACATATTTCTTAACAAGTGCCCAAAAAATCTCATTAAAAACAACTCAAAAAGAAAATATCACTGAAACAGTGAAAGAGAAAAAGTAAATTGCAATATTCGGTAAGCATATAACGTTCATGTAAATACAATTGGTTTGTGTTTGGCGAAGTAGAAACATAAAAGAATTCTAACAACAACAAAATATATTCAGCAAGTAAACATACGAAATATTACACAGTGCGTGTCAAAAGAGTGTGCAGTTTGAGAATTAAAGATAAAGAAATTGATGTAAATTGTGCGATAAAGTGTTTGTGTGTGAGCAGTCAAAAAATAAGGGCCAGTACATAGCCGTCTGTCCGTGTAAAAATTACATAATTCCCGTTGAAAACTTGTGAAAATATTTTCGGAATATAAAGAAGCGGTACTTATGTGCAATAAGGGTCAGTGAACCACATAAGTAAGTAAGATCAAAATAAGAAGAAGAAAACCGTTCAGAAGATTACATAAAGAAAAAAGTGAGCAGCGAATTATATTAATAAATGGTGGATATTTACACATAATATACTCACATATGTTTTTCTACATAGTTCATGCACAAGTACATACACACATCGTCATACAAAACGATTTCTAAAACAACAAAATTATCAAATTCCATTTGAACATTAAAAAATAATATACTCATTACACATTAATGCACTATATACACTCTTTTGCAATTGACTGTATTAATACACCATATACGCTCCTTTGGTACTCACTGTACAACACTTCTTCTTTATTTGCCGATCCGCATTCGGATTTTGGCGATCATACAATAACAAATTAAGTATTTTTTAGCTGTATATATAGATATATGTTTATGAATATGTTGTGGTAAATTATTCAGCAATGGTGATCTCTCTATTCCTCGCAGCGTTGATAAGGCTTCTTTCATTTGGTTGATTTGTCCACTCCAAAATGTTTTTTATCCAGGATATTTCTCTTCTTCCTCTTGGCCTTTTTCCCTCAATTTGACATTTAATTATGCTCTGGATTACAGAATACTTTTCGTTTCTCATTATGTGTCCCATATAGGATATCTTCCTACTTTTTATGATATCAAGAAGTTGTCGTTTAGTTTTCATTCTTCTCAGGACTTCTTCATTTGATACTCGGTCAGTCCAAGGAATTTTCAGTGTTCTGCGATAAATCCACATTTCAAATGCGTTAAATTTTTGTTCGTCTATTGACTTTATTGTCCATGTCTCGGCAGCATATAGTAGAGTGGACCATACATAGCATTTTTGTTGTGATGTTGACGTCATGACTTGTTAATATTTTGCGATGGTTAAAAAAGGATTGCCTAGCTACTTCTATTCGACATTTTATCTCTCTCGAGGCATCCCATTGGTCATTTATAAGGACCCCAAGATATTTAAAACTCCTTACCCGTTCTATTTCGTCACTTTTTATTTTCAATGATGTGTTGTTTTGGTAAGTTTTTCTACTTATTACCATATATTTCGTTTTCTTAATGTTAATCTTAAGACCGTACAATTCGCTTTTTTGAGTAAGCGAGTTAACCAGTTTCTGTAGACCATATAGGCTAGTGGCAATTAATGTTGTGTCGTCGGCGTATCGTATATTGTTTATTAATTCAGAGTAATTCACCCTTACAACACACAACAACACAGTAAACAGAAAATACAAAACGAAAAAGAGATAATAAGAAATAACAGCAACAACTCGCATCATTACACATCATACACACAGCATATACCCACAAGTAGAGTTGTGCCAAAGGAACTATATGGAACTATCTAGTTCACTTCGCAGTTCCAATGGCCCACATTTTTTCTTTGTACAAACTGCGTATACTTAACACCACACGTTATATTTCATGATGTTACTCATACGTTTTGGAACTAGTACAAGGAACTAGGAACTAGATTACCCAACTCTACCCACAAGCATACATAAATAGCGGCACATAGCTAAAGCAATAGCTGAATATTCTAACTACATCAACTGAGAGCGCCAATCCAGCGCTGTAGTTAGAATAGAGAAATAACTAAATGGAAATTTTATTTTGTGGAATAAGGGGAAATAACCCAGACAACCAAAATTACAATTTTTAAAACATTTCATGATTTTTTCAACGCATATATTTTAACTAATAATACTGAACTAACCCGCAAATATTTTCAAACATTTAAAAATTTATGTCTGTGTGAAAAGTGGTTAGTAAATTCGTTGGCGAATTTACTGCCCTTTTTTGATAACTTTTTGTGGAAATAACTACAAATTTGGTCGAATTTAAAATTTTTTTTCGATTTGTCTTACCGATAACTTTTGTCCGTTCTTTACATCAAACCCCAAATTAGTGTAACTTTTTATTGAAAATTGAAAGCAACAGGCGTACTACATGCGAAGGAGTTGCCACTAATTTTTATCTTTTCCTTTTGGTCGGAAAAAAATTATTTTGGTCGAATTTTTATTCATTTTATTCATTGAATTTTTGACAAAAAATTTTCAAATACAAAATTATCGGGGAAATTTATTCCAATATAACCCTTATACTTGGAATACTATTTCTTAAGTAGTTAAACCATTTTATTCTGAGAGTAGCTAATTTCAACAAAGTTGCTTTAGATAATTGTCCCCGTTCTTTTTATTCTTAAAGTGTATATAGTCACCCTTTAAAACTATAGCTTTGGTTTCGTAGTCACCCCTTAAAACTACTATTCTTTCTATTAGCAATTCCCCCCCTCTTTGTTCGAAATAGCGTAATTTGTTGCTTTTTAGCACTCTACTTAAAACGAGTTTGAACGCTTCTATTTCCGAAGGCTCAAATAGCCAAATTTCAGACAGCGCTGCTCGTCCTTCAGTCAGTTCCGCACACACATGTCCAGAGCAAAGTAAGTTTTTGTTTGAATGTGACCTTCTGCTCAATTTTTGTACTCAATTCGAGGCTAGTGACATTACTGATCAAACTGATACCAAAAGCGGCTGGTATCAAAGATTTCAAAGAGAATGCTATGGTAAATTTAAATGCAACCACTGAGGCCTACTATACAGCTAGATCACAGATTTTAGATATACTTAGGATATCAGGTGGAAGTAGTGTAAAATCAAGGCAGAGTATTATCCCTTCTCAAATTCCGCAAGCTATAAATCAAGCCTCCGTTAGCAAATCAAGTATTTGTATTAAAGTGCCACCTTGCGATACCGAGGTGTTCAAAGGAGGTTACGAAGAATGGCCGTCTTTCCGTGATATGTTCACGGCTGTCTACGTAGACCATCCCGAACTGCCTCAGGCTCAAAAACTATATCATCTTAGGAATAAAACCAGGGGTCCCGCAGGTGCAATAGTCAAAAGATATCCGTTGTGTGACAATAATTTCCAATTGGCGTGGAATGCTCTGAAATCTAGATATGAACGTCTATTTACATATCAGAAAAGTTTTCGTTTACTGTTGAAGAAATTATGTGTCAACATTTTATTGAATTTATTGTTCTGAAAATTAATAATATACTAATAGATGGAAAGCCTATAATGCTTATGTCTTTTTATAAAGCACCCAAATGTAATGAGCGCAATTATGTCCAGTTTTTAGAGAATATTCTTGGTCGTTATGGTAGATACCCGTGTATTTTCGTTGGTGATGCCAATCTTGACTTGTTATCTATAGCTCTGTTCCAGAACTAAAAAGTTTTTACAATTTTTACCACTTTTACACATTTTGCGTTCCCGTACACAAAATTTATATGAAAATCGTTTACGACTTTTACAACTTTTACGGCTTTTACCACTTTATAAAGTACGGGAACAGGCCATATAAATTATTCATCGGATTTGTTTTACATATTAATGAATTTCGACTTTAGAAATTGTCATAACCTTATAACACGCCCTTTTAGTGGAACAGAAATAGATCATGTGTACAGTAATATTTGTAAGCCTATGTACATTGACTCTATTGAATCGGAACTGTCAGATCATTACCTCATACATATTAGAATGGATGTGAAAGTTCGAACCAAAGAAACTGAGCTGGTACGTAAGTTAGTATGTGATTATGAAAAATTTAAAATATGTTTCGAAAATTCAGTTTCTGATTTCGTACTTACGGGAAATCCATCTGTAGACACCACGAATTTGATAAACTACCTAGGGAGCATGGTTGATTCATGTACTGTTGAAAAGGGTTGGCAGATAAGTTTGAGGGATAGAATTACACCATGGATAAATGGTAATTTACATAAGTTAATGCAATATAAAGAAAAACTTTTAAAACAAAGAAGGAAAAAATGCGATGCCCAAATTGAATTAAAACTCAAAAGGATAAGTCGAGTCATTAAGATAGCGTATAATCTATCCATGAATGACTTTTATGCAAATACCTTGGATGCACTGAAAAATGATCCAAAAAAATCCTGGGGTTTTTTGAATCAGACTCTCGGTAGGACAACCTCTAGAGAAATAAACCTGCAAGATTCAAATGGGGTATTGATAACGTCCAATAACCTTAAACCAGATATTCTTAACAAATAATTTGTTGAATCTGTGGAGTTGTTGAAGTTTCAAATTCGGAGTAATCCATCTGATACAATAAATGATTTAAGAACTATAGTGAGATGTAACCATCAATTTAGGCTTAGTCATACTTCTATAGAAGAAATTGATAATATAATATCTAGTTTGGCTCCAGAAAAGAGTTGTGGGCATGATAAAATATACCCCAAAGTCCTTATATCTATTAAAAACATGATTTCACCGATATTGGTAAAAATTTTCAATAAAATGGTTGATACTGCTATTTATCCAGATATTTTAAAAATTCATAAGATTGTGCCGATTCCAAAGGAAACGAAATGTCTAAGAGAAGATCAGTTTCGTCCCATATCAATACTCCCAATAATAGATAATGTGTTCGAGCATATTGTACACAATCAAATGTATACATATTTTCTACAAAAAGGACTTTTGAATACATATCAATATGGATTTCGTAAGGGATGTGGTACAGAGGAAGCTACAGTTAATGTTCAAAATTTTATTTGCAAAGGTTTGGATGATGGATATAAAGCAGTTGCTGGGGTCTTTTATGATTTATCGAAAGCTTTTGACTTAGTGGATCATAACATTCTGTTGGAGAAACTAATATTTTACGGTGTATGTGGAAATGCAATTTTATTTTTGAAAGATTATCTGAGGGGCCGAAGGCAGTATGTGGAGGTTAATGGGATCAAAAGTTGTATGCGTGAGGTGATGTACGGAGTACCACAGGGGAGTGTTCTAGGTCCTCTGTTGTTTTCTATATACATTAATGATTTAGGGAATCTAGAGTTAAATGGTAAAATGTTTATTTACGCAGATGACATTTGTGTCTTATATCTATATTCACATGAAACCGCACTGTAACCCTATGTAGAGAGGGATGCATCATTATTCCTTAAATATATACGAATAAATCGTTTATTTCTTAATCCTAAGAAAACACAGCTCATAAGATTTAAGCCATATTTCGGATTCGGGGACGAGTTTAGCGTCCATATTGGAGGTAATGAAATAAAAGAGGTTAGTTTTATCAAATATTTAGGTTTGCATATGGATGGAAAGTTATCGTGGGATCGTCACATCAAAGTATTAAATCAAAAATTGCATCCGCTATTGGTATACTGTACAAATTCCAATACAAATTTAATCACGAAACTAAGTTATTGATCTACCAAGCTATGATTCAAAGTCATTTGAATTATTTAATGATAGTGTTTGGTTATAAAAAGACATCGGAATTAAAATCTCTGCAAAGACAGCAAAATCGAGCCTTAAAGGTGGTGGCGAACTTACACATATCCCATTCTACGTATGATTTATTCAGTAATTGGTTTCCTACTATTTTACCGGTATACGGAATTTACAAATTTCAAACATTACCATATATGTACAAGTGCATTCACAATATTGGACCATCATACTATAACGGTTACAAGTCGACAACATGGTTTTAATACACGAAACAAGAATAATTTGGAGTTGCGCGTTGTCAATCGGAAACAACAAAGCAAAGAATCCAATATTCTGGTACAAAAGAATACAATATCTTACCTCAACCTTTAAAAAATATTAATCAATTTTGCTTATTTAAGAGTGCGGTAAAAGAGTACTTACTGCAACATTTAGATGCGCTTCTCATATAATTTTCTTCTATATATTTCAATAAATACATATGTATTATTATTTGTAATTTCTTTTAAATTATTATATTTTATTTATTATTCTTATCATGAACTTTAATAACTAATATATAGTAAATACTTTTTAAGGAGCATATATATTTGTAAATATTTGCCAACTAGCCCCTAAAATGCCAAATGGCGCTGGGGCATTATGAATTGTATCATCCTTATAAGTAAATAAAGATTAAAACTAAAAATAAAAAAAAAAATAGGCGTGTTTTGGTTGACTATCAGCTTAAAATCCTATTTAATATTCCAGTTGCCAGAAATGAAAGTAGCGATTCGCTTCAGCAAACACATTCCAGTGTTACTGATTGCCTTAGTACTTTGAAAACACTCAATGTTAAGGTTGAAAGTTGGAACCCCATATTGATACACCTAATTTCCACTAAATTGCCAGACGAAACCCTATTTCATTGGGAGCAATCTCTGAAGTCCCACAGAGAGTTGCCAACTTGGGCTCAATTAGATGAGTTCCTTGAAAGTAGTTGAGAGAATTTCTAGCATTCGTATCACCAAACAAAATTATTCTGTCCCTTCTCAAAATTATAATAGATTCCAAAATCAGCCGTTTCAGAATAGATCAAGCACGTCATGCCCACTTTGTAATGGGAATCACGCAATAAGAGAATGTCAAGAGTTTCGGCAACTTACTTCTCATCAACGTTTAAGTTTTGTGTTTAAAAATAAACTTTGCACGAATTGCCTTTCTCCGTCTCACATCAAAATCAACTGCAAAAGTATCAATAGTTGCATTATTTGCCATAAACCGCATCACAGCCTTCTCCACGTCAACAATTCCTCTGAAGAAGATGGTGCTGAAAGCAAGTACAATTCCAATAAAGCCTCTTCCAAATTCTCTCCGAAGCAAAATTACTCGTCTCCTCATGAAAAGCCATCAACTTCAAATAGAAAAAGCTCAAATGTTCAAGCCAATTTCTCTGCCAATAATGACATGATTCTAGTGCAAATTGAACATCTTGGGGAATTGTTCACAGTACGAGCGTTAATTGACTCTGGGTCTCAAAGAACATTTTTATCTGAAAAAATCAGAATTCTTCTCAAAATTCCCACCATTCGAAGCCATTTTGAAATTTCTGGAGTTGGAGGTCAACAACAAGTTTCTGATAAAGTGTGTGAGTTGACTATCGTCTCTAAAAAGTGTGATGCTCGATTCTCTATATCTGCTATTATCCTTCCCAAGGTAACAAAGCCAGTGCCGGCTCTTTCCTTTGAAATTGCACACCCATCTGATCTCAAAGATCTAGATTTGTCAGATCCACACTTTAATAAGTCCTCACAAATAGACCTCATACTTGGTAATTACGCCGACAGATTTATAAATATTGAAGGCATTAAAAAGAATATTTGTGGCAATACTTCCGCTTATAAAACTATATTCGGTTGGGTTTTAAGTGGGCCCATTAAAACCGAAAGTGTTCAACTCTTCTCCACTACAATAATTGAAAAAAATGAACCTCCATTAAGCGAATTGTTAAGGAAGTTTTGGGAACTAGAGGAAGTACCAAACGTGCCAAAAGTCTCCACAGCAGACCAGTTCTGTGAAAATTTTTATAATAAAACCACTTCTCGTTTACCTGATGGACGTTACATTGTTCGGCTGCCTTTTAAGAAGGTATTTGCTGAAACAATTTATCTCGGCTCGTCCCGTCTCATTGCATTGGCACAATATACTCGAATGGAAAAAACTTTGTCTACTGATCTTGACTTACGTACCGAATACAACTCGGTTTTAAACGAATATGTCACATTAGACCATTTAGAAGAAACCTCGTCTCGAGAAGTCTGTATTGATAACAAATACAACTCCTATTATCTTCCTCATCACCCGCTTTTGTTCGCCCCGAACATAAATCAACAAAAGTACGAATTGTTTTTAATGCATCTCGCAAAACAAAGTCCGGTTATTCGTTAAATGATGTTCTCCATACCGGCCCCACTCTCCAAACAGATTTAACGTCTGTCATTTTAAATTGGAGAAAGTATCCTTATGTCTTTAGTGGAGACATCCAAAAAATGTACAGACAAATACTCGTACACCCTCATTTATTTCTATCAGCGCAAATTTTATGAACAGGAATGCAAGGATTTGGAAGATGGTAAAGACATTTCATCAAAAAGCCCTTTAAAATCACTCAATCCATTTTTGGATCATAACAATATTCTGCGTGTTAATGGCAGGTTGGCCAACGCAGATCTCCCTTATAATGAACGATATCCCATGATTGTCTTTGGAAATTCTCGTTTTTGTCGATTGTATTTGTGGCATGTACACTTATGTCTAGCTCATGCTGAGTGTCAAAAGCATTATTCAGAAATGCAAAACATGCATAATTTTCATAAAGAGACCTTGTACCCAGATTATGGCCCCATTACCCCCAGAAAGATGCTCTCTTACCCCTCCCTTTCACATAACTGGTATCGATTTCGCAGACCCTTTTGAAATCAAAAGTTCCACTTTGAGAAACGCTCCTATCTTTAAAGGCTATGTTTGCTTATTTGTGTGCTTTGCCACTAAAGCGATCCATTTGGAACCATGCACCGAACTTTCCTCTGTGGCTTTCGAGGCGTCCTTTGCTCGATTCGTTGGGACTACCCTTTCGGACAGTTTCTAATAATGGAAAGAATTTTATTGGTGCTAGTCGAAAATTGCTTAGAGAGTTTTCACAATTTATTAAAGTCGTTCCCAGTGATATTGCTGGTAAATATTCCAACCATGGATTTGAATGGCGATTTATTCCACCACATGCACCTCATATGGGTGGCTTGTGGAAATCCGCTGTAAAAAGCTTTAAGCACCATTTTAAACGAATAGCAGGAGCACACAAATCTACGTTTGAGCAATTTGCTACCGTTTTAGCTCGTATCGAAGGTGTTCTCAATTCTCGCCCCATTTCTGCTGTCTCTGAAGACCCTTCAGACATTACCGCCTTAACTCCAGTGCATTTTCTTAGAGGTTCCCCAATTATGGCTCCACCCGAACCAATCTCTGAAAATCTATCACTTGTAAATAGGTGGAATAAACTAAAGGCTATCCACCAGCAATTCGCAACAATATGGAAAGAGGATTACTTAAAATCTCTACATAAACGATACAAATGCAAAAACTCGACTCCCAATTTAAAACCTGACGATCTAGTTGTCGTCATGGATGATTTAACCACCGAGCGAATGGCGCTTAGGTAGAATCGTAACAACACATTCTGGTAGTGATAGTCACGTGAGAGTGGCTGACATTAAAACAGCTTTTGGTATAATTAAAATACCAATTGTCAAACTTTGCTACTTACCTCTTCTCGATTCAGATACGTAATGTTATAGTGCTCATATCAGATTCTACCCTTCTCACCTCTACTCAAACTCGTCTCATTCTCTACTCATCTCATTCTTTACTCTCTAAAGAACACAAATATATATATATATATATATATATATATATATATATATATATATATATATATATATATACTCAAAATCGTCTCATTCTCTACACATCTCATTCTTTACTCTCTAAAGAACACAAATATATATATATATATATACATATACGGTAGCAAGTTGCTCAAACGTAGATTTGTGTGCTCCTGCTATTCGTTTAAAATGGTGCTTAAAGCTTTTTATAGCGGATTCCCACAAGCCACCCATATGAGGTGCATGTGGTGGAATAAATCGCCATTCAAATCCATGGGTGGAATATTTACCAGCAATATCACTAAGAACGACTTTAATAAATTGTGAAAACTCTCTAAGCAATTTTCGACTAGCGCCAATAAAATTCTTTCCATTATTAGAAACTATCCGAAAGGGTAGTCCCAACGAATCGGACAAAGGACGCCTCGAAAGCCACAGAGGAAAGTTCGGTGCATGGTTCCAAATGGATCGTGGCAAAGGTGGCAAAGCACACAAATAACCAAACATAGCCTTTAAAGATAGGAGCGTTTCTCAAAGTGGAACTTTTGATTTCAAAAGGGTCTGCGAAATCGATACCAGTTATGTGAAAGGGAGGGGTAAGAGAGCATCTTTCTGGGGGTAATGGGGCCATAATCTGGGTACAAGGTCTCTTTATGAAAATTATGCATGTTTTGCATTTCTGAATAATGCTTTTGACCCTCGGTTTGAGTCGAGATATGTAAAATTCAGTTTGGACCATCTTGCACATTTGATTACACTCAGCATGAGCTAGACATAAGTGTAAATGCCACAAATACAATCGACAAAAACGAGAATTTCCAGAGACAATCATGGGATATCGTTCAATATAAGGGAGATCTGCGTTGGCCAACCTGCCATTAACACGCAGAATATTGTTATGATCCAAAAATGGATTGAGTGATTTTAAAGGGCTTTTTGATGAAATGTTTTTACCATCTTCCAAATCCTTGCATTCCTGTTCATAAAATTTGCGCTGATAGAAATAAATGAGGGTGTACGAGTATTTGTCTGTACATTTTTTGGATGTATCCACTAAAGACATAAGGATACTTTCTCCAATTTAAAATGACAGACGTTAAATCTGTTTGGAGAGTTGGGCCGGTATGGAGAACATCATTTAACCGGACTTTGTTTTGCGAGATGCATTAAAAACAATTCGTACTTTTGTTGATTTGTGTTCGGGGCGAACAACAGCGTGATGAGGAAGATAATAGGAGTTGTATTTGTTATCAATACAGACTTCTCGAGACGAGGTTTCTTCTAAATGGTCTAATGTGACATATTCGTTTAAAACCGAGTTGTATTCGGTACGTAAGTCAAGATCATTAGACGAAGTTTTTTCCATTCGAGTACATTTTGCCAATGCAATGAGACGGGACGAGCCGAGATAAATTGTGTCAGCAAATACCTTCTTAAAAGGTAGCCGAACAATGTAACGTCCATCAGGTAAACGAGAAGTGGTTTTATTATAAAAATTTTCACAGAACTGGTCTGCTGTGGAGACTTTTGGCACGTTTGGAACTTTCTCTAGTTCCCAAAACTTCGTTAACAATTCGCTTAATGGAGGTTCATTTTTTCCAATTATTGTAGTGGAGAAGAGTTGAACACTTTCGGTTTTAATGGGCCCACTTAAAACCCAACCGAATATAGTTTTATAAGCGGAAGTACTGCCATAAATATTTTTTTTAATGCCTTCAATATTTATAAATCTGTCGGCGTAATTACCAAGTATGAGGTCTATTTGTGAGGACTTATTAAAGTGTGGATCTGCCAAATCTAGATCTTTTAGATCAGATGGGTGTGCAATTTCAAAGGAAAGAGCCGGCACTAGCTTTGTTACCTTGGGAAGGATAATACCAGATATGGAGAATCGAGCATCACACTTTTTAGAGACGATAGTCAACTCACACACTTTATCAGAAACTTGTTGTTGACCTCCAACTCCAGAAATTTCAAAATGGCTTCGTATGGTGGGAATTTTGAGAAGAATTCTGATTTTTCAGATAAAAATGTTCTTTGAGACCCAGAGTCAATTAACGCTCGTACTGTGAACAATTCCCCAAGATGTTCAATTTGCACTAGAATCATGTCATTATTGGCAGGGAAATTGGCTTGAACATTTGAGCTTTTTCTATTTGAAGTTGATGGCTTTTCATGAGGAGACGAGTAATTTTGCTTCGGAGAGAATTTGGAAGAGAATATATATATATATATATATATATATATATATATATATATATATATATATATATACTAGCTGAACCCGGTGCGCTTTGCTGCCCCGACTACGATAAAATATAATGGAATGTCAGAATTATTTGAATGCTTTTAAGATTTTAACGAATAAATATAGGAGATATGAAGGCGTTATATACCTAATCAGGGTTGTTATGGAGCTAGTATGGTATTCTGGTATGTTTCAGGAGGTAACACTCCTCCGAAAGCCTTTCCGCCTATAAGTATTCCTAATAATTTAGATATATCATAATAAAACATAAATCTTAAGAAGTCTCTCAAAGACATGATACTTAATAGCTGTAGCCTTGGTCAATTCCTTCCCGACTATAAGCACTTCTGTAAATAATAATGACTTTTACTGACTGCTAAGTCTTCAAAATTTCATTGAAATTGAACATACGTAACAAAAACATGAAAAATGGGTAGCTATATTCCTATATGAACCGCTCTCGATATAATTTGTCAAATTTATTTTTAGACCAAATCCCGTCTCACATTCACATTTTGTGCATAAAATACAGAAAATCAGTCGGTATAATTTGTCCCATTTATTTCTAGAACAAATTGCGTCACGCTTTCCAAATTTCAGTGAAATTGGACATATGTAGTGTGTCCAAATCTGAACCGGTCTCGATATAATTTGGCACATTTATATTTGGAACAAATTCCGTCAGACATCCCAAATTTCAGCGACATTGGACACATATAGCGTGTTTAGAGCATCAAATACAGAAAATCGGCCTAAAATATAGATAGGAGCAATATCCAAATCTGAACCGATTTCGATATGATTTGGCAAATTTATGTCTAGACCAAATCCCTTTACCAAATCTGAACCGTTTTCAATATAATTCGGCACTTTTATGCCTAGACCCAATTCCGTTACACATTCTAAATTTCAGCCAAATTGGACATATATAGCGTGTTTGGTGCATCAAATGCGGAAAATCGGCCGAAAATATATATGGGAGCTATATCCAAATCTGAACCGATTTCGATATAAATCGGCACATTTATGTCTAGACCAAATTCCGTTACACATTTCAAATGTTAGCGAAATTGGACATATATAGCGCGTTTGGTGCATAAAATAAGCAAGTCGGCCGAAAATATATGTGTATGGGAGCTATATCCAAATCTGAACCGATTTTGATATAATTTGGCACGTTTATTGCCAGACCAAGTTCCGTCATACATTCCAAATTTCATCGAAATTAGACATAAATAGCATGTTTGGTACATAAAATAAGGAAATCGGCCGAAAATATATGTATGTGGGAGCTATATCCAAATCTGAACCGATTTGAATATAATTTGGTAAATTTATTTCTACATCAAATTCCGTCACGCATACAAAATTTGGAGATTGTATCTGTAACAGTTCTAAAGATATTTGCATACAAAATCTAAATTTTTTGGGGGTACCTCCGGTTTTGATGCTATATCTCCAGATCAACGCGAAATTTCAAAAAATGATATAGCCTATTTTCATTCCAGGCCATGTAGCAATGTACCCTAAACATTTCAGTAAGATCTGTTCAGCGGTTTTCGAGTCTATAAGGCACAAACAAACAAACAGACAAACAAATTTCAATTTTATATATATAGATATATGTATATAAGTCTCTATTGAAATATCTCGACTCATTTACTACACATGCATATTACCATTTCCATTCATTCATATCATTACCTTTTACTAACAATGTTTTACATTGTAGGTCTCGTCGCAACTCTAGCACTCGGGAACTGTACCGGTGTGTTATCCGTGACAGAAGCCATGCCCTGCTGCTGCAAGAATTGCCTTGCGAGAAGCCATCAGGTTCGAAGATGCCACTCCAAGGTCTTCTGCAAAAAATGTGGCAGCCAGCACCACTCCATGCTTCACCCGGTGCCCTCTTCCACTGCCATCGTTCGCCATGAAGAGTCCGATGTAATATCAAGGCCCACGTTGCATGAACGGGTAGTACCGCCCAACTCCTCCAGTCGACGCAGAAGGCAAAATCGTACACACCAGAAGCCTAAACGTAACCGCTCTCGAACTCAACCTAGGCAGCAACAGAAGTCCAGACAGCGCCAACATCGCCACCCAAAACACCATCAGCCGAAACAACAGACACAACAACGGCAACCACAAAGACAACACCAGCATTCCCATCCCCTGCCAATGACCGCCACCAGCCGAGTCGTCACCAAAAATCGAATCGACGCCATCAAAATCACCACTATACCCGCAACAATAGCCAAACTTATCGCCAGCGTCCAGCTCCAAATACACCCCGCACTAGCGTACTCATGCCAGACCAACTGGTACTCTCCCAAGCCATAAAATCACTCGCCGAAGTCATGTGCGTCTCCTCTTCAGTTGCACAAGTGCAAGGCCGGCGCCATGGACAAATTTGCCATAATTTTTTATGTAAATCTTTTTAATGAATTTTTATTTAAATGAATTTGTAATGTATTGCTATTTATATACTCGTAGATTAAGTTAAGTTTATGAATTATTATATTTAGCACTAAAAAACCATTGTGAATAGAAATAAGTATTTTAGTACTAGTGGTTACTTTCGTTAAAATCCCTAACTGAATTGTATAAACTCAACGAAGTAACCTAAACTAAGCTTGCATTGTTACAAATAAGAAAACAAACTTCACTTGTTATCCAGCATTAAAACGGTGAGCATCAACATCTCTTCTCTGTCTCCTTTTCTCTTCTCTCATTTTATTTAATAAACAGTATCTACGCTTTATAACGTTTTTCCGAAACTTTTATCTTTTTATTTCATGCATCAACATAATATTATTTCTCATTGGGTGAGAAATAATATTTAATAAAACCCATCTAATTATACAGTCCACTTGAAGGTTGGATTCCTTTGGTTTTTTCCCTCGGCTTTTGGCTTGGAATCCTCTCTCCACTCAATCATTCTTATTCAGGTGTATATTGACGTATTTTTGATGGGCGCTAATGAAACCGGATGCGCATTAAATTCGCATTACTCAATTGGTTTTAACTAATTCGCGAATTACAGACTTCTTAATTTTCATATTTTTGAATGATTGTAATTTCAATATTACACTTAATTTCCTATCCTTATAAGTTATCACAGTAAGCAACTAAGCTTTTGCGGTGGCGAACCACATTTCTTGATTAAAATTTTAGTAGAGCACATTAATTACAATGGTCAACACGACTTTTGTTTCAACCGAATTTTTTGTTGTTTCTAAATAAAATCGGCGAGTTATTTTAAAATCCGGTCGAGGTTTTTCCATCAGCTCTTGTTCTAGAGATATAGCTCAAAATCGTTTTTTACGAGTTTATTTCCGGATACAAACAAATATTTTTTTTTGAGCTTTTCGACACTAATATATTAAGGAAATGTTGTACGTTCGATACAAACAGTTTTTGAAATAATTATAGTGAATATATGGCGAAAACCAAAAATGTTTTACTATCGATGAATCCTAGTTTCACCCATTCAGAATTCGCGAACTGTTAACATATTCTATATAGTATGATTGAAATTCTTTAAAAGGAAGTGTTTTAGGAGGAATCCCATAAGGTCGATCATTAAAATTAATTGACGTGGAAGCTGTGTTGGCATCAATGTAGAAAAGTAGGTAAAAATGGGTTGAAGCCAACAAGTTTTTTATGCTCCCTTCCGATTTCTGGCTTAACCTTACATTTTATAGACATATGCCCAAAGAAAGACTCAAAGAATACTTCATGGGCAATATGATACTAGTGTATCATTTTTCGACATATCCACTGCATCCACCTAAAACTGATGCTGACATTTTGAAGCCGGAATTTCGGGGTTTTTTGAATTTTTAATAATTCGGACGCGCTACAAGATAATATTCAAAACTCATAATAGGATTATAGAACTCGTGATTTTACGTCGTTTATTGTAGATCTCATGAGCGTGCTTCGTACAGCATCCTAGTAATTGTAGTCTAAAGGCCAATATTTGATGCGTGAATTTTTAAAAAAAAACCTATTTTTGCGTTTAAAATTTACAAGTGCCATTAAATTTCCTTTGTACCCCTCGTGAATTTAGTTTTTTTACGCGACGGATCTAATGAGACCTTCCGCGATCGAATCCATCCACGTATTAAACCGCGATTTTCTTTAAAAATTTTTACATAAATGGAATCCTTTATACGCGATTATAATATGTGCAAAAACGCGTGTCATAAATTAGAGAGATTCGCGAGTAATATGGTTTTTTTTTACCAAAAATAGAATGTGCAGGCACATCCGCGGTTCTTGAAGAATCGATTTGAAATATGTGTATATGGTAAATAACAAAAATGTTTTGCAATCGATGAATCCGAGTTTCACCCTTTCAGAATTCGCGAACTGTTAACATATTCTATAAAGTATGACTACAATTCTTTAAAATGAAGTGTTTTAGGAGGGATCCCATAATGTCGACCATTAAAATTAATTTTCGTGGAAGCTGTGTTGGCATCAATGTAGAAAAATGGGTTGAAGCCAACAAGTTTTTTCAAGTTCCCATGCGATTTCTGGCTTAACCTTACATTTTATAGACCTATTCCCAAAGAATGAATCACAGAATACTCCATGGGCAATAAGATAGCAGTGTACGATTTTTCGATATATCCACTGCATCCATCTAAAATTGATGCTGACATTTTGAAGCCGGAATGTCGGGGTTTTTTGAATTTTTTTAATAATCCGGACGCGCAAGAAGATAATATTCCAAACTCATACCACGATTATAGAACTCGTGATTTTCATCGTTTGGTGCATATCTCATAAGTGTGCTCCATACAGCATCTTAGTAGTTGGAGTCGAAAGGTCAACATTTCATGCGTGAATTTTCTTACAAAACATATTTTTTGCGTGTAAAATTTACAACTGTCATTCAATTTCCTTTGAAACCCGCGTTAATTTAGTTTTTTTACGCGACGGTTCTAATGAAGCCTTCCGCGATCGAATTCATCTACTAAAACCGCGGATATACCTTGAAAATCGGAAAATCAGCAAAAATATTTTTTGACAAATCCGCGTACTAAACCGCGATTTTCTTTAAAATTTTTTACATAAATGGAATCCTTTACTCGCGATTATAATATTTGCGAAAACACGTGTCATAAAAAAACAGAGATACGCGAGTAATATGGGTATTTCGCCAAAAATTGAATGTGGAGACACATCCGCGGTTTTTGAAGAATCTATTTGAAATAGGAGTGTATTGACGTATTTTTGATGGGCGCTGATGAAACCATATGCGCATCAAAATCGTATGCACATTGCGCGACTTGTACCAACTTTAAGGTTTTTTGCAGTGCATGATGCAACTGGAGGCACGCCATGGTCGCTGAGTGAAACATCGAAATATGCATAAATATTGAAAGATATTGATTCGCTTTATCCAAAATCGGATGCGCATCAACCGACTTTAACTAATTCGCGAATTACAGGCTTTTTAATTTTCATATCTTTTAAATGATAGTAATTTCAATATTACTCTTAATTTCCTATCCGTATAAGTTATCACAGTAAGCATTTATGCTTTCACGATGGTAAACCATATATTTTGATAAAGTTTTAGCAGAATACTTTAATTTATGTATTAAATTTTAGCGAAATAGTTGGATAACTCTCAAATATTTTTTTTTCTAATTTTTCAACACAAACCAAAAAATGCATCAATATTTTCCAACAATGAGTTGTTTCTCATTTGTTGTTGTTATAATATGCAATTTATAAAGCCAATCTTTATAATTTTGGTTTCACATTTTTTACGCGTTGTCTAGTTTCTGTACGTATTTTTAATTCAGTTTTTAGAGGTTTATACGGACTCAGAGTTAGTATAATTTAAATTTATTGCCAGATTTTTTTGATTTTCCGCGAAAATAAAAACACATTTTGGAAATTTTGGTGCATCTACGGATGAATATCAAATGCTGTTATATGCTTTCTCAATGCCAGATATATGCTTTCTCAATACAAAAAATAAGAAAATTTAAAATATTTTTTCTTTATAAGAGGATAAAAACCGCTATAACTTTTGCGCGCATCAGCCAATTTCGAGAACGCGAGCATATTTGAAACCAGATATATGCTTACATTTTCTCAATACAAAAAATAAGAAAATTTAAAATATTTTTTCTTTATAAGAGGATAAAAACCGCTATAACTTTTGCGCGCATCAGCCAATTTCGAGAACGCGAGCATATTTGAAACCAGATTTTTTCCTTTAACTCTATACCAAAAATCGTAGATGTGCTCGCGAAAAATTTTTTTAATTTTTTTTAAATGGAATTCCAAAGGAATTTTGTTATTTGCCATATAGACGTACTTTTGATGGGTGCTACTGAAACCAGATGCGCATCAAAATCGTATGCAAATTGCGCGATGTTTGCCCACTTTAAGGTTTTTGGCATTGTGAGATACAACTGACGGCACACAATGGCCGCTGAGTGAAACATCGAAATATGCATAAATATTGAAAGAGATTGATTCGATTTCCACATTTTTTGAATGATTGTAATTTCAATATTACTCTTAATTTCCTATCCTTATAAGTTGTTACAGTAAGCAAATAAGCTTTCACGATGGTAAACCATATTTCTTGATGAAGTTTTAGCAGTACACGTTAATTATTGTATGGGATTTTAGCGAGATAGTTGGAGAACTCAAAAATATTCAAGGCAATCATGAATATTTCCCTCGGAATTTTCCGCACGGAAAATAATTTTAAAAAGTTATATTCCCTTAAAATCAATATTTAAAAACGTTGAAACCCTACTAGAATCACTTAATTATTGAATATTTTCCCCGAATCGATAAAAATATTCCCTTTTTGGACATAAATATGGAAATTAAAAATTGTAAAATTGCGGAAAGGGAAAAAATTCCGCACGGAATTTTTATTCATGATTGCCCTGATTGTTTTCTAATTTTTCGAATCAAACCAAAAAATATATTTGCATCAGTATTTTCCAACAATAAGTTTTTCTCTTACGTACTCTGGGACAGGATAATTTGGATTTACTTAATTTTTTTATTATTTGTTGATTTTCCGCGAAAATAATAATAAATTTAGTAACTATTTTAACATCAACGAATAGATATGGAATGCTGTTAACGATTTATGCATACATTTTCTCGTAAAAACAAATAAGATATTTTTAAATAGTTTTTCTTTATATGAGAATAAAAACCGCTATAGCTTTTGCGCGCATCGTCCAATTTTGTGAACGCGAACAGATTTGAAACCAGAATTTTTTTCTTAACCTCTAGGCCAAAATTTGTAGATGCTCTCACAAAAAAAAAATTAATTTTTTTCAAATGGAATTGCAAAGGATTTTTGGTTTTTGCCATATATCAAAAAATATAGAAAACATACGACGCACAATGGTTCAGGAATCGATTTTCCTGGCCAAAAATCAAAATTTTGTTTTGTCAAAGATATTTAATTTCTATATGGGATTCGATAGTAAACATATTGAAACTAAGAAAACCAAAAAACTAGGTCCAAATATTGGAAGGTGTGGGCGTGGGTGCCCCTAAAGACGAACATTTTCCCCATTTTTGGGAAATACATAATTTATGCAAATTTCTCGGAGTCTATAACAGATATTGTGTTCATTGTTTTTTCGTAAGGTAGGCAGGATTGTGGCCTTTAAAATCGTTTTGATAAATTACCGTAGCGTTTAAACAACATGAGCTCTTTCATTTTTCCTCAGGTACTAAATATTTTGAAATTCCAAATTTAGTGGACTAGAACTTCTGTGGAACAACATGGAACAAAGTTCTGTTTTCACAGAACGATGCCTGAAAGTCTCCTCTTTCAACTCATATATACTTTTGTACCCGTTCCGTTCCGTCCGTTTAACACTTTTTTCAATTTATTGAAATTACATGGGTAAAAATGTGTGTTTTTCTATACTGTTTCCATATGAATTACAGCTTTTTGACACAAATTAACATTTTTTGAGTAGATGAGTTTTTATACGAGTTATATAATTTTTATTGAACCCCAAGGAGTTTTTTTTTTAATTTTTGAAAAAATTTTAATTTTTTTTGTAAAATATTTTTTTACAAATTTTTGAAAAAAAAAAATCGAAATTTTTTTCGATTTTTTTTTTTAGTTTTTTGGTAATTTTACTGTTTATTTGTTTGACCACCTTTAATACATTAAATTTTCTTTATTTTCTGATAACATTATTAAAGATATTTAGATTTTACAGAGTTTTATACAAATAAAGAAACTTACAGCATGGTTTTTGAAAAACTGTCTGCCGGAAATTGAGTATTAAGTATATTACTTCATCTTATTAACTCTAATAATTATATTCATCAATGAGTATTTCCAATATTTCTTAAAGTTTAGCCAGAAAAGGTCACCTCAACTTTCATTATCACAGAAATTTGGTCTTGATAATATGTTTCATAGCAGTACTTGGCTCCGATATTGGGATCAAGGTATCTATATATACGATTCTCACTTTGGCTTGCGTTTGGAAGAAAAGTGTTATAGGCTTTTGATCCAATTTCCATGAGAAGTCTGCGACCTGATTCCATCCAGTATGTTTTGTTCCTCAATATATTGCTATTATCAATGTTAAATATTGATAGCTGGTCTGCATGATCTTTGAACCAAGCCAGATTTTTGTTGGCAAGTTTTTGGGCAAGTATATATGGTAGCAGGGTATTACTTAAATCGAATAGAACTTTTGCCAAGTATTGGATATGAAGGGAGTGTGTGTATATGTATCCCCGTTCATATCCGGTTTCTAAGGCGATAACATAGTTTGGAGTGGAGTCTGGAAGGTGCAGAATTTTCTTTATAAAGAACCGATACAGTTTCTTAACGTAGTTGTAATATGAATTACCCCATATCTGCGCACCATAGCTATGAATCGATCAGCAGACAGCCAGGAACATTTTCCATTTTGCTGTTAATGATATTGATGGTTTTGCTATAAACTGTTTCCATGTAAAATTAAGGATATTTTTGTGGCTTCTTCATTTTTTGTGAGAAGTTTCGAAAAGGATAATTAAGGTGTTAAAATCATACCAAGGTATTTATATTCATTTACGGTTCTTAATACTTCTCCTTTATAACTCCATTTCTCACTTAAGGAAAGTTTGCCACCTTTCCTAAACACCATTATCTCAGATTTAGAAAGATTTAATTCCATTCCCCATCTATCGCAGTAAGTTTCTAAATTGGTTATCATGCTTTGCAAGGTTGTCGGATTATCTGCCAGTATAACTATGTCGTCCGCATACATCAGAAGGCGAATGTTGATTTCATCCACATAAAGACCCACTTGTAGATGATCGTGCATATCGTTTAAATACAGTGCAAATAAAATTGGGGACAACAGGCACCCTTGCTTAACTCCAACTACTGACAAATGTGTACCAGACCAAACTGCTGACTTCGTATTTTCATATATCTTTTCCACAAAATGTATGATTTTTGACCTTAATCCTGCCTCGTGTAACTTATAAATTAGGAGATCTCTTGGAATTCTATCGAAAGCCGCTTTGAAATCGACGAAGAAAGCATACACCTTTTTATTATCATTTAATTTAAGTTTGACTATTGCAGCTAGATTAAAGATGTTGTCAACAGTGGAGTAATTTTTCCGAAAACCTGCCTGGTATTCATTTAATATTTGATACTGATTCACCCATTCCGTAATTCTAGCATTTATCATTCCGATCATCAGTTTTCCTACACAATTCATAAATGTTATTCCACGATAATTATTATCATTCAGGTTTCCTTTTTTGTGGATAGGGAAAATTATCCCTTTTCGAAAAGTTTCATAATCGTCGAATTCATTTAGGATCCTTGTATACGCTTTGCATAGATTTAATAATAGATCTTCCGCGCCGTACATGAAAAACTCGTATGGGACTCTAGCCAGGGGATGGCTCTTATGTGTTTTGACCCTTTTCTATTGGTCTTTTATTTCATCAAGTATGTCTTGAGACTTTCTACAGGTATGAAACTGCTAATATCTGGATCTACATGCTTAATTGCTTTCGCTAGTGCCCACCAAGATTTGCTATTAGTGATAGAGTCAAGTTGTTGCTCCATGTTTTTGTAGTAAGAAACCTTCTTTGATTTGCATAATTGGTCATAGAATTTCTTCTGCTCTACGTAAGCGTTTCTATCATACTGATTTTCCGATTTTCTTAGTTTTTTGAGCATACCCATTGTCTTTTTTCTTTGCTTTAAGCACTCGTAGTCGAACCATTTGTTCTTAAAACAATTCGTATCGGATTTTGTATCTTTCGGATACGACTGAATTATCGCTGTAATTAAATCGGTAAGCTGGAACCCGGATGGTAAAACAGAAAGGTTTTGATTTAGTGATGTTTGGTATATCTCTTTGTTTGTCTCTTTCCATTTTAGTTTTGGCGGAAGTTTGAAATTTTTAGGCAACGACAGATTTTTGCTAGGTAGATGCAAAGTTAAGACTAATGGGAAATGATCCGACCAGATTTGATCTTCAACTCGAAGAGATTTTACATAGCTTAGCATTTCCAACGATACCAAACATAGGTCTATCACTGAGCTACCGTTTTTATTTGTAAATGTGAATCTACCTTCTTCGTCTCCTTGTGTTCTTCCGTTTAAAACAATCAGACCATTATCACAAAACTCCAAAAAATTCCTACCATTTGCATTATTGTTTATACCCTATACCACAATGTGGAAAAGGGTATTATAAGTTTGTTTTGGTAAATATGCATTTAACACCGCGAAATATTCGTCGGAGACCCCCAATGTGGTATACCATTCTTCATATCTCGACGAGATAAAGCGATTTTGAGACGTGTGTCCGTCCGTCTGTCCATTATAAATTGTAAACACGCTCCAGGCTGCAATTATGGGCCGATCGTCACGAAATTTTGTATGGAGGTTGGGTTCAGATCAGAAAAGATCCCTATTCTTATTGGTGAAATATTTAGAGGGTGAAATGGACCAAAAACATAATATTTATCCAATTTTCTAGCGGTTCTACAGGTCTCAATAATAGTCCGATCAACGCGTAATTTTAAATGAGGTAAGAGTATATCACAAAGGAAAAGCTTGCAATTTGAGATGGCGATCGGATACTATTTAGAGGGTTAAATGGACCAAAACTTTTGTTGAAAATTGTGAAAAATTTTAATATACAGCTTATATCTTAATTCCTGGAAGTGACATTCCGGACAAGTGAGATATACTTGAAAGTGGAACGCTTGACCTCTCAATTGATGCCAATTATGGTGGTGTGCATGATCAGATAACAGAGTTACAGCCTAATATATTCCGTAATTTGTTTGTAGTGTAATAATAAACTCGCTAGAAGTCGCAATTATACATCAATGTATTTTAATTCCTTGAGGACATATATTTCGCAAAGTAGCCTACATATGGAAAAAAAAAACTACTGACCTTTCCTCTGATGTAAATTGCAATAAAGTGTTTGCACTGCCTAATATATAATGGGTTCTGTGTAGAGAACCACTGCCTAATATATAATGGGCCTACTGCCTAATATATAATGGGTTTTGTGTAGGTAGAGAACCACATTTTTATCCCATGCTACATATTGTCTCTCCAAAAGTTTATGTAACACCATGAAATATTCGTCCTAGACCCCTTATTTGGTATGCCAAAATTCATATCTCGACGAGATAAAGCGAATTAAAATTGTAAACAAGCTTAAGGCCGCAATTATGAACCGATTGTAACAATTTTTTTAAGGAGATGGGGTTCGGGCCAGAATAGAAATGATTAGTTTTTGATGATGATCGTGAAATGTTCAGGGGATGAAATGGACCAAAAACAAAATTTTAACCAATTTTGTAGCGGCTCTGTAGGTCAAAATAATAACCCGCAAAATTTTAAACAAAGTTTGAGTTTATGATGAAGAAGAAGCGTACAAACCAACGTGAAGATCAGATAATACTTAGCGGGTTAAATGGACTGAAACTTTTGTGTGAAATTGGTAAAAATTTCAATAACGTAGCGGTTAAACAACGGAAGTAGTTTTTTTAGTTTAGTTTTAGTTTGTGTGAAATAAATTTTCCTTTCCTGCTACAAAAAAGTCTTTGTCATGCTAGATAACTCTGTGGTTTTGGTCATGAGTATTATACATTACTTATCTGACATTTGGTTATTATATTTTCACAATCATTGAAAAGAAGTTCCGTGGAGAGCGATTGTCCAGGTATAGTGGTACAGGGTATCCCATGGTCAGCTCCGTCCGACTATAGACTTTTCTTACTTGTTTTGTCATAAGAATTTCTTGTGGAATAGCAGTTGTATGGGAGTTCTTGTGGCAATTCTTGTTCCGATAACGATTTTCATATTTCAATTGTTCTCCGCACCCCGTTTTAGTTTTTCGAAATCATCTTCCCAATTAGCTCCTCTTAGATACACCGGTAATATCTCAAAACGACAACTGTTAAACTCACACTGAAGTATGTCTTGGCTTCCTCGGTTGGTGAGTGTGTGTTTAAACCCATTTCTTTCTAGATCATTTCGCACTCCATATACCTCTCCCCCAATACCTCTCCCTCTAGTACTGTTCCTACTGGCAGATCTCTAATATGTTTTGAAATTTTTAAACTTATTTTGTAAATTTCTTTTTTAATTTCTTCAACATGTGTTTCTGAAAGAATAAATATATCAAACTGCTGTAGGTACTCAAAGAAGCGGTGGTGAAGATTTTTACTGTGTAAACCGTGAACATTGTATGATATAATATTTAATGTATAATGTAGTTTATTATTTATAGAATATGCATTTTGATTCTTCGGGCTATTAGTATGGTTTGATTGAATACTTTGATTAAAAGATATGGTTTTTAAAAGTTTTTTGACGATAATTTAGTGAACAAATTATTATAATTTATACTTAAGTTCTGTATGCCATCACCAAAAATAGTATTTAAAACAACAATACCGCAGCTATGCCCACACATAAGCTTATTATCTGCATTCCAGTAAAACGTTCTGCCCTCTGTCAGCAGCTGTTCGCCTCTAACTCCGATCTTTCTTTCCTTTCCGAGCTTCTGCGGTTCCTTTTTAAGTAGCAGCATTATTTTCTTTCTCTGTAGACGTACCCCACTTAGGTCTCTTTCAATGAAAATGGACGTGCCAGCCAAAAGTTTTGTGTTTTAGGACTTCCGTCACCGTTCTATTGTCTTTAAGCGCAACTAACACTGTCATTTTTTCTTTAGTTTCACCCTCGAATAACAAGTTTGTTTCGCCCAAGTTGGTCTTCCAATCTCTGCGGTCGTTTGCTGTCTTCTTCTTTTTCTTCTCTTAATTAATACATCGGAAGATATAAAAACCACAAAAACACTCATATTTCGATGAAAAATAGTTAAAAAACTCAAAAGTTTAACTTTGGCCTTGAATTTCTCTGCAACTACCAGACCGAATTCGACCGATTATAATTCGTTTGATTCGTTTTGTTATCCGTAAAACAAAAAAAAAAAAAGAATTATGAAAATATCTTTATCCGTTCAAAAGTTACAGAATTTTGACCAGGACAAAACGATTCTGAACCACTGTGCGACGGACCATAGTTCATAGCGTCCATGATTCGGTCATAACCTAAAAATCATCATGAAGATCGCTAAGGAAAACTAAATGGCTTATGTGGTAATGATATCACTTCATGACGATTTTTAGGTTATGGCCGAATCATGGGCGCTATGAACTTTATATTATATATTTGAATACTGAACTAAGCATATCCGGTATGCCATATGAAGATCCTATGACTTCCCCCGATGACGTAATCACAGCTTAAAGTGCTCAAAATATGCAATTTTACAAAGTCCGTCGTATGTTTTCTATATTTTTTGATACATATTCACCATTATGTTTTCACAAACTGTTTGTATCGAATGTACAACATCTCCTTAATATATTAGTGTCGAAAAACCCACAAAAAATAATTGTTTGTATCCGGAAATAACGAAATTCTGGGTAAAACTCGTAAAAACTGATTTAGAGCTATATGTCAAGTACAAGAGCTGATGGAAAAACGACCGGATTTGAAAATAACTCGCCGATTTCATTTAGAAACAACAACTTCGGTTGAAACATTCAACTTTTTCAATTTTGTTGAGCAGTGTAATCGTATGGTATTTTAGCGAAATAGTTGGAGAACTTCCAAATATTTTTTTCTAATTTTTCGAATCAAACCAAAAAATATATTTGCAACAATATTGTCTAACTATGAGTTTTTCTCTGTTGTTTTTGCTACAATATGCAATTTATGTATCCAATTTCATATTTTTCTACGCATTGTCTAGATTCTGCACATACTTTTTAATTTATTTTTTGGGGGTTTGTACGGACTATGAGACAGGATAATTTGGAATTACTTCAATATTTGTTTATTATTTGTTGATTTTCCACGAAAATAATAATAAATTTAGTAAATAATTAAACTTTACGAATAGATATGGAATGCTGTTAACGGAATTATGCATAAATGTTATCATAACAACAAATAAGACATTTTTAAATATGTTTTCTTTATATGAGAACTAGCCGACTCGGTCCGCGTTGCTGGCCCTTGAAACAGTTTTATGTTATGTTTTCGTTTTAGTTTAACATACCGCCAAAGAACTGATGACTTGAGGCATGCATTTATTTCATCTGCTGGAGTACAATAACTGGAAGTGTGTGTCTGAAAACTTAACGCGGATTGCTTCTTAAATCCCTTAAGAATCGATCTAAAGCTTCTAGGGAATTTTTATGTGCAATCGTACATTCGTTCCAAATGCTAACTTCTATTTAATATTGCATGTGTGCACTTCATTCAAATGAATGTCCAGCGGCAATTTAAGGGTCCACTGTATCGTCCTTCAACCTTCTTATAATGTATGTTAAATACCTGAGCTATCGATATGTTGTCTTCTTATTTAACACTTGCTTTCCAATAAAACCAAAGCTTCGTTATGCATAATTCCACTGGTATTTCCATTAATTTGCAACATATTGAAAAAAAGTGGGCGTGGTCGGGTCTTAAGGACACAAATAAGTGCCTCGGGTCCGAGACACAACTATCATTGTCTATCGAATACATTTTTAAACCCCGCTCTGCCGAAATTCAACAAAATATATAGTTTTTTTCTGAAAAATACATGAAAATCGGTAGAGAAGTTTAGAAGATATAACATATTTATTTAGGTCCCAAATTAGGACCTAGAAAAATAGGAGCCGCCTTTCCTATATTCAACAAAATATATAGCCTATTTTCATCAGGGATTATCCCTGTACATTTTTTGAAATTTTCAGGAAAATTGGTTCAGTAGTTTCGGGTCGTTGGGCCCTAAATAAGTACATTGGATCGGAGATTCAACCACCGTTGTCTCGCAAATTTATTTTCTAACCGATACGTTCGTATGTTTTTGAAAAAAGTGCTTTTAAAAAAAGGAGCTAGGGGAGGTACCACCTACGAAATTCAACAATATATATCGACAAAATAAATCGGTTCAGTAGTTTTGGATATGTAACATATTTAAAAAGTGGGCGTGCTAAAATATCGTTTTTAAAAAAGTAGGGCATGGAGGATGAACCCCGCCCCCTTCGAAATTCAAAAAATATATAGCCTATTTTCACCACTGTTGTTCCCTGTACATTCTCTGAAATTTCTCTGAGTCTATACGGAACATACATACTAAAATACACACATTGTCTATTATATATAAGATGTATTTTTACTAAACTCTCAAAAAGAGTATAGTCTAAGAGGAAAATAGTAACATCGATTTGTAGGGTGAAAGTTCTGAGTGTGAGGTTCGGAAAGTGGAAGTTGGGAATGGGGTGGTTCGGAGCAGGATGTTTCGAAGGGTGGAAGTTCGAAGCAGGGGGAATCGGAGGGTGAAAGTTCGGAAGAATTAACTCAATCGTTCGTTTCAGTTTAGCTAAGATTTCGTGTTTAAAAAATGGGGCATGGCGGAGGTACCCCGCCCTCCGAAGTTCAACAAATATGTTTTCACCACGGATCCTCCCTGTACATTCTCTGAAAATTTCAGGAAAATCGGTTCGGTAATTTTGGATATACAACATATTTAAAAAGTGGGCTTGCTAAAGTAGGGTTTTTAAAAAAGTATGGCATGGGGGAGGTACCCCGCCCCCTCCGAAATTCAAAAAAATATGTAGCCTATTTTCACCACGGGTGTTCCCTATACATTCTCTGAAATTTTCAAGAAAATCTGTTCAGCCGTTTTGGAGTCTATACGGAACATACAAACATACTAACATACACACATTGTCTTTTATATATAACTTTTGCGCAAATCGGCCAATTTTGTGAACGCGAAGAGATTTGAAACCACAATTTTTTCCTTAAACTCTGCACCAAAAATTGTAGATGTGCTCGCAAAACATTTTTTTAATTTTTTTTCACATGGAATTGCAAAGGAATTTTGGATATTACCATATACAGGGACCCCACAGCTTTAATTGTGTGTAGTGTAACCATAACCAAGCAACATTGAAATCAAAATACATTAGGTATAAAATAAGTAAAACAAGTGTCCATCGTATTTTGCACTGTATACAAAACTCGTATTCGTAGATACCCAGGAAACCAAAATCGGAAGAAACATAAGAGTTCGGACCGAATTCGGTCCGAAAGTCGGATGAAACGTCCGAGTTCGGAACCGAACTCTGACCGAAAGTCCTATGGCGTGGTTGACGTGTTCTCTGACCGAAATTCGGATGAAAATCGGATGTTTTAGCCGATGAACTATCGTATAAATTTCTGATTTTTTGACCGACTTTCGGACAGATATCGGTCCGAATTCGGAAGTAAAATCTTAGGACATTCGAATGTGTTTGCCGACTTGTGGACCGAATTTGGTTCGAAGTCAGATGAACTATCGTATGAACTTCTGATTTATTTACCAGCATTAGAACAGAATTTTTTTTATTATTAAAAGATGTTGAAAATACAGAGTTAATTCATGAAATATGCAAATCCTATAAGTTTATCTACTACAAACATATTAAAGGTTTTAATATCATTTTATGCTGTGTTAAATGCGCGACTTGGTGGAAAAACAAATTCGTCAACACGATCTGTGAAATATGTAAAACAATTGTTATTAACCCGGATATGCCGACGGGCAAACTATTGCAGCGATTTTCGTGATTTACCAAAATAGTATTATTCTGACAGATAATATTACAAAACTGAAGAAAAATATTTTCTAACTTGGATTTTAAGGCCGTACTACATGTAGTACACTCGGCATATACGTGTGCAAAAGAGAAACATACAGGCATGTTCTGGCATTCACCTCTGCACCTCACGTGTATCGGACACACCTTAAGCTGTTCTGCAACACACTTTACACCTAGTTGGGGTGTATTCCTCACACTGTAATTTTGATGGCGAGAGCTGAGTGAATCCTTATTTTTTAAAGAAACTAATTGAAATTTTCTACAAAAAACTGCACAGGACTAAAATTTAATGTGTTTTCTATTAGCATTTAAAAAATATATATTTAATTTTCTTAACAAAATATGATTAAAAAATGTATTTTTTCTTAAAGTATCAAATTTAACATGTACGCGCTCTTGTAGAAGTTCGTTTCTTTCTTTACGTCTGTTTCGTAAACAATCAAAAGAACAAAGCGTAGATACCCACACACGCATGTGTATTCGTTGATGCGCCAACACAGACTGATATTTTTTCATTGTTAATGATAAAGTATCAAGCCGTCAGTGAGAAGAGCAAAACACGATCTGTTACAATAACGCAAGTGCAATATCTTCATCGCTATCTGAAACAGTGGAATAAAGATTTCGAAACAAATCAGCTTCAACATTTAATAATGGAGGAGATAAATTTTTAAAATTCGCTTCATCTACTCCAGGATCTTCATCTATAATGTAATTAGGCGGGCTTCTATAAAAGTTTCTGCACTATTCATGAAAACGCGAATATTTATCATCAAAAATAGTTCTGTTGTTTTCTAAAGTATTCTCCATCATGATTTATACACTTTTGGCAGCACTCAAACCAATTGTTCAAGCACTTTTTCCACTCCGGATTGGACATCTCCAAAACATGGGTTTTGAACGCTTCAACAGCATCTTCTGGCGACGAAAATCGTTGACCACACCTTTTTTTCTTGTAAAGTACCACTCAGAATTTATCGTCATACGGTTTTCAAGCCACATAATCGCCATATGATCAGTTTAGCCGCAGAAACAGGCGAGCATTTGTTTCGAAGTGCTTCTTCAATGAACAACTTTTGTTGGATTCGCCTCGTCTTCGTAGACCCCATGGTCAATTGCTGTTTTGTTTCAGGTTCATACGCTTATACCCACGATTGGTCACCTGTGAGGACCTTATAAACGTCTTGTGAAGCACCGCTATCGTATTTTTTCAACATTTCTTTTCACCAATCGACACGAGTCTTTTTTTAGCGATTGTCAAATTGTGGAGGTTCCATAACCTTTTTTACGGACAGGTGTTCATGCAATATCGAATGTATGCTGGTGTAAGAAATGACCAAGGCTGCCTCTTTCTCACCGTATATCACATTACGATTTTGCATTATTAGTTCTTGCACGGCATCAATATTTTTTGCCCTTGAAACAGTTTTATGTTATGTTTTCGTTTTAGTTTAACATACCGCCAAAGAACTGATGACTTGAGGCATGCATTTATTTCATCTGCTGGAGTACAATAACTGGAAGTGTGTGTCTGAAAACTTAACGCGGATTGCTTCTTAAATCCCTTAAGAATCGATCTAAAGCTTCTAGGGAATTTTTATGTGCAATCGTACATTCGTTCCAAATGCTAACTTCTATTTAATATTGCATGTGTGCACTTCATTCAAATGAATGTCCAGCGGCAATTTAAGGGTCCACTGTATCGTCCTTCAACCTTCTTATAATGTATGTTAAATACCTGAGCTATCTATATGTTGTCTTCTTATTTAACACTTGCTTTCCAATAAAACCAAAGCTTCGTTATGCATAATTCCACTGGTATTTCCATTAATTTGCAACATATTGAAAAAAAGTGGGCGTGGTCGGGTCTTAAGGACACAAATAAGTGCCTCGGGTCCGAGACACAACTATCATTGTCTATCGAATACATTTTTAAACCCCGCTCTGCCGAAATTCAACAAAATATATAGTTTTTTTCTGAAAAATACATGAAAATCGGTAGAGAAGTTTAGAAGATATAACATATTTATTTAGGTCCCAAATTAGGACCTAGAAAAATAGGAGCCGCCTTTCCTATATTCAACAAAATATATAGCCTATTTTCATCAGGGATTATCCCTGTACATTTTTTGAAATTTTCAGGAAAATTGGTTCAGTAGTTTCGGGTCGTTGGGCCCTAAATAAGTACATTGGATCGGAGATTCAACCACCGTTGTCTCGCAAATTTATTTTCTAACCGATACGTTCGTATGTTTTTGAAAAAAGTGCTTTTAAAAAAAAGGAGCTAGGGGAGGTACCACCTACGAAATTCAACAATATATATCGACAAAATAAATCGGTTCAGTAGTTTTGGATATGTAACATATTTAAAAAGTGGGCGTGCTAAAATATCGTTTTTAAAAAAGTAGGGCATGGAGGATGAACCCCGCCCCCTTCGAAATTCAAAAAATATATAGCCTATTTTCACCACTGTTGTTCCCTGTACATTCTCTGAAATTTCTCTGAGTCTATACGGAACATACATACTAAAATACACACATTGTCTATTATATATAAGATGTATTTTTACTAAACTCTCAAAAAGAGTATAGTCTAAGAGGAAAATAGTAACATCGATTTGTAGGGTGAAAGTTCTGAGTGTGAGGTTCGGAAAGTGGAAGTTGGGAATGGGGTGGTTCGGAGCAGGATGTTTCGAAGGGTGGAAGTTCGAAGCAGGGGGAATCGGAGGGTGAAAGTTCGGAAGAATTAACTCAATCGTTCGTTTCAGTTTAGCTAAGATTTCGTGTTTAAAAAATGGGGCATGGCGGAGGTACCCCGCCCTCCGAAGTTCAACAAATATGTTTTCACCACGGATCCTCCCTGTACATTCTCTGAAAATTTCAGGAAAATCGGTTCGGTAATTTTGGATATACAACATATTTAAAAAGTGGACTTGCTAAAGTAGGGTTTTTAAAAAAGTATGGCATGGGGGAGGTACCCCGCCCCCTCCGAAATTCAAAAAAATATGTAGCCTATTTTCACCACGGGTGTTCCCTATACATTCTCTGAAATTTTCAAGAAAATCTGTTCAGCCGTTTTGGAGTCTATACGGAACATACAAACATACTAACATACACACATTGTCTTTTATATATAACTTTTGCGCAAATCGGCCAATTTTGTGAACGCGAAGAGATTTGAAACCACAATTTTTTCCTTAAACTCTGCACCAAAAATTGTAGATGTGCTCGCAAAACATTTTTTTAATTTTTTTTCACATGGAATTGCAAAGGAATTTTGGATATTACCATATACAGGGACCCCACAGCTTTAATTGTGTGTAGTGTAACCATAACCAAGCAACATTGAAATCAAAATACATTAGGTATAAAATAAGTAAAACAAGTGTCCATCGTATTTTGCACTGTATACAAAACTCGTATTCGTAGATACCCAGGAAACCAAAATCGGAAGAAACATAAGAGTTCGGACCGAATTCGGTCCGAAAGTCGGATGAAACGTCCGAGTTCGGAACCGAACTCTGACCGAAAGTCCTATGGCGTGGTTGACGTGTTCTCTGACCGAAATTCGGATGAAAATCGGATGTTTTAGCCGATGAACTATCGTATAAATTTCTGATTTTTTGACCGACTTTCGGACAGATATCGGTCCGAATTCGGAAGTAAAATCTTAGGACATTCGAATGTGTTTGCCGACTTGTGGACCGAATTTGGTTCGAAGTCAGATGAACTATCGTATGAACTTCTGATTTATTTACCAGCATTAGAACAGAATTTTTTTTATTATTAAAAGATGTTGAAAATACAGAGTTAATTCATGAAATATGCAAATCCTATAAGTTTATCTACTACAAACATATTAAAGGTTTTAATATCATTTTATGCTGTGTTAAATGCGCGACTTGGTGGAAAAACAAATTCGTCAACACGATCTGTGAAATATGTAAAACAATTGTTATTAACCCGGATATGCCGACGGGCAAACTATTGCAGCGATTTTCGTGATTTACCAAAATAGTATTATTCTGACAGATAATATTACAAAACTGAAGAAAAATATTTTCTAACTTGGATTTTAAGGCCGTACTACATGTAGTACACTCGGCATATACGTGTGCAAAAGAGAAACATACAGGCATGTTCTGGCATTCACCTCTGCACCTCACGTGTATCGGACACACCTTAAGCTGTTCTGCAACACACTTTACACCTAGTTGGGGTGTATTCCTCACACTGTAATTTTGATGGCGAGAGCTGAGTGAATCCTTATTTTTTAAAGAAACTAATTGAAATTTTCTACAAAAAACTGCACAGGACTAAAATTTAATGTGTTTTCTATTAGCATTTAAAAAATATATATTTAATTTTCTTAACAAAATATGATTAAAAAATGTATTTTTTCTTAAAGTATCAAATTTAACATGTACGCGCTCTTGTAGAAGTTCGTTTCTTTCTTTACGTCTGTTTCGTAAACAATCAAAAGAACAAAGCGTAGATACCCACACACGCATGTGTATTCGTTGATGCGCCAACACAGACTGATATTTTTTCATTGTTAATGATAAAGTATCAAGCCGTCAGTGAGAAGAGCAAAACACGATCTGTTACAATAACGCAAGTGCAATATCTTCATCGCTATCTGAAACAGTGGAATAAAGATTTCGAAACAAATCAGCTTCAACATTTAATAATGGAGGAGATAAATTTTTAAAATTCGCTTCATCTACTCCAGGATCTTCATCTATAATGTAATTAGGCGGGCTTCTATAAAAGTTTCTGCACTATTCATGAAAACGCGAATATTTATCATCAAAAATAGTTCTGTTGTTTTCTAAAGTATTCTCCATCATGATTTATACACTTTTGGCAGCACTCAAACCAATTGTTCAAGCACTTTTTCCACTCCGGATTGGACATCTCCAAAACATGGGTTTTGAACGCTTCAACAGCATCTTCTGGCGACGAAAATCGTTGACCACACCTTTTTTTCTTGTAAAGTACCACTCAGAATTTATCGTCATACGGTTTTCAAGCCACATAATCGCCATATGATCAGTTTAGCCGCAGAAACAGGCGAGCATTTGTTTCGAAGTGCTTCTTCAATGAACAACTTTTGTTGGATTCGCCTCGTCTTCGTAGACCCCATGGTCAATTGCTGTTTTGTTTCAGGTTCATACGCTTATACCCACGATTGGTCACCTGTGAGGACCTTATAAACGTCTTGTGAAGCACCGCTATCGTATTTTTTCAACATTTCTTTTCACCAATCGACACGAGTCTTTTTTTAGCGATTGTCAAATTGTGGAGGTTCCATAACCTTTTTTACGGACAGGTGTTCATGCAATATCGAATGTATGCTGGTGTAAGAAATGACCAAGGCTGCCTCTTTCTCACCGTATATCACATTACGATTTTGCATTATTAGTTCTTGCACGGCATCAATATTTTTTGTCACAACGGCCGTTTTTGACGATATTGCCTAGGCCAGAAACTTATCTAGTACCCCTCGTATTCACACCTTCGGCGGGTACAACTGCGATGCCATAAAAATCGTGTAGAAAACTGTTCAAATATTTCTTCTAAGGCCTTTATTATCTTATTTAGTGATAAAAATCTGTAAACATAAATAAAAATTTTTACGCACAAGTGCCGAACGTACTACATGTAGTACGCAAGAAAATATGTCAACTAAAATCACATATAATTAATTTTTTGGCATATACTTTTGCTACGTATTGATCTTTACAACTTTAAAAATTAGAAAAATGTAGAAAACCAACAAAAATAAAATATTTAGACAAAACTTATCAAAGTACGCTTTGTTCACCGTTATGTTCAGTAGCGCCTCATCAAATTTATTAGAAAATTTAACGTAAAATAAGCTCAGAAACCTGCAAATAGTAGGTGTACTACATGTAGTACTCTAGGCATATCTGGGTTAATATATGAAAAAAATACATGCCTTCACATGGAAAAAAATTCTGATACACATAAAAGTGTTAAGAAACTTAACTTTGGCCATATACAAATATAAAACATATGACTTTCCACAGAATAGTGTTGAAGTTTGACGAAGAAAATCTTTAGTTTCATTAACTTCATAAAAATAAAGAAATTTGTATGCAACCGATCACCATGAATAACATTTAAACACTATCTTGCATCAACACGCATTACAAAGATAAACCAAATTTGTTCTCCGATACAGAAATTAAAACCCGAGCACTCAATTTTTCGTTCGTACTGCATCAACGTCGGCACATCAACAATTACACATTTACAATATGCGATCGAAGCATGTACAATTCTTTTCTCTCTGCTTATTTACACTTAATTTTGCCAAAGCAGCACAAGAGAAAATAGAAAAATTCCCTTCAGAGCGGGAGAGAGAGGACGGGAAAAAGTTCGACAGATTAGTCAGACAGAGTTCGGACCGAAGTCGGTCAGACGCGACGGAAAAAACTTCCGACTTTGAGCAGACGCGTCGGATGTCCGACATTGTGTTTGCTGGGTAGCCACATTCGTACATATTTTGAGAGTGGCAAGCAACACTTGCATTTATTTTTTTGAGTAGAAAGCCGCACATACACTTGTTTTTAGCATGTGGCTTATAAGTATCAAAATCAGCTACTTACGCATTTCTCTGATTTGGACCAAACATTAAATTTGGATATTTTCTCACAATGGTCAATTTCACCTAACAAAAACTATTCAATCATTTTTCAAAATTATTGGTATTTTCCTTGACTATTCAATCCTCTTACCTCGTGCAAAATTTGTCAGTATTAAAATAGGACTGCTGCACTATGGGCCCAATGACAGGTTTTTGAGGCAACAAGTCACTGGAAGCTGCTGCACCTTTCAAATATCGTCCTGATGTTTATAGTTAGCATAAAAATATATCTGGACAATTTGGGAGGAACCGGTTCAGATATAGATGTAGCTTTCTTATATATGTTTTATGCGATTTTATATTTAAGCCGCACTAAGGTCACAATTTGCATCCGATGACTTTAAAATTTGATATGGTACATGACGTTCGAAATATAAATCTTCCGGAATGGCTGGACCGAATTTGATTAAATTTTGACAGTAGATTCTTTAGGTCTTAAAAAATCGTACGGTAGTTTTTATACGGAAAAATGGAGGGTGCGGGGGACCTCCCCCACAACGGGTTTTAGCCAAACGCGAAATCTCAGAGATCATTTGACGTATTGGGATACAATACAATAGTAATTGTGAACTCCATACGTCACAATAAATACGTCAAAAACAAACGAACGGAAAAGACCCATCGTTTTAAATGAAAATTAAATAATTTGAGTAGTAAATGGCACAAAACAAATGAAAACTGGAGGGGGAATGCAATTTTATTTCCATAGAAGCACACGCGCATATGTACATCCGTTTCTTCATATTATCACAATTATTTTTGGACAAATTTGTTTACAGTTTTTTTAGTTTTTGTTTGCTGTCAAGTAACGCAAACTTCACAAAATAAGTATTATGGAAACCCTGAAATATAAAAGCTTTTCTGAAATAGACGAAAGCTTTTAGATAAAAACGAATGGTTTGAAAAATTTTACAAGAACCAACTTTTGAACGTATACGTTTTAGTACGAACGGTTCGTATGACAGGCAAGCCTTCTACAAAAACAGGCAGTTAGACGAAATTTTCTACCAATGCCCTTGCAACTCTTCGCGCGTCTTTCTTTTCTATATCAATAGTAACTATCTACTTCGTTAGCTCACATTGTATCGTTAAAATTTAACGATAGATATACAAGGTGGCGCAAAAGCACTCCTCCTATCAGAAAATTCTATAAATTTTGCGATTGGCCCCTAATGTCAGTTCTGTTTTGACATTTGTGTAGTAAACACATGCGAAATACACGTTAATAAACAATGTTGCGCTACACTTCTCCAGAACGCGGAATATTGGTGACTATTTATTTGACCAACAATCGGTCGGTTTTCATCAAAAATAATCATAAGTGTACCGTGTCACTTTTTTTTGGTGCTACGTCACCAAATTACATCCGTTACTTCGTCTACTAATTGCAGTATGACAATTGCAAGTAGAAAGACAACCCTGCTAAGCTGTGTTCAATATGCTGTGAAGTTAGTTGCAGTTTGGATATACTGAACAGAAACTTAAAGAACATGAAGGACAGCCAACTTCAGCCTCCTTTTCCGTTTCGGTGTCGTGGTGAACAGACGTTCTACGGTAGAAACAGTTGCGAAGAAAAAAACTGTCTCAATGGGGATCATGTGAAGAAATTAAGATCCTTGCGAATCCGCATCAAACACCACGAAATAAGCAAAAATAATAATCAATCCAAACGGAAAAGTACAAAAGTTATCGTTATCTATTACGATTTTTTAAATATTTTCATAAAGAGTTGAAAATTCCGGAGTTCACATCCAGAAATTCCCAATAAAAAAAAAACTTTTCTCGCTGTAAGCAACTTCCGATTAAAGAAAACTATTTACCTCGAAAATAATTTGAAGAAAAAGAAACAGAAATGTTCACTAAACAAAATACCTAAAATAAAACTTCATCACAATGCCGGTAACTGGCAAATAAAACAAAAAAAGATATTGTTGCAACCTGTAACATCTACAAAAAAGCAAAACGCGCACCGCGCCTCATAACAACTTGTCGAATCAAACAACTACATATAGTCCGGTCAAAATAGACATGCGTATAAGGGGGAAAATAGCAAAAATTCCCACAAAGCTGAATTTTGGCGGAGAGCTAGGGTTAGCCATTAGAAGCAACGTCCTAAAAGTCCCCATCGATCCCATGTGTGCAAAACAAGTTATTCGGGGTCAAAGGTAATTTTTGGAGGCATTATTCAGTTTTTTTAATTTTTCTCAAAAACGGTAAGACTTAGCAAAAGCCGGCTAATGTAAAAGTTGTAGATTCAATAATTGTCTACAAGATTGGTCTTAATGATTCTTAAAAAAGACTTACCATTTTCGAGATATCGCGATCTAAAGGTCAAATAAAGAATTGGCCGCGTAAGTACATTATGAGGCGAACCGGTTAAGGTAACGACACTATGTGTTAGTTACTTCAGTAAACTTTCAAACGATATCCACTTTGCAGTAATCGGTTCAGTAGAACCGGGTCTAACCCGGTTTTTAAATTTGGCCTTTCGGTTCTAATAACCGGCGAACCGGATCCGCAACCGTTGAAAATTATACATTTCCGTAATCAGCGCAACAAACCCTACCTTCTGACAAAACTTGAAAAAATCGGAGAGTTTTCGTTGGGGTCGATTATACATGTGGGTTAAATGGGCTATTTTTGCATAAAATGACTCTAACATTGAATAACTCTACTAAACACGCTCCGATTTTGTTGGATTTTTTTTTAGAAGATAGCTATAATTTCGCTCTTCCAGGAAATAAATATTTTTTGGGGGACAGACACGATTACTTCGTTTATTTTAGCCCGGTTCGTCTGAATATGTGCATATTTCCCTTATAAGTGCATAAAAATCATGTGTTTTTTAGAACAGCTATATCTCAAGAATGGTTCCTCCTAGGAAAAAAATTATAAAAGACAAACTTCTAGATAATTTTCCTGTCTACAATATTTACTTAAGTCACTTTTTGATTAGATCAACCGTTTTCAAAAAATAAATGCGAAAACCTAAAAAACCCTTAAATTTGACCTTTGACCCCGAATAATTTTTTTTTGCACACATGGGATCGATGGGGACTTTTAGGACGTTGCTTCTGATGGCAAACCCTAGCGCTCCACCAAAATTCAGCTTTGTGGAAATTTTTGCTATTTCAATGTCTATTTTGACCGGACTAATAGCCGAAAAAACTAAAGTGCCTTCTCTTTTTAACACCACAAAACTTAAAGAGCACAAGAGCTTTAAAAGTTAAACTTAAAACAGTGCCAACTTTCAAACCCCACAACATCAATAATCAGAACAACCAAAATACATCACACAACAACTTCAATAGCCTAAAACAAAAAGAGTGTGTACCATCATACCCCACAATACTTCATCCATCACCACATTAACCATCCACAACCAGCCATGACGTCATAAAAACACCGGAATACAGTGCAATACAAAAGTGTTCAGCTTCAGCCGACAGTTTGTGTTCTAGAGCCATAGTTTCAATAAGTTGTTTTTTTTTTTGTGAACAAGCAAAGTTTACATCATTGAAAATCAATAACGAAACTCACAAAGAAAAAACGGCAACCTAAGAAAATTACAAAATAGACATGATAATGTGACAAAACGGGAAAGTTTGACAACTCAATAAACAAAACCAGAGAGTGAAAGAAAAATTTAAATAGAGAACGTGATTGCTAATGAGGAAACATAGCGAAACCAGCAAGATAAAGACAAGGATAAATGTGGTGTAAAAGCAAAACAAAGCAGTGAAAAAAAGGAGTAGACCGCGATCGTTAGAGAAAAAGGAAAATACATTAGGCAGGTCAATGAAATATGTAATAAGCAAAACAAGACAGTGAGAGAAAAGCAGAAAAATTAAAAAAAAATTAAACATAGAAGAAAATTACTTTGAAAATGAAAATATAACAAAAGAAGACACAAAAAAATAGTAAAAACAAACATGAAAGAAAAAGGAAATAAATACAGAAAAACAAAATGAAAGAATAATAGAAAGAAGCATAAATCACAATATAAAGAATTTAAGGAATAATAACGAAGAAGTCAAAAAGACTGTAAAGAAAAATAACAAAAGAGAACTGGGAGCTAACTAAAATGCATAATTGTGCCGCCTCGAGAAAGCGTTAGTCTTCCTGAATAGTCAAAATGCTATAACAAAGATGTGTGAGTGGTAAAAAGTGCATTATCACAACAAAGAGCAAGAACAAAAGCGAACAGAAGTGTTAAAGGCCAACCCCTAAATGATATACATCGCAAATAATAACAAAACAGCTAATAACCAAACAGCTAAACAACAATCAACAAAAATCATCATCTGGTAGCCGAGGAAAATCGTCAAATCTTTTCATCAGCCAGCCATTCACAATAGGGCCTCATCATCAAAATCTTCAGTCACCAGTAAGCAAAAGCCAAGAACGGAAGTAAGTACATGATAACAAGCAGATCAAGGCCGCCCGAATGAAGTATTCGACGTGGACGTTGAACCTGTTTAATAGATAAAAATTTTTCTTTAACATTCTGTCCTTAAAATCTCTAATATGATAAATATCATTGATTGTTTTTGCGTTTGAACTGTTTAAATTAAATTTTCAGATATTGTCTGTTGACAAATTGTTGTTAGTTGATCATTATTTACTTGCCATTATAATCTTTTAATTGCAATATAACATTTTCCATGTTTGTTGATTTTGTATCCCTTCTTTTTAAAATATTTAAAGAACACAAGAAGAAATACCACTAGAGAAAGTACCATTTGTGTCAAGGTTTTGCACGTATAGGAAGTTCCCATGCGTGACGAGTACGAAATTTTAACTTTAATCTTAATTGAGTACGACCTAAAAAGGTTATGGTAATATAGAAAACATGTTATAGCGCTATAATAGGGCTTTTTTTTATTAGTTGAGTTGGTTTTTTTACGATGCCAAATTGCATCAAAATACAAGATTAAAATTTCGTCGAGAAAAAAAATATTTTTTTGAATAATTATATTTTGACAGCTATATTTATTGTATTCTGGTGCTTCAAATCAACGATTTGGAGTTATTTATTACACTGTGAACCAAAATTTTGGGGGGTGGAAAATTCCTTGTGGGGGTGAAAGCCCTTGATGAGTATATTCAAAACCCCAAAGGGCAGATCCGCCGTGAGTCGAACTTTTGAGTTATGGCGTGATGAATTTTTCACTGGATACCCTATAAGCCGTCAGAAACTAGCGGTATATCTTTGTTCGTAGTTATTCTAGCTTATTTTTAAGATGACATGTCTGCAGTCAAATCTAATGAGGATCTTTTTCGTAGAACATTTAGACCTTCTAACTCGCTTCCGTCCATGTCCTTTTCGTCCTTTATTTTAAGAGCCGCTATAAAAGTACCACAAAATGTCGGCCAGACAATGTTAGGTGCGGTTCTCATTGACAACTAATCGATTTTGTCGCGTTTTCATAGTCATTTTTTACATTTACCTCTGTTTGCTCAGAAAAAACTGTGTTTTGTGTTTTTGTATGTTCTGCAACGAATATACAAAAAACAAAATATAGTCTTTTTCTGAACAAAAACAGGGTAAATGCACAAAACGACCACGAAAACGCGACAAAATCGATTTGTTGTCAATGAGAGCCGTACGTAAAATTTTCTGGCCGACATTTTTGCAGAACATTTCGAAGCTGAAAAACGTCATCTTGTGGTACTTTTATAGCGGCTCTTAAAATAAAGGACGAAAAGGACATGGACGGAAGCGAGTTAGAAGGTCGAAATGTTCTACGAAAAAGATCCTCATTAGATTTGACTGCAGACATGTCATCTTAAAAATAAGCTAGAATAACTACGAACAAAGATATACCGCTAGTTTCTGACGGCTTATAGGGTATCCAGTGAAAAATTCATCACGCCATAACTCAAAAGTTCGACTCACGGCGGATCTGCCCTTTGGGGTTCTGAATATACTCATCAAGGGCTTTCACCCCCACAGGGAATTTTCCACCCCCCAGACCTAAACCTCCATTTTGTTGCACAGTGTTATTAGATCACATAAACTACTGAGATGTTTAAGCCTTTTTATGTCCTCCTGTTTACATTAAAATGAATAAATCTTCATACTACATGCTTAATCTAAGATCATAGTATTAAGTTTTTTAAATGATTTGTGGAAAAATAAAATGAATTTTGAAATGAATATTTTTCCTGTGACTTCTGTAATGGTTGAGTAGAGGAAATCGGTAGGTATTTGGTTGTGAATCGTTTTTAAGGGATAATCCAGATCTAGGCAAAGGATTATCATGGCAGGCTATGGTGATAAGCCGAGGGTGGGAGCAGTAGGTGAGATTACATCTTTCACGCCTACATTTGAGATTCACCAATACAGATTGTTAGATTGGAGCAAATTCTGATTGATTGTAAGCATGAGATGTAATTCTAGGTTCGTAGCGCCTCTTTCCTAGACTATTTCTGGTCTCTGTTTTTCTTATTTGGGAACACACTGGTTCAACTGATATAATATTCTACCACGATGTTTCTTGGTCTGTCTGCAACGAACACCCCCCAATGCCGACGAGCTCAAGCCGCACCCAGATTGAAAAGAAGCCAGTGTGGCAGTACAGACATGGGACAATCTTGCTAAGGTTGAATCGTAACATAAGTGATGAGGCGCATTTCCATTTTAGCGGGTACGTAAATAAGCAAAATTTACGCTTCTGGGGCACTGAAAATCCGCGTGTAACTCATGAAGAGCCATTACACCCGTTCAAAGCCACTGTATGGTGTGCTGTTTTCGCTGGAGGAGTCATCGGACCTTCTTTCTTCGAAGACGTCGCGGACCAAACGGTTACTGTGAATGGTGAGCGCTACAGAGCAATGATCAACGAGTTCTTTTTGCCGCAACTTGATGAATTCCCGTTTTGGCGATTTGCAGTGGCCAGCAAGATCGCCTGATTTGACCGCTCCAGACATGTTTTTGTGGGGCTTTTTGAAGTCGCGGGTTTATGTCAATAAGCTTCAGACTCTTTCAGCTCTTAACGGCAATACCCGTCCAGAATGTGAGGACCTATCGCCGGAAGTTTTGGCCAAAGTGATAGAAAATTCCATAAAAAGGGCTCAAATGACAATAAACTGTGGCGGCGGCAATTTATCATATTCTCGACTTGATGTAAAAAAATTGAAAGAACAAATAAAAATAATCCACAAGAATAAAAGTTTTTAATTATTTTTTTTTAATTACAGCCAAAAAACATCGAAAGTTTACTTTAGCGCCACCTTGTACTAAGGGGTCCTACCGTATCTATAGAAACTTTCTCAAAAACTTGTATTTGTAGAATTTGTTATTATGTATTTCTCCTTGGTATGGCTTGTTTATTTAACTAACATTTTGGACAGTTTAATATATATATTGTTTAATAATTTTTCTCATGTTTTTCCATAAGTATCGCTGTTTCAATTTTAAGGGGGTCTTTCTGATACCTATGTGTCCACCATGTGTAGAGTTATGATACTCTTGTATAAGTTTCAATTGCATGTCTTTAGATTCTATTCTTTGCGGATTATTGTATAAAATTATCTTTTATTTGTCGGTTCTTTTCGTTTGAACGTTATTAAAATTCATCTTGAACTTTTCCATAGATATCACTGAGAATATCTTATCATAATTATTCAATGCTAACTCGTTCGTTCCCGAGTTACATATTTTTATTGCTAGTTTTTCCAACGTTATCTTGATATCCGATGGATTATCACTGTATTCAACTGCTACATTTACCTTATTTATTTGTAACTTGTTTTTACTGTGAGGAATTAAAAAATACGTTTTAAATATTCTTTATATCTTCCATGGAAGTGCAGTCCCATATGTATATATGATCTGACTTTTCCCTCATGCCGTTTATTTCATTATATTTTTGTTTATTGTTATTCATTCCTCTGGTTAAAGCTAGAATACTTTTCTCATCCGGTCGAGTTGGGATCATAGCCTTTAAGTTTTCAATGTTCATTTTAATCCTTGACAATTCGTCCTCATATGTATTGATCTTTCCATTTTTACACTATATCAAAATCATAATCACATAAATTCATGCATATTCTAGTCATCTTTGATGAAGAATTACTATGTGAAAACAGTGATATAAAGGATCTGTGATCCGTTACTACAGCAAATTTCCTGCCATATAAATATGCCACCGTGGTGCAATGGTATGCACACCCGCCTTGCACGCTTGTAGAGGCGCTTGCACTATAGATTATTTTAAAACTTATAAATTGTAACGTCTTTTTCAAGCGACATCTGCATGCCACTATACCGTGAAAGTGGAAATTTATGTATCAGCTAGTTGACGTTTTCTGTTGTTCGGTTTAGCCATCTTTTTTGTTATTTTGGAAGGAAAGAATCCGTGGTGAATTTTCTCGGATGTTTCATGTCACCGGAATTAGAATTACTCTGCCATTTTGTTGCCTGAAAGCCTTACAATTCACATCTTCGAGTCTCCGGGGAAAAATTTTCCTATGTGATTTTCATTGTAAAATTTGTGAAGAATTATTAATTCTTTTAAAAGTGATTAGAGTTCTGAAGCTACAAATTTAATGTCATAAAAATCTTGTCGAAGTGAGTATTAATTATAAAAAAGGAGCTTGGTATCCTATCCGGGAATTTAGTTTTTCTCTTATTTCTTTGCCTCCAGGAATGCATGTGAATTGAATATTTGTTAGCATATTTTTTTGCTGGAGGAAAATACCACTGATTTCGCATGGATTGCATTTAAAATTTTTCATTTAAATTTCCAGTTTATCAAAAGGTAATAATTTATTTTTTTTTTTTTCAAATTAATTCTGGTCCTAATCATTCATATAATTGGCCTGTTAGGTTTTATCGAAACATACATTTGTGAGAAGTCCATTATTGTGAATTGGGACAGATTGTATTGTTCTCTCTATTTTCAATTACCACTGCTGTTTTGCTTGATTGTCCAGTTAAATGATCAGTCTGCCGTCTGGTTTATTGTTCAGAGTGCGTGATTATTGAGTTTGTCCGTCCAGCAATAGTCGAGAGTCGTTGCACATTACAAGAAACGAAGCCGAAGGAAAAGTACCAAGAAAAAAAAACAAGACCGTCATCAGCTGCAGTGTTTCGGCGTGTAAATATCAATTCCCCATAAGCTTCTGTGTTGTAACACCGGATGGAAAATAATTAATAAGTGGTCATATATATCTATATTCTTAAGCCTAAATTGGTATGAAAATAATATAATTGAATAACCATGGCTAGTTAAAAGAGTGACGAGGTGAAAATAATAATCTAAAAGAAGTGAATATGTTGCCGGCATACAAGTGAATAGAACAGCTTTATGTAGACAAGAAATTTTTAATGTGCAAGATTAGCCCAACAAATTCTTTTATATCCGTAAATATTTCGATGCAAGAAAGTTAATGATTGTGTCTTTCAAATATGGATTGCTTTTAAACATCCATCTATCTTTGCACTTAAATTGTTTTCTCTATTGAGTGTTATTTCTGACTTCTTCTACATTATAGAAATTAATTGTGTTATTTTGCTTAAACCAGTGTGCTGAACAATTGTAACAAAATAAATCACAAAAAATCTGTCATATTCCCGTTGTAAGCAGTAAAGAACATAACCAAAAATATACACGCAGGTATTACATATTTATAATTATAAAGTGTGTTAATGATCATTGCTGTTTCATACCGAACCATTGGTTATGTTCGTTTATTGCCGCCAAAAACCGTAATGTTAAACTCTCCAAATTTGCACTTAATTGTTACAACCATCTCTGTTAAGCATCAAACAATACAACATGTATGCTTCCAACATATCACTCTTTACCGTCTCCCACATCAATTCAGTATGAATGTTTACATTTGTTATTATCTTTCCCTTAGTTTCTAAAACCAGTATGCAAGCGGCTTGAGCGATCTGCGAGAAAGTACTTTCAAAGAGGACTGCCGAGAAAGAAACCACGTAAGTCATTGAACCATGTTATCTGTTCTTGTTCTTCTCAATATTTGCAATGATGAAAGAGAGTCATGAAAAAAAAAAAACAATGCAAGCAATGAAATGAGTGACCATATGTTTTAAATTACCACTGATGTCTTTATACAGGTAATGAACTTATTCTGTGTGGATTGCTATTTATCTATTAACTAGAATAATTTCACAACTGTACGCAACATAAACGGAAATAAAATCAATTTGGTAAACCTCAATGCAGAATTGAGCAGAGTTTAATTTTTTTGTGATTTTCTGAATGACGAAGACATAATTTTTTTTCCTACTAAATCCCCATATGGTCACCCGTGTACTTGCATTTGGTTGTTGGGAAAAAATATAAAAAGTATTCATATTTGAAGTTTGTGAGAGACGATATTGCCTAGCATTATTAAAAAGTATTTATGTGGACTGACAGTTTGTATGGTACTGCCAGTTCCGTTTATACAGCATTTTGGAGAAGAGAGATAACGCTCAATATTTATGATTATTTCTTTAATTTTTTTCCTTTACTTAGTTTATGATTTTCCATTGCTTTAAGTTATTTTTTTATTAATTCCTTTGGTTTCCCTTAGAACTTATTATACTTATGTTAGCTTTTAACTTAGTGTCTAAGATATTTTTGAATCCATGGAATGATTGTTTTATCTGAATTTAAGAGTAATAAAAATAGGATGATGTTTGAATAGAACATAGAAACATATCTGTTTGATTTCATCCGCCAGTAAGCAAGACTTGTTGTAGTTATGCTTGGGTGTTTCAACCAAATAAGACTCTTTCGGACATATTCTCTTTGTTGCAACATGGTTGGGTGGGCAGTCGAGCGTTGTAACATCAATTCGCTCGCAACATTTCGGTAGATAGCTGCATCCGTTGCCTGTCACTCTCTCCAACTTTCTTAGCTATGTTTGTATTAACATTTTCTCCTATGTTAAGAATCTTAGCATCCGTTTCCTGTCAATTTCTCGAAGCCTATATTCCAGTTGTGACGGTATTAACAGTTTTCCTTCTGTTAAACCGCAGAACACATTTTCTATTTGGTTTTACTTTCCCCTCATTTTAATTTATTCACATAACTAAAAGCACGTAATAACACGTATTTCTTTGTGGCAAGATGATATTGGGTAATTGGTGGTCAGTTGAATCCCCCCTCCGACGAGCTATAAGGCCGGAATCTATGCGTGCGCTACCGCCGTTCTCTACCCTAACCTAACATCGATCATCATTCCTCCATTGCAGGATAAGTTGTATGCTACAGAAATATAAATGGCGCCCAGACGTGGAGCCCGAATACAAATGATTTATAATAACACCTGGCATTTTGCTATTTTTATTCGGTTCCAATTTTTATTATTTTTATTTTACTCTATTTATGTTTTCTTTTTCACAATCAAAAGGAGCATTGGTAAATTCTTTGGAATTCGTTCAAGGTCTAATTGTAATCCTGAATTGACCAGGTTTTTCCATGCTTTACATTTCTAACCAATTACAAATTTGTCATGCCTAAAGGTAATGGTGGAAAACAGATTATGGTTGCTCTAATAGACTAGTTCTGTCCACATTTATTGAAGTTTGGCAAATTAGTAAATTCTCTCATACTTTTGGACTTGCAGGACAATTGTATCTGTACCAAAGTATGGAAACTCTTTTCTGTCCTATCCTATAATCTTTTCTACCAAATGTTTGTCATATTGCAATAGGACTTGCTTACTAGGTTAGAGATCAAACAGATTAAATATAAAATTTGGTATCTCGATTTTTGAAAAGTAAACAATTAAGTGCATATTTTGAAATTCAATATTGCAAATCTTGATTTCTATTTTTGGCAAATAATTGTTTTTTTTTTTCGTAGGCTGCTATTTTTCAAACCTTTTTGATTTTCTTTTTATTCATTTTGCTATTTACATATTTACGTACGCTTGCGACATTTTTTATGTGATTAGGGTTTTTTTCCTAAGGAAATACCACCTGAAATAATTAGCATTCTGCGGATTATTTTGAAAGGTTGCCATTGTGGACGATTAAGTTGTTTTTATTCCCAAGTTTGGAAGGTAAATTTTCTCCGAACTTGGGCCACTTGAATTAAATATCCAAGTAAACAAATATTGATAGGTACTGAGGTGTTAATTGTTGTTAGCTTCTGAATTATTGTAGTGGGTAATTACATATTTTTTATTTTTATTTTTGTTTCTGCTTTTGGAAAAAAATTTTTATTAGATACAGGATTGAGAAAGGAATCCTTGGATTTAAATCCCTGGGATTCTAAGGTTTTCAGACAGTGCCAACCACCAAGTTTCGAGTGAGGTTTTGAGTTTCAAATTAAGTTTGGTATTTAGTACGTTTGCCTTCTCTCCGGTATAAATCAATTTCGTCAATAGTTATCTTTTCCCTGAGTGTTGAAAAGAGGGACGTATTTTCTTACAGAAAATTTTTATGTTGGTGTTTTATGCCCATTGATTTGGTATCTATTACGAAGGTGCTTTTCAGGGTTTAGTTTTGCAAAACTCCGGTTTCAGGGTTATTACGAAGGAAGATCTTTATTGGTAATCACATTCGTTATTTGCTTTTGGATCAGGATATTTTATTTTTTTCTGGTTTCGGGTTTTCAATTTTTTGTTGAGCAAGTCTTTGATAACACAGTAGTGCCCTGAACTTGTTAGTTTTCTTTTTGATTGCCTGGATATTTTTTTCCACTCTTGTAATCATTCCTAGTGGTTAGTCGAGATGGCAGAGGAGCAAGTTAATGGGAATAATGAGCAAGGGGGTTCTGAACACGCATACCCCACATGCGGAGCGTGTGGGTCAATAGTTAACACTAAGGCGCAGTGTACAAGAACTAATTGTGGCCATTCTTTCCACAAGTCGTGCCTGGCAAAAGCAGAGAAGTTGCGTCCTTATTGTCCGGTTTGCAATTCCAGATTGTTTAGTGAGCCTCCTTCAACACCCAGCACTTCTGGGATAACCACTAGGTCCCAAGCGAAAGGTCCATCTTCTCAACCATCTGGTAATACTTCCACTTTAGAAGGGTTTAGATCTGATACAGCTGTGCCCTCAGGTAGTAATGCTCCGAATAATCCTGTTAGTATTCATCCTAGTGAGCTACAGGGGATGATAAGGTCACTAGTATCCTCCCAACAAGCTCAACAACAAATGCTGTCCAGTTTGGGGGATCAGATTTCTCGGATTATAGAATCAAAATTTGCCTCATTAAATCTTTCTGGGCATGCTGCTGCACTGCCAGCTACCCAACAACCTTCGCAGAGGCCAATGCCGACATTGCCTGAGGTTGAAGAGCGCACTTTAAACGAGATACTTGGAATCACTCCGATTACCTCCCCTAACCATGCCCCGCTTAACTCTAGTCATTCTGCTAGGAATACTTCTAATCATTCTTCCTCTTCCGATCTGTCATCAAGGCCTGACAAGGTGCTCCACATTATTTCGAATTGGAAAATAAAATTCAGTGGGAGCATGAATTCTATTTCTGTGGAAAACTTTATATATCGCATTGAGGCGTTAACTTCACAAACACTGCAGGGCGATTTTGATCTGTTATGCCGGAATGCTAGCTCGTTGTTCGAAGGGAAAGCAGCAGATTGGTTCTGGCGGTACCATCGTTCAGTGAGTTCAGTCTGTTGGAATGGGCTATGTAGGGCCATGAGGCAGCAATACAGTGACTCGAGGTCTGATGTGGACATCAAAGAATTGATAAGGGATAGGAAGCAAAAGCAGGGTGAACATTTTGATAGCTTTTACGAGTCCGTGGTAGAGCTTACAGACCGGTTGAAGGAGCCTCTCTCCGATAGTATATTAGTGGAGATACTTAGGCGTGATTTGCTGCCGGAAATACAGCATGAGATTCTGAATTTGAAGATCTCAACCCTGCAGGAACTTAGGGATATTTGTAGACGAAGAGAGTTCTTCATGCAGGATGTTCGTCGTAGACATGGTTGTGGGTTCTCTAAGCCTACTACAGTCTCTAAACGAGTGTCGGAATTGGATGAATTGGCAGTGAATGATGACATGGAGTCGTTGGTAGAATCAGGTGATCAGATAGCTGCAGTCGGTTTCAGTTGTTGGAATTGCCGACAATCTGGTCATCGTTACCAGGAATGTCTGGCAGATAGGACCGTATTTTGCTACGGGTGTGGCAATCCGGATACCTACAAGCCAAATTGCAAGAAATGCAGTCCAAAAAACTGGAAACCGAGTGCACAATAGAGTGCACCCACAATGCAAAGGTAGGAAGTGGAGTACAAATTTTGAGGAAAGGGATAGAAGAAGAAGAAAACGGAGAAAATTTTGATGTGTTACCAATGAGTAAGGAAAAGCGCACATTTAAGCCTTTCCATGTGCGTATTAAAGAGTATTACGAAGCTAGGAGTAGAATTTTTAACGAAGAGCCTAAATTAAAACCTTCCAGATCGGCTAATAGAATACGTAGCTTTTGGAGAAAGGTAAGGAGTTTCAGAAAAAAATGTGTTTGCTCAGTCCTCGATAACCCTAGTGACATCAGGCCATATGCTGAGGTGATCCTCTTTGGGGAAAAGATTTTAGGTCTAATGGATACAGGTGCCTCGTTAAGTTGTATTGGGTCCAGGGTAGCAAGAGACTATATAGATTCGGGGAAGCCATATAAATCTCTAAAATCGTCTGTTAAAACAGCTGACGGTAGAAGTCAAGACGTGGTGGGTTATGTTGATGCCAAAATTACGTTTAAGGGGGCTGAAAAGGACATTACCATTTTTATTATTCCTAGTCTTGATAGGGATTTATTCCTCGGTGTAGACTTTTGGAATTTATTCGAGCTTTTACCTCCAGGGCTGGTTTCTAGTGATTGCATATCTGATAGTTTGTCATTGGTTTCCGAAGTAACTCCTCAGGTTCAACTATCAGATCTTCAAAAGTTCCATCTGCAAAAAGTCATTAGTCTCTTCCCATCTTTTGCCAAACAAGGGCTTGGTAAAACTCATGTTCTGCAGCATTCGATCGATACAGGTTCTGCAAAGCCGATCAAGCAGAGACATTTCCCTGTTTCGCCGGCAATTGAGAAACTAATTTATGCAGAACTGGACCGTATGTTGGAACTGGGAGTTATCGAGGAATCCAATAGTGCGTGGTCCTCTCCAGTGGTTCTTCACAGGAAGCCTGGAAAGAATAGACTTTGCCTGGACAGTCGAAAATTGAATTCAGTCACCGTTGGTGACGCATACCCTCTTCCTCACATAGATGGTATACTGAGTAGGTTACCCAAAGCCGAATTTATTACTGCCTTGGATCTGAAGGATGCCTTTTGGCAGATTCCGTTGGATCGGCAGTCTCGAGAAAAGACGGCATTTACTGTACCTGGGAGGCCGTTGTACCATTATACGGTGATGCCCTTTGGGCTCTGCAACGCGCCCCAGACCATGTCGCGTTTAATGGACAAGGTCATTCCGCCGCCTCTCAGGTCAGAAGTGTTCGTCTATCTCGACGACTTGCTGATAATTTCGGAGTCTTTCGAGAGGCATCTCGAAGTTCTAAGGTTAGTGGCAGGGAAGATAAAGGTAGCCAGAACGTAGTCCCTGATGCGCTTTCTAGGACCAATAGTGAAGGAGTGGAAAGTTTGTCCATTGGTGAAGTAGAAGATTTTAGGAACGCCGACAATGACAGGGGTATGTTTATCGATTTAGGTTCCATACACTTTCAGTCAGATGGTTATAAACAGCTTCTGAGCAAAGTTGAGAAATCAGTGAATTCTGTCCCCGATTTGAAGGTCATTGACGGATATATTTATAGGCGGACAGAACATGCCTCAGGTGACCAAGTACAGGATGACTTGTGCTGGAAGTTGTGGGTTCCACAACCTATGGTACCTGAATTGTTAAAAAGGGCACATGATGATTCATTATCCTCTCATGGGGGTATTAGTAAAACACTTTTCAGGCTGAGGAAATATTACTTCTGGCCGAACATGGTGGTTGATGTGAGGAATTACATCAATAGTTGTGAAATTTGTAAATCAACTAAATACCCTAGCCAGACCCTCAGACCTCCATTAGGTCAAACTTCTCAGACCCAGCGGTTCTTTCAGAAAGTGTATATAGACTTTTTAGGTCCGTACCCTCGTTCTAGGTTAGGTAATATGGGTATTTTTGTTGCACTGGACCATTTCACAAAGTTCCCATTCTTAAAGGCTGTGAAAAAATTCTCAACCGATGTTGTAGTCGATTATTTGGAGAACGAGTTGTTCCATACTTATGGCGTTCCGGAGGTTATAGTATCAGATAACGGCTCGCAATTTAAATCAAAACAATTTAGCCAGTTCCTCAATCGCTATAGTGTCAATCATTTTTGTACTGCCATTCATTCCCCTCAGGCGAATGCCTCCGAACGTGTGAATCGTTCTGTCCTGGCCGCAATAAAATCCTATATTTCGCCTGACCAAAAGAACTGGGATCAGATGCTTAGTAACATTGGCTGTGCGTTGAGGTCCACTGTTCATTCAGCTATTGGTACATCCCCTTATTATCTTACCTTTGGACAACATATGATTACGAATGGCAAGACATATCCGCTGTTACGCCAACTTGAGGTATTAGAGGATAGAACAGTTAATTTCAATAAGGATGACTCTCTCGCTATTGTGGGCAGTAGAGCTAAGGATCTGATGCAGAAACAATTTGAGAGGAACGAAAGGACATATAATCTCAGAACCAGAGAGGTATCCTATGATGAAGGCCAAGAGGTATTTCGTAGGAACTTCAAACAAAGCAACTTTGCCCAGAGTTATAATACAAAACTGGCTCCAACTTTCATCAAAGCACGTATTCGTAAGAAATTAGGAAATTGTAACTATCAAATTGAAGATTTGCAAGGCAACTTTATAGGCGTATACCACGCAAAAGATTTGCGTCAATAGGACCTCGTTGCAAGCGGTAATCAGCTTCGGTGGCAACTAGTTACCCCCTAAATCTGATTTTGGCGGGGGGGTTTGTAGAGGCGCTTGCACTATAGATTATTTTAAAACTTATAAATTGTAACGTCTTTTTCAAGCGACATCTGCATGCCACTGTACCGTGAAAGTGGAAATTTATGTATCAGCTAGTTGACGTTTTCTGTTGTTCGGTTTAGCCATCTTTTTTGTTATTTTGGAAGGAAAGCATTCGTGGTGAATTTTCTCGGATGTTTCATGTCACCGGAATTAGAATTACTCTGCCATTTTGTTGCCTGAAAGCCTTACAATTCACATCTTCGAGTCTCCGGGGAAAAATTTTCCTATGTGATTTTCATTGTAAAATTTGTGAAGAATTATTAATTCTTTTAAAAGTGATTAGAGTTCTGAAGCTACAAATTTAATGTCATAAAAATCTTGTCGAAGTGAGTATTAATTATAAAAAAGGAGCTTGGTATCCTATCCGGGAATTTAGTTTTTCTCTTATTTCTTTGCCTCCAGGAATGCATGTGAATTGAATATTTGTTAGCATATTTTTTTGCTGGAGGAAAATACCACTGATTTCGCATGGATTGCATTTTAAATTTTTCATTTAAATTTCCAGTTTATCAAAAGGTAATAATTTATTTTTTTTTTTCAAATTAATTCTGGTCCTAATCATTCATATAATTGGCCTGTTAGGTTTTATCGAAACATACATTTGTGAGAAGTCCATTATTGTGAATTGGGACAGATTGTATTGTTCTCTCTATTTTCAATTACCACTGCTGTTTTGCTTGATTGTCCAGTTAAATGATCAGTCTGCCGTCTGGTTTATTGTTCAGAGTGCGTGATTATTGAGTTTGTCCGTCCAGCAATAGTCGAGAGTCGTTGCACATTACAAGAAACGAAGCCGAAGGAAAAGTACCAAGAAAAAAAACAAGACCGTCATCAGCTGCAGTGTTTCGGCGTGTAAATATCAATTCCCCATAAGCTTCTGTGTTGTAACACCGGATGGAAAATAATTAATAAGTGGTCATATATATCTATATTCTTAAGCCTAAATTGGTATGAAAATAATATAATTGAATAACCATGGCTAGTTAAAAGAGTGACGAGGTGAAAATAATAATCTAAAAGAAGTGAATATGTTGCCGGCATACAAGTGAATAGAACAGCTTTATGTAGACAAGAAATTTTTAATGTGCAAGATTAGCCCAACAAATTCTTTTATATCCCTAAATATTTCGATGCAAGAAAGTTAATGATTGTGTCTTTCAAATATGGATTGCTTTTAAACATCCATCTATCTTTGCACGTAAATTGTTTTCTCTATTGAGTGTTATTTCTGACTTCTTCTACATTATAGAAATTAATTGTGTTATTTTGCTTAAACCAGTGTGCTGAACAATTGTAACAAAATAAATCACAAAAAATCTGGCATATTCCCGTTGTAAGCAGTAAAGAACATAACCAAAAATATACACGCAGGTATTACATATTTATAATTATAAAGTTTGTTAATGATCATTGCTGTTTCATACCGAACCATTGGTTATGTTCGTTTATTGCCGCCAAAAACCGTAATGTTAAACTCTCCAAATTTGCACTTAATTGCTACAACCATCTCTGTTAAGCATCAAACAATACAACATGTATGCTTCTAACATATCACTCTTTACCGTCTCCCACATCAATTCAGTATGAATGTTTACATTTGTTATTATCTTTCCCTTAGTTTCTAAAACCAGTATGCAAGCGGCTTGAGCGATCTCCGAGAAAGTACTTTCAAAGAGGACTGCCGAGAAAGAAACCACGTAAGTCATTGAACCATGTTATCTGTTCTTGTTCTTCTCAATATTTGCAATGATGAAAGAGAGTCATGAAAAAAAAAAAAACAATGCAAGCAATGAAATGAGTGACCATATGTTTTAAATTACCACTGATGTCTTTATACAGGTAATGAACTTATTCTGTGTGGATTGCTATTTATCTATTAACTAGAATAATTTCACAACTGTACGAAACATAAACGGAAATAAAATCAATTTGGTAAACCTCAATGCAGAATTGAGCAGAGTTTAATTTTTTTGTGATTTTCTGAATGACGAAGACATAATTTTTTTTCCTACTAAATCCCCATATGGTCACCCGTGTACTTGCATTTGGTTGTTGGGAAAAAATATAAAAAGTATTCATATTTGAAGTTTGTGAGAGACGATATTGCCTAGCATTATTAAAAAGTATTTATGTGGACTGACAGTTTGTATGGTACTGCCAGTTCCGTTTATACAGCATTTTGGAGAAGAGAGATAACGCTCAATATTTATGATTATTTCTTTAATTTTTTTTCCTTTACTTAGTTTATGATTTTCCATTGCTTTAAGTTATTTTTTTTATTAACTCCTTTGGTTTCCCTTAGAACTTATTATACTTATGTTAGCTTTTAACTTAGTGTCTAAGATATTTTTGAATCCATGGAATGATTGTTTTATCTGAATTTAAGAGTAATAAAAATAGGATGATGTTTGAATAGAACATAGAAACATATCTGTTTGATTTCATCCGCCAGTAAGCAAGACTTGTTGTAGTTATGCTTGGGTGTTAAGACTCTTTCGGACATATTCTCTTTGTTGCAACATGGTTGGGTGGGCAGTCGAGCGTTGTAACATCAATTCGCTCGCAACATTTCGGTAGATAGCTGCATCCGTCTCCAACTTTCTTAGCTATGTTTGTATTAACATTATCTCCTATGTTAAGAATCTTAGCATCCGTTTCCTGTCAATTTCTCCAAGCCTATATTCCAGTTGTGACGGTATTAACAGTTTTCCTTCTGTTAAACCGCAGAACACATTTTCTATTTGGTTTTACTTTCCCCTCATTTGAATTTATTCACATAACTAAAAGCACGTAATAACACGTATTTCTTTGTGGCAAGATGATATTGGGTAATTGGTGGTCAGTTGAATCCCCCCTCCGACGAGCTATAAGGCCGGAATCTATGCGTGCGCTACCGCCGTTCTCTACCCTAACCTAACATCGATCATCACTTCCTCCATTGCAGGATAAGTTGCATGCTACACGCTGAAGGTCGTGGGTTCGATTCTCTGGCCAAGCAATATCAAACAATTTTCAACGGTGACAAAATACCCCTCAGTAATGTTGGCGACATTACCTGAATATTTCAGAAATGTAAAACTTCTCTACAACTGGTGTCTTAAGAAACCCAGTTCGGACTCGGCGATAAACTGTAGGTCCCATATCATTGAGCTAATATGAATCGGGGTGCACTCATTGATATGATAGAAGTCTCCCTTGTCCCGTCTGGGATGTTTGTGGAACAATTATATAATTATATTATAAATATGGCAAAAAAATTAATTGCCCAATGAATCGCAAGAAGCTCCTTTTTAATAACAGGTTTATTAATATCATGTTTTGTCAAAGTTGAACTGGCGTATGATATGGGCAAATCGAAACCTATTTCTGCTTGTGATAAGATAACACTGCTCCAACAGCATAGTTTGAAGCATCTGTAGTCAGTAAAATGGTTTAGAAATGTCAAGGTATTCAATGTTTCAAAAGCCTGTGGACATTCTGGGGCTGGATTCTTGTTCTATGAAAATTTGAAATGTAAAATGTTTTCTTTATAAAATTTTTCATTTGACATTTATTTCCTTTATAAAAGTTTTCATTTCACATTTTCGTAGAATAAGAATTGAGCCCCTGGTGTCCATTCAAAATTGTTATTCTTTCTACAAGCTGAGAAAAAATATTTTTCGCTTTTGTTGGAATAAAAATTGATATTTTTGTTCCAAAATTGTATTTGTTTTGTTCAAGCATTGTATTGCAAATCCAAGAATACAATCTTTTGCTCCAAACATAAAAAACAAAAACAACTTTCGAAATTCCGCAATATGTAAAAATCATTAACAATACCGATTGGTAGGAACTATTATAATCTAGAATTTTTACAACAAATATTGTCATTCAAAAAATTCGCTTTTTTTGTAGTTTTAAATACGTATTGTTGTTTCATTTTTTCAGTAGATACTCAATTTTGGATTGAAAATTTCTATTATTAGTTCAAAAATACATATTTTTGACTATACTCTCTCCCGTTAACTTGTTGAGTATTTTCTCTGGATTTTAGTAGCTGCATTCTTGTTTTTCTCTCTTTAGTTTATGTGTGGCAGCCGGTGATGTTATTTGTGTCTGTGCATTCTTTGTCCCTAATCAGTTTTTGTTTGGCAGTCAAAGAAAGTGGACCAAAAAAAGTAAAACATTAGTGATTATAAACTTAGAAAAACAACATTCCAAGACAAAAATGCAAAAAATCTAATAATAAAAGTGTCATGCATTATTAAATCTATTGAATTCTATATTATTTGAAAACTGTCGGTGTTTTCTTTTTTTTATGGCGTTATCTACTTTTAAAATGCCATGTAGTTTTTTTGTTTTTGGTTTTCTCATGTGTTTTTAAGAAGCGGTAAATATTAAAAGTGGTGGTTGAAGCAGAATTTGCGTTGCAAGGAGATATTAAGGAAGAATTCCGATATTTCATACATCTTTGACACAATAAAATAAATTTTCTTGAAAACGTCGATCCCTTTTGGGTTCTTTTTGTACTGAATAATGTTTACGACACGCGTTTGTAGTTTTGCCCAAAACTATTGTAAATATAGATAATTTTACCTCAACTGTTGTGAATTCTAACATTATTTATTGTCCATTTTTACCAATACTATTTTTCATTGTTGTTTGACACCACCTCTTTTGAATATCTTCTTCTACTATCGTATGTAAGTTGTTATGTGTGTGTGTTCTGTTGAGAGCTAAAAACAAAAAAGGTGGTTGAAACTTATTATACGAAGAGAAAATAGAAATAGTTTTTTTCTTAAATTTTTGTTTTTGTGAACAAATTTTCGGAATTCTATTTTAATTTAAAATATAAAGAGTGCGTTGCAACAGTCTAATAATTTTTGCAATGCATGCTCAACGAAAACCAAAAAAAAAACGACTACTGCTGACACTTGTATTTTATTGCGTAGTTTTGTGTGTCTGTTTTTAACTAACTTTTTTTATTTAGCGGGTTAATGATTGTTTTGCTGCAGACTTTTTAAATTTAGTTAAAAACTTAAAACTAATCACCGACAGCTGAAGTGGAAATTTTTTTATAAGAATACTATCTAAAAACAGTTATATTCAGTAATTTGGTGCAACAATACATTTCTTCAACCGATTTTGTTTTGGGCATAAAATTAATTAGTAAGTATCTTCTTTTTGTACTTTAACTAAGCGTTATTTCTAACATATTTTCTTTTTTAATTTAGCTTCAAATTCTACTAACGACTTGGATTCACAATTTTCCTGACCGAATAAATCACAAGAAATAGTTTACCAACATGCTTTATTTGCACATCAAGAGACGAATCTTTGTTAAACTAAATAAAATTAGCGTCAATCGAAATTAAAATTATCTCATATCAGTGTTGTTTAAATTTTTTAATAATCATATATGAAATAAATAATACAATGAAACTTTTTTTATTTTATTAAATGTAACACATTAAAAAGGTAGGTATACAATTTTTAATCCAACATTTTCGCATTGCAACAATAAATATTGTTACTTCTGACCAAAACTATTGTGAATTGCAAAAATAAATATTGTTACTTCTGACCGAAACTATTGTAAGTTCTAACAATATTTATTGTCCATTTTGACTAAAACTATTGTGAATTGCAAAAATAAATATTGTTACTTCTGACCGAAACTATTGTAAGATCTAACAAAAGTTATTGTCCATTTCGACCTAAACTATTGTGAATTGCAACAATAAATATTGTTACTTCTGACCAAAACTATTGTAAGTTCTAACAATATTTATTGTCTATTTTGACCAAAACTATTGTGAATTGCAACAATAAATATTGCTAATTCTGACCAAAACAATTGTAAGTTCTAACAATATTTATTGTCCATTTGGACCAAAACTATTGTGAATTGCAACAACATATATTGTTACCTCTAACCAAAACTATCTAATTACATGTTTGTTCCAAAGCGTTATAGTGTCAAAGTGACAATACATATTTATATTTAGAACACATAATATAGTCCAGTGTGACAATAACGATTGTTGGATTGACAATACTACATAAGGAATCCAACAATATGTTAACAATATATATTTTGCTCTTGGAATATTGTTGGATCAAACATAGTTTTTCTCTGCGTGTAGAAAATGAATTTAAACATTTTGCGATATCTGGAAATATGGGTATAAATCTCCTGTAGTAATTACAGAATGCCACAAAACTTCTAGGTTCATCGGCGTTTCTTGGTATTGGATATTTTCTTATTACTTGGTCTTTTGTTGTAAGTTCTTTAAATGTAATGAGATTGTCAAGGTATAAAACTTCTGGTTTCAGGAAACGGCATTTATTAGCGTTTAATTTCAGATTATACTTCCTTACTCTCGAATAAGTCAATAAGATTTTGGTTGTGATGTTTTAAACTGCACCCAAACATTATTGTACAATTGAGAGCGAGTTGGCCTGGAATGGACTGTATGCGGTTGAATGATTAAAGCGTTGGCAACTCCCTCAATTGTAAGCGTTTTGATTGTTGAAATGAAAAGGCAGGTTTATCTTCAATTTTAAAGGTGAATGCAGCAAGGTTTTATTCTATTGTTAATACTTCAGCTTCTATGCGACAAGTGAAGTCATTCTGTATTTGGACATTTTGTTGTCTTACAATAGGAAAGCGAAACGAACGGAATTAAATAAAAATGGTAGCCTTTTAGTTATGACTAAAAGCTCATTTGGAAAGAAAAGGTTACCGTATCTTGACAATTTAAGTGATATTTCCGTTAAATTGCATTGTAAGTTCAAGTAATGCAAAATTAATAATGTTGAATTCATTAACTTAAAACTACGTTGTTGAACAGAGTTCAACATGCCGGCCCGTTTTGTTGAAATATAGTTCAGTATCGGCAGGTTCCGGATATGATCCAACCGAAGGCGCTGCGTTTGGTAATGAGCAAGTCGGGATAGTTGACACAGTGCTGAAAATGTAAGATTTATCAAAAGTGTGAGCATATGGTTTTGGACAGGAGTTTGGAACAATTTGGAAAGAAACAGATTTTTTCCATTGCTTGATTGCAGCACCTTTCATATTTGTAGGTAAATTGTACAGTTTGTCCCAAAAATTACCATTTGTAGGCAGTAATTTTGAACTCTTTCTTTTGAAGAAGTTCGAAACAGAATTATTTGGATTGCGTAGTTGGTTGGTTGGACAAGGATCTGGTGGTTTACAGATATTATACTCAGTCGCCAAGTCTGGTCTCCTATTAAGTGTACTTTCTCTAATCTTATTGTTTTCTTTGTAACATCTCTTGCTGCAAATTACAGCAACAGGATTTTCATTGGGACCACTTTTCAATTTCCAGAAGTTTTTCAGTGCTTTATTAAGTGAATCAGCTGGTTTTCCACTAAATATCCAGCCAAATTCCGTATATTGTGCCATAAGATTTCCGGAGACCTGTTTCTGTAATCCTGGTTTAAGAATGTTTGGTAATAAGTCGCTACCGATTACCATGACGATGTGTGCAGGTTAATAGAAATCTGGATCTGCAAGTTTCATGTTTTTAAGATGTGAGAAATCAAGGATGCTGGTAGGAGAGACAAGCATTAACTGATCCAGGTTTGAGACAACTGTGGCACAGGCATTAATCTTGAAGTCAGAGTTCCGAGATTTCAATGAAAGTTGACAGATTTTTGTTGAATTTTCGAGAATTGTACCGCCAAGACCGGAAATCGTCGTAAACCATTTTTTGGTGCGAATATCTAGTCGATCAATAACTCTATTTGAAATAAAGGATTCTTGAGATCCCTGATCAATTAACGCTCGTATAGTGGAGAGGTTTCCTCGATGTTCAACATCCAACAATGCGGTGGGCAGAACAGTTCTTTCCCACGATTGAGAAAAATAATTCTGTACATTTATGCAGTTGGCATAAGCGGCAGCTGATGTGGACGGCTGTTCGTCATTAAATGTTTGTAAGTGGTAGGATGCGGAGTTTGGCATTTGCCAATTTGATCTGGGTAGATATCCCGCAGGGTTTGTATAGGAGGTACCCTTATCCGGGTGTAATATGGTGTGGTGCGGTTGCCTACATGTTTGACATAAATATTTACTTTTACACTTGTTTACCGTGTGCCCATAGGACAAACAATTTTCACATATTTTGTTGTCCGAAACAAGTTTTCTTTTTTCTGAAAGTGGCCAGGACCGGAATTGGGAGCATAATCTTAAAGGATGATCCTGGCGGCACACTGTACATGTCTTATGAGAAACGTTAGTGGATGGCTGGTATCTTGAAACTTTTTGAGAATGTGATGGGTGTGAAGATTGTTTTCGTATATCAGAAACAGATTCCATAATATTTAATCGTTTTGTTATAAATTCATCCAATTGATCCCAGGAAGGCATTTCTTTGTTATTTGACAGAGAACTTTCCCAAGCAGTTAAAGTATCTTCGGGTAGTTTGGAACAGACCCAATAGACTAAGATTGGTTCCCAAGATATCACCGAGATGCTATATGTCCGGAGAACAGATAGACAATTATTTATGGTGTACTGGAGATTCCTAAGAGACTTTTCTTTCTTCGAAGAGACGTAATCAATTTCAAATATTTTCCGCAATTGATGATTTATTAAAATGCGCTTATTATCAAAGCGTTGTCGCAAAGCATCCCATGCCAGATCGAAATTGCTGTCTGTAAGAGCAAACCTTTTGACAATTTGGTTGACTTCGCCTCTTGTTTTTGCACGTAAATGAAACAATTTTTGAGCGGAAGACAATTCTGGATGTTTAATTTATATTGCTGTGAACATGTCACGGAAACTAGGCCATTTGTCGTAGCCACCGTTGAACAATTCGGTGTCGCAAGGCGGCAACTTAATTGAAAAACTTGTGTCACTTTCAGAAATGGTCACTTTTTTATGTTTTTGTTGTGAATTAAGCATTTTTTTGTTTTCAATCTGAAGAAGGTCGAGAATTGAGGATTTGCATTCTTTATATAAACGACAACATTCCGTAATCTTCCCACCTATTGCTTCTCTAGCATTTTTTGTTAAATTGGGATCAGTAGAAGTCATTTCATTTTCATAAACCTGAACAAGTTGACGCCAACATCTCTCTAAATCATCACGTTCAACCTGTAAGCTCGAGACAGTATGATCTTGAATGGGTATTTTTGCCAAGTCTGCACAAAATGTAATCACCTGGTCTGAGAAGAAGATAAATTTCTGAGGAGCAAGAGCAGGTGAGCCTGCGGGGTCTTCGTTAGGTGCCATAATAATCTTTGAAACAGTAATACTCTGATACGTTAACTTCCCAACAGGATTTTTGTTCAATTACCCGAAGATTTTTTCTAATGATGAGATAATATTCCTACCGGAATATTTCAAATTAGATATCTGCAACGTTGAAACGGAGTCAACAATTTGAACAATGAAATACTTAAAAAATCTCGCAATCTTCTATCAGTATTTGTCGTAGTGACCTCCTACACAAATACTGTGAAAATTGTACGCAGATACAACAGAATGGGAACAAATGAATCGAAAAGCACGAACACGAAAGTAGAACGAATGAAACCATGAACAACCTCAGAATGTGCTCACTAGGGCAGAAAGTCTACCGAATAAATAAGGTGACACACATCGACAATATTTCTCAGAAACAGGGAAATTGAAAAAATGTAAACTGAAATCATGCGGCGGCAATGGAGGATCAATATTGCTCTTATTTTGTACAAGGGATTTAGATAAAAGTAATGTATTGTCTAAGATTAAATATTGTGTTGTTTTGTTTTTCAAAATGGTCAGGCTTAATCCCATAGTCGTTGTTTTAATATTTTATTAAAACAACTTTAATTTATTAGTGGGAAAAAATTGGCGATGTTTACCAAGGGGTAAGGCAGGGAATACTATAGTTTCAGATCTCGCCACAGATCTTCATCAGTTCCCTTATTTCTTGTTTTTCAACAAGAAACTTTTTATACCCAAGTGTCAATTGCTAGCTCAAATAGATACGTGCGCAAAGAAACACTCTGATCGAGAATTTCTTTGGCACTACCTAAACTCTAGCAACTTCACTTGCAAACAAATCCAAATTTTTCCCACTGCTATGCGTTCGTCGATTCTCGACGAAAAAGCACATAAGTAGTTTGTTGGTATTGCATACTACAGCAATAAACAACATTTTGACGGTGCCCGGTCTCACAATTAGGAGGGTTGGCGTTTTTTGTTTGGGATGACGACTTCTATTTTGTTTTTCAAAATAGTCAGGCTTAATCCCATAGTCGTTGTCTTAATATTTTATTAAAACAACTTTAATTTATTAGTGGGAAAAAATTGGCGATGTATACCAAGGGGTAAGGCAGGGAATACTATAGTTTCAGATCTCGCCACAGATCTTCATCAGTTCCCTTATTTCTTGTTTTTCAACAAGAAACTTTTTATACCCAAGTGTCAATTGCTAGCTCAAATAGATACGTGCGCAAAGAAACACTCTGATCGAGAATTTCTTTGGCACTACCTAAACTCTAGAAACTTCACTTGCAAACAAATCCAAATTTTTCCCACTGCTATGCGTTCGTCGATTCTCGACGAAAAAGCACATAACTAGTTTGTTGGTATTGAATACTACAGCAAAACCAAACAAAAAACGCCAACCCTCCTAATTGTGAGACTGGGCACCGTCAAAATGTTGTTTATTGCTGTAGTATGCAATACCAACAAACTAGTTATGTGCTTTTTCTTCGAGAATCGACGAAAGCATAGCAGTGGGAAAAATTTGGATTTGTTTGCAAGTGAAGTTGCAAAGAAATTCTCGATCAGAGTGTTTCTTTGCGCACGTATCTATTTGAGCTAACAATTGACACTTGGGTATAAAAAGTTTCTTGTTGAAAAACAAGAAATAAGGGAACTGATGAAGATCTGTGGCGAGATCTGAAACTATAGTATTCCCTGCCTTACCCCTTGGTAAACATCGCCAATTTTTTCCCACTAATAAATTAAAATTGTTTTAATAAAATATTAAAACAACGACTATGGGATTAAGCCTGACTATTTTTAAAAACAAAATAGAAGTCGTCATCCCAAACAAAAAACGCCAACACTCCTAATTGTGTTGTTTTTTGGTTCGATGGCAAAGTATCAAGTAAAAGTGTTGTGGTTTAGGTATGCAAAATGGAAAAGGAAACGATGGAAAATGTACTTACAGTATTTCCGCTAACCATATGATATCCGAAACGGCCAATAACTTCTTCGTATCCCTGATGTATTGCACTCAAAATGCTCGAAACTTTTCCAATTGGTAGTGGTGGTAATTGTAAAGTGTCAAAAAGTAGTATATTCTTGCAGCTTCGAAACGGACAATTTTGGTTTCCAATATCTTTTCTTCCCAAATCAAACCCCTTTGCTTACGTGTGTGTGATTGTGCGTGTGGACATGTACATCACCATTATCTGACATTCATTTTTCGATTTTAAGCCAAATAAACGAAATTAATAATATTGTTGATGGCTGTTGAAAGGTATGATACTGCCGATGTCGACTGGTCGGTGTTGTTCTTGCTTGCCACTTCGTCCTACTGAAGAACAATCAACCGAACTTTGTTTGCTGTTTTCTATGAAAACGTTTTAGGTTTATAGACTCGATCGAAGGAATAAGGAAGCGCAACTTCGAAAATCTATGGAACCCTGGTTCGGTTTTTAGTTGGGCTGTTCCTTTATTTTTAGAAAAGGTAACAGTGGCAAAAAATGTAAAAGTGGTAAACAGCTCTCATATAAATTGTATGCTTTTTATAGTAAGGGAACACATTGCAGGTAAAAAGTGGTAGAAACTGGTAACCTCAGGCACGTAAAGGAACAGGACTATCGACTTCAAACTTACTCAGCACAAGGCCACAAGTGGGTTTAATTACACTATTTTTCAGAGCGTTTGTACACCAAGCAAGATAAATGGAATATAAAGGTTTCTCCAAAAAATCAAATTGTGTAAAATCGAATTGTATGAAAAATGTTCATTTAAAAACCAAACTGGCGAATTTCATAAATACAATTTTACAAATCACAAAATTCGATTGATTTCAAAATTGTGCGGCATACAACTTCTACTTCAACCATGTATGCAGATGTGGTGTAAACCGATGTAGAGATCGATAGAAAACGCCGTCGTTGTTTTATCCAATATCGTGTTTTAAAGTTTTTGCTAGGTGATCGGAAAAGGATCTATGTTCTTGAGAACATTAAATTATATTTCATGTATGCTAGCTAAATGTTAGATTTTTGTGGAAGATTTAGTTTAATTTGTGTAAATAGTTGTAATAATTTCACAAATTATGACAAAAGCAGTAGGTTGGGAACTTCGTGTTTTCAGCTCAGCTTTGAAGCGTGAAATTGTTGTTAATTTGGCTTTGTTGTAAAAGATCGAAAGACAAATATCAATAGCGGCAAGCCGTTATTTTTTTTTCTTTGTTTTTATTTTGTTGCATGCTCTTCTTTTTTTACCAGATCGGAGTCTCTTCTATTTGATAATTCTCCGTTTTTGTTGTCGTCATTTTTGTCTGGTTTTGTTTGTTGTTTTCCATAGGAACATTTTGTATCCAAACTTATTCGATTGATGATTTGTTTTTATGAAAATTTAATAACGTTCGCCTTAAAGCTTGTTTATATTAGTATATTTTGCCGAGTTATTTAAGGCATATGCAATTAAATGGACATTTGAAACCAGTAGAACGTAAATGAACTACCACTCCGAGAAGCTGTTATATTTCAGTACAATAACATTTGAAATTGCCACAAAACCATATATAGTCGAATTTTAAACCCAATTACCAATGAGATGTCAAGAAATGACGAAATCTGCTTTGTTTGTTTGTTTCTAATGTATGATTATTTAAAGTTTCCAGCTAATCATGTTGTCATTAGAAGAATACTGTAACAACCAACACGTTTTGGATCCAAGCAAAAAGACAATAACATTTTTTTTTGTCACACACCAGGAATATTTGCTGTAAAAAACTTTACGAACTCATGGAAAATTGTTATTACAGGAACAGGCAATTTACATATGCCTCAGCCAAATTATTTTATCTTACAAAGAGCAAATATGTATATAATTTTAGATGTTTTGTGCAATATTTTTTCTCTCTTTTTTCCTTCTTCTTGTTTTGGATGAGAAACTCCCACGTTTTTGGTTTTATTTTGTTTTAATTTCTATAAACTATGCACTCGATTTTTTCTTCATTAATTTTACGTGCTTTTGTTTTTGTGTTGAATTTTTTCTTTAACTTTTTATATAATTTGTAATTTTTGTATTGATTCAATTTCTTCCTTTATTTTGTTTACTCCAATTGCCTTTATTTATGCCAAACCAGAATCTTTAGTTCGTTTTCTATTTTATTCCCACGCACACACACACACACGAACGCGGGGTATAGTTTCTTTTGTTTTGCCGATAGCTTGGCCTTCGACGATCAATCACAGACTAATTGCTGATAGTTTTTAATAATTTTTGCAAATCACATTTTTGTGGTGTTTCGTTGAGGCAGTCAGTCAATTGATTCTCTTGGGTGTGTTGTGGGTAGTGGAGATTTATTAAGTGGAGACATGTGTGTACTCAGGGACTATGTTGCAAAGAGTAGTTTTGTGGAGAACTGTGATACTCTGTTGATGACGAGAGTATTTGATCTCTTTGTTGAGAATAATACAGTGGATGCACCGTTGTTGGTATTTGTTGGAGTGAAGGGGAATTCGATTGGAGCACCGGAACAGAGATGGGTTTATCATTGGTGTCCAAACTAAATGAGAATTGATGGGTGAGTAATCTACCTTTTTTAAACAACGGCTGACATAGGCCTCATTTGGATTTTTTATTCTCTGTTACACCAATGTGCAGCAGTTGACATCAATGATTAAGGTAAAGGAAGAATTGAAATAACAAGAACAAATTGAAATAACAAGAGATACCAATATTTCTTATTAATAAATCTCGTTCATGTATGTCAATAATGTTTTGCAAATGAAAATGATTTAACGAGTTTGACAAATTTATTGTGTAATTATGGTTGCGGGTAAAGCAGAGTCTGGCTTTGCGTTTTTTGTGGATGTTTTATTTTGCAGCGGGAAGAATGTATGTATGTTTCGTAGCGGGTAGAACGTATGTCGTATGTACATATGTTTCGTAGCGGGCACAATAAATCTTCATAAAAAATAATCTCTTTGTAAAGAGATTTTGTGACTTGGACCGAAGCTTTTTTTTTTTGTAGAAAACAGATATGTGTGTATGAACTCAGCGTTTGAATTCAAACAGCAAATAACATAAACGAAAACAGAAAAACCCTATATGCTCACACTTTAATAAGATCTTTCATACCTTCTTCCAAACTGGTGTATGTATATCTTGTTCAGCGGCGGACGTAATCCAAAATCAGTCTTCCTCAGAAACAGCAAAGCGGTGGACGTAATCCAAAAGAAAAAATAGCTCGCCAATTCCTCAGAGGCTCGTAAGGACCATGTACAATTTAATAGTTCAAATCTGGGCAGGCTAACAGTTTTCAAAGGAGCCACTTTACTTTTCGAAACAAGTAAGTTTGTATAGGTAACATTTTGAGGTGACGTGGACCGGATATATAAGCACGCACAGTAAGCTTTCGCCAACCGCATCATCCATCCTGAAAAATCAAATATACGTTGATGATATTCTATCGGGAGCACATTCCCTAACAGAGGCGAGGTCATACCTGAATGAGGTAATTGATTTATTAAGTTCCGCAGGGTTTCCTTTAAAGAAAATTACTGCAAATCACCCCCAAATTCTACAAAATCTTCAACCAGCAGATCTACTTAGCGAAGATTTCTTAAAAATCGAAGATATAAGCGAAACCAAAACTTTGGGCATTCAATGGAATGTAATTTCGGACTACTTCTTCTACAAGGTAACACACATAGAGTTACCAACTTGTTCTGTTACAAAATGGAAAATTTTGTCTATTGTTGCTAAATTATTTGATCCTGCTGGTTGGTTGACCCCCATTATTGTTGTTGCGAAACTTTTGATGCAGCAGTTGTGGATTGACGGCACGAATTGGGACGAAGAAGTCAAAACCGCATTCATTTGAGAAATGGAAATTTTTCATTCAGAATTTCGCTGACATTCAAAAAATCAAGATCCCGCGTTGGATACTTTTCGCTCCGGACAGTAAAATACAAATTCACGGATTCTGTGATGCGTCGGAGAAAGCTTACTGTGCGTGCTTATATATCCGGTCCACGTCACCTCAAAATGTTACCTATACAAACTTACTTGTTTCAAAAAGTAAAGTGGCTCCTTTGAAAACTGTTAGCCTGCCCAGATTAGAACTATGTGGTGCAGCAATGCTTTCTAAACTTGTGAAAACTGTTTGTCAAAACTTGGATTTTTCAACACCAGAAATCTATTTATGGACTGATTCCACAATTACCCTTGCCTGGATCAGTAAACCACCTTTGCACTGGAATACTTTTGTTGCGAACAAAGTCTCTGAGATTCTTGACAATATTGGTAATGTAAATTGGAGACATGTTTCATCAGCAGACAACCCAGCAGATCTCGGAACTCGTGGATGCACTGCTGATGAACTACTGTCAAATACACTCTGGTGGAATGGACCAAATTGGTTAGTTAAAGAGCCAATCAATTGACCAAATCAGGTCAACTTCAAAGAGCCAATACTTGAAAGAAAGGTGATAGCCCTCCATACTCAAGTAACAACGGAGGATATTCTGGAAAGATTTTCATCTTTACAACGAGCCCTCAGAGTTTGTTCATATGTATTTAGATTTATTAATGGATGCAGAAAAATTCTGCCTCCTGCAGTACAAAAAAATGTAATAACCGCTCAAGAGATATCACATGTAAAATATCATTTAATCCGACTGGCTCAAATGACGCACTATGTGTGGGAATACCAGGCTCTTGAGTCCAATCGTCCTATACCCAACAAAAGCAGACTACTGACTTTAAATCCATATCTCGACGGAAATAAGCTTCTGAGAGCCAATGGTCGTTTAGCCAATGCCGACACAAGCTACAATGAAAGAAGTCCAATAATTTTGCCAGAAAAATCCCGTTTTTGTAAACTATTCATTGAATATACCCATGAACTTTTGTTGCATGCAGAACATCAATCAATGTTACGAGCAATCCGCCAAGAGTTTTTTGTTATACGATTGGAAAGCGCTGTACGTCATTGCATACGTAACTGCAACAAATGTACAATTTATAAACACCGATTTCAACATCAGATTATGGCCGCCTTACCTCCAGAACGCTGTACATTTTCACTACCGTTTACGAATACTGGACTTGATTTCGCAAGTCCTTTTGAAATCAAAACTTCTCGTCTTCGTAACGCAAAATTACAAAAAGGTTACGCCGCAATTTTCGTATGTCTCTCCACTCGTGCTATACACCTTGAAGTGTGCTCCGACTTGTCTTCAGAAGCATTTCTTGCAACATTTAGCCGATTCGTTGGACGAAGAGGTCTTCCGAATCAATTGTATTCTGATAATGGAAGCAACTTCGTTGGATCTAACCGCATACTATTACAAGAGTATAAACAATTTTTACTATCCGCTGAACAGCATCTAGTGGAAAAATACAATTTACATGGATTCAAGTGGCATTTTATCCCGCCCCAGGCACCACATATGGGTGGCATGTGGGAAGCGGCGGTAAAATCTATGAAAACTCATCTTAGAAAAGTTGCAGGACCTTATTGATCAAAATTGAAAGTATCTTGAACTCCAGACCATTATCTCCTCTGAGTGAAGACCCAACTGAGTTAATACCACTAACACCGGGTCATTTGTTACGGGGAGCTCCACTTGTTGCCATACCCGAACAATTTTCAGACAACTTATCGTTGATGAACAGATGGCAAAGATTAAAAACTTTGCAACTCCACTTTGCTAGGCGTTGGAAAAATGAGTACATAACTGAGCTCCAACGTCGGTACAAATGGAAGAGAACTCAACGAGATTTGCAACCAGACGATTTTGTTGTCATCAAAGATGACAACCTTCCACCAACCGAATGGCGACTTGGACGTGTGGTTAAAGTGTTTACGGGTAAGGATTACAAAGTTCGCGTAGCTGAAATTCGCACACAAAATGGACTAGTTGTACGTCCACTTGTTAAACTTTGTATTCTTCCCAATTGTTAGCTTTGTACCCTGCTCACATATTTAATAATACCTTACATTTCAGTAGTCATTCTAGCTTGCCCAAATGTCGTATCTGCCAAGATAGACATTTCATCCAGTCATGTCCCACCTTTCATAAAATGAACTTCATGAAGCGTCGAGAATTAGCAAGAGAAAAGGGGTTCTGTTTCAATTGCCTATGCACCGCTCATATCCGCGAATGGTGTCCAAGCAGGAGAACTTGTATGGTCTGTCAAAAAGGACATCACACGATGCTTCACGTCGACAACAATGCCTCATCCAAGTCTAAGACAAAACGCAGATCACCCTCGCGAAGTTGTAGCCCCGCAACTACTACATCCAACACCCGTCGCAGTAGCATTCAGCAGCAAAAAAGAGATCCCCTCAGACAACAACGAAATCCACCACGCCTTCAACATCACGACATAAGAGCAGTGTAAGTGACCGACTGAGCTGCCGAGCTAAGTCTCATGTTTTTATGCCAACCGCACTCGCAAAGGTTTTGACCGCAGATGGCTGCGACAAAGTTCGGCTAATATTGAATTCTGGCGCAGCACAAACCACTATATCTGTCAAGTTGGTAGAAAGATTAAAACTGTCTCTGACACAACGAGCAGGAAAACAGTTCACTACAATAAACCTGCAATCTTTTCATGACCATACGACAAAGGTCCAAATCACTGGTGAAATAAGACGTCAGCTTAATGAATGTCATGCTGAGCCGACCAAGGATAAACACCTCCAGTCAATCTACAATCACCTGACAGATCTTGCCGATCCACATTTCTTTAATCCGATCAACATCGAGATAATTCTTGCTAATGACCAAATCCCAAAAATAATTAAAGCTGGACTTATACAAACCGCCACCAACATGCCAATAGCACAAAGCTCGGTATTCGGCTGGATAATTTCCGGAAGATGTCAATACTGAGTTGCGTTACAGCAAGAGGCCCCGGCATGTTAAACCCTGTTTAACAAAATAGTTTAACAATATGAATTTTTATCTGAATTATAAGCACTTGAATTTCCCTTAGAATTACGATCAAAACTTTATCAATCTGGTAACATTTCACTTATGAACTAAAAGAGCTTTCACTCATTCTTTTAAATGCATTTGTATCTAATTCCATTTGTTTCATGTAATACCATTTAAACAAAATGTCTTCAACCACAAAACATAATGTATGATATCTTGTTCACTTGGATTAAAACAGTCGTTGCATTAAGAAAACAAAAATAAAGCCTTATTTTGCTCAACCGCACAAATTTAACCTTAACCTGCTAAATCTGCTTTTATTGGTTATAATTACATGCGTGGGAGTTGCCACCGCTATCAGAAGAAACTATACAGTCCACTCCACTCTAGGCCAACGTCCACGAGTGTACAATTATGAAGTCATCCACATAAAGGAATGCGGAAGCATCTAATCCTGTTATAGCTATTGATAATGTCCTCGCCCAGTCTAAAAGGCAGTTAGTGGCCGTGATTCATTCTTAATGAATAAAAGTCGACGAGAATACCAAAATATCTTTTTATGCCAAAAAAGATAAGAACGTAATACCCACGAATTGCGTATTCAAAGAAAGAACTGAAATGTGTGTTGGTTGTGACAGACAAGTGATTTATGTTTAAAAGTGGAACATGATGCAAGGCCTTCCTATGGAAAGCCCCCACTTATATTCGACTACGCAAACATAGTTCCAGGTAGAAGTTTCACTACCAAGATTACTCTCTACGATCCACTCTGAGCGAACAATATCTCCGTGACGATTTGTAGAGCAATGATTTGAGAATACATAAGGAAAGGAGACCCATCTGCGATCTGAACATAATCAAAAGAGTAGTTAGTATGTAAACACCGGTTATCAATATCTACAAAAATATATTTCTTGGTAACAAATTATGTCCATTTCGTGGTGATCGATCAGTATAGAGATATTATTAGACTAAATGCATCAGTTTTGATGTTTTTCAAAAATCAGTGAGTATAGATGATTGTAATGAAGTTTATGTTACTGGTTGTTGCAGTTACTCTTTCAAACAGTTATGGTATGAATTGGTAAAGAGAGAAAGAGAGTATCATATCTGTTTCCATCTGGTTCGCACAAACTGTTACAAACAGTTATTGGTGGTGATACCATTTGTAACTGTTGTGCGTTGTCAATGCGAAAGGGGTGGTTTAATTGTTTAAAGCTGTTTGTGAAAAAATTACAATTTGATTGCCTTTTCAGGTTGGTTCTTCGTGTAAAATTTTATTAATATATGGTAAATAACAAAAATGTTTTGCAATCGATGAATCCGAGTTTCACCCTTTCAGAATTCGCGAACTGTTAACATATTCTATAAAGTGCGACTACAATTCTTTAAAATGAAGTGTTTTAGGAGGGATCCCATAATGTCGACCATTAACATTAATTTTCGTGGAAGCTGTGTTGGCATCAATGTAGAAAAATGGGTAAAAATGGGTTGAAGCCAACAAGTTTTTTGATGTTCCCATGCGATTTCTGGCTTAACCTTACATTTTATAGACCTATTCCGAAAGAATGAATCACAGAATACTCCATGGACAATAAGATAGCAGTGTATGATTTTTCGATATATCCACTGCATCCACCTAAAATTAATGCTGACATTTTGAAGACGGAATTTCGGGGTTTTTTTAATTTTTATAATAATCCGTACGCGCAAGAAGATAATTTTCCAAACTCATAACACGATTATAGAACTCGTGATTTTACGTCGTTTGGTGCATATCTCATGAGTGTGCTCCTTACAGCATCCTAGTAATTGGAGTCTAAACACCAATATTTGATGCGTGAATTTTTTAAAAAAAAAACCTATTTTTTGCGCTTAAAATTTACAAGTGTCATTCAATTCCCTTTGTACCCCGCGTGAATTTAGTTTTTTTACGCGACGTTTCTAATGAAGCCTTCCGCGATCGAATTCATCTACTGAAACCGCGAATATAGATACATACCTTGAAAATCGGAAAATCAGCAAAAATATATTTTGACAAATCCGCGTAATAAACCGCGATTTTCTTTAAAATTTTGTACATAAATGGAATCCTTTACTGGGGATTATAATATTTGCGAAAACACGTGTCATAAAAAAACAGAGAGGCACAGAGGCACATCTGCGGTTTTTGAAGAATCTATTTGAAATAGGTGTATATTGACGTATTTTTGATGGGCGCTGATGAAACCAGATGCGCATCAAAATCGTATGCACATTGCGCGACTTGTACCAACTTTAAGGTTTTTTGCAGTGCATGATGCAACTGGAGGCACGCCATGGTCGCTGAGTGAAACATCGAAATATGCATAAATATTGAAAGATATTGATTCGCTTTATCTAAAATCGGATGCGCATCAACCGACTTTAACTAATTCGCGAATTACAGGCTTTTTAATTTTCAAATCTTTTAAATGATAGTAATTTCAATATTACTCTTAATTTCCTATCCGTATAAGTTATCACAGTAAGCATTTATGCTTTCACGATGGTAAACCATATATTTTGATAAAGTTTTAGCAGAATACTTTAATTTATGTATTAAATTTTAGCGAAATAGTTGGATAACTCTCAAATATTTTTTTTCTAATTTTTCAACACAAACCAAAAAATGCATCAATATTTTCCAACAATGAGTTGTTTCTCTTTTGTTGTTGTTATAATATGCAATTTATAAAGCCAATGTTTATAATTTTGGTTTCACATTTTTTACGCGTTGTCTAGTTTCTGTACGTATTTTTAATTTAGTTTTTAGAGGTTTATACGGACTCAGAGTTAGTATAATTTAAATTTATTGTCAGATTTTTTTAATTTTTTTGATTTTCCGCGAAATGTGTTTTTACATTTTGGAAATTTTGGTGCATCTACGGATGGATATCAAATGCTGTTACTGATATATGATTACAATTTCTCAATACAAAAAATAAGAAATTTTAAAATATTTTTTTTTATAAGAGGATAAAAACCGCTATAAATTTTGCGCGCATCGGCCAATTTCGTGAACGCGAGCAGATTTGAAATCAGATTTTTTCCTTTAACTCTATACCAAAAATCGTAGATGTGCTCGCGAAATTTTTTTTCAAATGGAATTGCAAAGGAATTTTGTTATTTGCCATATGTACAATTAAACAACGTTATCATTGTAAAGCCAAAAATATTACATAATTTTATGTAAAACCAGATTACTGGAATCGATATCTTTAATTATTCTTTCAATTAGTGGCGTAAATTGTTTTGACATTCTTTCTCTCGGCGCGGTATACGATGTTTTACACAGTTCATAGATTACGAGAGGTGATTTCTTGGACGGATTTAGCATGATTATGATTGGAATATAAGAAATGTATCATATTCTCCTAAACAACATTACCTGTTAATACTTTTGGTAATATTTTTGTTTGTTGAAGACTATGAAAGTAGAAATCCCATCTATACAATGATGCAAAGAAGGTTGGCGTATGTGGCCAAATAACGGAGATATCGTAATAGGAAATCACGCTAAGGTCACAATTTTGAGATATCGCAATAGTTTGTAATGCAACCCATTTTTCTATTTTTTGTAATCACGCTACTGGTAGCAATTTTGATCGGATCTCCACGAAAATTTGGGATCCCCAGAGAGGAAGGCGCATATTGGGTTTGATGAAGGTCGGACAATATGCCCTAAGGGGTAGGGTATCACATAATCGGCCCCGTCCCGACTGTAGCCTTTGCTCACTTGTTATACCCTACACCACTACGTGGAAAGGGTATTATATGTTTGTTCTGGTAAAAATTCATGTAACACCGCAAAATATTGGTCGGAGACCCCCAATGTGGTATACCAATTTTCATATCTCGACGAGATAAAGCGATTTTGAGATGTGTGTCCGTCCGTCCGTCTGTCCATTAGAAATTGTAATCAAAATCCAGGCCGCAATTATGGACCGATCGTCACGAAATTTTGTATGGAGGTCGGGTTCAGACCAGAATAGCTCCCTACTTTTATTGGTGATGATCGTGAAATATTTTGCGGGTGAAATGGACCAAAACATAATATTTTAAATAAGTATATGACAGAAATGAAATTTGTAAAATGGGATGATGATCAGATAATATTAAGAGGGTTAAATGGACCACAACTTTTGTGTGAAAATTGTGAAACTTTTTAATATACAGCTTATATCTTTATTCCTGGCAGAGACATTCCGGCAAGTAAGCTCTACTTGAAAAAGGAACACTGACCCTTCTATTGATGTCAAATGTGTTAGCGCACATGATAAGATAACAGATTTACAGCCTAATATACCCAGTTATTTGTTTGAAAAAAAAAACAAAAACATTGTTCCACAACATCCCATACGGGACAAGGGAGACTTCTCTCATATTGTTTGTAGTGTTGTCATAAACACGCTAAAGGTCACAATTATAGCTCAATAATGCACGAGGTAAGAGTTTACGTAGAAGAAGATGCCTACAATTTTGGATAATTATATGATATTATTTAGCGGGTGAAATGGACCATTAGTTTTGTATGAAAAATAAAAAAATATTTTGGTCTATATTTTATTTCCTGGAGGGCATATACCGGCAAGGTAGCCTACATATGGAAAATGAACTACTGACCTTTCCCCCTGATGCCAATTGCAAAAACGTGTCTGCTAGATAACGGACCTACTGCCGAATATATAATGAGTTTTGAGTAGAGAACCACATTTTCCTCCCATGATACAGATTGTCCCTATCATGACAGAAGTCCAGTTTATGCATTATTGCCAATTACGTGAAGCCATAGCGTATTATTGGGGTCGCTTCTCCACGTTTTTGTCAAAAGGTTTTCGGTGCCGCTACCGTTAAAGTTTTTTTGAAGTATTAATTTTGGTGAAGGCAGAGGCAAACAATTTTAACCAACCAATTTTAATAAAATCTATAAAGAGCCGTGGATGTACACTCACAACCAATTTTTGGCATAAATCGGATACAGCTTCCATACCGCTAAACTTTTTAACCTCTAATCCAATATTTTCAAAAACATTTTTTCCAATTTGATTGCTTGAGTGGAGTATTCCCCCATTGGCTCACTTTTCGGCTTTTCCAAAGAAACACCAAAATCAAAATATTCTGCAACATGTCAGCACGTATCAACTAAGAATTCGTCGAATTCTGTGAGTTGAAAATAACATCACCACAGTTGCCTGTGAGGTTGTTTTTGGAATTTTGCTTTTAACAAATTTCCCTTTGCGCGTGCCTCCGCTGTTTTTTGTTTGTTTTGTTTATTGTTGAAGATTCAATCTCATTTGATTGCTTGAGTGGAGTATTCCCCTATTGGCTCAACTTCATTTATTACCCTCTATTACAGTGAGTAATGTTTTTCAAAACGAACTGACAGTGTTGCAAAATTTTACTGATGCCATGATTTCATCCCGGCGAAGGGAATTATCAATTGGCTTCTCAGTTTTTGAAATGATGCCTTTTTAGCGAAAAAACCGAACTCTTTAAGTGTCTAGTATTCCCATATAAATGAGAATCACACTCACTTTTCGGCTTTTCCAAAGAAACACCAAAATCAAAATATTCTGCAACATGTCAGCACGTATCAACTAAGAATTCGTCGACTTCTGTGAGTTGAAAATAACATCACCACAGTTGCCTGTGAGGTTGTTTTTGGAATTTTGTTTTTAACAAATTTCCCTTTGCGCGTGCCTCCGCTGTTTTTTGTTTGTTTTGTTTAGTGTTGAAGATTCAATCTCTCATCCCGGCGAAGGGAATTATCAATTGGCTTCTCAGTTTTTGAAACGATGCCTTTTTAGCGAAAAACCGAACTCTTTAAGTGTCTAGTATTCCCATATGAATGAGAATCACACTCACTTTTCGGCTTTTCCAAAGAAACACCAAAATCAAAATATTCTGCAACATTTCAGCACGTATCAACTAAGAATTCGTCGAATTCTGTGAGTTGAAAATAACATCACCACAGTTGCCTGTGAGGTTGTTTTTGGAATTTTGTTTTTAACAAATTTCCCTTTGCGCGTGCCTCCGCTGTTTTTTGTTTGTTTTGTTTATTGTTGAAGATTCAATATCATTTGATTGCTTGAGTGGAGTATTTCCCCATTGGCTCAACTTCATTTATTACCCTCTATTACAGAGAGTAATGTTTTTCAAAACGAACTGACAGTGTTGCAAAATTTTACTGATCGCTACCAATATCATGATTTCATCCCGGCAAAGGGAATTATCAATTGGCTTCTTAGTTTTTGAAATGATGCCTTTTAAGAGAAACCCCGAACTCTTTAAGTGTATAGTATTCCCATATGAATGAGAATCACACTCACTTTTCGGCTTTTCCAAAGAAACACCAAAATCAAAATATTCTGCAACATGTCAGCACGTATCAACTAAGAATTCGTCGAATTCTGTGAGTTGAAAATAACATCACCACAGTTGCCAATTTTTTTTAATTTTTGCATTAGCCGTTTCCGCTGTTCTAGTAGATGGATTTTCACTCTATAGTTGATTTATATGATCCGGAACTAAAATTTCGCGGGGTACCAGCACACTCAAAAGAATATTGTAAATACTCTACCCAACAAATAGGTTTCTTAGAAAAAATATTGCTCTTAATGTTGGCTTTGGCAGTAAATTACTGTGATGCTGTGTGGACTACATAGTCAATATACATATCAAATTATGAGTAGTCGCGAAAACTTTAATTAAGGTGGATACAGTGTAAATTTTGAAAAGTGATACATTAGAAGTGTAATCTTCACTTTGTATTCTTCTACTTTTACTTTGGACAGGTGTCGGTCATTTCAATGGTTTAACCAGCAATCGAATAGCAACGTAAAAACCCTCGTTACTTTCAACGTGTTTTTACCTATTTGTATTAATTTACGCGGTCATAACTTCCACGCATATTAAATTTTTTTGGCAAATTTTTAGCTTTGTTCAAAAACAAGCAATAGTCGTAGTTACTGGTAAACTACAACAGTTCGCGTATTATAATAGTGCAAACCTTGCCTTCATGGTAACTAAATTTGTTTGTCTTTCACTCATATATAAGTTTATATCACAAGGATATCACCCTGAAAGGCACAAAACCGCGTGCATTAGCAAGCATAAGTACGGCACAAGTACACAATTTTTGGACGATAGATCTTCAATAATTTCAGAATTTTAAAATTGACAATTTTTATATAGCATTTGTAGTGTTCAATAAACTGGAGGAGTGTCATTGTAACTGGGAATATTTGTATTCCAAAAAGAAACCTGATGTTCAAAGAAAATTGCAAACATTTCCTGGCCAGGCACATCAATTTTTCAACCCCTCAGTAATGTTGGCGACATTTTCTGAGTACTTCATCCATTTCTCTACAAGTGGTATCTTAGGACATGCCGTTCGTACACGGCGATAAACTGTAGGTCCCACATCATTGAACCAATATGAATCGGGGTGCACTCATTGATATAAGAGAAGAGACTTTGTTCCATAAAGGAATTGTGATTTGTTGAAAGCTAATTCCCAGGGGTAGTGGTGTAGGTTATCATATGGTCGGCCCCGTCCGACTATAGCAGGGTCGAGCTTCTTTGCTTAGATCGTATAATGAGGGCGCCCACTGAGTTGTTTTTGCATTTGCTTCTCTCTCTCACGTACAGTGTAAATTAATGAAAACAAACAAAAACATAATGTGGTTGTTGCTTTTTTCACTCATACGTTCATACATGTCTTCGCTTTGGTTGTATTTCTGTGGTCGTCGCTGGACTATAGCCTTGCTTACTTGTTAATTATGTGTTTGCTATGCATAAGCAACCATAAAACACACAACTCCAGTTTTTCCATCTATTGTACTTATAGTATTTGAAAAATATTTGTGGTACCACAGTTATTTGAGAACGAAAAAACAAATACTGATCTTACTCGCTGTTGTACAACACACAACTGTTTCTCTCTTTTACGGTAGGGTGAGTTCGCACACATAAAACAATACCATAACTGTTAAATTCATTCTCTCTTTTATACAAACAGTTACTGGTATGTATCTGTTGTATTTGCTTTGTTGATACAAACAGTTCCATCAATGCACGCCTTTAATATTCCCTAGGCTTACGGTACGATAAAATGTTATATCAATGGCAAGCTAAGACTTTCACCATATTTTAAATATTGACACAATTCCTTGTGAAATGCTACGCCCGATGTGCCCAAAAACAAAATCAAAGAAAGAATAATAAATTAACTCGGGAGATTAAAATGAAACAATGACGTGATATATAGCTTTATTTCCTTACCTGCGGAATGAGCTAGAGCTTGCCATAATTGTGTTGTAGCTGCATCCGTACCAAGTTCTTCTGAAGTAATACTGTCTGGTGATTTGCGTTCGCGTCCTTCAGATGTTACACCTGTTTCTGTTTGAAAGTTTTGAATTTTTTTAGTACTATGTTTATTTTTGGACTTTTTTATGCAAATCAAATCATCATCATTTTTACACAGGTCCAGCCGCTTTGAATGACTCGATAAATCGCCCAAAAATGAGGAACATTGTTCCATTTCAGACGATCTCACTGCAGGTAACTTCGTGTCTACTGAATGGTCGTTTGGTATCACAGAATTTTTAATACTGGAGCATAGCTTTGGGGAAAAGCTGGGCGATTTCGGCTTTGAGCATTGTGGTGATAATACATTTTTACTAATATCCATTAAAACTGCAGCTGTTTCCATTTGTTGCTTTAAATTCCTATTTGTTCCTATACTTGAGTAATCACATACATCATTCTGCTGCAAAAACTGACCATCAACCTGACTTTTTTCTTTTCTATCACATTTTTCAACAGTTTCAGATGGAGAGTTCCTTAATAGTTCCTTCTCGCGGTTACTATATTGATCTGTTTCTATATAATATGTATCTTTTTTTGACATATTACATAGTTCTGTAAGTGCACTTGCTGCCATTTTTTCAGATGCTGACTTATTCCAAGAAGCCGTAATGATATTATTGAAATGAATTTCGATCTCCGACAAATTCTGAAAATATTCAAGACAATAATTTTTATAGATTATTTACAATACATAGTATAGACCCTAGTCTAGTTTAAGAAACGAAAAAAAAAGTTTTTATTTTTAATCATTCATAAATTCGGTTCCTAATTGTTGATTGAAATGAAAAGCGGAATTTATGGTTCAAATATGAACACAGAATATATTAATTACTTGATTATAATATCTGAATATTTTAGATTCAAATTACTCTGTGCTACACGCAAAATTTGCAGGGGTTCTGCTGCACAAATTCGGTTTTGTGGGAGTCCATGGAAGGCGAAAATAATTTTGGTTTTCGGTAAATGTAGCGAAAACCGGGGTTTCGTGGATTTTCAGTTTTAATCGGGCATAAGTTATTTTTTCCACAACGGATTTCTACTACTTATTTTTCAATTAAAAGGGGAGAAATATGTCTTTCGAACAAGTCATGGTTTTTTTTTTAAATCGGTTAACACATGTCTAAGTTATAGTGGAAAATTATGTTTCTCTTGCTCTAGGCTGCGTTAAAGATACCAAACGGTGTATTTTTTTCTTTTATCAAGAAGGAAATTTAGCTTACCAAAATGGGAAAAACCAATGAAATCGGTTCAAAAATAGATGAGTTATGCTATATTTTGTGTTTTAACTTTTTGGTTTTTTGTATATTTTCCTATTGGTACCTTGTGCGTAGTTATTAAGTAGAAAAATTACAATTACAATCATATTCACGTTTTTGTCACACTTAAACCAATATAACTTAGACATGTGTTAACCGATTTTAAAAAACTATGGATTGTTCGAAAGACACAGTTCTTCCCTTTTAAATAAAAAATAACCAGTAGAAATCTGTTGTGGAAAATATAAGTTATGCCCGTTTAAAGTTATACAAGAAACACTGGGTTTCGCTACATTTACCGTTATAAAATCAAAAAACGAAGTGACCCTAAGAAACAAAAGTTATTTTCGTCTTCCATGGACTCCCACAAAACCGAAATTATGTGAACTTTTGTATCACAGTATTATTGTTTATTAAAAAGGGTTGACGTATCTTAGTCCTTAAAGGGTTAACGTCGTTTAGATCTGTCAACGTCAATGTCAACAGATTTCAACGAGTGGCAAATGGCGCCAACGCCTCCACCATCTTTATGTTATGATCGTTGGCACTTACTCTCGTCTCTTCTATCTCGAAGTCGCGCTTCTCCGCTATTGTGCAAACCAGGCAATCCGACTTACCAACCCTTATTTATTATCATTTGCCATTAATTTTTAAAACTAAAACCTCACAATTGTGTTTTTATTTATTTATTGGTTTTTGGGCTTCGCATAGTTTCGCGCATTGGCGTAAATATTGGTCCATTCGTAGCAGGTTACGAACGAGCTCTCGATAAAAAAAAGTTAATTGTTTCTCCTTTTTTCATTTGACAAAGCATCAACATCATCATCACCATCAATACAGTCCACCACGTCATCTCATTACCATCATCATCTTGTTTCTATTAAAAATAACCACGTACAGTGAAAAAAGTGCTTGCGAAATTAAATATTCTTTAAAAAAATAATTATTGAAGAAAAATTGTGTAAAAACAACAGCAACAGGCGTCTTTTAATATTCTCTGTGGTCATTTTACAACGTGTCGCGTACCCCGTTTTCCCTCCGTATAGATTGTTAATATTGTTTTGCCGACGGCATTTGAAAATAAAAAATTAAAATAAAATCTGTTGATAATAAAATATTCTTGTGCTAAAATATAGCTAAAATACTACTAATAAAATACCCGTAAAATACACGCACTTCAATTGCTTTGGTTTGTTTGTTTGTTTGTTCGTTATTTATTGATATTATTATTTTTTAATTACCATTGGAGATTTTTGTTTATAATTTTTATTTTTCAATAGTTATTTTTGGAAAATACGCTACATTCGGTAGTTCTAAATCGTAGGTAAACTGTTGAAATAAAATTAATAAAATCTCAATATTTTCGACAGAAAATAATAAAAATTAAAATATTAATTTTTAATTAATTTCTCGTAGGAATTCGAGCTTTATGATCAATAATGCATCTGAAAAAGGAAAGCCGGCGATTCGAACCCACACACCCACCACTATGTGACATGATATGTTTCGCCTTTGGTAATGAAGGCTCCTCAGACATATCGGATGTGGGACGGCTTCGCTATCACCAAACTTTTCCTCTTTCAAATGCAATTTGTTTTTTACACCGCTGAATATTTGTTCAATCATTGTATCATGACAAACGCTTAGCGTAGTCTTTGAAAGTTATGAGTTTGGCTCCGAACACTAACACGCCGTGACAACACTTTTTTCCTTGTGTTTTAAAATTTTCTCAATATATTTTTTTGTTTTTTGCTATAACATGGTAACCGCCAAACATATATGTAAAGTTTTGCTTTCATTGTCATTGGTTTCATCTTCGCGATGTTTAGATTACGTACATATTTTTTAAATATATTTAAGATGCATGAACAGCTTTTATTAAAACATGTTGCAAACTATAATTTTTTTAAATCTTTCTTTAGAAGACTATTAATGTTATAAAAATACATATGTATTAATTGTATTTCAATTTTCTACTCAGATATAAAATGTTTATGAGTAGAAATCTGAAATACAATTAATATATTTTTCTATAACATTAATAGTCTTCTAGTTTTATTTAGAAGTATAAAAAAATATAAAATTATATAGTATTAACATATTTTGTTAATAAACATATAAAATAAATTGTTTATTTTAAATTAAAATTTATTGTTTATGAAAAACGGCTTTTTTTGCTTTGAAAGTAAGTATGGCTATACAATTTGGGGAAAACATTTAAATTTGGACTATGCCTTTCGAAATCAATGAGCTTTGCTTACAAAAAAGGAAAAAAATATTTACGTTGCTATATAGCCTTACATGAATATGCTTCCTTTTGATTGCATTATCATATCAAACGATTGGTAACTTCTATAACTTCTATATTGCTCCTGTACAACGCGCCATGCCTTCCGGGATACCGATGCGCAGAATGCAATCTTCTACAGAGTTAAGTTGCCCCACGTTGGTCGTCATAAATGTAACAGCCATGTACAGTGGAGTTGGTACAAGTTGGAGTGGCTGCGGCTTAGCTCGCCGGATGGGGGATTTCTTTTTATCCACTAGACTGTACAGTTAATAATTTGTTGTACCATCATTAAAACTCGGTTCGTTTTGTAGTATAATCTATTGCCAAATTTCACCATTAATTTCACTAATATTTTAAATAAAATTGAAATGTAGCGATTTTAGAACTGGAACTGCACTATGAAATTGTTAATTGTCCGCTGTTAAAATTCCTTTATCTCTTGACCGCTTTGGCTAACTTTATGACAAATTCTGGCTTAATGATATCTCAATGTGACATGTGACGGAAAGATCCGATTTCACGTGGTGAAGATCAAGCCTAGTCAAACTTCCTCTCACAAGCAGCATAAATTCTTTTTATTTTTAGTGTTAAACGAAACTCTAGATGACGTAGTCTAAAGGCTAGCACCGACAGTGAATTTTTATGTTGCGAAAGATGTAAAAATATGTTAATGTCCAAATTCTTTATTAATAACAGTGAAAATTTGCAGGGGTTCTGATGCATAAATTCGGTATTGTGAGAGTCCATGGAAGACGAAAATACCTTTGGTTTCTTTGGGTCACTTCGTTTTTTGATTTTATAACGGTAAATGTAGTGAAAAACGGGGTTTCTTGGATTTTCAACTTAAAACGGACAGCAATTTTTTTTAACAACGGGCTTTTATGGCTTATTTTTTATTTAAAAAGTTGAAAATCATGTCTTTTGAACAAGCAATAATTGTAAAAAATCGGGTAACAAATGGTTAAGTTATAGTGATTTAAGTGTGACAAAACACACATTAAAAAACAGGAAAATGCTTTTCCTCGTGCTCTAGGCTGCATAGAAGACACCAAACTGCGTAATAATTTATCTTATCAGGAAGGAAATTTAGTTAGCTTTACAAAATGGGGAAAACCAATGAAATCGGTTGAAAAATAGATGAGTTGTGGCATTTTTTGGGTTTTAACTTTTTGGTTTTTCCTTTATAAAAATTGGTAGCTTTGGGCGTATGATTCTAATTTGAATTTATCTACTTAATAATTACGCACAAGGTACCAATCTTTTATAAAGGAAAAACCAAAAAGTTAAAACACCAAAGATGGCATAACTTACGCACTTTTCAACCGATGTCATTGGTTTTCCCCATTTTGTAAAGCTAACTAAATTTCCATATATATTTCCATATGATTTTCAACCTTAAAACACGTTTTCAGCAATTTCTTTTGAGGCTTTTACACACGTGTATAGATAACAAATTATGCAACATTTACACCTTTCTTTCTCTGTAGTCACTGTTTTGCTCATTAAAACGCCAAAGTGAGAATAGTCGAAATAATTTCCTTTTGCAAAGACTTCTCGTTTTGGTGTAAATACGAATCCAATTATTGATTTTTGATGTGTCACCATCTAATATCGTGGTAAATCTCCAAGGTTTTTTTCCGCATTTAGTCACAATATCCCTAATATAGAATGAGTAAATTTGTTTTAATAACACTATGCAACACTGAAAATGCAAACAACTTCTAGTACGGATTTTTTGAAAGTACATATTTAGACTACAAAAACCCTAGGGTTTTATCCTGTCAGATCCCGTTCGGATTTTATGGCCTTATCTAAATCGGGCTAAATCTACACTTTTTTGCATTTATCAGGCCTTTATCTCAGAAACGAATAGGAATTTGGCCCTGCTGTCTTTAGCAATATTGTAGCCCTTAACTAGTAGAACTTATCTTTTGAAAAAACCACACAAGAAAAACTCCACCTAGGGCATCAAAATCTATAAAATATAGAAAATTTTACATAATTGCTGAAATTCTGGTCAGTATCGGCTAAACTATTGGGAGTTGAAACAAGTGACCTTTAGCAAAAGTCTTCCAAATAAAGTTCTCAACAATTATTTAAAACATTCTGAAACTCTAAAATGCTTACTTCATGTTGTTTCAGCGGTATTTTGCATCATATCATTTGCGACACGTATTTCAAACACAGTTCACACCAACAGTTTATGCTCGCATTTCGGATTTCACTACAGTATTGACATTTTTATTAAATCGTCGTTGAAAAATTTACTGAAAACAACGGCATAGAGGCATTTTACAACAATGACATGTTCACATTCCAGGGAATATTTTTTAAAAAGAAAATATTCAGCAAAAATTAACGGTTTTGGAGATACGGTGCGAAATATATAAAAATTGTGGAATTTTTGCACATATTTTGAAATTTGAGGCAATAAATGTAGTTTTTCGAGTTCATTATTTCTCCAAATATTGTATTCTTGTCCTTATCTTCAAATTTGCTTCAGAGGTCAGAAGAAGATTCGCATTGGTTTCAGAGATATAGTCCCGAATTTCTTTAAAAACTCAATATTTAACCATGTTTAGATGGGGCCATAAAATCCGAGCTGGATCTGACACAACAAAACCCAACTAGGGTTTCTTGTCGTTTGGGTCTGTATTTTAAAAAAAATCCTCAGTTCGAATTGTTTGCACAAGATCACCTTAAAAATGTTGCACAGTGTAATTTATAAAACAAATTCAAGGAATAATTTTACAATACAATATTTTATATTTGTGTATAAAATATTTCTTGTTTTTCAATTTATTAATTTTCAGAGATAATAAATTGATAATGACATTCTTTGTTATTTATATTTAATAATTTATTTATATAAAATAAAATACCTCGTTGGCCGTTCCCACCCCATTTGACATATCTCAGTCAACCATGGTATTTCAGTTGCCAAACAGCACGCATCAACTAAGAACTCATTGAGTTCTGTAAAGTTGAAAAAAATTGTTTTCAAATTCCCCTGCGCATGCCATTCTATGTTTTTTGTTTGTTTTGGTTGAAGTTTCAATCTCATTTGATTATTTTTAAGTCTGGAGTATTTCCCCAATGGCTTAAGGGGTCGATTTGCCGACAGCAAATTTAATAATAGAAATTTCCATTTCCGCATTGAAATTCACACTTTTTTACAATTAAATTAATAGCTGAAGGTTCAAAACACTGATATTGAATGGATTTAACAAAAATTTCTGTCGATTCAGTAATTATAAGATTTTCTCATCTGGCAACGCAACTACTGTTGAGTTGCTATCCATAATCGATCCCTAAACTTCACCATTACTTTCTGTTACAAAGAGTAATGTGTTTCCAATCGAACTGACAGTGTTGTAAAATTTTAGGAAATGTGAATGAAAATGGTTATATTCGATATTAATTGATTAATATTGATGTTTATAATAATATAATTAAATTATTGTAATTTTTCAAAATATTTTTTTGTAAACGTTTTTTTGATGATTATAAATTATTTTTATAAACCGAAATATCAAATTTTATATTACTGGATCAAATTAAGTATTTTAAACAAAGCTAAAAAATCTAGCAAATTAATTTGCGCGTTAGTTATGACCGCGTTAATGAATAGACATAGGCAAAAACACGTTGTACCTATCGAGGTTTTTAAGATTGCCGGTTAAACCGTGGTACCCCGCGATATTTTAGTTTTTCGGCGTCCGGATAATTTCTTGTCGTTTCTTTTTCAGTTAAGAAAGAGGCACACCACTCGCGTTTTTGCGGAAACAGAGGTTTAAAAAGTTAAGCGGTATGGAAACTGTATCCGATTTATCCCAAAAATACTGTGGGATGCTCCACCCACGGTTTTGATGGATTTTATTGAAATATGTTTAGACCATGTATTTTTTCACGGTTGATAGTAAAATCAGATGCGCATAAAAAGTGTGTGTGTGCACTTTGTGTAAATTATTAGCGTTATACATTTTGTTGCACACTAAACTGTATACGATGCTACATCGAAACCGCCAAAGTAATTTTGGTAAAGGTTGATGACACTGTGCAACAAAATGGAGCTCAAAGTCTGGGGGGTGGAAAATTCCTATTGGAGATGAAAGCCCTTGTTGAGTATATACAGAACCCCGAAGGACAGATTCGCCGTGAGTCGAACTTTTGCGATATGGCGTGATGAATATTTTGCTGGAGACCCTAAAAGCCATATGGAATCAGCGTTATATATTTGTTCGCTGTTGTTTAAGCTTATATTTAAGATGACATGTCTTCAGTCAAATCAAATGAGGATTTTTTTCGTAGAACATTTCGACCTTCTAACTCGCTTCCTCCAATGTCCTTTTCGTCCTTTATTTCAAGAACCGTAATAAAAGTGGTACAAGATGACATTTTTCGCTTCGAAATATTCTACAAAAATGTGGATCGGAAGATTTTAGGTACGGTTACCAAAGACATAAATTCGATAAAATCTTGTTTAAGCGGTCGTTTTTCACTTTTACCCGAATCTTGCTCAGACAGCCCTATATCTATTTATTTCAATATATTGTTGTTAACCTATTGATGACCGAGCATTCTCGGAGTCATTTAAACTGTTGCATCTCGTTTTGCTAAGCACTTTAATTTAATAATTTTTTGGAATAAAGATCCGGATATCCGAATTACGGAACCGGTTATTCTGATATTAAAACAAAATTTTTATCCGGTTTTTTGAACCGATTAACCGTATATGTATATCATTAGAAAGCTATTAAAATTGTCAATCAGATATGATTAATATGCATTAGACATTTTAAGCGGCTTTGGTGCTGGAACAAAAAAAACGTATTTTCGAAACGTTTCTTAACGTTTGTGAGGATACATTTCTTTCAATTTCATTTCTTGAATTTCAAGTGGGTTTAGGGTTCTACTGGGACAATATGTGTTATGTCGGCGTAAGATTATTTTCGTGATATGCCCTAGCCAAATCGGATGAATTTTTAAAGTATATTTTTATACCTTTTTCAACAACAAGGACATAAACAACAAGGCAGGATAAGAGTAAGACACAAAATGTTCTGTTCGATTTGACTTAGCACATACTGTCCCAGTAGAACCCTAAACCCACTTGAAATTCAGTTACGTAACTTTTTACACTTGCGAAAGTTCGACTCACGGCGAATCTGTCCTTCGGGGTTCTGTATATACTCAACAAGGGCTTTCATCTCCAATAGGAATTTTCCACCCCCCCCCCCCCCAAAATTTCGGTTCACAGTGTGATCAATAATGCAAGTGGAGAATGAAAGCCGACGATTCGAACCCACACAGCAACCACTATGTGACATGACACGTTTCTCCTTTGGTAAAGGCTCCACAGACATATCGGATGTGCGACGGCTTCGCTATCATCTAAATTTTACTCTTTCAAATGCAATTTGTTTTTTATACCCTTCACCATAGGATGGGGGGTATATTAAGTTTGTCACTACTCGAAATAATCATTGTAGACCCACAAAGTATATATATTCTTGATCAATGTGCAATTCTACAGCGATATAGCCATGTCCGTCCGTCTGTCCGTCTGTGGAAATCACTCTAGCGTCCGAACGGATTGACGTTTTAAGGAATTTTTAAGATATTTGTCCCATTTTACCACCGAATTGGTTGTAATTTGGTACTTTGAGTCTCCAGAGGCCAAAAAACATTCCTACCAAAGTTGGGTTATATAGGTCCACGTTTTGGTATAGCCCCCATATAAGGCCCCATATAAAGTACGCGTCATTTTCATATATTTTGAATGTATTAGACCCATTTGACCACAGAATTGGTTGTAATTTGGTATTTGTGTCTCCAGAGGCCAGAAAACATTCCTACCAAAGTTGGGTTATATAGGTCCACGTTTTGGTATAGCCCCCACATAAGGCCCCTTATAAAGTACGCGTCATTTTAATATATTTTGAATGTATTAGACCTATTTGACCAAAGAATTGGTTGTAACTTCGTATTTTGTGTTTCCAGAGGCTAAGAAACATTTCTACCATAAAATGTTTATATACGTCCACGTGTTGATATAGCCCCCATACTACGATATATCCCGATTTTCGATATTTTGAAGGTTTTAGCCTCATTATCACACCGAGATGGCTGAAATTTGGTATTTAATCTTCTTTAGACGTATAAAACTTTCCCCCAGAAATTTGTAGGTATAGGTCCACGCCATCATATAGCCCCCATAGAACGGTACCTTCCGAATTTCGGTATTTTGATGGTTGTGGCCACATTAATCCACCGAAATGGCTGAAATTTGTGGTGGAGGGTATAAAAAGTTCGGCCCGACCGAACTTAACGCTTTTCTTACTTGTTACAATTCTGAATGTTTTGTTCAGCAATTGTATGACTTTCATGACAAACGCTTCTTAGCGTAGTCTTTGAAAGTTATGAGTTTGGCTCTGAACACTAACACGCGTTTTTCAAGGACGTGGGTTCAAGCCCCAGCCTGGCTCAGCCGATTTTAGTTATTTGAAAATTTTGCCATTTTAGGCGAAGATCACTCTCCACCCATGAAAAAAATGTTCTAACATAAAAAATATGTTTTACCCAAACATATCGAATTGAGATATGTTACAAAATGTTGCAAACATATATTTGTTTGGACCCAAACATATTATGTTTGTTTGCAACCGGTCCCAAACATATATTTGTTTGGATCCAAACATTTTTCTAACATACATTTTTCTGCGTGCACATTCAATATAGTCAGCCAATGCAATTACAAATGATCAGGATACAACACGCGCAGCCAAATAAGGAATATGCGCCAACACAAATGCCAACAACTACAGGTAGCAGTGAACCTTTTCCAGCTCATCGGACGACAAGTGGCGTGATCATAATCAGCCATATTACGGTTGGCGTAGTCGTATCCGAAATTGAATTTTAAAGAATTCTTTTTGTAAAAAATAATAGAATTGTTAGTAGATCATGTTTAGACTTTTAATCCAGAAGAAAAACCAAGCCTACCGTTTTTACAATCAAAACAATTGTTCGGCGTAGACGTTTTTGTAGTCATTGGCGTAATCGTTGTCGTAGGGTTATTTTATGGTATCACGAAAAATTTACGACAAAGACAATTTTTTTCTCATACAAAATTAAAAAAAATATTTGTTTTAATTGTAAAATATTCTCTTGAACAAGAACTAAAAAATTTGCATTGCTTGAATCGTTATACGAGGACTCTAACAGATTTTCAATAGAAAGTTTTTCATCTGATAAAAACATAAAAAAATAATTACTAATCTATACTTATAAAAGGGTTGAGTAATGATGACTGACTGACTCCCTGATTCACAGACTCACTGACTGATAATCAACGCCCAGACTAAACGGCTAAAGCTAGAATCTTGAAATTTTGGGTGAGAGTCACTCTTGGCCGGAAGGTGTCAGATAAGGCTGGATTTTTGGAAATTCGAACTAGAACGGTACTAAATATGGTACCCTTAGTAATAGGCAAACGCGAAGAGCTAGGATTTGGAATGAGGTTCACTGATGGAGAGTTAGAAAGTTGTACCAAAGGGTTTTTTGGAAATTCGAACTACAAGTGTACGAAAAGTGGTTTTGAAAATGTGTACTCATGTGTACGAATATTACTAAATGGTACTAAATTTAGTACAATTTGAATTTGGGCGAACCGATAAAGTTGGAATTCTGAAATTTGGAATTACTATTACAGTTGGAGTGTAGGTTTGAGATATGGAGGTAGTTTTCGAAATTCGTACATATGGGTACGAAAGGTACTAAATAGTACCAAAGAAGGTACAATTTGGACTTGGGATAACGGATGGAGCTGGAATCCTGAAATTTAGAATTAGGATTACTGTCGAAGTGTTGGATAGAGGTATTTTGGAAATTCGTACTTTTGGGTACGTAAAGTACTAAATGGTACCAAATTTGGTACAATATGAATTTATGTGATCGGATAGAGCTGGAATAGTGAAATTTGGAATTAAGATTACTATTGGAGTGTGGGATTGGGATACTTTTGCAAATTCGTACTTGTGGGTACAAAAAGTACTGAGTGGTACTAAATTTTGTACAATTTGGATTTGGGTGAACGGATATAGCGGGAATTCTGAAACTTGGAATTAAGATTACTGTTGGAGTGTATGATTGAGGTAGTTTTGGAAATTTTTGGTTACGGGTACGAAAAGTACTAAATGGTGCCAAATCTTGTACCATTTGGATTTAAGTGATCGGATAGAGCAGGAATAGTGAAATTTGAAATTATGATTACTATTGGAGTGTGGGATTGGGATACTTTTGAAAATTCGTACTTATGGCAAAGAAAAGTACTAAATGGTACCAAATTTGGTACAATTTGGATTTGGGTGATCTGATACATTTGGAATCCTGAAAATCGAAATTAAGATTACTGTTGAGGTGTTGGATAGAGGTAGGTTTGGAAATTCGGACCTATGGGAACAAAACGTAATAAATGGTACTAAATTTGGTACAATTTGGATTACGGTGATCGGATACAGCTGTACTCCTGAAATTTGGAATTAAGATTACTGTTGGCGTGTAATATGAGGTAGTTGTGGAAATTCGTACTCATGGGTACGAATAGTACTAAATAGTACCAAATTTGGTACAATTTGGATTTGGGTGAACGGATATAGCTGGAATCCCGAGATTTGGAATAAGGAATACTGTTGGAGTGTAGGATTGATAAAGTTGTGGAAATTTTTAGTTATGGGTTAGAAAAGTACTAAATGGTACTAAATTTGGCACAATTTGGATTTCAGTGAATCGTGAAATTCGGAATTAAAATTGCTGTTGGAGTGTTGATAGAGATAGGTTTGGAAATTCGTACTTTGGAGACGAATAGTACTAAGTGGTACCAAATTTGGATTTGAGTTATCGGATGTATCTGGAATCCTGTGTCTGGAATCAATTAACTGACATAATTTCGCATATGCATTTATCTAATGAAGTGCGATATATATACTAGCTACCAAGCTTTGCCTTCGTCTGCCAGAAAAACAACATTCAATATGCCTGAAGATCGGCTTAACCACCCGTGAAACGTAGCGTAATGGTTGAATGTGTAGGACTTCGGTAGACTCCTAATTTTTCAATGTATATAATAGGTCTAATAAGCTCAACTCGAAAGCGAATTAATTAAATATCACTATAAATGACCTTCGACTTACCAACCCTTATTTATTATCATTATTAATAAACTCGGACATTGCCATTAATTTTTAAAACTAAAACCTCACAATTGTGTTTTTATTTATTTATTGGTTTTTGGGCTTCGCATAGTTTCGCGCATTGGCGTAAATATTGGTCCATTCGTAGCAGGTTACGAACGAGCTCTCGATAAAAAAAGTTAATTGTTTCTCCTTTTTTTCATTTGACAAAGCATCAACATCATCATCACCATCAATACAGTCCACCACGTCATCTCATTACCATGATCATCTTGTTTCTATTAAAAATAACCACGTACAGTGAAAAAGTGCTTGCGAAATTAAATATTCTTAAAAAAAAATAATTATTGAAGAATAATTGTGTAAAAACAACAACAGGCGTCTTTTAATATTCTCTGTGGTCATTTACAACGTGTCGCGTACCCCGTTTTCGCTCCGTATAGATTGTAAATATTGTTTTGCCGACGGCATTTGAAAATAAAAAAATTAAAATAAAATCTGTTGAAAATAAAATATTGTTGTGCTAAAATATAGCTAAAATACTACTAATAAAATACCCGTAAAATACACGCACTTCAATTGCTTTGGTTTGTTTGTTTGTTCGTTATTTATTGATATTATTATTTTTTAATTACCTTTGGAGATTTTTGTTTATAATTTTTATTTTTCAATAATTATTTTTATAATAATTATTTTGAAATAAAATTAATAAAATCTCAATATTTTCGATCGAAAATAATAAAAATTAGGAGGGTTGGCGTTTTTTTTTTTTTTTTTTTTTTTTGTTTGGGATAACGACTTCTATTTTGTTTTTCAAAATAGTCAGGCTTAATCCCATAGTCGTTGTTTTAATATTTTATTAAAACAACTTTAATTTATTAGTGGGAAAAAATTGGCGATGTTTACCAAGGGGTAAGGCAGGGAATACTATAGTTTCAGATCTCGCCACAGATCTTCATCAGTTCCCTTATTTCTTGTTTTTCAACAAGAAACTTTTTATACCCAAGTGTCAATTGCTAGCTCAAATAGATACGTGCGCAAAGAAACACTCTGATCGAGAATTTCTTTGGCACTACCTAAACTCTAGCAACTTCACTTGCAAACAAATCCAAATTTTTCCCACTGCTATGCGTTCGTCGATTCTCGACGAAAAAGCACATAACTAATTTGTTGGTATTAATTTTTAATTAATTTCTCGTAGGAAATCGAGCTTTATGATTAATAATGCATCTGAAAAAGGAAAGCCGACGATTCGAACCCACACACCCACCACTATGTGACATGATATGTTTCGCCTTTGGTAATCAGACATATCGGATGTGGGACGGCTTCGGTATCACCAAACTTTTCCTCTTTCAAATGCAATTTGTTTTTTACACCGCTGAATATTTGTTCAATCATTGTATCATGACAAACGCTTAGCGTAGTCTTTGAAAGTTATGAGTTTGGCTCCGAACACTAACACGCCGTGGCAACACTTTTTTCCTTGTGTTTTGAAATTTGCTCAATATATTTTTTTGTTTTTTTGCTATAACATGGTAACCGCAAAACATATTTGTAAAGTTTTGGTTTCATTGTCATTGGTTTCATCTTCGCGATGTTTAGATTACGTACATATTTTTTAAATATATTTAAGATGCATGAACAGCTTGAATTTTATTAAAACATGTTTCAAACTAAAATTTTTTTAAATCTTTCTTTAGAAGACTATTAATGTTATAGAAATACATATGTATTAATTGTATTTCAGATTTCTACTCAGATATAAAATGTTTATGAGTAGAAATCTGAAATACAATTAATTATTTTTCTATAACATTAATAGTCTTCTAGTTTTATTTAGAAGTATACAAAAATATAAAATTATATAGTATTAACATATTTTGTTAATAAACATATAAAATAAATTGTTTATTTAAATTAAAATTTATTGGTTATGAAAAAACGGCTTTTTTGCTTTGAAAGTAAGTATGGCTATACAATTTGCCTTTCGAAATCAATGAGCTTTGCTTACAAAAAAGGAAAAAAATATTGACGTTGCTATATAGCCTTACATGAATATGCTTCCTTTTGATTGCAAACGATGCAAACGATTGGTAACTTCTATATTGCTCCTGTACAACGCGCCATGCCTTCCGGGATACCGATGCGCAGAATACAATCTTCTACAGAGTTAAGTTGCCCCACGTTGGTCGTCATAAATGTAACAGCCATGTACAGTGGAGTTGGTACAAGTTGGAGTGGCTGCGGCTTAGCTCGCCGGATGGGGGATTTCTTTTTATCCACTAGACTGTACAGTTAATAATTTGTTGTACCATCATTAAAACTCGGTTCGTTTTGTAGTATAATCTATTGCCAAATTTCACCATTAATTTCACTAATATTTTAAATAAAATTGAAATGTAGCGATTTTAGAACTGGAACTGCACTATGAAATTGTTAATTGTCCGCTGTTAAAATTCCTTTATCTCTTGACCGCTTTGGCTAACTTTATGACAAATTCTGGCTTAATGATATCTGAATGTGACATGTGACGGAAAGATCCGATTTCACGTGGTGAAGATCAAGCCTAGTCAAACTTCCTCTAACAAGCAGCATAAATTCTTTTTATTTTTAGTGTTAAGCGAAACTCTATATGACGTAGTCTAAAGGCTAGCACCGACAGTGAATTTTTAAGTTGCGAAAGATGTAAAAAAATGTTAATGTCCAAATTCTTTGTTAATAACACTGTGCTACAGTGAACATTTGCAGGGGTTCTGGTGCATAAATTCGGTATTGTGGGAGTCCATGGAATCTTTTATAAAGGAAAAACCAAAAAGTTAAAACACCAAAGATGGCATAACTCACGCATTTTTCAACCGATGTCTTGGTTTTCCCCATTTTGTAAAGCTAACTAAATTTCCTTCTTGATAAAAGTAAATTATTGTTCAGTTTGTGTCTTCTACGCAGCCTAGAGCACGAGGAAAAGCATTTTCCTGTTTTTTAATGTGTTTTGTGTCACACTTAAATAACTACAACTTAACCATTTGTTACCCGATTTTTAAAAATTATGGCTTGTTCAAAAGACATGATTTTCACCTTTTTAAATAAAAAATAAGCCATTAGAGCCCGTTGTGGAAAAAAGAAGTTATGTCCGTTTTAAGTTGAAAATCCAAGAAATCAAGTTTTTCATTACATTTACCGTTATAAAATCAAAAAATGAAGTGACCGAAAGAAACCAAAGGTATCTACGTCTTCCATGGACTCTCACAAAACTGAATATATGCATCAGAACCCCTGCAAAAAAATTTTGTCAGCTTTTGTAGCACAGTTTAATTAAAGTGTAGCTGACGTTTTAACATATATAATTGGTTATATTTTAAAAAAGGCTGTTTTAAATTCACAAATAAATACTTCTTTCGTATTGTAGATATAAATTGATCACGACTTGTCATACAATTTGTTTTCAACAATAGTTGGGCTGTTCCTTTACTTTTAAAAATGAAAATGTGGTAAAAGCAGCAAAAGTTGAGACCTGCTCTCATATCTATTGTATTCTTACATCAAGTATTTTATCTATTTTTCTTACATATTTAATAGTGTTTCAATATATGTTCTTTCTTTTTACATGTTAAGTTTGTTTTATGTTACTTTTTATGTTTTCCAGGTTTTTTTATAATTTTTAAATAAAAAAGGACAATTAATATCATGCTAGTTTCATTACTTTTTGTATCATCAAAACGTTTATATATGGATAATTTTTTTGTAAAATTCAAAACGCCTAAAAATCTGGTTTTAGGCTATGTGGTTATATTAACCAGTCATGAAATGGCTTTCTTTGTGTTATGCGGGTGTTTGTGACTACGTGGGATAAAAATTGGGAATACGAATAATTCCTTTATATATATTTCCATATGATTTTCAACCTTAAAACACGTTTTCAGCAATTTCTTTTAAGGCTTTTACACACGTGTATGGATAACAAATAATGCAACATTTACAACTTTGTTTCTCTGCACTCACTGTTTTGCTCTTTAAAACGCCAAGGTGAGAATAGTCTAAATAATTTCCTTTAGCAAAGACTTCTAGTTTTGGTGTAAATACGAACCCAATTATTGATTTTTGATGTGTCACCATCTAATATCGTGGTAAATCTCCAAGGTTTTTTCCGCATTTAGTCACAATATCCCTAATATAGAATGAGTAAATTTGTTTTAATAATTTATAAAACAAATTCAAGGAATAATTTTCCAATAAAATATTTTATATTTGTGTATAAAATATTTTCTTGTTATTATTAATTTTTAGAGATAATAAATTGATAATGACATTCTTTTTTATTTATATTTAATAATTTATTTATATAAAATAAATTACCACTACGAAGCCTTTCAACTTAAAATAAGCGAGTTCAGATTCCTATTCGAGTTGAGGTGTTGATGTTGTACCTCGTTGGCTGTTCCCACCCCATTTGACATATCTCAGTCAACCATGGTATTTCAGTTGCCAAACAGCACGTATCAACTAAGAACTCAACGAATTCTGTAAAGTTGAAAAAAAAATTATTTCAAATTCCCCTGCGCATGCCATTCTATCCCAGCAAAATAAATTGGAAGCAGTGCAATGTGGACTAGTTCTGTCACGGCATGTTTTGATGCAGTTCAAACGGAGTCGTGAAAAAGGCACTCCAGTCCTCACATTTTAACTGCATTTGGATGCAATCCAAAGAATCACATCCACTTGTCACATTTTAACAACATCCGGATGCAGTTCAGCGGAGTCGTGAAAAAGGCACTCCAATTCCTCACAATTTAACAGCATCCGGATGCAGTCCAAACGGAGTCGTGAAAAAGGCACTCCGTTCGCTACATATTATTAGCAGTTGTTAGAGATCCCTACATGTACATAAATCAGTTTGTACATCTCTACAGGCAGCGACATAAATTTTCCAATAAGAGATAAGCGTGTTAATATTTTCAAACATTTGTTAATACTAAGTTTACATTTACGAAATCCACTCGATTTCAACTGTCAATTCCATAGCTCAAACATCAAATGAAATCCAATCGATTTCAGATGAGTTTTCATTTGACGTATACACAAAGGAATTGACAGATGAAATCGAGTGGATTTCGTAAATGTAAACAAAGTATAGTACAAACTGAATAATATTTCATTTGTGAAAATTTTTCCGGTAACTCAAGAGAAGAAAATTTCCGAATGGAGTGCTGTTGGAGTACATGTCGAAATCTTAACTGGTGATGGGAAGACAACCCATTTAGCAAATGAAACAAAAACTGTTCAGCTTGGAACAAATGGAGAGCGGAGAAAACATACATGTTTGCGATTGAATTCAATGGAGAATTTTCATAATTTGTGTTAATGTAATAAAGTACTTAATATTTTTGTTATACACAAATAATGCATTTTATTTGTTCTGGCATATTTTGTAATGGCTTGCACAATTTCCGCAGAATGCCTGTATCAAAACACGTGCTTTGGACTGCCTCCTATTCTACCCCAAAGGGTTAGTTAAAATGCAATGCCAAAGGGTCAGTTAAAATGCAGTGCCAGAGGGCAGTTAAAATGCAGTGCCAAAGGGTCAGTTAAAATGCAGTGCAATGGAGTGTCTCTTTCCGTAGTCACGCTCTTGTAAAAATCATGAGTGAAAATGCATAATTTGATGCACTTCCAGATCACTTGTACATATCATTTAACTGCCTTTTTGCTGGGATGTTTTTTGTTTGTTTTGGTTGAAGTTTCAATCTCATTTGATTGTTTTTAAGTCTGGAGTATTTCCCCAATGGCTTAAACTGACAGTGTTGTAAAATTTTACTGATCGTTATCAATATCATGATTTCATCCCGGCGAAGAAAATTATCAATTGGCTTTTCAGCTTTTTGAAATGATGCCTTTATATATATATATATATATATATATATATATATATATATATATATATATATATATATATATATATATATATATATATATAAAACATAAATGCTTCCCCCCTCAACATATAATTGTCTCCCACATACAATATAGTCAGCCAATGCAATTACAAATGATCAGGATACAACACGCGCAGCCAAATAAGGAATATGCGCCAACACAAATTCCAACAACTACAGGTAGCAGTGAACCTTTTCCAGCTCATCGGACGACAAGTGGCGTGATCATAATCAGCCATATTACGTTTGGCGTAGTTGATTCCGAAATTGAAAGTTGACGTGTCGAAACGACTGATTGGCTTGTTCAAAAGACATGATTTTCACCTTTTTAAATAAAAAAATAAGCCATTAGAGCCCGTTGTGGAAAAAAGAAGTTATGTCCGTTTTAAGTTGAAAATCCAAGAAATCAAGTTTTTCATTACATTTACCGTTATAAAATCAAAAAATGAAGTGACCGAAAGAAACCAAAGGTATCTACGTCTTCCATGGACTCTCACAAAACTGAATATATGCATCAGAACCCCTGCAAAAAAATTTTGTCAGCTTTTGTAGCACAGTTTAATTAAAGTGTAGCTGACGTTTTAACATATATAATTGGTTATATTTTAAAAAAGGCTGTTTTAAATTCACAAATAAATACTTCTTTCGTATTGTAGATATAAATTGATCACGACTTGTCATACAATTTGTTTTCAACAATAGTTGGGCTGTTCCTTTACTTTTAAAAATGAAAATGTGGTAAAAGCAGCAAAAGTTGAGACCTGCTCTCATATCTATTGTATTCTTACATCAAGTATTTTATCTATTTTTCTTACATATTTAATAGTGTTTCAATATATGTTCTTTCTTTTTACATGTTAAGTTTGTTTTATGTTACTTTTTATGTTTTCCAGGTTTTTTTATAATTATTTAAATAAAAAAGGACAATTAATATCATGCTAGTTTCATTACTTTTTGTATCATCAAAACGTTTATATATGGATAATTTTTTTGTAAAATTCAAAACGCCTAAAAATCTGGTTTTAGGCTATGTGGTTATATTAACCAGTCATGAAATGGCTTTCTTTGTGTTATGCGGGTGTTTGTGACTACGTGGGATAAAAATTGGGAATACGAATAATTCCTTTATATATATTTCCATATGATTTTCAACCTTAAAACACGTTTTCAGCAATTTCTTTTAAGGCTTTTACACACGTGTATAGATAACAAATAATGCAACATTTACAACTTTGTTTCTCTGCACTCACTGTTTTGCTCTTTAAAACGCCAAGGTGAGAATAGTCTAAATAATTTCCTTTAGCAAAGACTTCTAGTTTTGGTGTAAATACGAACCCAATTATTGATTTTTGATGTGTCACCATCTAATATCGTGGTAAATCTCCAAGGTTTTTTCCGCATTTAGTCACAATATCCCTAATATAGAATGAGTAAATTTGTTTTAATAATTTATAAAACAAATTCAAGGAATAATTTTCCAATAAAATATTTTATATTTGTGTATAAAATATTTTCTTGTTATTATTAATTTTTAGAGATAATAAATTGATAATGACATTCTTTTTTATTTATATTTAATAATTTATTTATATAAAATAAATTACCACTACGAAGCCTTTCAACTTAAAATAAGCGAGTTCAGATTCCTATTCGAGTTGAGGTGTTGATGTTGTACCTCGTTGGCTGTTCCCACCCCATTTGACATATCTCAGTCAACCATGGTATTTCAGTTGCCAAACAGCACGTATCAACTAAGAACTCAACGAATTCTGTAAAGTTGAAAAAAAAAATTATTTCAAATTCCCCTGCGCATGCCATTCAATCCCAGCAAAATAAATTGGAAGCAGTGCAATGTGGACTAGTTCTGTCACGGCATGTTTTGATGCAGTTCAAACGGAGTCGTGAAAAAGGCACTCCAGTCCTCACATTTTAACTGCATTTGGATGCAATCCAAAGAATCACATCCACTTGTCACATTTTAACAACATCCGGATGCAGTTCAGCGGAGTCGTGAAAAAGGCACTCCAATTCCTCACAATTTAACAGCATCCGGATGCAGTCCAAACGGAGTCGTGAAAAAGGCACTCCGTTCGCTACATATTATTAGCAGTTGTTAGAGATCCCTACATGTACATAAATCAGTTTGTACATCTCTACAGGCAGCGACATAAATTTTCCAATAAGAGATAAGCGTGTTAATATTTTCAAACATTTGTTAATACTAAGTTTACATTTACGAAATCCACTCGATTTCAACTGTCAATTCCATAGCTCAAACATCAAATGAAATCCAATCGATTTCAGATGAGTTTTCATTTGACGCATACACAAAGGAATTGACAGATGAAATCGAGTGGATTTCGTAAATGTAAACAAAGTATAGTACAAACTGAATAATATTTCATTTGTGAAAATTTTTCCGGTAACTCAAGAGAAGAAAATTTCCGAATGGAGTGCTGTTGGAGTACATGTCGAAATCTTAACTGGTGATGGGAAGACAACCCATTTAGCAAATGAAACAAAAACTGTTCAGCTTGGAACAAATGGAGAGCGGAGAAAACATACATGTTTGCGATTGAATTCAATGGAGAATTTTCATAATTTGTGTTAATGTAATAAAGTACTTAATATTTTTGTTATACACAAATAATGCATTTTATTTGTTCTGGCATATTTTGTAATGGCTTGCACAATTTCCGCAGAATGCCTGTATCAAAACACGTGCTTTGGACTGCCTCCTATTCTACCCCAAAGGGTTAGTTAAAATGCAATGCCAAAGGGTCAGTTAAAATGCAGTGCCAGAGGGCAGTTAAAATGCAGTGCCAAAGGGTCAGTTAAAATGCAGTGCAATGGAGTGTCTCTTTCCGTAGTCACGCTCTTGTAAAAATCATGAGTGAAAATGCATAATTTGATGCACTTCCAGATCACTTGTACATATCATTTAACTGCCTTTTTGCTGGGATGTTTTTTGTTTGTTTTGGTTGAAGTTTCAATCTCATTTGATTGTTTTTAAGTCTGGAGTATTTCCCCAATGGCTTAAACTGACAGTGTTGTAAAATTTTACTGATCGTTATCAATATCATGATTTCATCCCGGCGAAGAAAATTATCAATTGGCTTTTCAGCTTTTTGAAATGATGCCTTTATATATATATATATATATATATATATATATATATATATATATATATAAAACATAAATGCTTCCCCCCTCAACATATAATTGTCTCCCACATACAATATAGTCAGCCAATGCAATTACAAATGATCAGGATACAACACGCGCAGCCAAATAAGGAATATGCGCCAACACAAATTCCAACAACTACAGGTAGCAGTGAACCTTTTCCAGCTCATCGGACGACAAGTGGCGTGATCATAATCAGCCATATTACGTTTGGCGTAGTTGATTCCGAAATTGAAAGTTGACGTGTCGAAACGACTGATTGGCTTGTTCAAAAGACATGATTTTCACCTTTTTAAATAAAAAAATAAGCCATTAGAGCCCGTTGTGGAAAAAAGAAGTTATGTCCGTTTTAAGTTGAAAATCCATGAAATCAAGTTTTTCATTACATTTACCGTTATAAAATCAAAAAATGAAGTGACCGAAAGAAGCCAAAGGTATTTACGTCTTCCATGGACTCTCACAAAACTGAATATATGCATCAGAACCCCTGCAAAAAAATTTTGTCAGCTTTTGTAGCACAGTTTAATTAAAGTGTAGCTGACGTTTTAACATATATAATTGGTTATATTTTAAAAAAGGCTGTTTTAAATTCACAAATAAATACTTCTTTCGTGTTGTAGATATAAATTGATCACGACTTGTCATACAATTTGTTTTCAACAATAGTTGGGCTGTTCCTTTACTTTTAAAAATGAAAATGTGGTAAAAGCAGCAAAAGTTGAGACCTGCTCTCATATCTATTGTATTCTTACATCAAGTATTTTATCTATTTTTCTTACATATTTAATAGTGTTTCAATATATGTTCTTTCTTTTTACATGTTAAGTATGTTTTATGTTACTTTTTATGTTTTCCAGGTTTTTTTATAATTATTTAAACAAAAAAGGACAATTAATATCATGCTAGTTTCATTACTTTTTGTATCATCAAAACGTTTATATATGGATAATTTTTTTGTAAAATTCAAAACGCCTAAAAATCTGGTTTTAGGCTATGTGGTTATATTAACAGGTCATGAAATGGCTTTCTTTGTGTTATGCGGGTGTTTGTGACTACGTGGGATAAAAATTGGGAATACGAATAATTCCTTTATATATATTTCCATATGATTTTCAACCTTAAAACACGTTTTCAGCAATTTCTTTTAAGGCTTTTACACACGTGTATAGATAACAAATAATGCAACATTTACAACTTTGTTTCTCTGCACTCACTGTTTTGCTCTTTAAAACGCCAAGGTGAGAATAGTCTAAATAATTTCGTTTAGCAAAGACTTCTAGTTTTGGTGTAAATACGAACCCAATTATTGATTTTTGATGTGTCACCATCTAATATCGTGGTAAATCTCCAAGGTTTTTTCCGCATTTAGTCACAATATCCCTAATATAGAATGAGTAAATTTGTTTTAATAATTTATAAAACAAATTCAAGGAATAATTTTCCAATAAAATATTTTATATTTGTGTATAAAATATTTTCTTGTTATTATTAATTTTTAGAGATAATAAATTGATAATGACATTCTTTTTTATTTATATTTAATAATTTATTTATATAAAATAAATTACCACTACGAAGCCTTTCAACTTAAAATAAGCGAGTTCAGATTCCTATTCGAGTTGAGGTTTTGATGTTGTACCTCGTTGGCTGTTCCCACCCCATTTGACATATCTCAGTCAACCATGGTATTTCAGATGCCAAACAGCACGTATCAACTAAGAACTCAACGAGTTCTGTAAAGTTGAAAAAAAAAAATTATTTCAAATTCCCCTGCGCATGCCATTCTATCCCAGCAAAACAAATTGGAAGCAGTGCAATGTGGACTAGTTCTGTCACGGCATGTTTTGATGCAGTTCAAACGGAGTCGTGAAAAAGGCACTCCAGTCCTCACATTTTAACTGCATTTGGATGCAATCCAAAGAATCACATCCACTTGTCACATTTTAACAACATCCGGATGCAGTTCAGCGGAGTCGTGAAAAAGGCACTCCAATTCCTCACAATTTAACAGCATCCGGATGCAGTCCAAACGGAGTCGTGAAAAAGGCACTCCGTTCGCTACATATTATTAGCAGTTGTTAGAGATCCCTACATGTACATAAATCAGTTTGTACATCTCTACAGGCAGCGACATAAATTTTCCAATAAGAGATAAGCGTGTTAATATTTTCAAACATTTGTTAATACTAAGTTTACATTTACGAAATCCACTCGATTTCAACTGTCAATTCCATAGCTCAAACATCAAATGAAATCCAATCGATTTCAGATGAGTTTTCTTTTGACGTATACACAAAGGAATTGACAGATGAAACCGAGTGGATTTCGTAAATGTAAACAAAGTATAGTACAAACTGAATAATATTTCATTTGTGAAAATTTTTCCGGTAACTCAAGAGAAGAAAATTTCCGAATGGAGTGCTGTTGGAGTACATGTCGAAATCTTAACTGGTGATGGGAAGACAACCCATTTAGCAAATGAAACAAAAACTGTTCAGCTTGGAACAAATGGAGAGCGGAGAAAACACACATGTTTTCGATTGAATTCAATGGAGAATTTTCATAATTTGTGTTAATGTAATAAAGTACTTAATATTTTTGTTATACACAAATAATGCATTTTATTTGTTGTGGCATATTTTGTAATGGCTTGCACAATTTCCGCAGAATGCCTGTATCAAAACACGTGCTTTGGACTGCCTCCTATTCTACCCCAAAGGGTGAGTTAAAATGCAATGCCAAAGTGTCAGTTAAAATGCAGTGCCAGAGGGTCAGTTAAAATGCAGTGCCAAAGGGTCAGTTAAAATGCAGTGCAATGGAGTGCCTCTTTCCGTAGTCACGCTCTTGTAAAAATCATGAGTGAAAATGCATAATTTGATGCACTTCCAGATCACTTGTACATATCATTTAACTGCCTTTTTGCTGGGATGTTTTTTGTTTGTTTTGGTTGAAGTTTCAATCTCATTTGATTGTTTTTAAGTCTGGAGTATTTCCCCAATGGCGTAAACTGACAGTGTTGTAAAATTTTACTGATCGTTATCAATATGATTTCATCCCGGCGAAGAAAATTATCAATTGGCTTTTCAGCTTTTTGAAATGATGCCTTTATATATATATATATATATATATATATATATATATATATATATATAAAACATAAATGCTTCCCCCCTCAACATATAATTGTCTCCCACATACAATATAGTCAGCCAATGCAATTACAAATGATCAGGATACAACACGCGCAGCCAAATAAGGAATATGCGCCAACACAAATTCCAACAACTACAGGTAGCAATGAACCTTTTCCAGCTCATCGGACGACAAGTGGCGTGATCATAATCAGCCATATTACGTTTGGCGTAGTTGATTCCGAAATTGAAAGTTGACGTGTCGAAACGACTGATTGGTATTATGAATACTATATTCGTCCTTAAAAGCCAAAATATCAAATTTTAAAGAATTCTTTTTGTAAAAAATTAATAGATTTGTTAGTAGATCAGGTTTAGACTTTTAATCCAGAAGAAAAACCAAGCCTACCGTTTTTACAATCAAAACAATTGTTCGGCGTAGACGTTTTTGTAGTCATTGGCGTAGTCGTTGTCGTAGGGTTATTTTATGGTATCACGAAAAATTTACGACAAAGACAATTTTTTTCTCATACAAAATTAAAATTTATTTTAATTGTAAAATAATTTGTTAACAATCATCTTTTGAACAAGAATTAAGAAATTTGCATTGCTTGAATCGTTATACGAGGACTCTAACAGATTTCCAATAGAAAGTTTTTCATCTGATAAAAACACGAAATTTGTCATACGAACAGGGATGCCAAAAGTTCCGAGTTAAAAATCGCTACAGCCACATACGCACCATAGGTCTGTAGCGATTTTTACCTTATAACAGTTGAAATTCCTTCCTTTTGTACGTCAAAAATCACCACAAGTAGCGGGAAAACCACCAAGTTGGCACCCCTGCATACGAAAATGAATAAAAGAAACAATTTTTTATTTTTTGAAATTTTGCCTTTTTAGGACGAAGATCATTTTTTAATGATTTTTGTTAATTTTCTCGTTTAGAGTTAAGCTTGATGATCTGAAATTATTTGCAAGTGAAAAAGGAAAGCCAAGGACTCGAACCCACATAGTCACCAAATTACGTTACCTGGTTTCATTGGTGGTAAAGCAAATCTTCGGACGTATCGACTATGTAATGGCTTCTCTGTCCTAGAACTTATCGTTTTTCAAATGCAAATGTGTTTTTGTACATTAACGCGGATACTTGGCCACAGAAATGTATTTTCTTCATGACAAACGCTTTTTGCGCTGACTTTGAAGTTATGAGTTGGCTTTGAACGCTAACACGCCATGACAACATTTTTTGATATGTTTTTCAAGGACGTGGGTTCAAATCCCAGCCTGTTTTTTATTTTTTGAAATTTTGCCTTTTTAGGGCGAAGATCATTTTTTAATGATGTTTGTTAATTTTCTCGTTTAGAGTTAAGCTTGATGATCTGAAATTATTTGCAAGTGAAAAAGGAAAGCCAAGGACTCGAACCCACATAGTCACCAAATTACGTTACCTGGTTTCATTGGTGGTAAAGCAAATCTTCGGACGTATCGACTCAATGTAATGGCTTCTCTGTCCTAGAGCTTATCGTTTTTCAAATGCAAATGTGTTTTTGTACATTAACGCGGATACTTGGCCACAGAAATGTATTTTCTTCATGACAAACGCTTTTTGCGCTGACTTTGAAGTTATGAGTTGGCTTTGAACGCTAACACGCCATGACAACATTTTTTGATATGTTTTTCAAGGACGTGGGTTCAAATCCCAGCCGGGCTCAGCCTGTTTTTATACCCTCCACCATAGGATGGGGGTATATTAAGTTTGTCACTACGTTTGTAACTACTCGAAATAATCATTGTAGACCCCACAAAGTATATATATTCTTGATCAGCGTGCAATTTTACATCGATATAGCCATGTCCGTCCGTCTGTCCGTCTGTCCGTCTGTCCGTCTGTGGAAATCACTCTAGCGTCCGAACGGATTGACGTAGGTTGATGAAATTTTGGGAAAATAAGTTATATTTACGTAGGACTTTTGGTATTGAAAGCGGGCTATGTAGGTCCACGCTTTCGTATAGCCCCCATACAAAATGACGCGTGACGCGCCGTCGTTTTAAGGCATTTTTAAGATATTTGGCCCATTTTACCACCGAATTGGTTGTAATTTGGTACTTTATGTCTCCAGAGGCCAAAAAATATTCCTACTAAAGTTGGGTTATATAGGTCCACGTTTTGGTATAGCCCCCATATAAGGCCCCATATAAAGTACGCGTCATTTTAATATATTTTGAGTGTATTAGACCCATTTGACCACAGAATTGGTTGTAGTTTGGTATTTTGTGTCTTCAGAGGCCTGAAAACATTCCTACCAAAGTTGGGTTATATAGGTCCACGTTTTGGTATAGCCCCCATATAAGGCCCCATATAAAGTACGCGTCATTTTAATATATTTTGAATGTATTAGACCCATTTGACCAAAGAATCGGTTGTAACTTTGTATTTTGTGTTTCCAGAGGCTAAGAAACATTTCTACCATAAAATGTTTATATAGGTCCACGTGTTGATATAGCCCCCATAATACAATATCTCCCGATTTTCGATATTTTGAACGTTTTAGCCTCATTATCACACCGATATGGCTGAAATTTGGTATTTAGTCTTCTTTAGGCGTATAAAACTTTCCCCCAGAAATTTGTAGGTATAGGTCCACGCCATCATATAGCCCCCATAGAACGGTACCTTCCGAATTTCGGTATTTTGAAGGTTGTGGCCACATTAATCTACCGAAATGGCTGAAATTTATGGTGGAGGGTATACAAAGTTCGGCCCGACCGAACTTAACGCTTTTCTTACTTGTTTATTTTTTGAAATTTTGCCTTTTTAGGGCGAAGATCATTTTTTAATGATTTTTGTTAATTTTCTCGTTTAGAGTTAAGCTTGATGATCTGAAAAAATTTTTTTATTTATTTTAGTTATTTTCCAATATATTTCATTAATCATTGCCAAAAAATTCTTTTGAAATTGATTTGTTTTTAACTAAAAGTGGGTTTCACTGGGCTGATTTGGTCAGATGTTTGATGGAATAAAACTAATTTATTTCATGATCAACTCTCAACGTTTCGTTGGCGACTTTCCAACTTCTTCAGGAGTTTCATTTGAAAATTCTAGCGACAAAAAATACAATATTTGTGCTATACAGCATTATGACAATTGGTTTAGTTTTTCATAGCATTTTCAATAAATACTATTCTTATTATAAAAAACGGGACTTCACAACACAGATTTTGTATAATTTAAAAAAATAATTACTAATGTATACTTATAAAAGAGTTGAGTAATGATGACTGACTGACACACTGATTTACAGACTCACTGACTGATAATCAACGCCCACACTAAACGGCTAAAGCTAGAATCTTGAAATTTTGGGGGAGAGTCCCTCTGGTCCGAAGGTGTCAGATAAGGCTGGATTTTTGGAAATTCGAAATAGAACGGTACTAAAAGGTACTAAATATAGCACCATGAGTAATAGGCAAACGCGAAGAGCTAGGATTCTGAAATTTGGAATGAGGTTCACTGATGGAGAGTTAGAAAGGTGTACCAAAGGGTTTTTGGTATTACGTGAACGGATAGAGCTAAAATCTTGAAATTTGGAATGAAAATCAAGGTTTAGAAGATGGGTAGGTATAAGGAGTGGGTTTTGAAAATGTGTACTCATGTGTACGAATATTACTAAATGGTACTAAATTTGGTACAATTTGAATTTGGGCGAGCCGATAAAGTTGGAATTCTGAAATTTGGAATTACTATTACTGTTGGAGTGTAGGTTCGAGATATGGAGGTAGTTTTCGAAATTCGTACATATGGGTACGAAAGGTACTAAATAGTACCAAATAAGGTACAATCTGGATTTGGGGGAACGGACGGAGCTGGAATCCTGAAATTTAGAATTAGGATTACTGTCGGAGTGTAGGATAGAGGTATTTTGGAAATTCGTACTTTTGGGTACGAAAAGTACTAAATGGTACCAAATTTGGTACAATATGAATTTAAGTGATCGGATAGAGGTGGAATAGTGAAATTTGGAATTAAGATTACTATTGGAGTTTGGGATTGGGATACCTTTGTAAATTCGTACTTGTGGGTACAAAAAGTACTGAGTGGTACTAAATTTGTACAATTTGGATTTGGGTGAACGGATATAGCGGGAATTCTGAAACTTGGAATTAAGATTACTGTTGGCGTGTAGGATTGAGGTAGTTGTGGAAATTCGTACTCATGGGTACGAATAGTACTAAATGGTACCAAATTTGGATTTGTGTGAACGGATATAGCTGGAATCCCGAGATTCGGAATAAGGATTACTGTTGGAGTGTAGGATTGATAAAGTTTTGGAAATTTTTAGTTATGGGTAGGAAAAGTACAAAATGGTACCAAATTTGGCACAATTTTAATTTGTGTGATCGGATACATTTGGAATCCTGAAATTCGGAATTACGATTACTGTTGGAGTGTTGATAGAAGTAGGGTTGGAAATACGTACTTTGGATAAATGGTACCAAATTTGATATAATTTGGATAACGGTGATCGGATGCAGCTTTAATCGTGAAATTTGGAATTAAGATTACTGTTGGCGTGTAGGATTGAGGTAGTTGTGGAAATTCGTACTCATGGGTACGAATAGTACTAAATGGTACCAAATTTGGATTTGGATGAACGGATATAGCTGGAATCCCGAGATTTGGAAAAAGAGTACTGTTGGAGTGCAGGATTGATAAAGTTTTGGAAATTTTTAGTTATGGGTAGGAAAAGCACTAAATGGTACTACATTTGGTACAATTTGGATATCAGTGATAGGATACAATTGGAATCGTGAAATTCGGAATTAAAATTGATGTTGGAGTGTTGATAGAGGTAGGTTTAGAAATTCGTACTTTGGATACAAATAGTACTAAATGGTACCAAATTTGGATGTGAGTGATCGGATATATCTGGAATCTTGAAATTCGGAATTAAGCTTATTGTTGGAACATAGCACTGAGGTAGTTTTGAAAAGTTGTACTTATGGGTATGAAAAGTACTAAATGGTACTAAATTTGGTACAATTTGGATTTCGGTGATCTGATGCAGCTGCAATCCTCAAATTTGGAAGTAAAATACCTGTTGAAGTGTAGGATTGAGGTAGTTTTGGAAATTTTTGGTTATGGGTGCGAAAAGTACTAAATGGTACCAAATTTGGTACAATTTGGATTTGCGCGAACGGCTAGAGCTGTAATCTTGAAATTTGGAATTGAGATTAATGTTGGAGTTTGTTTTGGAAATTCGTACTTATGTTTACAAAAAGTACTACATTTGGTATTAGAATTTGGTAGTCTTAGGGGTACGAAGATGGTTCTATGCATGGTACAATTTTGTATTGGACTAACGAATAGACCTGGATTCGTGAGATTTAGAATTAAGATTACTGTTGTTATTTGGTAATAGCGTCAGAGTTAGGAAATATGTACCATAAATATACGAATTGTACCATATGGTACAGGATTTGGTACAATTTGTTATTGTGTAGAGGGAATTTTAAAATATTAGGAGGAGGTTCGTATTTATATGTAAAGTACTAAATAGTACTATAAATGGTTTTGGCGGAACAGATAGAGCTGGAAATGAGCACCCCAATTAAAATATCTCAACAATTATGGCTGGCTCTTGATGTGTAGGCGTGAGGAAAATCGGACTTATGTGGTACGAATAGTACTTACATGCTAATAAATATTAATTAAAATAGGTATTAGTACAAACATTTTTTCCATGTTCACCGTTCTATATTATATATTTTTTATTTGTTTTATACATCCTTTCCGCATACAAAGTAGCGGGTACTTTGCTAGTAATGTATAAAAAATATTGCAGCAAATCCTTAAGTTAAATCACAGAACCATACAAACTTAAATGATTGCAACTGAATATTGCAATTTGGTGTTGTCTTTGACCTATTTGGTGTTAATTGACTTATGTATTCTCTCTTGAATACGTAGACTTTCCAAAGTGTATCTTTTATTTTCCCTTTGTTCTCAGTCAAGTATCTTAACATTTGAGAAATTAGCATTATGTCCACATTCTTTTATATGTTGAGATAGTGCTGTGCTTTCTTTTCATTTTCTCACACCTGCTTCATGTTCATTTATTCTCGTACTGAGCATTCCTTTTGTTGTGCCTACGTACACCTTATTGCACGGTTCGCCTTCTTTTCCATTGCAAGCTATTTCGTAGACAACATTGCACTGTTTTAGTTTGCCAGTTCTGTTTCGTTCAGTAAATAATTTTTGTAGTGTGTAGTTTGATTTGTATGCTATTTTGCTTTCATTGGTCGTTGTTATTGTTCTTAATGCATTCCTGTCTGTCAATTTCGGTACGGCACACTGTAAAAATGTTTGATTTCTTCATCTTTGATTTTCTGTTGATTGTTTTTAGGTTTTCCAATTTTTTATTTATTAATTTGTTTATAGTATGTTTTGGATAATTGTTTTTGAGCAATATCTCTGTGATCTTATTTTTATTCTGATTTTCGTATTCTTTGTTGCTGAGGAGAAATATTTTATTTGTTAGGCTGTATTTATTTTCATTGATTTGGGTTGTGTTGAGTGGTAATTGAGCATTCGACCAGAAGAAGTTGGTTTACTGTACCAGTTTGTTTTAATGGTAGTTTCTTGTCTTTCCCCAATTCTACTGTGAATTGTATTTTAGTATGATATAAGTTGAGCAGTTTTAATGTAGTTCCCATGTGTTTTCCGTCTATTATGGCAAATATGTCATCTACGTATTTCATAACAAGTTTTATTTCCATGTTTTTTTGTTTTAGTTCATTTAATACTTTATCTAATAGCGTATCTAGGACATATCGGCAATCGTTGGCGATAGCGGGTTGCCCATTGGCATACTATATGTTTGAGTATATGTGGTTTCATCAAACTTAAAGTAATTGTTGTCTATTAGACAAAATTGCAAGAGCCCCAAGAATCTTCGTTTAGGAATTGTCGTGTGTTTTTGCAGGATTTCCCATTTGTCAAGTATGTTCCTAATCGCTAAGTGTATCGGTATATTCGTGAACAAAGGTACTACGTCAAAAGAAACAAGTATGTCATCTTTATCCAAACTTATTGCGTTTAGTTTTTCTTTTAGTTCCATAGAGTTTTTAATATTGTAGTCCTTTGAAATTATGTTTTTGAGTATTTTGCCTATATATTGGGTAGGGTGGGGCGATTTGTGTGGAAGGAAAAGAACCTTAATGAGCCCTTCGCGTTTCTGATTCCTGGGATTGAACTGAGCAAAAAAGTCCACTGGACCATATACCTACCCCGAAAATCGAGCCTCACGATTTTGACTTTAAGTTTTTTATTGGCGTTTTTTGGATATTTTGGCATATAACAGCCAAACCATTGAGATTTTCGATCCAACACAAAGACAAACATTGTAGCCAAGACAGTAATTGAAAACTCTCTAATACATGGCAAAAGCATTGGAACGCTTTTTCAGGCAGTTTTGGTCTTGAGAAGGTGCAAACTTTTCAGATAATGTCGATTAATGGCACTGTGCTACAAGAGTTGACCAGAAAAATATTCAAGAGTTCTGATGCAAAATTCCACCGTGTTAGGATCCATGGAGAACGAAAATGCCTTTAGTTCATTTGGGTCACTTCGTTTTATTTTTTTATAACGGTAAAAGTATTGAAAATCTGGGTTTTTACATTTTCAAATTTAAACGGGCATATCTTATTTTTTCCACAACGGATTTCTTTTGATCCTTCTTCCTTTTAAAGGAGTGAATAATGTCTTTTGAATAAGCTATTATTGTTTTAAATCGTTTAACAAATGGCTATGTTATAGTGGTTTATGTCTGAAAACCCCCACAAAAAACCTATAAAGGAATTTCTCATAATTTTCAAAAATATGTTTTTTTGTTTTGTTCAATATTTATTTTGAAAATTATGAGAAATTCGTTTATAGGCTTTTTGTGGGGTTTTTCAGACATAAACCACTATAACTTAGCCATTTGTTAACCGATTTAAAACAATAATAGCTTATTCAAAAGACATTATCCACCCCTTTAAAAGAAAGAAGGATCAAAAGAAATCCGTTGTGGAAAAAATAAGATATGCCCGTTTAAATTTGAATATATAAGAAACCCAGGGGGGTTACTCTGTATTGCGTTGCGAAAGTAAATGCGATGCGAAAGTTAAATGCGTTAAGAGTACAATTTGGTACTCTGTATCACAAACGCAAACAATAACGAAGAATGAGAAAAAGAAATGTCAAAAAGTTGTAAATAAAAACATTTTAAACATTTTTTGTTCGGTAGGTGCGTTTTTAAAATTTGCTACTCGTTTATAACAAAAAATAATAATTATGGATTCGGTGGACGAACGGATTACAAGGAGAAATTTTTTTTTCGTGTCACTAAAGATGCGTTTATGTACATTTAGACAACTAATGTATTGCAAAAACCAAAATTTGAAAATTTTCATTTTAATTGTTCGTTTATAGCAACAAATTAGGTACGGGTTCTTGTGCAATCTGTTGCTATTGGCCCTGAAAACAATATTCCATTTAACTATAGAAAGTGTTTTTACGTTTTATAAAAAATACAGTGAAAAATTAGCATTGCCTACTACTTTAGGTGACAAAGAATTTGGAACAAGTGTCGTTTAGAAGCACCTCTCGGATGGGTCTGAAATTTTTACCATAGGTAGCCCTTGGAACCCTGATTATAACGATATTTAATTTTATGGGTAATAACTTTTTTACTTGTATCACCATTAATACTAAAACATATGAAATATGAGGATCGACGAAAAATAATTAATATTTGTAATTTGATTTTTTAATAATTTATTAAATTATTATACGTCAACATTTTAACAACATTTCCGTAAAGAATAAACAATTCTGATATAAATACAAGCATTTAATTGTGCTAACTTACATGATTCGTTTCCTTTGCGTTTGATATTTTGTTAACGCAAGATATTTTCGCTTATCGCACGAGTTTGACATACGTTTTCGTATTACAGAGTGCGGTGAGACCAGATTTGCGAAAATTAGATGCGAAAGGAGATGCGAAAACGCATTAGAGAGTACCAATTACTTGATTCGGTACAATTTTTCTTACGCATCGCAATACAGAGTAACCCCCCAGATTTTCAATACTTTTACCGTTATAAAAAAATAAAACGAAGTGACCCAAATGAACTAAAGGCATTTTCGTTCTCCATGGATCCTAACACGATGGAATTTTGCATCAGAACTCTTGAATATTTTTCTGGTCAACTTTTGTAGCACAGTGCCATTAATCGACATTATCCGAAAAGTTTGCACCTTCTCAAGACCAAAACTGGCTGAAAAAGCGTTCCAATGCTTTTGCCATGTATTAGAGAGTTCTTAATTACTGTCTTGGCTACAATTTTTGTCTTTGTGTTGGCTCGAAAATCTCAATGGTTTGGCTGTTATATGCCAAGATGTCAAAAAACGTAGATAAAAAACTTAAAGTCAAAATCGGGAGGCTCGATTTTCATCGTAGACATATGGTCCAGTAGACTTTTTTGCTCAGCTCAACCCCAGGAATCAGAAACGCGAAGGGCCCCTTTAAGGTTTTCAAATCGCCCCGGCCTAATATTGGGGCATATTGTAGCATGGCACCTGTGTTGATGACGATATAGGTCTGAGGGGTATATTATCCTTATGGATCTTGGGCAGTCCATAGAGTTGAGGAGCTTTGGCAGTGTGACATATTAGTTTGAATTTTTCCATTTTTGTGATATAACTGTTTTTGTATAGTTTTGTTACATGATTATTGTTGGTCCTTTGAAGTTTTTCTGTTGGATCTATGGATCTACATGTTTTATATGTTGTTTTGTCGTCTAATAATGAGCTCATTTTAGATTTGTATTCGTCCTTGTATAGAATTACGGTTTTGTTTTCTTTGTCAGCTGTTGCTATAATTTGTTCTTTGTAATTGTGTAAATATTTGCTTGTTTGTTCGTAAGCCCCCATTATGTATTTTGCTAAAAAAAAATAGTATTATATAATTTTCCATCATATAAAAAATGTAAAAGGGTGAATAAATGCAGACATAATCAAAACTAATAAAATATTTAGTTAACATTTAGGCTTACGTGAAATTAAGAATTTATTTGCACATTTAGTACAAATAAAGACAGACCGCCTAAAAACCGCTCCGGTAACATAAAAAAAACAAATTTATTAAAGAAATCTTTAAATGGCGCCCAACAACGTGGATCATCTTTTAGCTACGAAAAAGATCGAACTCGCGATACCAGTCGGAGACGTTTTTTGACCACTAAGAACTCCAAATAGCAGATTAAAACCAATTTGAACCAAAAATGTAGATAAAAACCTCAAAATAACTGAAATGGGGAGGTAACGTAATATGAGGGCTATACCGAAACCTGGACCTAAGACCACAATTTTTGACGCAGAAGGTTTTTGATTATTGAGAACTCCAAATGGCAAATTACAACCAATTCGGGCCGAAAATGTTAATAAAATCTTCAAAATACCTGAAATCGGGAGGTATCGTAAGGAGGTACCACAATTTTTGGCGCAGAAGGTTTTTGACCATTGGGAACCCCAAATGCCAAAGTACAGCCAATTAGGCCCGAAAATGTAGATAAAAGCTTCAAAATACCTGAAATCGGGTGGTACCGCTACATGCGGGTTATAGGAAAAACTGGACCCATATTGGTTTTTTGGCTAAAGAATTTTTTACTTATTTTTGGTATGTACTGAAAAATCCGACGATTATAAATATTTTTGTCGCACCTTCCCATACAAGTAGAGTTGTATAGTTCATGAACGAACCAGTTCAATTGAACGATTCATTGAATAGAGCGTATGAACTAGATCAGTCGATATAGTTCATTATAGTTCGCTGAACTCTAATCAGTCGGCGACCGTACGATCAACGAACGAACGATTCACAATATAGTTCAACATGTCCTTCACATATGCATAAAGTTAAGCCGTCGTCAGTGTTAAGGGATGTCTTCGTACTGTGATGAGTTTGTTAAGTTTTGATCAAGGCACAATGAATAGATGTTCGAAAGTGAAGATTTCTTCAAAAACACAACAAATTCCACATATTCCCATACTGAATGTGCCTTGTTCTGGATAGAAAAATAAATAAAAAGAAAACACACGCACAAAGTTTTTTCTTCATCTTTGATTTTCTGTTGATTGTTTTTTAGGTTTTCCAATTTTTTATTTATTAATTTGTTTATAGTATGTTTTGGATAATTGTTTTTGAGCAATATCTCTGTGATTTTATTTTTATTCTGATTTTCGTATTCTTTGTTGCTGAGGAAAAATATTCTATTTATTAGGCTGTATTTATTTTCATTGATTTAGGTTGTGTTGAGTGGTAATTGAGCATTCGACCAGAAGAAGTTGGTTTACTGTACCAGTTTGTTTTAATTTTGTTGTTGTCTCTGATGACTGTCATATCTAAATATGGTAGTTTTTTGTCTTTCTCCAATTCTACTGTGAATTGTATTTTAGTATGATATAAGTTCAGCAGTTTTAATGTAGTTTCCATGTATTTTCCGTCTATTATGGCAAATATATCATCTACGTATTTCGAAATAAGTTAATACTTTAATACATTATCTAATAGCGTATCTAGGACAATATCGGCAGCAATCGTTGGCGATATCGGGTTGCCCATTGGCATACTATATGTTTGAGTATATGTGGTTTCATCAAACTTAAAGTAATTGTTGTCTATTAGACAAAATTGTAAGAGCCCCAAGAATCTTCGTTTAGGAATTGTCGTGTGTTTTTGCAGGATTTCCCATTTGTCAAGTATGTTCCTAATCGCTAAGTGTATCGGTATATTCGTAAACAAAGATACTACGTCAAAAGAAACAAGTATGTCATCTTTATCCAAACTTATTGCGTTTAGTTTTTCTTTTAGTTCCATAGAGTTTTTAATATTGTAGTCCTTTGAAATTATGTTTTTGAGTATTTTGCCTATATATTGGGGCATATTGTACCATGGCACCTGTGTTGATGACGATATAGGTCTGAGGGGTATATTATCCTTATGGATCTTTGGCAGTCCATAGAGTTAAGGAGCTTTGGCAGTGTGACATATTAGTTTGAATTTTTCCATTTTTGTGATATAATTGTTATACCCTACACCACTATGTGGAAAGGGTATTATAAGTTTGTTTTGAGGAAAATTCATGTAACACCGCGAAATATTCGTCGGAGACCCCCAATATAGTTCAACTTGTCCTTCACATATGCATAAAGTTAAGCCGTCGTCAGTGTTAAGGGATGTCTTCGTACTGTGATGAGTTTGTTAAGTTTTGATCAAGGTACAATGAATAGATGTTCGAAAGTGAAGATTTCTTCAAAAACACAACAAATTCCACATATTCCCATAATGAATGTGCCTTGTTCTGCATAGAAAAATAAATAAAAAGAAAACACACGCACAAAGTTTTTTCTTCATCTTTGATTTTCTGTTGATTGTTTTTTAGGTTTTCCAATTTTTTATTTATTAATTTGTTTATAGTATGTTTTGGATAATTGTTTTTGAGCAATATCTCTGTGATTTTATTTTTATTCTGATTTTCGTATTCTTTGTTGCTGAGGAAAAATATTTTATTTATTAGGCTGTATTTATTTTCATTGATTTAGGTTGTGTTGAGTGGTAATTGAGCATTCGACCAGAAGAAGTTGGTTTACTGTACCAGTTTGTTTTAATTTTGTTGTTGTCTCTGATGACTGTCATACCTAAATATGGTAGTTTCTTGTCTTTCTCCAATTCTACTGTGAATTGTATTTTAGTATGATATAAGTTCAGCAGTTTTAATGTAGTTTCCATGTATTTTCCGTCTATTATGGCAAATATATCATCTACGTATTTCGAAATAAGTTAATACTTTAATACATTATCTAATAGCGTATCTAGGACAATATCGGCAGCAATCGTTGGCGATAGCGGGTTGCCCATTGGCATACTATATGTTTGAGTATATGTGGTTTCATCAAACTTAAAGTAATTGTTGTCTATTAGACAAAATTGTAAGAGCCCCAAGAATCTTCGTTTAGGAATTGTCGTGTGTTTTTGCAGGATTTCCCATTTGTCAAGTATGTTCCTAATCGCTAAGTGTATCGGTATATTCGTAAACAAAGATACTACGTCAAAAGAAACAAGTATGTCATCTTTATCCAAACTTATTGCGTTTAGTTTTTCTTTTAGTTCCATAGAGTTTTTAATATTGTAGTCCTTTGAAATTATGTTTTTGAGTATTTTGCCTATATATTGGGACATATTGTACCATGGCACCTGTGTTGATGACGATATAGGTCTGAGGGGTATATTATCCTTATGGATCTTGGGCAGTCCATAGAGTTGAGGAGCTTTGGCAGTGTGACATATTAGTTTGAATTTTTCCATTTTTGTGATATAATTGATATACCCTACACCACTATGTGGAAAGGGTATTATAAGTTTGTTTTGGGGAAAATTCATGTAACACCGCGAAATATTCGTCGGAGACCCCCAATGTGGTATACCAATCTTCATATCTCGGCGAGATAAAGCGATTTTGAGATGTGTGTCCGTCCGTCCGTCCGTGTGTCCGTCCGTCTGTCCATTATAAATTGTAATCAAACTCCAGGCCGCAATTATGAACCGATCGTCACGAAATTTGGTATGGAGGTCGGTTTCACATCAGAATAGATCGCTATTTTAATTGGTGATGATCGTGAAATATTTAGCGGGTGAAATGGACCAAAAACATAATTTTTATCCCATTTTGTAGCTGCTCTGTAGGTCGCAATAATAGTCCGATCGCCTCGAAATTTTAAATAAGGTAAGAGTATATGACAAAGAAGAAGCTTGCAATTTGATATGGCGATCAGATAATATTTAGAGGGTTAAATGGACCAGAACTTTTGTGTGAAAATTGTGAAAAATTGTAATAAACAGCTTATATCTTTGTTCCTAAAAGACACATTCCCCACTCGTGAGCTATATTTGGAAGACGATCTCTTGACCTTTCAATTGATGTCAATTATGTTGATGTACGTGATCAGATAACAGAGTTACGGCCTAATATATCCAGGTTTTTGTTTGTAGTGTAATCATAAACCCGCTAGAGGTCGCAATTATAGCTCAATAGTCACGAAATTTTACACAAGGTAAGATTTTAGGTTGAAGAAAATGCCTATAATTCTGCATGATGATCTGATGCTATATAGCGGTTGACATAGACCATTACTTTTGTATGAAAAATATACAAATTTTATTTTTGGTCCATATTTTCATTCCTGGAGGGCATATACCGGCAAAATAGCCTACATATGGAAAAATAACTACTGATCTTTCCCTTGTTGCAAATTGCAATAATGTGTCTGCTAGATAATGCACCTACTGCCTGTTATATAATGTGTTTTGTGTAGAGAACCACAATTTCCTCCCATGCTACAAATTGTCTCTATCATGACAGAGAAATTTTCAATTCAGTTGTCAAATTGGATTTTTATACAAATATTGCAACATGGGGTTGCCTCGCCACATATTTTATACCTCAGGATTTAGGGTAAAGGGGATACAAACAAAATACGACCAAAGATGTGTCTCATCGAAATATTGGTCTTAGACTCCAAGTATGTTTGGACGAAATTCGTTTCAGAAAATTTGGAGTCTATTTAGCGCTGTCCGTTCATCTGTCTCTCTTAATGTCTAGCTGACTGGTGCGCACGATAACTCTCGAACGGATCTACCGATTGGAACCAAATTTTATACAACGTATTATTTTGCCCAAACTTTGTTTAAGTTCGAATGTAGGCTATGTCGGTCCACACCTCCCCCAAAAAGTTCAAAATTTTTTTCGAAAAATTGTGTGAACGATTACTGCGAAGTGAGCAATCGATTTGCTCCAAACTTTCCATATAATATTATTCCTTCCAGATATAGATCGGATAAGACTAGATCGGTTCACACCGTAGGGTACCTCCCACACCAAATTCGGAAAAGGGAAATTTAAGAGTCCTATCCAATCGTTTTGATTTTTTTAAGCAGATTGTACTTGCGCCGCAAATCAGTAAGATAACTCTCAAGGGGATTTTCTGATTGGTCGAAACTTTACACATCGTATTATTTCATCCAGTCATGTGTCCGGTCGGAATATGGACTATATCGGTCGGTCCTTCGAGTACCTCCCACACAAAGTTTGGGAAAAGTGCAGTTTGAGGACCTGCATCGGATCTATTTGATTATTATTATTTATTTTGTAGAAGGTTCTTTTTACGGTCCCTATTCTGGTCCCTTTCCCGGGGTAAGTCATACTTCCTGAGGTAATAGTCCAGAAGTTCCGAAAACCCCTGCCGGCTCCGACTAAAATTACAAATCTGAAAAAATAATTCTCAAATATTTCCAAAACTCAGAACTTAGCTTACTAAAATTGATTTCGTATAGCCCCGTATTACGATACCTACAGATTCCACGTATTTTGAAGCAAACTCGTGGTACAAAATAAATATATTTTTATACGGCAGAGGCTGAAGGTATATCACCGTTAGCGCAGCTGACTTATACTATCTTCTTTGCTGTGTAATTGAATATGAATAATTTTGGGATTTATAAAATTGTTTGCATGCAAAATTTTTGAATTTCTATTCATTGTTAGTTATTTCTACCGGTATAAAATATATTTTTGATATCACAATATATGCCCACAATGAACTATTTTCGAAGCATTTGTGAGGTAGAAGTGCACAATTTTTGGACGATAGATCTTCGATAAAATCACAATTTTCCCAATTACCAATTATCAAATATGCCAAATTGCATGGTACATATATTTATTTATTTAAGGTGTGTTCCAAAAAGGAACCTCATATTCAAACAAAATTTGAAGATGTAGCAGGAGTGAATTGTGAATGTGAATTTTCCAATTTTCGAATATTTTTTTAGAAATGTATAATTTATATATTTTTCCCCAAACATCCCAGTAAAGACAAGGGAGGCTTCTCTTATATCAATGGATTCATATTAAGTTATTGTTATGTGACCTAGTTTTTATCGCCGAGTCCGAACGGCGTGTCCTGAAATGCTCAGGAAATATCGCCAGCATTACTAAGGGGTATTTTGCCACCGTTGACAATTTGATGGAAATCGAACCCGGACATTCAGCTTGAAGGCGGTTTCACATAGCTAATTCCAACAGGTTGTGGTGTAGGGTATCACATGGTCGGCTCCGTCCGACTTGCTTACTTGTTTTGGTATAGTTTTGTTACATGATTATTGTTGGTCCTTTGAAGGTTTTCTGTTGGATCTATTCTACATGTTTTATATGTTGTTTTGTCGTCTAATAATGAGCTCATTTTAGATTTGTATTCGTCCTTGTATAGAATTACGGTTTTGTTTTCTTTGTCAGCTGTTGCTATAATTTGTTCTTTGTAATTGTGTAAATATTTGCTTGCTTGTTCGTAAACCCCCATTGTGTATTTTGCTAAAAAAAATTAGTATTATATAATTTTCCATCATATAAAAAATGTAAACTACGACTACGCCTACGACTACGTCAACCGTAAAAGGGTGAATAAATGCAGACATAATCAAAACTAATAAAATATTTAGCTAACATTTAGGCTTACGTGGAATTAAGAATTTATTTGCAAATTTAGTACAAATAAAGACAGACCGCCTAAAAACCGCTCCGGTAACATAAAAAAAGAAATCTTTAAATGGCGCCCAACAACGTGGATCATCTTTTAGCTACGAAAAAGATCGAACTCGCGATACCAGTCGGAGACGTTTTTTTGACCACTAAGAACTCCAAATAGCAGATTACAACCAATTTGAACCAAAAATGTAGATAAAAACCTCAAAATAACTGAAATGGGGAGGTAACGTAATATGAGGGCTATACCGACGAAACCTGGACCTAAGACCACAATTTTTGACGCAGAAGGTTTTTGATTATTGAGAACTCCAAATGGCAAATTACAACCACTTCGGGCCGAAAATGTTAATAAAATCTTCAAAATACCTGAAATCGGGAGGTATCGTAAGGAGGTACCACAATTTTTGGCGCAGAAGGTTTTTGACCATTGGGAACCCCAAATGCCAAAGTACAGCCAATTAGGCCCGAAAATGTAGATAAAAGCTTCAAAATACCTGAAATTGGGTGGTACCGCTACATGCGGGTTATAGGAAAAACTGGACCCATATTGGTTTTTTGGCTAAAGTATTTTTTACTTATTTTTGGTATATACTGAAAAATCCGACGATTATAAATATTTTTGTCGCACCTTCCCATACAAGTAGAGTTGTATAGTTCATGAACGAACTAGTTCAATTGAACGCTTCATTGAATAGAGCGTATGAACTAGATCAGTCGATATAGTTCATTATAGTTCACTGAACTATAATCAGTCGGCGACCGTACGATCAACGAATGAACGATTCACAATCTAGTTCAACATGTCGTTCACATATGCATAAAGTTACGCCGTCGTCAGTGTTAAGGGATGTCTTCGTACTGTGATGAGTTTGTTATGTTTTGATTAAGGTACAATGAATAGATGTTTGAAAGTGAAGATTTCTTCAAAAACACAACAAATTCCACATATTCCCATACTGAATGTGCCTTGTTCTGGATAGAAAAAATAAATAAAAAGAATACACACGCACAAAGTTTTTTCTTCATCTTTGATTTTCTGTTGATTGTTTTTTAGGTTTTCCAATTTTTTATTTATTAATTTGTTTATAGTATGTTTTGGATAATTGTTTTTGAGCAATATCTCTGTGATTTTATTTTTATTCTGATTTTCGTATTCTTTGTTGCTGAGGAAAAATATTTTATTTATTAGGCTGTATTTATTTTCATTGATTTAGGCTGTGTTGAGTGGTAATTGAGCATTGAGCATAGCGGGTTGCCCATTGGCATACTATATGTTTGAGTATATGTGGTTTCATCAAACTTAAAGTAATTGTTGTCTATTAGACAAAATTGTAAGAGCCCCAAGAATCTTCGTTTAGGAATTGTCGTGTGTTTTTGCAGGATTTCCCATTTGTCAAGTATGTTCCTAATCGCTAAGTGTATCGGTATATTCGTAAACAAAGATACTAGGTCAAAAGAAACAAGTATGTCATCTTTATCCAAACTTATTGCGTTTAGCTTTTCTTTTAGTCCCTAGAGTTTTTAATATTGTAGTCCTTTGAAATTATGTTTTTGAGTATTTTGTCTATATATTGGGGCATATTGTAGCATGACACCTGTGTTGATGACGATATAGGTCTGAGGGGTATATTATCCTTATGGATCTTGGGCAGTCCATAGAGTTGAGGAGCTTCGGCAGTGTGCATATTAGTTTGAATTTTTCCATTTTTGTGATATAATTGTTTTTGTATAGATTTGTTACATGATTATTGTTGGTCCTTTGAAGTTTTTCTGTCGGATCTATTCTGCATGTTTTATATGTTGTTTTGTCGTCTAATAATGAGTTCATTTTAGATTTGTATTCGTCCTTGTATAGAATTACGGTTTTGTTTCCTTTGTCAGCTGTTGTTATAATTTGTTTTTTGTAATTGTGTAAATATTTGCTGTTTGTTCGTAAACCCCCATTATTTATTTTGCTAAAAAAATTAGTATTATATAATTTTTCATCATATAAAAAATGTAAACTACGCCTACGACATTTGAACGCGTACGACTACGTCAACCGTAAAAGGGTGAATAAATGTAGACATAATCAAAACTAATAATATATTTAGCTAACATTTAGGCGTACAAATAAAGACAGACCGCCTAAAAACCGCTCCGGTAACATAAAAAAAAAAAATAAATTTATTAAAGAAATCTTTAAATGGCACCCAACAACGTGGATCATCTTTTAGCTACGAAAAAGATCGAACTCGCGAGTTAAAAGGAAACCGAGTTTACGCTCAAAAAAGTAGAATTTGATACTTTTTTGCCTCCTGTGTGTGTGAGAAAGAGAGGAAGAGAGAGAGAGAGAAAGAGTGTGTGTGTGAGAGAGAAAGTATTTGGGAAGCGGATCTCAATTTTAACAGCACATTGGGTCAAAACAACAACAAAATTACATCCAAAATGTTAGGCTGATCAACATTTATAGTAAAAATTAATAAAATGTTGCATAGTTTACCTCCTCTATGAGCGGATGAGGGGGGGAGCGAGACTGAGAATTGAGGAGAGAACCACAACTTTCTTATATATGTTAAGATAAAAAGTATTCATTTAGGCTACGCGTGTGCTGATATTGCACTAAGCCATAAAAGGTTCATTTCCACTACTTTAAATGTTGAAATAAAAATTTGTGCTGAGGTTGCACTCATGCAATGAGCCACAAAAAACTTAACTTTCCAATAAACAGAAATCATCAATAGTCAATGAAATTAATAATGTCAGCATAAAGAAGTAAAATAAAATAATCAATGAAACTAATAATGTCAGTATAAATGAAGTAAATTAAAATAGTCAATGAAACTAATAATGTCAGCATAAGTGAAGTAAAATAAAATAGTATTTAAGTAATGGTAAGAAAGAAAATGATGTTCAATAAAGTAACAGCAGAGCACGAAAGTGTTTGTTTATTTTAATGTGAATTAACTGGCGCCCAACGGAACTGAAAAAGGACCCTAACAGGCTCCAAAACGGCGTAAAAACCAATAAAGTTTACCCAGAACCCTAAAGGCTTCTAAGGACCCTAACAGGCTCCAAAACGGCGTAAAAACCAATAAAGTTTACCCAGAACCCTACAGGCTTCTAAGTGCAAACTACCATTTCATCACCCCAGGAGGTGGTGTCCAAAACGTCCAACTTTCCATCCCCAGTATCAACGAGAAAGGACCCTTTGGAGGACGAGAATGCGAGCTGTACTTATTTTGTAAGTAGATTATTAAGACAAGTGCTAACTCTAAGAGAATATGTTGAAAGTGTCAATCAAAAAATACTAAATTACTATTAAGAAAAAAATGTCTGAAGTGCAACATTTGGAAACAGGTTGATTATTATGATTATTGTTAAATTTTGAAAGAACATTTATTAAAAGTGTTATTCTGCTAAACTAAATTTTATATTAAGAAAAAAGTATCCAAAGTGTAAAAATTCAAGAATAAATTCATTACTAGGACTAGTGCCAATTTCGTTACATGAAAACTTATCGTAAGCGTATTTTAGAAAATTTTAATTATTATTAAAATTTCATCCGAAGTGTAATATTTGAGAAATGACTACTCCAAATCTAATCAGACCCCCAATCCTTGTATCCAATCCAACCAACATTCCCTCTAATTCCCAAGCGGACAATAAGACCGACATGGAAACTTTAGTTAGACTTTGCGTAGAACAATACAGGGAGGATGTTAAGAAGATGTTAAATCCTAACGGCCAAATATCAGGAATTGATCAGGGTATCGAAGATAGGCATAGGGAAAATCTTGGTGATTTAGACAAGATTCCAGACGTCGTAAAATGTTTAAGAGAATTTTCAGGAAATCCATCAGAATACAGCTCTTGGAAAAAGAGCGTGGAAAGAATTCTCAACCTTTATGAGAACTCGAAAGGAACAGCAAAATATGTCGGCATTTTAAATGTGATTAGGAATAAAATAGTAGGAAATGCCGACGCAGCACTTGAATCATACAACACCCCATTAAATTGGGATTGTATTGTACGATGCCTCACATTGCACTATGCAGATAAAAGGGACTTATCCACTTTAGAATATCAAATGATATCTCTTATACAGGGAAATACTTCAGTGCAAGAGTTTTATCAAGTCGTCTACTCACACTTGTCATTAATAAAGAACAAATTATCCTGCATGGAAATGAGCAGGGAATCCCTAGACATTCTTACCCAGACATACAGGGACATGGCTTTGGACACGTTTGTAAGGGGGTTGAAAGGGGATTTACCAAGGTTGCTAGGCATTAGAGAACCAGTAGATCTTCCACAAGCTTTACATCTGTATTTGAAATTAGAAAACCAACAATATCGAACTCAGTATACAAATACGCATGCCAAGGTTGACAGACCCCAAGCTCAAATCAAAAGAACTATCGCAAGTAGCGCACAAATTGCACCCCAATACATACCAAGCTATTTTTATCAGAATACCTTACAAAATCAGTTGCCACCATTATATTATAAAAACCCAACACCAACTTACCCACCAAATTTTCCTCCAAGAAACACTCAAAATTTTGTACCGAAACACACGATAAACTCCCAACAACCACAAAAATTCAATAACATTGGTATGAATAACTACCAAATCGCACCTCAAAGACCCCCTAAACCTACAAATAAGCCGGAACCAATGGATGTAGAATCACCCATCATACATTTATAAGTTTGTTCAATAAAAAAATAAAATTCTTTATATTACCTACATTGAAATCTTTCCATGGCATACTAGGGAATGATAGTTTGAGAGTGATGAAAGCTATAATAAATACCTTTGAAAATTTCATGCTTATAAAAAACCGCACAAAGGTGAAGATAAAGCAACATGCCCCAAAATCGGTAAATTCAATAGACATTAGGAATACACATATGACTAGGGAACAGATAGGAAAGCTTGTAACGATCAAAAGTCGTTGCCTCGTTTTTGATTACAAGATCTCTTATTTATTTCATCATTATATTGAAATAAATAAATTTATAATCATCAATTTAAATTAACGGACGCGAACCTAATCAACAGAAAGTCAACGAGGTCCTGGCGGCCAATAGTATAACCAAACAACGACACCATACTATCAGCTGGGCAAACAACGACACCATACAATCAGCTGGCGAAGCTGTGTCGATGTGATGGCCAGTCAACCAACGGGTATAAAAGGAGGTTGCAAACAGACAATCTAGGCAGTCGTCTGTTGATGGCTGATGTGCTAAGTGGGGTTTACAACGTTCCCTTGGCAAATTGTAGATGTAGTTTATTAGTAGTTCTGTGGAGTTGAGTGGGGTTTATAACGTTGCCCTCGGCTAAACAGAAAATAGTAGTGTTGTTGTTTAGAGTCAAGTGGGGTTTCTAACGTGCCCTTGGCTTTAGGCATATTTTGTGTGTTGTGTTTAGAGTCAAGTGGGGTTTCTAACGTGCCCTTGGCTTTAGGCATCTTTTGTGTGTTGTGTTTAGAGTCAAGTGGGGTTTCTAACGTGCCCTTGGCTTTAGGCATATTTTGTGTGTTGTGTTTAGAGTCAAGTGGGGTTTCTAACGTGCCCTTGACTTTAAACATATGTGCTGCGGGTGCACGACCAGCTCTCCTCTAGCGTCGCCACTAATTGCCGTAGACAATCATCGAGCCGCTGTTCTCCAAGATCGTCGCCAACATCCAACCGCCGTTGTGTTCAAAAAGCCTCCAACCTGCTCTGTCACCCACCTCTACCCTCTTCGTGCCCAACTACTTCTCCAGCCCGGAGAACAAATAGCATCAACATAATAGTGTTAAATATAGTGTTGTGTTAAGTGTTTTTATCAATAAAAGATTTTTATAACGTTTTGAAAAACAGAAACTAACTGTGTGATTTCTCTGTATTTAATGTCCTCTAAGAAAATAAATACTTGTGACGACCCTGGCCCACGCTGAACCTACCCCAGCTTCATAATAGAAAATACGTCGTCACAATGGCGCCCGAGCAGGGACATTAAAAAAGAGAGAAAGGTGAAAAATCTAAAAAAAAATTAAAAATAAAAATCTCCTAAGCAATCGAAAAGAAATACTGTGACAAATCCTCCATACAAAAATATCAGAAACATAAACCAGTATTAGTGATCGTTAAAACCTATTGTCACAACAACCGAAAAAAAATTAAAGACATTTATGAACGGTATTTGTGTAAAAAAAAAAACAAATATGTTGCGAGTGTTCTGGCGTATCTTTGCATACCTTACGGAATTGCAACCGGATCCCACGGAAAATTGGACGATTTGCGTAAGCGATGGGCAAGATTGTTAAACATTGATCATGATGAAGAAATAGTAACAAAATTGGAGAAGTTGCAAACTAAACCAACGAAGCTAACGGTAGCACAAAACAATTCAATAGTGATATCACCGGTAAAAATAGAACGAATCGATTATTCAGTGTCTACTGCGATGAGTGCCAACAAAGGATATTGTGAACCAACCCCAAACCAAGCGCAGACTTCAAGAAACGGATGTGGGGATGCGATTCAGTATTCACAACAAATTCTGGATCTAATACATAGATGGAACATTAAATTCGACTGGGGTAAGGATCCTATCGAGTTTGTGGAACGTCTGGAAGAACTTGCACGCATGTACATCGTGGATTTAAATCAATTAATAAAGTTTATGCCAGAACTACTACAAGGCAAGGCATTGATCTGGTTAAGGAATAATAATAATAATCATTGGATCTCATGGCAGACATTTAGAATCGATTTTCTAAATTTCTTCCTGCCACCGAGGTATTTTGAGAAACTGGATGATGAAATTAGAAGGAGGATCCAGAGGCCTAAAGAATCATTCAAAGAATATGTCTTGGAGATTCAGAATTTAATGCGTCATGCTGCAATGACAGCTGACCAAAAATTAGAACGAATTTATCAGAACTCCCAACCACATTACCAGTGGTATATACGGCGCAAAGATTTTACCTCATTGGCCGAACTGCATCAGCTAGCAAATGACTTGGAGAGTATCCCGAATTCAGTACAAGATGAACCTGGAAGTCCTCAGCAAAGCTTCAGGAGAAGCGAAGTCCAGTCTAAAACAAATTGTTATCGAACGAAAGAGAGCGATGGGGCTCCGAAAACAGACTCAACTCAGTGTGAACCATCTGTGAGAAGGAGGAAAAATAATGGGACATCGATTACTTTGGAGGAACATCGTTTAACCGCAACAGTACTTGTTGAATGTCATCAAGTCAAAGCAACGATCGACACAGGAGCGACGAGCTGTTTCATTAAAAAGGAGTATGCGGAGAGACTTAGGAAGAAGCCGACAAATATGCAACAGCAAATAAACGTTATCCTAGCTGATGGAACAACTGTCAACATTTCCAAATCGACAGTGCTTCAGATTACATTGGGGAATCACTGCACCGAGGTACCATTTTTAGTAATGCCACAATGTCAGGATGAGATAATTCTGGGATTGGAATTCCTCAAGCTATTTTCTACTAAACTGACCTGTGCCGGACTCAGCGTTCAATTATCGAAACCTATGGTTGCAGTCGAGTATTGTACCACGATTACAGAAGATCGGACTAGGGTAAGAGAATCGACGATATCTGACACAGAGTGTCATGTGATTGGTGACAACCTCAGTTCCGAAAAGAGAAGACTTGTAAAAAAATTTCTGGCAAGAGAACTACCATTCTTCGAAAACATACAAGGAATTTCCAATATTGCAGAACACAAAATCGTTATAACGGACGACCGTCCCATCAAATTAAGGTATGCCCCGCGGAATCCCGCAATGCAAGCGATTATAGATGCCGAGGTGGACAAACTCATAGACCGAGGATGTGTGGAGCCATCCAAAAGTCCGTATAGCTTCCCAATAACGCTCGTACGCAAGAAAAATGGAGATTGGCGTACTTGTATGGACTTTCGTCAATTAAACAAGAGATCCGTACCAGATGCGTATCCTCTACCTCGGGTAGACACGATATTAAATCGTCTGAGAAATGCGAAGTATGTGAGCAGTCTAGACCTTAAAGATGGGTACTGGCAAATACCGCTGGCCGTGGAGAGCAGAAAATACACTACATTAGAGTCAAGTGGGGTTTCTAACGTGCTTTAGGCATATTTTGTGTGTTGTGTTTAGAGTGAAGTGGGGTTTCTAACGTGCCCTTGGCTTTAGGCATATTTTGTGTGTTGTGTTTAGAGTCAAGTGGGGTTTCTAACGTGCCCTTGGCTTTAGGCATATTTTGTGTGTTGTGTTTAGAGTCAAGTGGGGTTTCTAACGTGCCCTTGACTTTAAACATATGTGCTGCGGGTGCACGACCAGCACTCCTCTAGCGTCGCCACTAATTGCCGTAGACAATCATCGAGCCGCTGTTCTCCAAGATCGTCGCCAACATCCAACCGCCGTTGTGTTCAAAAAGCCTCCAACCTGCTCTGTCACCCACCTCTACCCTCTTCGTGCCCAACTACTTCTCCAGCCCGGAGAACAAATAGCATCAACATAATAGTGTTAAATATAGTGTTGTGTTAAGTGTTTTTATCAATAAAAGATTTTTATAACGTTTTGAAAAACAGAAACTAACTGTGTGATTTCTCTCTATTTAATGTCCTCTAAGAAAATAAATACTTGTGACGACCCTGGCCCACGCTGAACCTACCCCAGCTTCATAGTAGAAAATACGTCGTCACAAGCTTGACAAAATCATTGAGACCTGCAAAGGTCTATTCAGTGAACCGAATGAAAAGCTAACCTTTACAACTGCTGTGATAGGGGATATCCAAACCAAGGATGACAACCCTGTTTACTCAAAATACTATCCCTATCCTATGCACATAAAGGATGAAGTGGAAGCTAAAATAAAAGACTTATTAGAGAATGGTATAATTCGACCTTCACGGTCACCTTACAACTCTCCAATATGGATTGTACCAAAAAAATCAGATGCTTCAGGAAAGAAAAAATACCGGTTGGTCATTGATTGTCGGAAGCTAAATGACATAACAATACCAGACAAATACCCTATTCCCAACCTGAATGATATACTGCCTCAGCTTTCAAAGAGTAAATGGTTTTCGGTAATCGATCTGAAAAGTGGATTCCACCAAATTCCGCTAAAGGAGAGTGACACGAAAAAAACTGCAGTTTCGGTTAAAAATTGAAAATATGAATTTACCGGACTCCCTTTTGGACTGAAAAACGCATCTTCCATTTTTCAGAGAGCTTTAGATGACATTTTGAGGGAACACATAGGTAAAATATGCTTTGTCTATATGAGGAAAAGTCAAAATTTTTTAGTTTCCATGAAGCCAAGGTTTGCACTATTATAATACGCGAACTATTGTAGTTTACCAGTAACTATGACTATTGCTGGATTAATTTAGATGTTTTTGTACAAAGCTCACAAATTTAGCAAAAAAATTTAATTTACGTGGTAGTTACGACCGCGTAAAGGAAAAAACATAGGTAAAAACACGTTGAAGCTAAACAGGTTTTTTACATTGCTATTCGATTTCTGATTAAACCATTCAAATGACAGACATCAGTCCAAAGTAAAAGTAGGAGAATTCAAAATGAAGATTACACTTCTAATGTATCACTTTCCAAAATTTCCACTGCATCCACCTTTTATGGGTGCTGACATTTTGAAGCCGGATTTCAGGTGTTTTTTGTATTTTTTATGTAACTGGGACGCGCATTCGGATATTTCGAAAAACCAATTATAGGATTAAAGAACTCGCGATTTCGCATAATCTGATATGTATATTGAGTATGTAGCCCACACAGCAACAGAGTAATCTACTGCCAAAGGCCAAAATTTAGTGTGATATTTTTTCTGAAAAACCTATTTTTTGGGTACAGTATTTACAATATCTTTTTGAGTGTGCTGGTACCCCGCGATATTTTAGTTTTTCGACGATCCGGATCATATGAATCACAGATCATAAAAATCCATCTACTAGAACGGCGGAAATGGCTACTGCAAAAATTGAAAAATTTGCGAAAAATGTTTTTCAAAATATCGCTGACTAATTCGCGTTTTATGTGGATCGTTTCCATTTCAATGAAGAAAGTGAATCATCACTCGCGTTTGTGCGAAAACAGCGGTTAGAAAAATTTAGTGGCGTGGGAGCTGTATCCGATTTATCCAAAAAATACTGTGTGATGCTACATCCACGGTTCTTGATGGATTTTATTGAAATATGTTTAGATCGATGTATTTTTTCACGGTTGATAGTGAAATCGGATGCGCATAAAAAGTGTATGCACTTTGTGCAAAATATAAGCGTTATACAGTTTGTTGCACACTAAACTGCAGACGATGCTACATCTTAGCGGCCAAAGTAAATCCTGGCAAATATGTACAAATTAAAAGAGAAGAATTCGCTGTATTGGTAAACCGCATACGCATCAAGTGATTTTGAGGATTTCGCGTTTTACACGCATTTCAAAATGAACATTACCCGATACAATTTTATTTCAAGATTATACCCCATTTAAAGGAACCCAACATTTATTTGAAAGATATCCATATCTTCTGCTAGATGTTAGCGTGTTTTCGAGAAGTGATTAGAATAAAAAATGTGATTTATTGCGTGAAATTTAACTAAAATAGAAGAAAAACTCCGACGTATTTTTCTTACATTTTGTTCAACTAACTCACAAAATAAATTTTAATAAATATTTTCTCTTACAAAAATTTTATAAATTTCCTCAATATATTTTTTTGTTTTCGCTATAATATGAAAACCACTAAACGGATTTGTATAGTTTTGGTTTCATTTGAATCTTCGCGATGTATAGATTACGTACATATTTTTTATATATTTTTCAGAGGCATAAGCAGGTTGAATTTTATTAAAACAAATTGCAAACTACCAATTGTTTGGAATTCTTTCCTAATTTCCGCGAAAATGCACAACTTTTTCACTAAAGTTATGGGACCTCAGTAAACATATAGTATGTAGGGAGCCCCTAATTAAGAGAGTTTCTCAATATAATGATTAGAGTCTTTTAAAGATTTTTTTCTTTTTATCAGAATTGAAACCGCCATAACTTTTGCGCGCAACAACCAAAATTAGTATCACGAACAGATTTAAGAATGGCATTTTTTCCCAATCTATGTACCAAAAATCTTTCATGTAGCTTAAAAAAAAAATTTTAATTTTTTTTTATGGAAAACTAAAAAATTTTGTCTTTTCTTCATATAGACGACATCATAATCTTTGGTGAAGATGAGGATGAACATCTCCAAAACCTTAAGATAGTCTTCAAAACCTTAGAAAAAGCCAATTTAAAAGTCCAACTAGACTAATGTGAGTTTTTAAAAAAGGAAGTTGAATTTCTAGGCTTCTTAATATCGGAATCAGGCGTTAAAACAAATCCAGAAAGAGTAAAGGTAATAAAAAATTTCCCTTTACCAAAAACTCTCAAAGATCTTAGATCTTTTCTTGGACTTTCAAACTTCTATAGACGTTTTATAAAGGACTACGCAAAAATTGCAAAACCGTTGACATCGTTTTGAGAGGGGACAAGTACATTTCAAAGAAAATCAAGGTGAACCTAAATAGCGATGCAATAACTGCCTTCAATAAACTAAAAGACACTCTATCATCCGAAGATGTTCTATTAGCCTACCCCGATTTTAATAAAGAGTTTCAATTAACTACCGATGCTTCTAATTATGCAATTGGTGCTGTCTTATCTCAAGACGATAGACCAATAATTTTCTTATCTCGAACTTTACAAAAAGCAGAAGAACATTATGCAACAAATGAAAAGGAGTTACTAGCAATAGTATGGGCCTTGAAATCTCTTAGGAACTATTTATATGGTTCCGCAAAAATGAAAATATTCACTGACCATCTCCCACTGACATTTGCTCTAAACAATAAAAATTTGATTTTGCATCAAAAAGAACGGCGACGGACATCCTAAAATCTTCAAGAATGTTGGCTGGTACATCAATTTATATCGAACGGGAATTGACTGGAAAACGTTTGCAGAAGAAAAGAGTGATGCTACTACTAAAGAAGGAATTGCAAAAGGTGAGAAAAGATAAAAGGATTGGCATAAGAGGAGAACAACTGTTGATAGATAGAAGAACTTTTCACTGGAATGAGGAAAATAAATTAATGTGTGGTAGGAGTTGTGGTGTCGAGATTCTGGGCAATATTTTTGGCGAGTGCATTCAAAATATAAATTACAATGATCTAGCTGATAAGTTGATTTCAAAAAACTAACAAATATAGAGCAATTAAAAGCAAAATTAAATAAAAGTAGAAAAGAACAATATAACATAGCATATCCTGAAAAAAAAGAAAACTATATACTTAGCATTGTGGCATATAATGTTCATGGCTTAGGAAGTAAAAATCTTCACCACCGTTTTTTTGAGTATTTAGACAAATTTGACATTTTCATTCTTTCTGAAACACATATTGAGGCTAAACAAGAAATAAACTTTGCAAACAAATTTAAAAACTTTAAGATTCATTGGAATGCTGCTACAAGGACCAGTGCAAGGGGACGAGGCATTGGAGGACAGTTATATGGAGTGCGCAGAGACTTGGAAAAAGCTGCCTTCAAGCATACTATTACCAATAACGGAGACCAATATTTAATTCAATGTGAATTGAACTCTTTTCGATTTGAAATAATTCCAGTATACTTAAGGAGTGCATGTTGGTATGAAGATTTCGAAAAACTGCAATATGTCGTGGAAAATCAAGGAAGTACTAAGATTGTAATAGGAGACCACAATATTGGTATTGGTGAGGAACAAGAAGTACCCACAGAAATTCTTAAAAACTGCCCATGTAGTAGAGTTTCAAAAGACAAAACTATAAATGCAAATGGCAGAAAATACATAGAATTCTGTAATAATAATGGTCTTATAGTTTTAAATGGAAGAATGGCAGGAGATGAAGAAGGGAACTTCACTTTTCCGAACAAAAATGGTAACTCTGTTATCGACATATGTGCAGTGACGGTAGATACTATAAATTTTATCAAGACTTTCCGAGTGGAAGACCAAATCTGGTCAGATCATTTCCCTATAGTCTTAACCCTATCCATACCTTCATCGGGACCGAATATGTCAAAGAAACGTAATCTTCTTCCAAAATTAATATGGAAGGAAAGCAAGAAAAGTGTATATCAAAACTCTCTAAACAAAAACATAGATTATTTGCCCCCACAACCAAAACTGAACGAGCTGACGAGAATTATACATAAGACTTATCCGAAAAACACAACCAAGAAAAATATAATGTTCAAAACAAATGGTTTGATACAGAATGCTTTAAAGCAAGGCAAAAAACAATGAAACTCCTCAATAAATTCAGAAGATCTGGAGAAAGTTACAACAGAATTCATTATATTGAAATGAAGAAAACGTATGAAAACTTATGCAAGTCGAAAAAAAGAAACTATTACAATAATATAGAGCGAAGGCTGGACCCAATAAATGATAGCAAAACTTGGTGGTCTTTGACAAGGGAGATCAGACAGTTAGATGAGGGAAGTAACTGCTGTATCTCACCAGATGAACTCAAAACATATTTTGAAAACCTCCTCAACCCCATCTGCAATATTTCACCATTTCATTTTGCACCAAATATATCAAGGGATATACACATGGATGCCGCATTTACTATCGAAGAACTGAAAGAACAATTAAAAAAAGCAAAAGCAAATAAAGCTCCAGGGGAAGATCAAGTACCCTATGAATTTTTTATTCACGCAACAGACAGTTATCTAGAAATGCTGTGCAACAGTTTCAACAATATTTTTAATGGTTTTGATGATTATGAAACTTTTCGTTCCGGCATTATTTTTCCAATTTACAAGAAGGGAGATGTAACGGAAGTGAGCAACTTATCGAGGCATCACATTTATGAACAGTGTTGGTAAATTGATGATCGGTATGATCAACCAGAGAATTGGAGAATGGGTGGAAAGAAACAATATATTGAATGAGTATCAAGCGGGATTTCGAAGAGGCTACTCGACAGTTGACAATATATTTAACCTTGCAGCGATAACGAACTTAAAAATTGACGAAGGCAAGAAGGTCTATGCTTTTTTCGTCGATTTTAAAGCAGCTTTTGATCGAGTTCCAAGGGATATGCTAATATATAAATTGCGTGATATCGGGCTGTCCACAAAAGTCGTGAATTTTATACAAAGGATATTTGAAAAAACAAAATCTGCAGTTTGGTCACGCCAAGAACTATCCGATTTCTTTGAAACACGGTCTGGAGTAAAACAAGGTTGCTTGCTATCTCCTATTCTTTTCGCTCTTTACCTCAACGACCTGCATGATCATCTTGAAGGAGGCATTTATATAGATGACACAAACATTCGTGTATTAATGTATGCGGATGATATAGTCATTCTTGCTGAAAGTGCACCGATATTGCAACAAATGATCAAAAAATTAGAAGCATATTGTACATTATGGGGAATGGAGGTAAACCAAACAAAGTCTGTGATAATGGTGTTAAGGAAAGGAGGCAGACTAGCGTCGAATGAGCAGTGGGTGTATAAAAACGAACAAATAAGAATAGTCAACGAATACAAATATTTGGGAATATTGATAACACCAACGTTTTCCTTCACTAAACACTTAAAGAAAATAGAGGAAGCCACGAAACTATCCCTGCTCTCCATCTGGAAACAATTTATTTCAAAAGCTTCCATAAGTCTCACTGCAAAATGGAAAATGTTTTTGGCTGTATGCCGCTCAATACATAGTTACGGGGCCCAAATCTGGGGCAATGCGTACTTTAGCGAAGTGGACAAAATGTATCGCTTCTTCATCAAGAAGATATTGAACCTACCGGAGTCTACACCCAATTATGTGATTTCACTTGAGACAGGCACCTACAATATTTATCGAAAATATTATTTGATTTCGATAGTCATAGATTACCACACATACTGGGAATAAAATTGGCTACCAAAAATATATCCTGGTTTAAGGAATTTAAGCAAAAACTGTCTGAGAATAACATTTATCACAACAACGTAATGTCTAACAAGACTTATTGGTTAGAAGCTGCGCAGAAATTGCTGACAGAACTGAAACTCAAAAATATAATCGAACATATTGAAAAATCAGAATGTAGTGGAACCCGAATATATAAATACCTCAATTTTAACATTGGTCCTCTTTATTGTAATGACAAATATAACCAACAGCAAATTTCATTAATAATGAAGGCCAAAAGCGGATTATTAAGGCTGAATTTTAATACTTGGAGGTCTGAGGAGGAACAAAGGTCTTCGTTATGCAATACTGGAGAAATAGAAACAGTAGAGCACTTCATAGGACGTTGTCCAGTTTTAAAAAATATGCGTATCAGACATTTACAACAACCCCTATTGTCGCACTCAAAAGTTATTAGTATACTAAATGGCGGTGAAGAATTTTGCTGGATTCAGTTGTATAAATTTTTGAAGGAAGCACTAAAATTTAGAAAAATCTTAATCGATGAATTTAACTATTAGCGTACATCTTGATAAACATTATCATATAACCACTCATCTACCCAGCAGACGGTTTATAAAACCATGCTGTAAATATTCTTTATTCTAACATAATATCTATAATTGCAATATTTTGTAACGATATTTGAAAAAAATAAAGAATCATTGAATTGAAACAATAAAAATTGTAATTATAAACTAAAAAGATGGAAAGCGTTTTTAGAAGATTACAAATATGAGCTAGTATACACCACGGGTGCCACCGTGGTGCAATGGTATGCACGCCCGCCTTGCACGCAGAAGGTCGGGGGTTCGATTCCCCGGCCAGGCAACATCGAACATTTTTCAACGGTGGCAAAATACCCCTCAGTAATGTTGGCGACATTTCCTGAGTATTTCAGCCTTGAAAAACTTCTCCATAAGTGGTGTCTTAAGACACGCCGTTCGGACTCGGCGATAAACAGTAGGTCCCATATCATTGAGCTAAATATGAATCGGGGTGCACTCATTGATATGAGAGAAGTCTCCCTTGTCCCGTATGGGATGTTGTGGAACAATGTTTTTTTTATGTTATACAAACCGGGAAGCTCTAATGTAGTAGCAGATGCTCTTTCAAGAATTCTCCAGGGGAATTCGCAAATTAATTCTGTGACAACAACACAACATAGCGATGAAAGTTCATCCCAAAACCTAATACAATTTACAGATGCTCCCTTAAATGCTTTTAAAAACCAAATAATACTGTCTAATGATAGTCCACCATCATACAAATTTGAAATAATCTTTCCTACTTACCACAGAAACACAATATTTGATCCAAATATCTCTTATGACAATCTTAAATCTATACTAGAAAAATATCTGAATCCTTCGGTAACTAATTGCATAAAAGTAGTCGATGATAATATTTTAGGGAAAATCCAGGAAATATTTAAAGATAACTTCAGGCAATATAAAATGAAATACTCTAGAACCTTAGTGAAAGATTTAATAGATGAGGAAGAGCAAGAAAGGGAAATAATAAAGGAGCACCAACGTGCTCATAGGAATAGTGCAGAAAATAAAACTCAACTTCTGACCAGATGTTATTTCCCTCAAATGAACGCTAAAATCAAACGTATCGTAAAACTGTGCAAAGTATGTAAAGAAAACAAATACGAACGTCACCCTAAAAAAATCATGCTTAAAGAGTCACCCATACCACAATTTCCAGGGCAAATAGTTGAAAGATCATTTAATTCTGCGTCCATAATATTCCAACCACTTCTTGAAAGGGACAGAATAGAAATCATCGAAAAGCTAAAATTGAAGCAGACTCAAGATTTAGAATTTCACAACAAAAGAAAGATGGATGCAAAGGGTTATAAACCAGGGCAAAAAGTTTTTATTAAAGTAAATAAACGTTTAGGCACAAAATTAAGCAAAAACAAGTAAGAAAAGTCTATAGTCGGACGGAGCCGACTATGGGATACCCTATACCACTATCCCTGGACAATCTCTCTCCACGGAACTTCTTTTCAATGAAAATTTAATTATGAGAGATGTAATGTATAATACTTATGACCAAAACCAAAAAGTTATCTAGCATGACAAAGACATTTTTGTAGCAGGCAAGCAAAGTTTAGTTCACACAAACTAAAATGTAATGAAACCCACTTATGTAGTACTACTACTTCCGTTGTTTAAACGCTACGTTATTGAAATTTTTACCAATTTCACACAAAAGTTTCAGTCCATTTAACCCGCTAAGTATTATCTGACCTTCACGTTGGTTTGTACGCTCTTTCTTCATCATAAACTCAAACTTTGTTTAAAATTTTGCGGGTTATTATTTTGTCCTACAGATCCGCTACAAAATTGGTTAAAATTTTGTTTTTGGTCCATTTCATTGCCTGAACATTTCACGATAATCACCAAAAACTAATCATTTCTATGGTCCGAAAATTCGTTACAATCGGTCCATAATTGCGACCTTAAGCTTGTTTACAATTTTTTATGGACGGACACACATCGCTAAATCGCCTTATCTCGTGGAGATATGAATTTTGGCATACCAAATAAGGGGACTAGGACGAATATTTCGTGGTGTTACATAAACTTTTGGAGAGACAATATGTAGCATGGGATAAAAATGTGAGAACCCATTATATAAGTTAACACATAATATGTTGTTTTACCTAATAAAACTAAAGCTCAGCAACAATAAAGTTGCATACTCTGTTAAACTCAATTCCAATTAAACTACATTGCAGACATTCATCTGCCCCAAATATTAAATTCCAATTAATTATTTTAATAAATCAGAAAATACACTTCCGTTGCAAAAGCACATTGCAGACATTCATCTGCCCCAAATATTAAATTCCAATTAATTATTTTAATAAATCAGAAAATACACTTCCGTTGCAAAAGCAGCCAACTCAATGAAACTGCTTTGCGGACATTTCGTCTGTCCGATTTCAATAAACCCAAGAAATGCAATTTCCGGTCAACCAATGCAATGCTCGACGCGAGCAGACAAATTTAATAGAATTTGGTAACAACAAATTATTAAAAGCTAAGTGACATGATTTCATGGAAAATCATAATGTCAAATAAGCAAATATTTGTAATCTAGTTTATGATTATAACATAATGAAGTTGACATATTGGCACAAGAAAACAACTACAAACGACGATTTACTTTAGAAATGCTACATATAATTAAATTACCAAATGACATTAGAATGAACTATAAAAGCGATACAGACCACTGTGCACACCTGTACAGAAACTTAGTACAAAAGCACACACGTCAAAAAAGTTAGTTTAGCACAAACGGTGAAAGAAACCAACAGCTTTTCTCAACAAAGTAATAATTTTTGTGTTTTAAATATTCGTTTTGTGTTTTAAATATTGTAATATTTGTATTTTTATAGTTTCCCTGAAGATGATTGACGATGTCAATCGAAATATCGGAATAAATAAAGAAAATTATCAAAAATAAACAACGCTTTTTACTGACCTTAAGCCGAAAAATATCATCATAGAAAAAAAAATTACAATACAACAGGTCAACAATACACAACAAAACAGTGAATAAAGTCGTCTTAAATCAACAAACGGTTTTTTAATTCGGGAGCGGCGAAACTTTTGATAAGTGTCACTTAAGTTCAATTTTGATAATTGAACTCCGGTTTTAAAAGGGTCCGCGGTACTTTTTCGACAAAGTAACGCGTACAAGATCTAGAAGATCTTAATTAGGATCTAGACGATCTTAATTTTTTTTTCAGACCTAAGCTCTCGTAGGTCTAACTGGCGCCCGAGCAAAATTAAAAAAAAAGTGTGAAGAAAGAGGCCCCCGAGTACTTAAGGAAAGGGACGCGTTGAACGCAAGCCGCTTCACCTGTGAAAATAAATGATAGTGAACATTAAAAAGAAAACATCTAATAATTAGAAAAAAACTTTGAAAAAGCAAAACCTTCACTAAAAAGTACAAAAAGTGCAAAAAAAAAGTGAACACTTAAAAAAAAAAAAAACATCTAATAAATAAACACATTGAAAAAAAAAGCGAAACCTTTATTAAAAAGTAAAAATAAAAAAAGTGCAAAAAAGTAAATGTTTTAAAGAACAAAAACATTGAAAACAAAAACCTAAACTAAAAAGTAAAAAGTGTGAAAAGTGGAAACAAATCTAAAGTGCCACAATAATCGAAATATTAAAAAAGCCGAGACATTGAAGCGAGGCAGTGCCACAATAAGCAAACTATCAAAAAGTGAAAAGAAATCTAATAAGCCGAGATATTAAAACGAGGCAGTGCCACAATAAGCCAAATATTGAAGGAAGGGAAGAAATCTAAGAAGCCGAGATATTGAAGCGAAACCCACTATATACCCACAGTCCCAAGATGACAACTTTGCTGTTATTATCGTAAGATATAATTACTATTTACAATAATAGATATAGAAATAGAAACCATATATATTTGAATTAATACAATCTCAAGCCCTCTCTGAAAAAATAAGAAAAAGAAAATAGTCGATTCATCTTAAAATAAACAATAAAAATCTCTGTGAAACATCCTAAATTTGTACTTGGCAAAATTAGCTTCTTATTAAGATGGCAAATCCCAATAATTTAGTGCGACCACCCATCCTAAATGTCCCAACCCCCCCCCCCCCCCCCCCAAATCCTTCACATCCCCCAACACAACCTAACAGGAACGAAGGACAAATTAACTTGACAGACCTTAAAAATCTTATTCTCGAAATTGTTAATAACCAGATACAGGCTGCGTTAAACCCGCACGCCATTCATACAAGCACGGTAGACCAATCTATCGACGCGGAACATTTAGGCAATATAGGAGATTTAGACAAAATCCCTGACATTGTTAAATGTCTAAGGGAATTCTCGGGAAAACCAGGAGAGTTCAACTCCTGGAGAAAAAGTGTGGAAAGAATTTTAAAAATCTATGAAAATCTGAAAGGTACTCCGAAATACTATGGTATTTTGAACATAATTAGGAATAAAATTGTAGGTAATGCAGACATAGCACTAGAGTCGTACAACACTCCTTTAGATTGGCCAGCAATTTCCAAGTGCCTTACCTTACACTACGCCGACAAACGAGATGTATCAACGTTAGAATACCAAATGACAGGTCTAATTCAAGGAAACTCAACGGTTCAAGAATTTTATCAGGCAGTTTATTCACATTTATCTTTGATACTAAACAAACTAGGAGGATTAGAGGCTGGAAATGAGGCTCTAAGTCTACTAACACAAACTTATCGAAACAAAGCCCTCGATACATTTGTAAGAGGATTAAATGGGGATCTACCAAGATTGCTAGGAATGAGAGAACCTGCGGATTTACCCCAGGCTCTTCATTTGTGCCTCAAACTGGAAAACCAGAAATTCCGCACTAATCATGCCCAAAATCAAAATATTCAGCCAATTAAAAAAAGCCATCATCAAACATCTCCGACCCAGAAATATAATTTTCAAAAGAACAAACAAGAGTTCCACCCAAGCATAGCCTACATACCTAACCCACATAATCTTCCTAAAATGAACAATAATTACAATATTGGTACACCAAGTTTCGGCCACCCGAAACAGCCTCCACCACGCCCAACGGCACCAAAGCCAGCGGAACCAATGGATGTCGATCGTAGTATTCGTTCACAGCAAATCAATTATTCAAATAGACCACATCAACATCAATTCCTAGGTAAAAGACCCCCTAATCCATCGTCAAACCATAACGTTAGTCCACCGAAGGCACAACGAACATTCCATATAAATACAGATACACCAGATACGTTCGAGCCCGACAACATTAGTTATGAGGATTATTTTACAGAACAAGAAACGTCACAAAATTACGACCAAGATCAGGAAAACTATTCCTATGACCCTTATTCTGAAAGTAATATACCAGACAATGAAACAGATTTGGAGCTTGATGACATTCATTTTTTAGAATGACAAGCTCTTCGCTTCCATATTTTGAATGTCGAACGGAGAGCGGAAAAATCTTAAAAATTTTAATTGACACAGGATCTAGTAAAAATTACATCCAACCGGACTTAGTAAAAAAAATAATCCCAAACAAAATTCCGTTTTTCGCAAAATCTGTAGCAGGCGATGTAAAAATTATATCACACACGTACATAAACCTTTTCAAATTAGATGATAAACTTAAATTCTACTTAATGCCTAGTCTAAAATCTTTCCATGGCATTCTAGGTAATGACAGTCTAAAAGCCTTAGACGCAGTCATTTACACAAATAAAAATTATATGATCGTTCGCCAGCATACCAAGGTTCGACTTAAACAACATGTTAGCCAAAGTGTAAATACTATAAAATTACTTGACGACCATATGAACCCTAGGCAAATGGAAGCCATGAATCTCTTAATAGATAAATTCTCTAAGCTCTTCGCAGAGCCAGACGAGAAATTAACCTACACAACTAAGGTAGTTGGAGAGATCCGTACATCAAATGATTCTCCAGTGTATACCAAATTTTACCCTTATCCGGCTTCATTAAAACGTGAAGTCGAGATGCAAGTGGAAAAGTTGCTAAACGATGGAATCATACAACCATCAAGATCACCATACAATTCACCTGTATGGATAGTTGATAAAAAGCCTGACTCCCAAGGGAATAAACAATACAGGATGGTAATAGACTATAGGAAACTAAATTCTGTCACAATCTCAGATAGATATCCGATTCATGAAATATCCGATATTTTAGGGAAGTTAGGAAATAGCAAATTCTTTTCTGTGTTGGATTTAAAAAGCGGCTTCCATCAAATTCCGTTAAAAGACTCTGATGTGGAAAAAACTGCATTTTCTATTAATAATGGCAAATACGAGTTCACTCGCTTACCATTTGGTTTAAAAAATGCCCCGTCGATATTTCAACGAGCTCTCGATGATATTCTCCGCGAACATATAGGGAGAATATGCTACGTATATATCGATGACATAGTTATATACAGCAAATCCGAAGAGGACCATATTCGTGATATTCATAATGTTTTCAAAACATAAGAAGAAGCAAATATGAAAGTCCAATTGGACAAGTGTCATTTTTTTAAACAAGAAGTGGAATTTCTCGGATTTATAATATCCGAGGCAGGTATAAAAACAAACCCAAAAAAAGTTGAAGCCATTGCAAACTTTCCCCAACCCAGAACTATTAAAGAACTTCGATCCTTCCTAGGCCTTGCGGGATATTATCGCCGTTTTATAAGAGATTTTGCAAAATTGGCAAAACCATTGACGTCACTTTTGAGAGGTGAAGAGGGTCGAATATCAAAAAAACAGTCGTCTAAAATTTCTATAAAATTTAATACCGAAGAGGAGGAAGCATTTACAAAGATAAAAAATTCTCTACTATCAAGAGATACGTTGTTGTACTATCCAAATTATGACAATCCCTTCGAGCTAACAACTGATGCGTCAGATTATGCTCTCGGAGCAGTTTTGTCTCAAGGAGACAAGCCCATTACCTTTATATCAAGAACTCTGCATAAGGCAGAAGAGCATTACGCGGCGAACGAAAAGGAAATGCTTGCTATCGTCTGGGCCCTTGACAGTCTTAGGAATTTTTTATATGGAACAGCGAAAGTAAAAATATACACAGACCACCAGCCACTCACCTACGCTCTCAGTAATAAAAACAATAATAACAAGATGAAGCGATGGAAAGCCATATTGGAAGAATACGACTACGAGCTTTTTTATCAACCAGGAAAAAGTAACGTAGTGGCAGATGCCCTATCCAGAGTGCCTGAAGTATCGCAAGTTAATTCTATGTCGGAAATGACACATAGTGACGATAGTTCCTCACATAACCTTATTTATAGTGTCGAAGCACCAATAAACGTTTTTAAGAATCAGATAATCTTTGACCCTAGTGCAACAAACTCCTATCAGTTCGATATAGTATTCCCAACCATCCACAGGCATATACTTCCAGGAATAGATTATACCCCTGATCAGTTAATCCAAATTCTGAAAAATTACTTAAATCCCTAAATCAAAGCACCCGAGACATTCATGGGAAAAATTCAAGAAATTTTTCCACAGCACTTTGCAAAATACCGCATTAGATTTACGAACCTCCAAGTTGAAGATATTAAAGATAGTAACTAACAGGATGAAATAATTATAAGCACACACAAAAAAGCTCATAGAAATGCCAGAGAAAATAAAATACAGATTCTCGAAAAATATTATTTTCCCAGTATGAACAATAAAATTAACAAGATTGTAAAGCAATGTACTGTTTGCAAAGAAAACAAATACGACAGGCATCCACCGAAGCCTGAACTAAGGGAAACAGCAATACCTTCATATCCTGGAGAAATCCTTCACATTGATATTTTCAAAACGGAGAATAAACTTGTCCTCACAGCATTGGATAAATTTTCAAAATACGCGCAGGGTAGAATTATTAAGTCAAGAGCCATTGAAGATATAAGAGAACCTTTACGAGAATTAGTATTTTTATTTGGTGTTCCAAAAATTATAGTTTTTGACAATGAGAAATCCTTTAATTCGGCATCAATAATTTTTATGTTACAATACCAATTGGAAATAGAAATCTACAAAGCTCCACCATACGCGAGTGTCGTGAACGGTCAGGTTGAGCGATTTCACTCAACCCTAGCTGAAATTATGCGTTGCCTTCGAACTGAACGGACATACCCTACGTTTCTTGAACTATTGGACAGAGCAATTTACGAATACAATTATACTATACATAGCACAACAGGACAAAGACCACTCGAGGTATTTTTCGGACGACGAGTTAGCATAGACCCCGAAATGTATGATAAAGCAAGACAAGATAATATCCAAAGATTACGAGACAAACAGGTAGCTGACCTTAAAACCCATAATAAAAATCGGGAACCAATCAAACAATTTGACCCAGGTGACGAAATTTATGTAAAAATCCATAAGCGTCTAGGGACCAAATTGTCTCCAAGATTTAAAAAAGAGATAGTAAAAGAAAACCATTCTACAACTATTCTTACAGAATCAGGAAAAGTAGTACATAAAAGCAACATTTAAAACTGAGACCTTCTTTATATTTCTTTTTACAGAATCCTAGCATCAACATGCATGTTTTTAACTTCACACAGTCATATCTTGTACCAATTCACAATGGTCCAGCTAAAGTACAGGATGGAACATTTAACATTATCCACGTCATAGACATAGACAGATACAGGAACCTCGTTAATGACATACAATGGAAAATAACACAAGCCATACCTAAATCCAATCCTTTTTTCCCACTCCTTACGCACGAAATATCACAAATACACGGTATCCTCGAATCCATAGAGCCAGTAGAAGCATACAGGAAAAAAAGAGCCATTAATATGATAGGCACAGCCTGGAAATATATCGCGGGATCTCCAGATCACGACGATTTTGAATTGATTAAAAATGATTTAGACCAAACAATCCAAAATAATAATCAACAAATAATCATAAATGATATTTTCACAGAGAGATTACAAAACCTTACCCAAATTAGAAATCAAATATCAAAAGTAGTAAAACAAGATACTAACTATGTAAATGAAGCTGCACTCAGCATGCAGATAAAACTTAGATTCACAAAAGAAGAACTAACTAATATTAAATTCGCAATGCAATGGGCAAAACAAAATATTGTAAACTCATTTTTGTTAAATAAAGAAGAAATGAAAATTGCATTCGAAAAAATAAAAGAAGATAACATTATTATTACATCAATAGAAGAAGCCCTAGAATTTGCAAAAATTAAAGTATTGTACAATCAGAAAAAACTTTTATATATTATTGTAATCCCTCTAACTAGCAAAGAAAAATTCCATAATTTTTTAATCAGACCTGTAAAAAGAAATAATAGAATTATAAGTACTAAGTTTAATGAAATTATAAAAAATAATAACAGTATATTTGGCGTAAAAAGCAAATGCGTTGTAACAAAACATGTAAAATTTTGTCAAAATGACCAATTGGTAAATATTTCCAACGATACTTGCATCCCACCGTTACTACATGGATCGAATTCATCCTGTCCAATAACTAACGCGTATCATATTCCTCCGATAGAAAATATTTCACCCGGTGTCATTTTTCTTAATGATTTCAGTGGAACAGTAAATAACAAGACTTTAAATGGAACATTTTTGATAGAATTCCACAATGCAACGTTACGCATTAATGACAAATTGTACAAAAATTTAGAAGCTCCATTATCAAGAATTAATCCACCAGCAATACAACAAACGCCTGTCGAAGATGAATTTATAAATCTTTATCATTGGAAATGTAAACCATTTGCATATTAATAATACTAAGTCCATCCATGAACTCAAGTCAGAAGCAGTTGTTACCAAATATACAATTTTCTCTCTATTTTCAATTTTTGCTATATGTCTATTGTTAACTGGGTTTTTCATGAAAAAACGGCAGAACGTAGTCTTTCATACAATTGCCCCTAGTCACGGGTTAACACAGAAACACAGATCCTCCCAATCACTCAAAACAAAGTTCAAGTACCAGGGCCACAAAAAGTGGATGACCTACCATATTTCTAACGATTGAGGACAATCGTTTTTAAAGGGGGAGGAGTTAACACATAATATGTTGTTTTACCTAATAAAACTAAAGCTCAGCAACAATAAGTTGCATACTCTGTTAAACTCAATTCCAATTAAACTACATTGCAGACATTCATCTGCCCCAAATATTTAAATTCCAATTAATTATTTTATAAATCAGAAAATACACTTCCGTTGCAAAAGCACATTGCAGACATTCATCTGCCCCAAATATTAAATTCCAATTAATTATTTTAATAAATCAGAAAATACACTTCCGTTGCAAAAGCAGCCAACTCAATGAAACTGCTTGCGGACATTTCGTCTGTCCGATTTCAATAAACCCAAGAAATGCAATTTCCGGTCAACCAATGCAATGCTCGACGCGAGCAGACAAATTTAATAGAATTTGGTAACAACAAATTATTAAAAGCTAAGTGACATGATTTCATGGAAAATCATAATGTCCAAATAAGCAAATATTTGTAATCTAGTTTATGATTGTAACACAACATTAACTTCACTCTTTTACCAACTGTCAGTGAATAAAGTCGTCTTAAATCAACAAACGGTTTTTTTAATTCGGGAGCGGCGAAACTTTTGATAAGTGTCACTTAAGTTCAATTTTGATAATTGAAACTCCGGTTTTAAAAGGGTCCGCGGTACTTTTTCGACAAAGTAACGCGTACAAGATCTAGAAGATCTAATTAGGATCTAGACGATCTTAATTTTTTTTTCAGACCTAAGCTCTCGTAGGTCTAACTTATATTAGGCAGTAGGCCCGTTATCTAGCAAACACTTTATTGCAATTTACATCAGAGGAAAGGTCAGTAGTTTTTTTCCATATGTAGGCTACTTTGCGAAATTATATGTCCTCAAGGAATTAAAATATCGACCAAAAATAAAATTTTATATTTTTCATACATAAGTAATGGTCCATTTCACCCGCTAAAGAATAGCAGATCATCATTCAAAATTTTTATGCATCTTTTTCGACCTATACTCTTACCCGGTGCAAAATTTCGTGACTATTGATGTATAATTGTATAATTTATTATTACACTACAACAAATAATGGAATATATTAGGCTGTAACTCTGTTATCTGATCATGCACACCAACATAATTGGCATCAATTGAAAGGTCAAGCGTTCCACTTCAAGTATATCTCACTTGTCCGGAATGTCACTTCCAGGAATTAAGATATAAGCTGTATATTAAAACTTTGACAATTTTCACACAAAGTTTTGGTCCATTTAACCCTCTAAATATTATCCGATCGCTATCTCAAATTGCAAGCTTCTCCTTTGTGATATACTCTTACCTTATTTAAAATTACGCGTTGATCGGACTATTATTGAGACCTACAGAGCCGCTAGAAAATTGGATAAATATTATGTTTTTGGTCCATTTCACCGCTTAAATTTCACGATCATCACCAATAAGAAAAGGGAGCTATTCTGATCTGAACCCGACCTCCATACAAAATTTCGTGACGATCGGTCCATAATTGCGGCCTGGAGCGTGTTTACAATTTATAATGGAAAGACGGACGGACGGACTGACGGACGGACACACATCTCAAAATCGCTTTATCTCGTCGAGATATGAAGATTGGTATACCACATTGGGGGTCTCCGACGAATATTTCGCGGTGTTACATGAATTTTTACCAAAACAAACTTATAATACCCTTTTCCACATTGTGGTATAGGGTATAATTACACAGGGGAAACTGTAAAAGAAAACAACGACACCACAATACTTACTGAATCAGGCAAAATCGTCCATAAAAACAATATATGAAATTAAGTTTAAAATTATTTTACAGACTTTTTATTTATCTAACCCAATAAATTCATAATTAAACCTGTAAAACACAACAACCTTATAAATAAGATAAAAATTCAGAGAACTTCTAAAATGTAAAAACGAAACATTTGGCATTGAAAAACCATGTAAAACATTCAATCAATTGACAATTTGTAATCATAATAATGTAAAACCTATAAATGATGATTTCTGCTTATTTCGCATAATAAATAGTAAACCATCGAATTGTACGATGGAAGAAAGAACTGATATTCCTACAGTAGAGGAAATTCTACCAGGATTAATTTTACTAAATGAATTCAACAATACTATTTACCATAATAACGAACCTCAAAACCTCACTGGAACATTTATTGTTCAAATAAACAATGACTCAATAAGCATAGCAAACAAAGTATACCGATACTTTGAAATATCAACTGTTAAGCCACTTCCACCCATTTTTGCAACCCAGGAGAAAGAATAGAAAAAATCTTTAACTGTAGAAACGGTTAATGAACTAAATCTTAGCAATACCAAAGCAATTGAGCTTTTGGATATGAGAGATAAATTGGGATCAGCAATAAGCATGGGCTTGTCCATTTCAGCTCTCATCGTAATTGTCGTGTTACTTAAAAAAAAAAAAACAATAAAGTAAAACACAACAATCATCCCATCAACCTAGCACCAATAAATTTTTCGCTTGCAAACTTAAATGAACGTAGTGAGCCAACTCAAATAACGAGATTGTCTCAAATACCATATTTCTAGAACAGATGACGACCGGGGACGATCGTGTTTAAGAGGGGAGGTGTGAAGATAAAAAGTATTCATTTAGGCTACGCGTGTGCTGATATTGCACTAAGCCATAAAAAGTTCATTTCCACTACTTTAAATGTTGAAATAAAAATTTAGGCTACCATTGTGCTGAGGTTGCACTCATGCAATGAGCCACAAAAAACTTAACTTGCCAATAAACAGAAATCATCAATAGTCAATGAAATTAATAATGTCAGCATAAAGAAGTAAAATAAAATAATCAATGAAACGAATAATGTCAGCATAAATGAAGTAAATTAAAATAGTCAATGAAACTAATAATGTCAGCATAAGTGAAGTAAAATAAAATAGTATTTAAGTAATGGTAAGAAAGAAAATGATGTTCAATAAAGTAACAGCAGAGCACGAAAGTGTTTGTTTATTTTAATGTGAATTAACTTATATATACGGTAGTGAACGAGACCGAGAATTTGAGAAAGAACCAAATTTTTTCGATAATGTAATCAAAAGTACATTTTAATGTATATGTAAGTATTTAAATATAGGCAAAATATCAAACAAAGTTATTTTACCTCATTTATGCGTGAAAGCAAAATATGAAACAGAGTTGCATATTTTAGCCCCTGTAAGTGCGAAAGCAACATATGAAACAATGTTGCATATTTTACCTCCAGTATGTGTGTGAGTAAGCTATACTTAAACATACATATGTTTGAGTGTGGTGAATTTTGTAGAAGACTCTTTTCTGTGTAAATAGAGTCAGGTAGATTTCTTTTTAATGCATGTGTTCTAAGAATCTTTGTTTAAAAATAACCAACTGCCTGTCATAAATAATGGATCATTTGTCGTTCCCAAAATAGTAAAGATAAGAAAGGATCGATACCCAGCAAAATGTTCGATGCCAAAGATGACATTCAATCATGGGTGCAAGTGATCTAGCATGTCATCTTTTTAGCATCTTCATCGATGAATTTTATATGAGCGTGGACCCCAAAAGATGACGTTCTTTTCTGGATCCTAAGCATGTCATTTTAACCAATGCGTTGACATGTCATTTCCACCAATGCTTTGACATGTCATTTCCACCAATGATTTGACATGTCATTTTCACCAATGCTTTGACACGTCATTTTCACCCATGCTTTGACATGTCATTTTAACCAATGCTTTGGCATGTCATTTTCACCAACCCCTTGGCATGAAATTTTCATGTCTTGTTTGGAAAATGGAAATGCTGTATTGAAATATGGTTTTCATGAAAAACAAAACTCTTTATTAATTCAAACGAATTCATGAAATAGCTACAATTAATTTATCAGTTTAGTTTTTCAAAAGTTTACATCCAAAATTGCAATGTAATCACCACCGCTGCAACGCAAAAGATTACTTCCTCCTTTCTCCGCAACTGATATTCTTTCATCTTACAAAAGGTTTTTTCAATTATCTTCCCATCACCAGTTCAGATTTCAACATGGACTCCAAATGCACTCCTTTAAGTATTTTAATTTCGTAAATTACTTTTATTTTATAATTTTGTTATTTTATAACAACATTTTTAGTCCGGTCAAAATAGACATTGAAATAGCAAAAATTACCACAAAGCTGAATTTTGGTGGAGAGCTAGGGTTTGCCATTAGAAGCAACGTCCTAAAAGTCCCCATCGATCCCATGTGTGCAAAAAAAATTATTCGGGGTCAAAGGTCAAAATTTAGGGGTTTTTAGGTTTTCGGATTTATTTTTTGAAAACGGTTGATTTAATCAAAAAGTGACTAAAGTAAATATTGTAGACAGAAAAATTATCTACAAGTTTGACCTTTATAATTTTTTTCCTAGAAGGAATAATTTTTGAGATATAGCTGTTCTAAAAAACACATGATTTTTATGCAATTATAAGGGAAATATGCACATATTCAGACGAACCGGCTAAAATAAGCGAAGTAATCGGGTCTGTCCCCCAAAAAAATATATATTTTCTTGAAGAGCGAAATTATAGCTATCTTCTAAAAAAAATTCCAACAAAATCGGAGCGTGTTTAGTAGAGTTATTCAATGTTAGAGTCATTTTATGCAAAAATAGCCCATTTAACCCACATGTATAATCGAAATCCCCACAGGAACGACCCCAACGAAAACTCTCCGATTTTTTTCAAGTTTTGTCCGAAGGTAGGGTTTGTTGCGCTGATTACGGAAATGTATAATTTTCAACGGTTGCGGATCCGGTTCGCCGGTTATTAGACCCGGAAGGCCAAATTTAAAAACCGGGTTAGACCCGGTTCTACTTAACCGATTACTGCAAAGTGGATATCGTTTGAAAGCTTACGGAAGTATCTAACACATAGTGTCGTTACTTTAACCGGTTCGCCTCATAATGTACTTACGCGGCTAATTTTTTATTTGACCTTTAGATCGAGATATCTCGAAAATGGTAAGTCTTTTTTAAGAATCATAAAGACCAATCTTGTAGACAATTATTGAATCTACATCTTTTACTTTAGCGAGCTTTTGCTAAGTATTACCGTTTTTGAGAAAAATTAAAAAAACTGAATAATGCCTCCAAAAATGACCTTTTACCCCGAATAACTTGTTTTGCACACATGGGATCGATGGGGACTTTTAGGACGTTGCTTCTAATGGTCAACCCTATCTCTCCACCAAAATTCAGCTTTGTGGGAATTTTTGCTATTTCCCCCTTATACGCATGTCTATTTTGACCGGACTATTGGTAATTTATACTCTTTTGTTTAGTGACGGAAATATGTAGGGATCTACAACCCGGCTTGCTTTAGGGATCTCTAAGAACAAAATGTAACGAACGGGGAGGAGAGACTTTTTATGGAAAATACCATTTATGCTTAATTAATTTATTTTTAATTGTTTCTTTCCAAAAGTAGTTTCTTCTTTATTTTCAGATTCTTGTTCCTTTTCGTTTCGGACTTTTTTTTTTCAAATTCCAAGAAGCGAGATTTGATTGATTTCATTCTATGTCAGATTTAGAACAGACAAGGGAACTTTTAAAATAGCAATGTGTGCTGTCCGATTCTATTTTTAGCTCGATGGTTGGGACTTCATATAATACCAATTGTTTAGAAGTTTTAGTTGTTTGATATGCAGGAAATGTAAGACAACATCACGACGAGAGTTCTAACAACTTTGGTCTGTTCCAGAAACTGCAAGAATCTACTTATTTTTACTACGATAACAATTTTTCCTTTATGTTATCGGAAAAAATAGTAAAAATTAGTAGATTTTTGCAGTACTGGAACATACCAAAATGAAAATAAACAGGTGTGTAAATAAAAACACAAACATCATCTCTATTGGATCGATGGAATGGGTACAAATGCTGATGAAAAGATCGGATCTTTCACGACTTCCTTTGCATTGGTTCAAATCCTAATGAAAAGATCGGATCTTTCACGACTTGCTTTGAACCAATGCAAAAGATGACATGAAATCACGTCATCGCAAAGAACCCATTCCGTCAAATTTTGCTGGGTAATAAAAGATGTATTTTCCATTATCAACGCAACGGTTGCATAATGTATTTATAGACACAGCGTGCATTTCTAATGTGCGTGTAAACAAAATGTATGTGTATGTGTGTTATTGTTACATTGTAAGATTTAGTTTTAAATATTTTGTAGTAAATAAAATGAATCTCCCTTGATCGACGCAACGAACAACATCGCTCGCGCGTGTTTTCATTTCATTTCGGTTTTCCTTACATTTCTGGCTGCATTTAGTGATGAGGCAAGGAGTCAACCTCATCAGAATGAGAGTAATAAAATGTTGCATATTTTGCCTCCTGTATATATGTTGGAGAGAACGAGACCTAGAATTTGGTAGAGACCCACATTTATCCTGTATATGTGCGGGAGAGAGCGAGGCCGTTAATTTGAGAAAGAACCAGATTTTATCGTTAATGTAAAAAATACATATCAATATATGTATGTGTATAAGCGTGGGAGCTTTAGTGAATGCCGTCTGCCCACATGTGCGCACATGTGCATGATCAAAGCGGACGATTCCGTCCGTCCGGGTGTAAACATGTCTAATCAAAAAATCAAATAATTTTAAATAAGAATCACAGCATAAAAGTTTATTTCAACAACAAATCAATAATTCCTTAGAAGGATATGGAGGACAATCATCACTGGAGCTTTCAGGACCAAAACAAAGGTAAATGACTCAAGATTTCTCTCACTAGGGGACGAACATGTGAGACAATTAGCTGGTGGGGGGTATGCTGATACAAAAACAACCTTGAACGATGATATCGGAAAAAATGTATGTATATTATTTAAAGTTGAAACAATTGAAAATTCCAACTTTTTATTATCCACCTTATTAGGCAAGAAATATACTAATAAATAAAGATTTTTTATAAAACTAATGTCAATGTCTTCTTATTTATATTTGGGGATAGCAACTTCAGTTTGCAATTATATCTTTAGATCAGGGTCGCGCTGTCTTTGCAAAGAAGTATAGTGAGGGCGCCCACTGAGTTGTTTTTGCATTTGCTTGTCTCTCTCACATACAGTGTACCTGTAAATAAACAAACGATGAATATCATGTGGTTGTTGTTTTTTTCACCCATGCATACACATATGCTGTAGTATTGATGGAAATATTATGGGCGACGCTGCTTTAGATAGAAAGATGCCTGCGCTTAATAGGGAAGATCATCGCATAAATACTTTTGATCGTTGGCCGTTATCGTATTCAGATACAAAGAGAATTGATGCATGAACTTTATTATACTGGGATAGGAAATTTGACTAGATGTCATTTTTGTAAAGAGGATATTCATCGTTGGGAACAAACTGATGATCCTATAGAAAAACATTTCTGCAATATTCGTATTATTGTTCACATTCATTGCCTGTATTTCTATGAATAAAATTTTAAACAAATAAAAAACACAACAATCTTTTATTATATATCCAACTTTATTCCAGTTTCGTTCAATGATTACAAATATCTTAAATATATTAGTTACAGCACACTTGTACTTAGAATCTATATGTTTGCATGCAGAAAAATATTTGTAAGAAATATGTTTGGATCCAAACAAATATTTGTTTGGGACTGATTGCAAACAAATATATGTTTGGAACCAAACATAATTTGTTTGTGTCCAAATAAATATATGTTTGCAACATTTTGTCACATATCTCAATTTTATATGTTTGGGTACCAACATATTTTTTATGATGGAACATATTTTTTATGGGTGGAGAGGATTTTTGTCAAAGCGAGTAAAATCAGGGCTCTCGCAGATGCGAAATGCTGGTTTATAATAAATAATAAATGCATGGTGTAATAGGAGACGCAGAAGTTTTGTGATGTGTATGCGTAAAACACGTGTGTTTCGTCCAACGTAGCAAGCGAAGAGGAAAAGAAAAAAATTGCTATTAATTATGTTGGTATTTTTTCATCAGTGTTCTAGAGAACATCGTTGAGTAATGACAGTAAAGTTAGAAAATAAATCAGTGTTTTGTATTTTCTTAAAGAATTGTGCGTTTTAGTAAATTAAATGTCCAATACATTTTATAATTGAATCAAAAAGGTGAACGGAAATATTTTGTTGGACAAGGAAGAAATCGCATTTAATATTGGTAATGACATCAATACATTTTTCATATACATACATATATCAATGTCGTGCATTGATATTGTTAAAGTTACGAAGTTTTTCGGCAATTCACACACACACGACCCGAATGCAACAAAAGAGCACACAAATGTTTTGATTTGTTTTGCAACATGCGTGCATACAATGTTACTAACACACTGTCAAAAGTTGCAAATATTGAGAATTTTGTGTGCCCTCTTCTTGGTCGGCTATGACATATATATGTATATTTGAAATATGGATGTACCTATTTACTACATTATATAATCATTTGATTCCAGATGCCGATTCCCCGCTGCTGATTTCAACTTTGAAGAAAATATGTTTTATTTCACAACTAAGGAGAAGCGTTCAACGATGTTTCTATATAATTTTTTCTGTTTAAAAGTGCTAATTTTTATAAGTTATTTCATTCAGTTTTTCTTTTATTAAAGTGTGTTATGCATTTCTTTGGAATTTTGTATGTACCTATGTGTCTTTGTTGCTTTTGCTTTTCTTTCTATGTAGAGCTGGCAAACTATCGATATCGGCCCCATTAGATTTTTTCGATATTTCCGTTTCAAAATATCGATAAAATCGATGCTATCGTGGATTTTTTAGCCCTATATATTTAAAATCTAAAATGACCGATAAATGTGTCTTGTTTAAATTTCGTATGTCATTGAAAAATTAAATTTTAAGACTCGGGCATTCCTTTATAATTTGACATTTGGGAAGCAAGCAAAGCAAGCGACGATTGATTCTGTTCTGGCCTTAAGCCCTATAGCAGCGCCAACCATAGGAATACAAACAAAACGAATGCATGTGTGCTTGTATGAGTGAAAAAAAGCAACAACCAAATGATGTTTATTGTTTGTTTTTGTTCACGCATAGTGTACGTAAGGAGAAAAGCAAATGCACAGACAACTCAGTGGGATCGCTGAGTATACTGTCTTTGCAATATTGAGCAACTCTGCCTATGGCCACCTGAAAGTGTTGGTCACATCTAAACCGATCCCATCCACGCCATTCTCTTTAAGCTTGTAGAAAATATTATGAAATCTTTATATTTGTTTATACAAAAAGTTTATAGAATCCATCGCGCCAATTTCGGGTATTACTTCTTCGGCTGTTCTACGGTGATGTCAAAATTTTCGATAATATCGATATAAAAAACTATTCATCGATATTGGCGTCAAAAATTAACTATCGATAATATCGATATTTCCATCGATGCTTTGCCAGCTCTATTTCTATGTCCTTCAATAAAAAAACGCCACCATTTATAGATGTGTATATATGTTAGAAATTACCAGTGAGCACTTGCTGAGAGCAAGTAAGCATACATTTCAATGTGTTTCACATTGACATTTACGCTCCCTTGCTCTCAGAAAGCGCTCACTGGTGCATGTGTTTGTTTTTTTTTTTGTGGCTTTTGGGTTTATATTTGTTTGCACCCAAACATATAATTTGTTTGCACCCAAACATACAATTTGTTTGCATCCAAACATATTTGTTTGCACCCAAACATATATTTGTTTGCAGGACCCAAACATATGTTATGTTTGGGACTGCTTGCAAACAAATATATGTTTGCTGCAAAATATGTTTGGAACATATGTTAGAGAGGCCATTTTTTCTGTGTGTGGGACAGCTAGTAAAGTTGTTGTTGTTGTTGTAGCAACGCATATATGTTCGTTCGTGTATTATTTCAGTTATCAAGTTCCTCTGTATCCAGACTCAAGAATTCTGCAACCTGGACTGGTTTCGTCCATAAAGAATGAAGAGACAGGTGAGTGGGGTTAGCTAAGCAGTTGAATAAATGCAGAGTATCGTGTGGTCCCAATCCACATGCTGGGCATATGTTGGGTATCGTGGCGTCAATTCTGGCCCAATACGAATGGAGGCGGCTGCATCTTCCGGATCTTAACTAAGCTAAAACCGCGTTTGCCTTGGCAGCTGGCGTTCTTCTGCTGCGATGGAGGGGGGATGGTTTCCAAGTACGGCATTCACACTGTATCTTCGTACTGCTTGCGCAACCATGTTGGTGTGAATGCGATTCAAGCCTGCCTGATAGGCTCGTTGATCTAGCGGTTCTCTTTTATACCTTTGGACCTCTCTCTCTCTCTAGATCATGAAGGTCTCTCCTGACGTGCCTGGGTGGGGGGAGCCTGTCCATTAAATCGTGACAGGGATGCTCACTGCGGTAACATCCAAGCAGGTGCTGCATCGACAACATCTTATTGTGCTGACGCACCGGTAAAACCTTTGCCTCCTCATGAAGATGGTCCACTGGTGTCATGAGGAGGCACCCTGTTGCAGTCCTCAGGGCGGCATTCTGGCAGGTTTGAATCTTCTTCCACTGCAATGCGCTAACCTTTACGGACTACGCTGGCGCCGCATAGCTTACCACAGACCGGCCTATTGCATTGTAGGTGGTCAACAAGGTTTCTTTATCAGCACCCCAAGTGCTGCCGGCCAGCGACTTGAGAACCTTGTTCTTACTTCTGATCTTATTGCAAATAGCTGTGGCATGCGCGGACGACTTGAACATGCTATCGAACGTTACAACCAGTATTTTAGGGTAGTTAGTGGTCGGAATCAGCGCACCATCGACCAATATGTTCAGTGGGAGCCTCATCTCAGCCGTCTCAGCTGCACTAGGTCAGCTATGTAGACATTTAACCTATCACATATGTCATCGACGATAGGACCCGACGCCAAGATCGTACAATCATCCGCATACATCACGATCTCTATGCCGTCTGGAGGGTGTGGAACTTCAGAAAGGTAGAGGTTAAACAGTTCCGGAGATATCACCCCTCCTTGGGGAGCTTCCTGTTTCACTCTACGGGTTTTGGACTTCTTGTTTCTGAATTCTACAAACGACTGGCATCCACACATATAGTTGATTACCCAACGTTTCAAACATGGCTGGAGATTAGTTTTCTCTGTTCGGTCGCACGGCCTTTTCTGGTTCAGTCCTCTACTGTTATGAGTGCATATGGCGTCTAATGCTGTTGTTGTACTATGCATTTTCCGAAATCCATGTTGATGTTGGGCAACTGGAAAACACCTTCTCATCGTGGGGAGGAGTAGCGCCTCTAGGATCTTTGCTACAGGCGTCAGGAGTGAAATCAGCCTTGCCAGGCTTCAGTAGCGGGACCACCCTGCCAACTTTCCAGGCATCCGGTACAACATGGGTGGCTAACAATAGGTTGAGAACACTTGTTAAATACTCAACTCCAGGTTCATTCAGCTGCTTAAGCATTACCATCGATATTCGGTGCGGGCCCAACGCTTTGGATGATTAGCGTTTCGGATGGCATATGCAACATCGCTCATCGTAAATTGTGGTGGTACCTCCTCGGCTGGAAGAGCTCTTCTGATACGGCGTAGCACGCTTCTCTTCGCCTTATCACCCTCGGGGTGCTCTATGAACTGCCGGTTAAAATAACACGCACACCTCTTTGGGTCAGTTACTGTCACGCCGTTGAAAGTAACAGCCGTTCTGTCATTCTTCCTTTCCGGACTCGAGAGTGATTTAACCGTTGTCCACAATTTACTTATTCCTGCACCAATGTTGCATTGCTTCAGATGGTCTAGCCACTTTTTCCGCTTATGTTCGCCCACTAGCCTGTTGACTTCAAGAGTAAGTTCTCTAACTCTTGGGTCTTCGGGGTTCGTACGACGAAGCTCATCGCGTTCATTTCTAGCCACGTCGCCTCTGCTGGGAAATTTAGTCTTATTTCGGGTATTCGTCCAGCATGTATGTAGCGAGCGGCTGCTTTAGTGATGATGTCTCGGAAAGTTCTCTCAGCTACCCGAGGATCTGAGGGGGTGGGCAATTGTCTGAAGCGGTGATTGGTAAATTCTCTGAAACCTTGCCAATCTGCATTCCCATGGTTCAGGAAAGTACGGCGTTCAGAGGTTATGAAGTCGGGTGGTCTGTTTACGGGGACGATGATAGGGAGGTGGTCCGAACTAAGGGAAATTACTGATTGCCAGGATACGTCATTTATCAGACCTGGTGCCACAGTAGTGATATCTGGCGAGCTGTGTCAGTTTCCTCTAATCCTCGTAGGAGCGTCTTCATTCACCGCGCAAAACGTAGAGCTATCGATTTGCTCTGCCAGCACTGTACCCCTCTGGTCATTACCTAGGACGGAGTGCCAAAGCTCATGATGAGCATTGAAGTCCCCTAGAACCAGACGGTTATAGCCCTCTAAAAGCAAACTAATATTGGGCATATAACGCCGGGCAGCTCTACCTCGGCTGTACCACACTTTACTGCTACCCCCATACTCCATGTATGGGTCACTAGAGCCAAGCTCAAGCGAGATAGGTCTGTACTGGACAGACTGGTGTATTAGGAAGGCTCCTCCTCCTCCGCTTCTTGTGCGATACTTCCGCAAAACGTTGTAACCATCACAACGTAAGCTACAGGTGGCGGTGAGCTTTGTTTCCTGGATCGCGGCGACCATGATGTTTTTCCGACTCATAAAGTCCACAATTTCACTGACCTTATTGCGGAGATTTAAAGTAGTTTGGACTAGCTCTGAGATTCGTATTATTTTCTAAATTTATAACAGTGGTATGTAGGTATTTCTTTAAAAAGATTTTCTTCTCTTTTCCAACAACAAAAATGTATTGATTGTTTTTTAATGGCATGAGAACATCCTCAACATCATTGAAGCTGATTTCTCCATCAATCTACTTTATTCTAAATAACAGACAAGGGAGAAACTCTGCTGATAGTATTTGTGAACTGTATGAAACATCATTAGATCTTTGTTCCACCAGGGGACGTCATGTTTCTTGTAATCCTTTTTTATTGGTACATACTTGTTTGCCGCAGATCGTATTGCTTTGGTTGTTGTAGTGCTTATTTCATTGGGATTGCTGCTGAGTGATTTGCCGTCTAAATCTGAATCTATCTGGATTTTTAAATTTGTATCTAGGCATAGTTTTTGCAGAAGTTCAAGAAGAATTGGTGCTGATTGTTGCTGCAATAGGGAAATGGCCGCTTCTATATAGATTATTTATTGCCTCCGACGACGCAATTGATAAAAGGGCAGTGGAGCAGCACGCAATATAATAATAATGTTCCACAAACATCCCAGGCGGGACACGGGAGACTTCTCTCATATCAATGAGTGCACCCCGATTCATATTAGCTCAATGATATGGGACCTACAGTTTATCGCCGAGTCCGAACGGCGTGTCTTAAGACACCACATGTAGTACATGGCTGAAATACTCAGGAAATGTCGCCAACATTACTGAGGGGTATTTTGCCACCGTTGGAAATTTGATGTTGCCTGACCTGGGAATCGAACCATCTGAGTGTAAGACGGGTGTGCATACCATTCCACCACGGTGGCACTCAATATCAATGTTCGTAAATGTGTTTAAGGTCGATTGATGAGTAGCATTGCCTTCATTTAAAATACACATATTGTGCATATTCCAAGACTGTTCCAGAATTACTCCTCTAGAATTATTCGTTTGAGAGCCCCATAGTATGTTCCAGCAGTTGACGTCTCCAATTAGTAAAACTGGAAATTGGATGTTTTCAAAAAGTTATGAAATGTCGTTGACAGAAAATGATTCATTTGGATGTATATACAGCGAAATAACTGTGATCTTGATATTTAGTGCTATTTCCATAAACATGTTTACTCCGTATATTTTTGGTAATTCTCCAGAAATTTTTGGAACCTTTTGGTAGATTACTGTGAAACAAGTTCCAGTTCTTGTTGACATCTTGTATTATGTGGAAGTCGATTAATTTAGTGAGCATATTTATTGTTGTTTTGAAGTATGCTCATTGTGAAGAGGGATATCACTGCCATCTACGTGTATGTCTTTTTCTTTGTCCAATAAGATAAATACTCAATTGGGAGAGCTCTCGTTGTCACAGCTGTTTTTGGCAATAATAATAATAATAATAATCATCAATAATAATAATAATCATATTAGCTGTAATTTTTGTAAGCATTTCTTCGATATTTGAAAGGTTTATTGGCAAACTTCTTAAGTTGATAATTTTTTCATCAACCCACTGTCTAATATGATTCCAGTTTGCTTCCCGGAATGATGACAGCATACAAATGTTGGTTTCAATTGCTCCGTGGATCTTGCAGGACACAGCGACGTGGTCAGAGCTTAGCAACCCAGGAAATGTTTTCAGTGGTGAGGTAATTAAGGTGGAATTTGTTAGCAGAATATCCACAACTGACGGCTGTACAAAATTGGACCCCTGTCCGAAACGTCTGAAATCATTTGGAGCATGGATATAATAATTATTTTGTAACTGGTGTGTAAACAATGCATTTCCAGCAGAATTGTTACTGGAACAGTTCCAGCTGGTATGATGCGCATTTAAGTCGCCAAAAATAAAGAAATCATGGGTGGTTTGGGTGATCTTGTTCAGATCATTTATGAAGTTTCTGGAATACCGTGGGCAGTAGGCAGATATAAACCTGATAGGTCGATTATTTATTTCCACCGAAATCGAAATTACTTCTATGACATGTGTTTTTGTGAAGGGTAGAACGAATACGGTATACATTCCTTAATTGCAATAAGCACGCCTCCTCCGTGTGTGATTCTGTCATTTCTGTACACTTTAAAGTTTGATAGTCGAAATTTGTGGTAAGGTTTTAGAAATGCGTCATTTAATAGAATAATATCTATATTATTCTGCATAACAAACTGCTCCAGTTGCATAATAGATGAATGACTAGTTATGCCTTGATCATTCCAATGCAAGAGATGAAGGCTATGTATGTTTGTTTGTCTATATAACATGTCTTAGCATATTACCTATGACTCTCAACTTGTCAAATTTGTTTCTGCATTTTTGTAATGCGTTTCAGCTTCGAAATATATTTCCATAATTTCTTCACTAGAAATATCATTGTCATCATCTTGTGGTGAACTATTATTTTTTGGTGGCACAAAGAAGGGGCCTTCCTGTGTTTGATTTTTGCACCAGTTCGCATTTGTTGTAGGGATACCTCCGTTAGAGAAACGAGGAAAATTATTTTCCTTCGCAGGTTGTATGAGGCTTTTTCATAAGAAGGTTTAGTAGATCGCCTTGTCTTTGTAACTTTTTCACGAATTTTAAGTATTGTAACCTCGAAGGGCATTTCGGGTCATCGGTTCTATGGTTAAATTTTTTGCAACGCAATTGAAGCACTTGTAGATAACTTGACATTTATCTGGATTTTTGCTGAGTTGACATGTCGAATAATCATGTGGATCCCCGCATCCAACACACACTGATTTTCGGAAACAATTGGAAGCTCCGTGTCCAAACATAGCTTAAGGGGATTTCTCCAGTGGACAGATATTTGATAAAAATAGTATATTCGTCTTACCTCTTTCTTTGAGAATTGATTTCTATCGAACTCGATGGAATAAATTGCATCGTTAGGATTAGAGCAAGATGATTTGATTTTCGAGACATTTAGACAATGTTGAATGAAGTCTTAAATTCGTCCATAATTGTAGCATTAGTGATACGAGGAAGCCCAAACAATATCAGTTTAAACCTTTTATGATCTCGAACTGGATGAGAACTTTGAGTTTTGATATGATGTCTTCGTAATTGGATAAACTATTTGGTAAAACTTTCGTTCCAATTGACATTCTTTTAAATTTTGCATCTGTTCCAATCAATTTGAAGACTGCCATGAAACTATGACTGGCGTCAACAACTATTGGTGGTACTTTCACCTGGAATTCTCGTACTTCGCCAATTTCGCTGGCACTATCATCGCTGTCACTATCAGATAGTTCTTGAAATATGTTGGTACGACCTGAGACTGTAATTTTTTGCTGCTTAAATCTTGGAGAACTTCCCCAAAACTTTTTGCGTTTGGATGCCATTACGATGACTTAATCGATTTTTACTATAATTTTGCAACTTCAATCAGCAGAATTACTGACTTATGATAGAGAGAGAGAAAAACACGATCGATTGTTTTGACGGACAATCGAAGACTCGGGATATGCTTCTCGATAAATACAGATAAGTAATTTTTTGCACCTACATTTGAGGTATGGTTGATGGAGTAAGCAGTAAAAGTGTTTGGTGCTATAGCTTGAGATTGAAATGAAATGCTGGTGGTTATCTTGAATTAACATTTAAAGATCAACGTAATTATTTATTAACCCTTTGATGTTCCATTGCGCTATCTTGAAATTAGTCATGACTGAGAAAAAGAAAAAAGAAATAAAGTTTTAGATAAAAACATTATTCATCCATTGGATATCTTGATCGTCAATTTCGGATCTTCTTGCCGTTATTTTGGTATCGAAAATATGAATTGGAATAAAGATTTGAATTGCTCACAAACACTGCACCGCATGCTCTATTATATAGTATAACTTACTTGTTTTACTGTTACAGCATTAATAACACTGTGCTACAGTGAAAATTTGCAGGGGTTCTGATACATCAATTCGGTATTGTGGGAGTCCATGGAAGACGAAAATACCTTTGGTTTCTTTGGGTCACTTCGATTTTTGATTTTATAGAGGTAAATGTAGTGAAAAAGCGGGTTTCTTTGATTTTCAACTTAAAACGGATATAAATTCTTTTTTATTTAAAAGCTGAAAATCACGTCTTTCGAACAAGCTAAAATCGGGTAACAAATGGTTAAGTTATAGTGATTTAAGTGTGACAAAAAAGCATTAAAAAGAGGAAAATGACTTGGAATGGTTAGCAATAGGGGCAGTAAAACAATTTGTGGTTGTGGTGATTTGAAGAGGTGAAGGACAGACATCTTCTTCTTTATTTGCAAATCCGTATTCGGATATTAGCGATCATACAATGTTGATTACTACAGAGTTGTTTGATTGTATATGTATAATAAAATAAAAAAAAATATTTCAATCAATTATAGCTAGATCTCTATTTCTGGCGGCGCTTAAAAGGACAGACATGTGGTATATCAATTTGCAAAGGGATAGACTCCCTCAATAGCAAACCAGATGAAGACAGTTCAGAATAAAAGGTGATGTCGTCAGTCTGGGTACTACACGTTTTCGAATTTTCGTAAACTGGTGGCATTTGAGATGCAACAGTTTGGGTGGTAGAGAGCTCAGAGGCCAAAGCTAGGGATTCGGTCAAATGGAAACCTGACGGTTGGGATTCTTGACAGATATTCAATGGTGAAGTGTGTGATGTTTGGGGGATAGAACTGGATGTAGGAGACGTGGTAGAAGAAACTGACGCTTATAATGGGGCCAATGGGGGAGAATGATTTCCATTACCAGATGATTGTAATGCACTGAATTTCTGATCAATGGATGATGAACAGGTAAGGTATGCCTGATATGATCTGCTGTATTTCTCAGGAACATTTATACTACAAATTTCTGCACCACTATTTGTTGTGAGATAAATTAGACACTCCTCATAGGACAATTTTGCATTGTTCCACAAATATTCAGAGGAATATGTTTGTAAGCTATGTACGCTATGACAATTGTCTTTACGCAATTTGAACGAAGCGTCGAATTTTACCACTGCCTCGGTGGCTCTAATGAAGCGTGTGAGAGAGGTGACCGACATTTTTCAATCGGGGTGAAAAAAAACTGCAATTGAATTTGCAACAAATAACAAAAGAAAGGCAGAAAATTAAATTCAATGGAAGCACTAATTGCTATAGACCAATGGAAATAAGAAATTTCCACAAAAACCTCCAAATTTTTACAATTGTGCCCTAGAAATTTTGCAAGGCGATAACAATTTTAAATTAAAGTAGGGAGAAATGGAAGATAAGTTCCAGAAGCTTTCTCAGGCGAAAAAACTGCTTTAATTCATCCAAAATATTCTAAAAAGTCTCAATTATACAAAAGTGTATATGGTGCTACCAAGTGTAGCGTGTATGAAAAGGTGAGATTTTCCAATGCTGGGGTGTACTTGTCCAAATTCCAACGACAAATAAGCTATTTGTCTGAAAAATAAATGTTTGCACAAGAAAACCAACGCAGATAAAATAATTTGGCAAGGTATGCCAAAAGTAGGGTGTATTTGTCCAAAAATACCGAAACCCCTACGGAGATTTAAATAATTTTCCAAAATGTTTAACAAATATTGCCAAAAACAATATAAAAATGTCGAAAAACAATTATTTTTTACGTATGTTCTCTGCTAGTAATATGTGCAATAAATGCCGAGTGTAGGGTGAATTTGTCCAAAAATTCCAAAAACCCTACTGCCAATTAATTATATTTCCAAAAATTATCGAAAAATAATTTTAAAAATTAATTATTAAAAATTTTCAATTGTGCTGTTTTGCCCCACTGTGCTAACCCATCAACGAACATAGCAAAAAGAGGAATCGACAACACAAGGGACGCTAGCAGAGAAATGGACATGTGTGAACAGCGAAGCTCCCACTGAACAACAGACGTTGCAAACGACCAAGCAAGGGGAGCTGATGATCAGCAGAATTTTATTTTATTTTTAACTAATGAACTAAAAGGCGGGAAAGTTGTTGGTACAATTACAATGCAATTTCTCAAATTAGAATAATTACCTGACAATAGGTAGGACAATGGAACAAACGAATGTGTTTGGTTGGCGATGGGCGATCTATACAACAACGAAATCAAAGGCAGAGAGAATTGGGATGGTGCGTTTTTATTGTAAATTTGGCTGTGCAAATTTTAATAGGGTTTTATGTAAACTGAGGGTGAAAGACAACGCCAAATGTTTTTTTGGATGGAGAGGATCGTACCCACAAACTAAAACCAAACGACAATGTGCGACTATATCGGTGGTGCTCACAATATTTTGTGCATTAGTCTCGTTTGCTAAATCACGACAGATGAGAATAAAGAGAACATATGTTGTTGTTGCAGTCACGTTAACGTATATGGGTGATCTTGGCTGGACTATAGGCAATGTGTGTTGTTGTTAAATTTGCCAATGCAAATTTTCAGGAAAAGGTCTTCCTTAGAAAAGAACCTTGGAGAATAGCAGCAACTATAAGTGACCTTGGAATGATGAGCACTCAGACAGTGCGTGTAGAAATTTAACAACCAAGAATTCGAGAGCGAATGGAAGTTGACGATGTTGTTATTGCAAATATTACAAAACATGTATATTTGCAAGTTCTCAGTTAGAATGAAGAGCCACAATTCGAATTTTACAAAGTAACAACACCGAATGCTTTCTTTGTATGATCAACGCGACGTTGGGTGATCAGTACAACGAAAAGAAAATAGCAAGTTTAGCAACAACTAAGGTGTTGTGTAAAGCAAGTATTAAGTGTGGGAAAGCAAGTATTAACAAAAGAAGTGTTAATATGAGTCGACCAATGTGAACTTTTACCAACAATTGGGGATTACAATGAGAATAGGCGATTAGAAGTAATGACAGTTCGTGACGTGGTCTGGAGCAAATCAAACTCAAAAAACAACAACGCCAAGCGATTTGTACAATCAACGCGACGTCGGATGATCAGTACAACAACGATTTCGACAAGATATGTGTGGACTGTATGATGGGGGATGAAAGCAACGAATTTAATGAACTCACGTAGGGTGATTGAAATTCGACCAATGATGTTTTTTACTGTTTAAATTAATAACCGATAAAGAAAAACGAAGAAGACTAACACTCGCGGGTAGCTCACTTTTTATGGTATCTGAGTTTACGTACCTGGTGTTAGTATGGTGATTTGTAGATGTAATAATATCAATTATATGTGACGTGAGACAGAGGCCTTTAAGTAATAACGCGTAGACGTTATTCTTCGACTAGTGCCTAATGTCAAGTGCACGCAGCGGTTCTAAGTGATCGCAGAGGATCCCATGTCATATACGAATACATTTACAAGTTATTCCAGTGAGAGCAAAGTGTAACAAAGTGAGCACACCGGCAACAACCGATGCCCAGCGGCGATCCGCACACTACGGTATCCGCAAAGGAAATTGTAGAGGAGATGCCAGTGCGCCAATCAGCATCCGTGATTGATCGAGCAGGGGAAGTTGAGGGACAAAGTATCTAACTTATACACCCGTTTTAAGTTGAAAATCCAAAAAACCAAGTTTTTCACTACATTTACCGTTATAAAATCGAAGAACGAAGTGACCCAAAGAAACCAAAGGTATTTTCGTCTTCCATGGACTCCCGCAATACTGAATATATGCATCAGAACCCCTGCAAAAAAATTTTGTCAACTTTTGTAGCACAGTGTAATGTATGGTCGGCGCCAATGTTGAAGTAAGAAAAGAAACCAAAGGTATTTTCGTTTTCAATGGACTCTCACAGAACTGAATATATGCATCAGAACCCCTGCAAAAAATGTTGTCAACTTTTGTAGCACAGTGTAACTTATGGTCAGCGCCAATGTTGAAGTAAGAATTAATATTTTATTTAAATTTGCATTCTTTGGAAATGCTCGCTTTTCACCTAACTTTTTGTTACAACATTGATACGAGGGCTGCACAGTAAAAAAATAGTTTTATTGTTTTCTTAAGTAGTCTCCAGCATGATTTATACACTTTTTTATCCGCCAAAAACAATTGTTGAATTATTTTTTCCACTCCGATTCAGACACCTCTAAAACATGGGTTTTGAACGGATCCCCAGTCAAGGCTGTTCGCGGATGACTCATAATTTTCACGTTTTGTCTGGTCAAGCAGGCGCTGCACAGTGGTCCCACATGTATGGGAAGGTGCGAAAAAAATATTTATAAGCGTCGGATCAATCTGATTTTTTTTTTTAAATAAGTAAAAAATACTATAGCCAAAAAATCATCTATATGGGTCCAGTTTTTCCTATAGCCCCCATGTAGCGGTACCACCCGATTTCAGGTATTTTTAATCTTTTATCTACATTCTCGGCTCGAATTGGGTTTACTTTGGTATTTGGGGTTCCCAACGGTCAAAAACCTTCTGCGCCAAAAATTGTGGTATCAAGTCCAGGTTTCGGTATAGCTCTCATATTACAACACCTCCCGATTTCAGGTATTTTGAAGATTTTATCAATTCACAATTCGAATTTTACAAAGTAACAACACCGAATGCTTTCTTTGTATGATCAACGCGACGTTGGGTGATCAGTACAACGAAAAGAAAATAGCAAGTTTAGCAACAACTAAGGTGTTGTGTAAAGCAAGTATTAAGTGTGGGAAAGCAAGTATTAACAAAAGAAGTGTTAATATGAGTCGACCAATGTGAACTTTTACCAACAATTGGGGATTACAATGAGAATAGGCGATTAGAAGTAATGACAGTTCGTGACGTGGTCTGGAGCAAATCAAACTCAAAAAACAACAACGCCAAGCGATTTGTACAATCAACGCGACGTCGGATGATCAGTACAACAACGATTTCGACAAGATATGTGTGGACTGTATGATGGGGGATGAAAGCAACGAATTTAATGAACTCACGTAGGGTGATTGAAATTCGACCAATGATGTTTTTTACTGTTTAAATTAATAACCGATAAAGAAAAACGAAGAAGACTAACACTCGCGGGTAGCTCACTTTTTATGGTATCTGAGTTTACGTACCTGGTGTTAGTATGGTCATTTGTAGATGTAATAATATCAATTATATGTGACGTGAGACAGAGGCCTTTAAGTAATAACGCGTAGACGTTATTCTTCGACTAGTGCCTAATGTCAAGTGCACGCAGCGGTTCTAAGTGATCGCAGAGGATCCCATGTCATATACGAATACATTTACAAGTTATTCCAGTGAGAGCAAAGTGTAACAAAGTGAGCACACCGGCAACAACCGATGCCCAGCGGCGATCCGCACACTACGGTATCCGCAAAGGAAATTGTAGAGGAGATGCCAGTGCGCCAATCAGCATCCGTGATTGATCGAGCAGGGGAAGTTGAGGGACAAAGTATCTAACTTATACACCCGTTTTAAGTTGAAAATCCAAAAAACCAAGTTTTTCACTACATTTACCGTTATAAAATCGAAGAACGAAGTGACCCAAAGAAACCAAAGGTATTTTCGTCTTCCATGGACTCCCGCAATACTGAATATATGCATCAGAACCCCTGCAAAAAAATTTTGTCAACTTTTGTAGCACAGTGTAATGTATGGTCGGCGCCAATGTTGAAGTAAGAAAAGAAACCAAAGGTATTTTCGTTTTCAATGGACTCTCACAGAACTGAATATATGCATCAGAACCCCTGCAAAAAATGTTGTCAACTTTTGTAGCACAGTGTAACTTATGGTCAGCGCCAATGTTGAAGTAAGAATTAATATTTTATTTAAATTTGCATTCTTTGGAAATGCTCGCTTTTCACCTAACTTTTTGTTACAACATTGATACGAGGGCTGCACAGTAAAAAAATAGTTTTATTGTTTTCTTAAGTAGTCTCCAGCATGATTTATACACTTTTTTATCCGCCAAAAACAATTGTTGAATTATTTTTTCCACTCCGATTCAGACACCTCTAAAACATGGGTTTTGAACGGATCCCCAGTCAAGGCTGTTCGCGGATGACTCATAATTTTCACGTTTTGTCTGGTCAAGCAGGCGCTGCACAGTGGTCCCACATGTATGGGAAGGTGCGAAAAAAATATTTATAAGCGTCGGATCAATCTGATTTTTTTTTTAAATAAGTAAAAAATACTTTAGCCAAAAAATCATCTATATGGGTCCAGTTTTTCCTATAGCCCCCATGTAGCGGTACCACCCGATTTCAGGTATTTTTAATCTTTTATCTACATTCTCGGCTCGAATTGGGTTTACTTTGGTATTTGGGGTTCCCAACGGTCAAAAACCTTCTGCGCCAAAAATTGTGGTATCAAGTCCAGGTTTCGGTATAGCTCTCATATTACAACACCTCCCGATTTCAGGTATTTTGAAGATTTTATCAACATTTTCGGCCCGAATTGGTTATAATTTGCCATTTGGAGTTCTTAGTGGTCAAAAAACGTCTCCGACTGGTATCGTGGACAGGAAAAGGAAACATATTATTTCATTTGAGGTGAGTATTTCATAGTAGGGGATATAATAAGTTCGGTGCGACCGAACTTTACATTTTTACTTGTTTTTCATATTATATGTAACATCATACATATACCAAAAATATACAAATGTAAAAAATACACTCATAAGTAGATCCCAAAACAAAAATGTCTAAATCTTTAAAGAAAAAAAAAAAAAAAACAAAACAAAAAATTAAAACACAAAACAAAGAAGAAACTGAGAATACAGTAATACGGCATATTCACTGAAACGACCAGAGGCATCCTCAGTATTGTAGGGGACGTTTACATTTCAACCTTCTAACAATTGAAAAACGTACACAATCTATACATATTCTGATTCAAAAGTGGTATTTATTTATGATGTGTTAATATATACACTTAAATGACCCTCTATCACTACCTACATTCAACAGCGCAAACCCCATAGTAGGTTGATATTGGGTATAATGTTTCTATTCACGCTCACCAGCCTCTTCATCACTTAAAATTTTGTGTCAAATATTTTTCGTATTTTTTGGGGTAATTAGGATTCCGCACGTTATTAGGATGGAGATCGGCATACGATTCACGGAAACTTTCTTCCTGGCGTTTAACATTTCGCTGTTTGATTCCTGGGAATAGAACACAAAACATCATCAGTTTTATGTACACAGTAATAAAGTAATAGCGATACATACTTTGTCCCAATTCACACGACTCGGTATTGTTACCATTGTTTACGCCATAATATGTTTAACATAGATTATTACATTTTCAATGATACGGCACTGCAAAATGTCTTCTAAGTGGAATCACAACCGCAAACAACAATTTCTTTGTCAATTGTACCAAAGTTTATCTTTCTACGGTTTATTTTGATTATGATATCTAACTTTGCTGACACATTGATTTGTTTTTGTACTATTCTCTTTTGTCAAGACACAGAACATTTTTACGTGTTCCCCTTTAAGCCTAGCTTGAACCAACAATCGCGCTCAGTCTGTACAGTACACACATATGCTTGATGTACCTCAGCATCATGCATCTATTCAATTTTTTGTGGGGTAAAATAAGAAAATATTATCCTTAAAATCCTAAAATAATTAATACAGTCAGAAATTTAAAGCGAAAATAATAAAAATTTTATTTTAAACTCTAAAGTATTATGGTACAAAATCGGACAATCTTTATAGTATATGATCGATATGTATCTCAAAATCGATACCATTCTAGCAATTTTGACATTTTGTCTTCTATTACATACATCAAATTCCTATAGCCTACGACACATTTTTACAAAATTAATCAAAGTACTTCCTTTTTGGATAAACCTTCAAAGTGGAAAGTTCAATTTCTTGTCAGAAGCAGCGAAATAAATCCACATACATCCTAATATTAATTTCACAAAATATTATAATCTGAAGCAAAGAGATTTAAATCCCAAAGGTTGGTGTCTTTTTAAACGTGTTTTTTTTTTTTTTTTTGAACCTGTGATTATTAATTATAAATTTTAAATAGATTGGTTTGCAAATCATAACTCAACGTCAAGTTCTACCACCTTGGGAGTAACCAAGCTTCATCCATTCTCGGCAGTTATAGTGTCTCATAACACAAACGGCGACAGCGGGACAGGTATTCTCCTTCTGGCCTCTCGGCCTACGTTCCGAGATTCTCCAAAAACACCTATTGTCAGTGTTCAGTGATAACCTGCAAATTACGCCAACTTGCATGAAACCTAAAATAATTTACCAGCAACATAAACAGCCTGCAGCAACATCAAAAAGTGTGACAGCAAATCAAACAATCGTACCATAACCTTTATTTATGCAAGTGATCCATACAAATTCGCGAGAACCCTTGATTGTTTTGGTAATTTGTCATTGAGTGCTGTATCAAATCTGCTCATCATTGAATTGACGTAATATATCCGAACCCGATCAACATTGCATTCGGATGTGATTTCCTAGAAACCCTGTTCTTCTCTGAAATTCCGTAGAGTCATCACAATTGGAACAGTGAACTCAAGAATTTGGTATCTTAAAGTAGAAGTGAATCTTCCAAAAACTCTATAATTTGCGTCCTTATATATTTTGGTATTATGGAAATTCAATTTAAAATATCAATCAGAACGTAAAGTAAAATTTCTCAAAACCAGAAAAATGCGTTACCAAGTTAAATGGGAACAAATATTATATCATTACTTTCAATTTAGTATACCCATATAATGTCTATGCATATGGTTCATTCGAACGTCTTACACAAAAAGCTAAAACTTTAAAATAACAAAATCAAAAACCTATTTCAACACGAATTTTTAACTACCCTACACATATTTGTTGAAATTCTCAAATTAATATGTTTATGGAAAAAGTCAAATTATAAAAAATCCAAATATACAACCCTTTCTAAGGTATCCTTCCCACTAATGTATCTATGAACACAGATAGAATTACGCATTAGTTATGTTAGCAATTTAAAACGTAAAGAAATCATCAATGGGCTATTATTAGAGTACATTTGGAATTTCACTGAGAATGGAGTCAAAACAAAATCAATAATTAACATCCATAACTCTTTCACCTCCTAAAGCAGCAACAAGAAATCAACACCCGTATCCAGTTCGTGTTTGGAGGCCTTCACCATGACCGGAGAAAGGGGGTAAGCAATAACACAAAGTAATGTTTTTTATTGATATGTTGCTCATTCCTTTTTTTCGTGTTTCATTGATAATAACTTCACTCATGTTGAAACAATAATACAAAAATTTTGATGTTAATGAATTAACCCATTAAGGGACCTTATAAAATGTAAATTTACAATAGTAAAAAAAAAAAACAAAAAGAAATTTATTTCAACAAGATCATTGAAAAATTGCTAATTAACCCATGAGGGTTCTGATAAAATTATTAAAAAATAAACTCATAGAATATATGTAGTCCCATAGAAAAAAAAACTTATTACAACTCATTAAAAAATGAAATAACTCATGGCACGGTTACAACAAAGTACATTTCATAACTTTATTACATTGTAATAAATATTTGGGTATATAAGAGTATACGTAATTTATATTTTCATTCAATATTTATGTTATAGTTATATACATTTTGAGGATTTTTTTTGTTTCCTGAATATTTTAAATTCAATTGAATTTCAAACTCCTATTAAAAAGTTTGTACAGAAAAAAAAATTAATAGATGGGTATTTAACCCCCAATACAATGTATGATAGTATTAGAAAATTTGAAACATTCATTCTTAATATGCTTTGAATAAAAATTAACTCTATTATGGATTCCTAAATAATTTGAACGTCTTCTTGCTCATATGGGTTGATTAAGTAGGAGTGGTAATTTTGTGAGGGTTTTGTACTATAATTCACATATGCCTGTAGAAAATTGGTTGGCGAGGGTTACGAGGCATGTATTCTCAACATCACCTGAGAATACCTATACACAAAAGCACCGGCTAATGTAAGTTATTACCTTTAAAATCTTGGTTTTTATAATGGGGTATATTCGATAGTCATATGTAATTTTTTTCCACTGGTCCACTTTTGCATTTTTTTTCTAAATAAATAAGGGAGTCTATAATAATCGTGTAATGGGAACATGGATTGGTCAGAGGAGGACATGAACCCCCCACCCGGCTGAAGCTAGACTTCCAAAAGGCTCCCGACGTCCAACCTTCTACCAAATCCCAGAATGCTTGAAAACCTATTGAAAATTGCATTCAGCACGAATTCCATTCGTGTTCATTACATAATTTGGCGCCCAGCGTGGAGCAAAGAAAAATCCTAGTCTTTTTTTTTTTTTGCTCTATTTTTAGTTTTTTTAGAGTTCATATTTTAGAGATTTATAAGGGTTCCCTTATAACAGGACATTCGATTTTTAATAGTTTTCAGAGCCTTTCTGGAAACTCGGCAGATTGGGGTTTACCTCGATCTAGCTGACCGTCTGCCTTCTGGAAACCTTTTCAATATCATATAGAATGTTATAATGGCATTTTTAAATTCTCTTAATGTTTTGTATACACTTTATATTTATCAGTTTACTGTTGACATAGATTTCAGCACCTGTCGTCTTCCAGGACTTCATTTAATTGCTGTTGCAACTAAATGACCAAAGATGAACAGTAGAAAGGTCCAAGGAATTGGTATACCTAACGCTGTTTTGTCCAATTTGCTACGAATATTGAGTATATTCAAAACTCCATAGCACTGTTTTTATTCTCGTTAGTCGGTTGCCTTTCACTCCTGTTGGAAAATACCCATACATTTGCAAGAGACGTAAATATCGTATTACTTTTGAACTTTCTTTCAAAACCGCTTGGAATTGAGCATATTCTTCTTTTCCGCTTTTCTTAAAAAAATAAAAAATAATAAAAAAAATTAAGTTTCAGTGTTTTATTCAGAAATGCACTTAAAACTTAAAAATAATTTGTCGCTTAGCCTCAATATATATATTCTTTCTCATGATAGAATCTCTCAAATAAAACGCTTGCATTTAAATTATGAATGGTGGCAAAATTAAACGGCAAGCGTTTTATTTGAGAGATTCTATCATGAGAAAGAATATATATATTGAGGCTAAGCGACAAATTATTTTTAAGTTTTAAGTGCATTTCTGAATAAAACACTTAAACTTAATTTTTTTAATTATTTTTTATTTTTAACTTTTTAGTAAATACAATTTTTGACCACTGAGATCCCCAAATGACGAATTACAGTCCATTTGAGCTGAAAATGTAGATTAAAATGCTTGAAATTGGGTGGTACAGTCATATGGATGCTATATTAAACCTTGACCTACGTCCACAATTTTTAGTGGGGAAGTTCCTGGACTATTGAGAACTCCAAATGCCAAGATACAGCAAATTCGGGCTAAAAATGAAGACAAAATCCTCAAAATACCAGAAGTCGGGTGGTACCGTTATATGGAGGCTATAGGAAAAAATGGACCCATTTTGGTTTTGGTTTCATATTCATGTATTGTCATCTAAATCTGAAAAATGTGCAAAGTGTTAGTTCGACTGATCAACTGCAACCGTGCTAAAAATCAGTTACCAGATTTTAAAAGGGGGTCAAGTTAGACACCGTAATAACACTGTAAATGTGGACCAATATTAGTTTTGATTTCATATACATGTATTGTCATCCAAATCTGAAGAGTGTGCAAAGTTTAAGTACGATTGGTCTGCTGCAACTGCGTGAAAAACGAGTTACCAGATTTGAAAAACAAAATACCGGAAATCGGGTGGTACCGTTATATGGGGGCTATAGGAAACAATGGACCCATATTTGTTTTGGTTTCATATTCATGTATTGTCATCTAAATCTGAAAAGTGTGCAAAGTTTTAGTTCGATTGGTCAACTGCAACCGTGTTAAAGATCAGTTACCAGATTTGAAAAGGGGGTCAAGTTAGACACCGTAAAAGCACTGTAAGAATGGATCAATATTAGTTTTGATTTCATATTCATGTATTGTCATCCAAATCTAAAAAGTGTGCAAATTTAAAGTTCGATTGGTAAACTGCAACTATGTGAAAAATGAGTTACCAGATTTGAAAAGCAAATTAGATAAAACAGTGTAAAAATGGACCAATATTGGTTTTGATTTCATATTCGTGTATTGTCATCCAAATCTGAAAAGTGTGCAAAGTTTTAGTTCGATTGGTCAACTGCAACTGTGTTAAAAATGAGTTACCAGATTTGAACTAAACACACACCAAGGCAAGTTAAATAAAACACTGTAAAAAGACGTTAAAGATATAAAATTTCCATCTGGGAATTATTATTGGAAGTGTTCCAATAAATCCCTCTGAATTGCATTTTATTAATTTCAAGGAAACCAGTAAAAAGGGTTTAAATCAGTATTCTTCTTATACACTGATCTTTCAAAATAATTTTGCGACATGGCTGAGGCTGCTCAGTTTCTTCCACCAGAACAACCTCCAACGGCTGCTTCAACAATGCCCTCCCCAAAGTTTTGTCAAGTCTGTAATGAAGTATTGAACGATGGACAAGATTGTCTTGTCATAAGTGAATGCTCACACACATTTCACAGATCGTGCATAGAGACGTATTTGTCTTCCTCGTCTTCATGTCCTACCTGTAAAAGACCATGTGAGCTTAGTGAGCTACGAACTGCACATATTGGTCAAAAGCCACCTCAAGGCAGTCACAAACCCCAGAATAAGACAAGAGGTAGAGGAGCTATGTCCAAGGTTTATAATACTAGGAGCTATTCTCGTAACTTATTCGGTCAAGCTCAAAATAATCCACTCAATATGAGCACTTTTCCTAGGTCTCCCCTTTTACAAACCCCAAATCATAATCACAGTATCACAAACGGAATTCAGTTTGATTCATCCCCTTCTCCATCCCCTCCAACAAGAGTTAACAATAACGTTGATTATAACCAGATTAATGAGATTATTGAATCTACTGTAACTCGACTCCTTCAAAATTGTGGGATTTTACAAACCTTATCCCACCATGATAATAACCAAAATGTACCAATTGGGCAGGTTGGAAAAACTGGTAACCAAAATTCCAATAAAAACAACAATCAAACAAATCAGTCAAGTAATATCCCGAATATGAGTGAGGGGCTTCCCCGAAATATCCCGGATTATAATCCTTCGCAGAGTAACAAGGGTTCTTCTCCTCATCCTCCAAGAAATTCATCTTCATTTATAAACTCTTTTTCAAGCTCTCACAGCATGAACGCAGAAAGAATTACTTCCATTATAAACAACTGGAATTTGAAATTTGATCGTTCCCCTAATGGTTTAACCATTGAGGAATTCCTTTACAGGGTTAAAACCCTTACTAGGGACTACTTCAATAATGATTTTTCTGTCATATGTAGCAATCTAAATACCCTTTTAACAGGAAAAGCCCGTGATTGGTACTGGCGGTACCATAAACAGGTCAACCGTATCACCTGGGAATCATTTTGCGGAGCTATACTTACTCAGTATCAGCTACAGAAATCTTCATTCGATTTGCGTGAGGAAATGAGAAGTAGGAAGCAAAAACCTGGAGAATCCTACGACTCTTTTTATGATGCTCTTTCTTTAATCGCCGATAGGCTTTCAACTCCTATGTGCGAAGCAGAAATGATTGAAATTATAGCTCGCAACTTACGCCCGGAGATCCGACAGGATCTCCTATACGTCCCAATTGTTTCCTTGTCGCATCTACGAAGATTGGTCCAAATGAGGGAAAATTTCCTCAGCGACGAATATGTCCGCAAAAATTTGTCTGCACGTCCAAATTCTGGCAACATTGTGCCTCGCAGATACGTGGCTCCACTTGAAGGTGACGATTCTGAACATTTCGAACCCGTAGCTTTACCGGTAGTCGATGCTATTCACAAGAACGACCTTCAAAAGTGTTGGAACTGTGATAAAGCTGGCCATCATTGGCATGACTGCCTAGAGGACAGAACAATTTTTTGCTATGGCTGTGGTGCCAAAAAGGTTTATAAACCACAATGCACTTATTGTCTGTCCCGAGGCCAATCAAAAAACCAGAAACCCTTGAGCCATCACAAGGATCCTGTCTAGATGTTGGCTCTCAAACAGATTTCGACCATAACACCGATTTCCATGATCAAATCCCTAATTTGTCCAACTACAAACATAACCTTCCTCCTGACAAAAATCAAGATCCAATTGCTATTCTTAAAAGACCTAATCCAGACCTTATTATTTCTAGTAATACCACCGATGTGTCAAGGATCATATATCCTCGATTACCTCTCCACAAAAGGTGGGAAAATTACCTTAAAAAAAGAGACGAGATATTCAATGTGTCATCAGTTCGCCATCCACATACACCTAAGCGGTCAACAGTCCGACTCAGACACTTCTTTAAGATGAAAAAACTTTGTCGAAACATACGTATTTCAACAATTATTTCCAATCCGAAGGATATGCGTTATTACGCCAAAATATCCTTTCTCAACTTTGAAGAGTATGGTCTCCTCGACACCGGTGCCAATATAAGTTGTATTGGAGGTACTTTATCTCAACACGACTTCTCAAAGTACCCCAATTTCAAATCAGCTAAATCTCATGTTAAGACTGCTGATGGCAATATTCAAAATGTGTTAGGATGGGTTGATGCAAAGGTAACTTTTCGCGGTAAAACCCAAAACCTTAAATTATTCATTATACCGTCAATATCTCAAAATCTCATACTGGGAATTGACTTTTGGAAATCGTTTGATCTTCTCCAAAACCTTATTTGTACATCGGATATTATTGCGTTAAATAATAATGGACCTAGTTCCCCAAATTTGGCCACTGTTGATTTCCCTATAGAAGATTGTAGTAAAAAATGCCCGGATGAAACATTTTTCCCACTGCTTCCACAAGAAAGACAACAGCTAGAAGCTGTAATCAAATTATTCCCGAATTTTGAAGTTCAAGGTCTGGGTAGGACTGAACTAATAAAGCACTTTATTGACGTAGGCGATGCCACGCCTATAAAGCAACGCTATTACCCTGTATCACCCGCCGTAGAAAAACTAATGTTCGGGGAAATAGATCGGATGTTACAGTTAGGTGTGATTGAGCCATCCACAAGTCCATGGAGTTCACCCATGAGGCTTGTGGTGAAACCTAACAAGGTGCGACTTTGCTTGGATGCCAGAAAGCTAAACGCTGTGACGAAAAAAGACGCGTATCCGCTCCCCAACATTGAGGGTATTTTGTCAAGGCTTCCCAAAGCAAATATAATTTCCAAATTAGACCTGAAGGACGCATTCTGGCAGATAGGTCTCGATGAACAGTCCAAAGCATTGACGGCATTCACAGTCCCGGGAAGGCCGCTATATCAATTTGTAGTTATGCCTTTCGGGCTGTGTAATGCCCCTCAGACAATGTGTCGGTTGATGGACGAGCTTATCCCGCCAGAATTGCGTCATTCAGTATTCGGATACTTGGATGACCTTATCATTGTCTCTGAAGATTTCCCCTCGCATTTGGAAGTACTTATGCGCATTTCAGGACAATTTCGTAAAGCCAATCTCACATTGAACATATCCAAGAGTAAATTTTGCGTCACAATCGTGAATTACTTGGGGTACATCATTGGTAATGGCGGAATAAAAACCGATACGGAAAAGATTTCTGCAATCATAAATTGGCCAGTACCACGAAATTTAAAACAAGTTCGGGGATTTCTCGGCTTAGCCGGCTGGTATAGGCGTTTTTTGCAGAACTTCTCATCGGAGACTTTCGCCATTACCGAGGTGCTCTCAACCAAGCGCAAATTTCAATGGACACCAGAAGCTCAAGTTGCCTTTGAGAGAGTCAAATCGCTGCTAACATCAGCTCCAGTTCTTGCGAATCCTGACTTCGCAAAGAAGTTCTATCTTCATTGCGACGCCAGCGATTTCGGGATTGGGGCTGTGTTGGTTCAGCTGGACGAAAATGGTAATGAAAAACCAATCGCATTTATGAGTAAAAAACTAAATAGTTCGCAGCGTAACTATTCAGTTACTGAGAGGGAATGCTTAGCGGCAATAGAAGCCATTAAGAAATTCCGCTGCTATTTAGAACTACAGGAATTCGAGGTAATCACTGATCACTCCAGTCTCCTGTGGCTAATGAGACAACCAGACTTAAGTGGCAGACTTGCTCGCTGGGTATTTAAGCTCCAGCCCTATAAATTCTCCATTAGTCACAGGAAGGGTAGTGATCACGTGGTACCCGATGCACTGTCCCGAATTCCCGAAAATGATGATAGATTTAGACTCTCCCCACTTTGACACAGACGAAGAATATTTCGATTTAAAGAATCGTGTTCTTAAGAATGAAAAGAATTATCCCGATGTCAAGGTGATCGATAAGTTCGTGTACTATCGTACCGAACACTATTCGGGTGATGAGTCGCAAGAAGACCAATCGTGGAAACTCTGGTTACCCTCCCAGCTCCGAATCCAAACTATCGCCAATGCGCATGATGTCCCCGTTGCTTCTCACGGAGGCATGGCCAAGACCCTAGAGTTAATTAGACGGACATTTTTCTGGCCTGGAATGGTTCGGGATGTTCGAGACTATATTCGCAATTGTGAGGTCTGTAAGACAACCAAAGCCCCAAATATTGTCTTAAAACCTCCAATGGGCAATTTGATCGAAACATCTCGTCCATTCCAGCGCCTCTACATTGATATATTGGGTCCATACCCTAGAAGCAAATCGGGACATATAGGGTTACTCATAGTTTTGGATCACTTATCCAAATTTCACTGGATTTGCCCTTTACGCAAATTCACTGCCAGTGTAATCCAAGATTATTTGGAGAAACAAATTTTCCACGTCTATGGTGTCCCTGAATATGTAGTAAGTGATAATGGGAGCCAGTTTCGTTCAAATGAACTTAACGCTTTTCTGACGTCTCTGGGCATTAAACATACTTACACGGCATTATATTCACCTCAATCAAACGCCTCAGAGCGGGTGAATCGCTCCCTTATTGCCGGCATCCGTGCATATCTTAAAAGCGACCATAAACAATGGGACCGGAACCTGACCGCTATTAGTTGTGCTCTGCGTAACACGGTCCATCAGTCCATTAAATGCTCTCCATATCATGCCCTCTATGGGTTTGATATGGTCACTCATGCATCTGCATATGACCTGATGAGAAAACTTAGTCTCTTGAACGAGCCTAGCATATTAAGGAAGCATATGAGCGTAACCAGGAAACATATAACCTTCGCACAAGACACAGAGTGTTCAACGTTGGTCAAGTGGTTTTTCGAAGAAACTTTGCTCAGAGTAATCTTGAGAAAAGTTTCAACTCAAAATTGGCACCCGTGTTTATTAAAGCAAAGGTTAAGGAAAAGCTGGGTAATCATTATTACATGTTAGAAGATGAGAACGGCAAACATACAGGCACTTACCACTGCAAGGACATAAGAACCTAACAACGTCCTGTTTTCCGTCCAATTCAGTTCCAAAGTGTCCTGAATTATCAGGTTTGTAGGGGACGTTTACATTTCAACCTTCTAACAATTGAAAAACGTACACAATCTATACATATTCTGATTCAAAAGTGGTATTTATTTATGATGTGTTAATGTATACACTTAAATGACCCTCTATCACTACCTACATTCAACAGCGCAAACCCCATAGTAGGTTGATATTGGGTATAATGTTTCTATTCACGCTCACCAGCCTCTTCATCACTTAAAATTTTGTGTCAAATATTTTTCGTATTTTTTGGGGTAATTAGGATTCCGCACGTTATTAGGATGGAGATCGTTATACGATTCACGGAAACTTTCTTCCTGGCGTTTAACATTTCGCTGTTTGATTCCTGGGAATAGAACACAAAACATCATCAGTTTTATGTACACAGTAATAAAGTAATAGCGATACATACTTTGTCCCAATTCACACGACTCGGTATTGTTACCATTGTTTACACCATAATATGTTTAACATAGATTATTACATTTTCAATGATACGGCACTGCAAAATGTCTTCTAAGTGGAATCACAACCGCAAACAACAATTTCTTTGTCAATTGTACCAAAGTTTATCTTTCTACGGTTTATTTTGATTATGATATCTAACTTTGCTGACACATTGATTTGTTTTTGTACTATTCTCTTTTGTCAAGACACAGAACATTTTTACGTGTTCCCCTTTAAGCCTAGCTTGAACCAACAATCGCGCTCAGTCTGTACAGTACACACATATGCTTGATGTACCTCAGCATCATGCATCTATTCAATTTTTTGTGGGGTAAAATAAGAAAATATTATCCTTAAAATCCTAAAATAACACTGTGCTACAGTGAAAATTTGCAGGGGTTCTAATGCATAAATTCGGTTTTGTGGGAGTCCACAGAAGACGAAAATACCTTTGGTTTCTTTGGGTCACTTCGGTTTTTCATTTTATAACGGTAAATGTAGTGAAAAATGGGCTTTCTTGGATTTTCAACTTTAAACGGACATTACTTCTTTTTTCCACAACCGATTTGCACACACTGTTTTTCATTATAAAGGGGAGAGTAATGCCTTTCGAACAAGCCATAGATTTTTAAAATCGGTTAACAAATGGCTAAGTAATAGTGGTTTAAGTGTGACAAAAACGCATTAAAAACAGTAAAATGTTTTTCCTTGTGCTCTAGGCTGCGTAAATGACACCTAACTGTACAATTATTTACTGTTATCAAGTAGGAAATTTAGTTGGCTTTCCAAAATGGGAAAAACCAACAAAATCCGTTGAAAAATGAATGCGTTATGGCATTTTTTGGGTTTCAACTTTTTGGTTTTTTTCATATTTTCCTTTATAAAACATTGATACCTTGTGCGTAATTGTTAAGCAGGATAATCACAATTAGAATCACACATGCTAAGATACCCATCTTTTATAAAGGAAAATATGAAAAAAACAAAAAAGTTGTAACACAAAAAATGCCATAACGCATTCATTTTTCAACCGATTTTGTTGGTTTTTCCCATTTTGGAAAGCCAACTAAATTTCCTAGTTGCTAACAGTAAATAATTGTACTGTTAGGTGTCGTTTAAGCATCCTAGAGCACAAGGGAAAACATTCTACTGTTTTTTAATGCGTTTTTGTCGCACTTAAACCACTATTACTTAGCCATTTGTTAACCGATTTTAAAAATCTATGGCTTGTTCGAAAGGCATTACTCTCCCCTTTATAACGAAAAACAATGTGTGCTAATCGGTTGTGAAAAAAGGAAGTAATGTCCGTTTAAATTTGAAAATCCAAGAAAGCCCATTTTTCACTACATTTACCGTTATAAAGTCAAAACCTGAAGTGACCCAAAGAAACCAAAGGTATTTTCGACTTCTATGGACTCTCACAAAACCGAATTTGTGCATCGGAAATCCTGCAAAAAAATTTTGTCTCCATTTGTATCACAGTGTAATTAATACAGTCAGAAATTTAAAGCGAAAATAATCAAAATTTTATTTTAAACTCTAAAGTATTATGGTACAAAATCGGACAATCTTTATAGTATATAATCGATATGTATCTCAAAATCGATACCATTCTAGCAATTTTGACATTTTGTCTTCTATTACATACATCAAATTCCTATAGCCTACGACACATTTTTACAAAATTAATCAAAGTACTTCCTTTTTGGATAAACCTTCAAAGTGGAAAGTTCAATTTCTTGTCAGAAGCAGCGAAATAAATCTACATACATCCTAATATTAATTTCACAAAATATTATAATCTGAAGCAAAGAGATTTAAATCCCAAAGGTTGGTGTCTTTTTAAACGTGTTTTTTTTTTTTTTTTTGAACCTGTGATTATTAATTATAAATTTTAAATAGATTGGTTTGCAAATCATAACTCAACGTCAAGTTCTACCACCACCTTGGGAGTAACCAAGCTTCATCCATTCTCGGCAGTTATAGTGTCTCATAACACAAACGGCGACAGCGGGACAGGTATTCTCCTTCTGGCCTCTCGGCCTACGTTCCGAGATTCTCCAAAAACACCTATTGTCAGTGTTCAGTGATAACCTGCAAATTACACCAACTTGCATGAAACCTAAAATAATTTACCAGCAACATAAACAGCCTGCAGCAACATCAAAAAGTGTGACAGCAAATCAAACAATCGTACCATAACCTTTATTTATGCAAGTGATCCATACAAATTCGCGAGAACCCTTGATTGTTTTGGTAATTTGTCATTGAGTGCTGTATCAAATCTGCTCATCATTGAATTGACGTAATATATCCGAACCCGATCAACATTGCATTCGGATGTGATTTCCTAGAAACCCTGTTCTTCTCTGAAATTCCGTAGAGTCATCACAATTGGAACAGTGAACTCAAGAATTTGGTATCTTAAAGTAGAAGTGAATCTTCCAAAAACTCTATAATTTGCGTCCTTATATATTTTGATATTATGGAAATTCAATTTAAAATATCAATCAGAACGTAAAGTAAAATTTCTCAAAACCAGAAAAATGCGTTACCAAGTTAAATGGGAACAAATATTATATCATTACTTTCAATTTAGTATACCCATATAATGTCTATGCATATGGTTCATTCGAACGTCTTACACAAAAAGCTAAAACTTTAAAATAACAAAATCAAAAACCTATTTCAACACGAATTTTTAACTACCCTACACATATTTGTTGAAATTCTCAAATTAATATGTTTATGGAAAAAGTCAAATTATAAAAAATCCAAATATACAACCCTTTCTAAGGTATCCTTCCCACTAATGTATCTATGAACACAGATAGAATTACGCATTAGTTATTTTAGCAATTTAAAACGTAAAGAAATCATCAATGGGCTATTATTAGAGTAAATTTGGAATTTCACTGAGAATGGAGTCAAAACAAAATCAATAATTAACATCCATAACTCGTTCACCTCCTAAAGCAGCAACAAGAAATCAACACCCGTATCCAGTTCGTGTTTGGAGGCCTTCACCATGACCGGAGAAAGGGGGTAAGCAATAACACAAAGTAATGTTTTTTATTGATATGTTGCTCCATTGATTTTGTTTACATATACATATTTGTAACTGGTTGAAGAGAAATCATAAATCAGAGACAATTGCGTGAAATCATCCAGTTGATATTAAGAGTAAATCTCATATGTTTTGATTTTATAATTCCCTTTTTATATAAAACTGTTACGTGATTTCTTGGTGTAATATGATCTCTCTTTAACCTTGAACCCTTGATTGTTTTGGTAATTTGTCATTGAGTGCTGTATCAAATCTGCTCATCATTGAATTGACGTAATATATCCGAACCCGATCAACATTGCATTCGGATGTGATTTCCTAGAAACCCTGTTCTTCTTTGAAATTCCGTAGAGTCATCACAATTGGAACAGTGAACTCAAGAATTTGGTATCTTAAAGTAGAAGTGAATCTTCCAAAAACTCTATAATTTGCGTCCTTATATATTTTGATATTATGGAAATTCAATTTAAAATATCAATCAGAACGTAAAGTAAAATTTCTCAAAACCAGAAAAATGCGTTACCAAGTTAAATGGGAACAAATATTATATCATTACTTTCAATTTAGTATACCCATATAATGTCTATGCATATGGTTCATTCGAACGTCTTACACAAAAAGCTAAAACTTTAAAATAACAAAATCAAAAACCTATTTCAACACGAATTTTTAACTACCCTACACATATTTGTTGAAATTCTCAAATTAATATGTTTATGGAAAAAGTCAAATTATAAAAAATCCAAATATACAACCCTTTCTAAGGTATCCTTCCCACTAATGTATCTATGAACACAGATAGAATTACGCATTAGTTATTTTAGCAATTTAAAACGTAAAGAAATCATCAATGGGCTATTATTAGAGTAAATTTGGAATTTCACTGAGAATGGAGTCAAAACAAAATCAATAATTAACATCCATAACTCGTTCACCTCCTAAAGCAGCAACAAGAAATCAACACCCGTATCCAGTTCGTGTTTGGAGGCCTTCACCATGACCGGAGAAAGGGGGTAAGCAATAACACAAAGTAATGTTTTTTATTGATATGTTGCTCCATTGATTTTGTTTACATATACATATTTGTAACTGGTTGAAGAGAAATCATAAATCAGAGACAATTGCGTGAAATCATCCAGTTGATATTAAGAGTAAATCTCATATGTTTTGATTTTATAATTCCCTTTTTATATAAAACTGTTACGTGATTTCTTGGTGTAATATGATCTCTCTTTAACATTCCTTTTTTTCGTGTTTCATTGATAATAACTTCACTCATGTTGAAACAATAATACAAAAATTTTGATGTTAATGAATTAACCCATTAAGGGACCTTATAAAATGTAAATTTACAATAGTAAAAAAAAACAAAAAGAAATTTATTTCAACAAGATCATTGAAAAATTGCTAATTAACCCATGAGGGTTCTGATAAAATTATTAAAAATAAACTCATAGAATATATGTAGTCCCATAGAAAAAAAAAAAACTTATTACAACTCATTAAAAAATGAAATAACTCATGGCACGGTTACAACAAAGTACATTTCATAACTTTATTACATTGTAATAAATATTTGGGTATATAAGAGTATACGTAATTTATATTTTCATTCAATATTTATGTTATAGTTATATACATTTTGAGGATTTTTTTGTTTCCTGAATATTTTAAATTCAATTGAATTTCAAACTCCTATTAAAAAGTTTGTACAGAAAAAAAAAATAATAGATGGGTATTTAACCCCCAATACAATGTATGATAGTATTAGAAAATTTGAAACATTCATTCTTAATATGCTTTGAATAAAAATTAACTCTATTATGGATTCCTAAATAATTTGAACGTCTTCTTGCTCATATGGGTTGATTAAGTAGGAGTGGTAATTTTGTGAGGGTTTCTACTATAATTCACATATGCCTGTAGAAAATTGGTTGGCGAGGGTTACGAGGCATGTATTCTCAACATCACCTGAGAATACCTATACACAAAAGCACGGGCTAATGTAAGTTATTACCTTTAAAATCTTGGTTTTTATAATGGGGTATATTCGATAGTCATATGTAATTTTTTTTCCACTGGTCCACTTTTGCATTTTTTTTCTAAATAAATAAGGGAGTCTATAATAATCGTGTAATGGGAACATGGATTGGTCAGAGGAGGACATGAACCCCCCACCCGGCTGAAGCTAGACTTCCAAAAGGCTCCCGACGTCCAACCTTCTACCAAATCCCAGAATGCTTGAAAACCTATTGAAAATTGCATTCAGCACGAATTCCATTCGTGTTCATTACAGTATTTTAATGACACACACGAAAATGCCCAAAACAAAAATGTCCAAATCTTTAAAGAAAAAAACCAAAACAAACAATTATAACACAAAAAAAGAAGAAACTGAGAATACAATAATACGGCATATTCACTGAAACGACCAGAGGCATCCTCAGGATTTTAATGACACACACGGAAATGCCCAAAACAAAAATGTCTAAATCTTTAAAGAAAAAACCAAAACAAACAATTAAAACACAAAACAAAGAAGAAACTGAGAATACAGTAATACGGCCATCCTCAGTATTTTAATGACGCACACGGAAATGCAAATATATGCAGCAGGAACCAAATTTTTTGTAAAATTGACACTATTTCGAACATTCTTCAAAAAATTCGGAGAGTGGCGATGGATGGCGAAGTAAGTAAAACCCAACTTAAATTTTTAGGACTTGAAAAAAATCCACAAACAAAATATTATAAAAAATGTGATTTCCAGCACATTTTATGCGAATAATGCGTACAAATGTTTATGAAAAAGTAATTGGAAAAACTTGTACGAAAACTTCCATTTAGAAAAAAAAATTGTATCCTTTTAATTTTGAGTTACTTGCCTTGTAAGAAGTCACAACCATACTGATGTTTTTAAAGTTTTTAAGAGATCATACGTAAACGTCAGCTTCTTCTGTTTTGTTTTGTTAAATACCGTTATAAATTACAAAAAACAGTGCTGGAATATTAAAATATAATATGTTGCTGAATTGTCACAGAGATTTGCCGATATGATTTTTCGATTTTTGTCGCAGGTTGGGACCAGTGTGCGCTGGTTTGAATCGATGTGTGAGAGCTCGCATTGTCATGATGCGGAATGATTCGTCTTCTCTTGTTAGTTTTTTTCGAAATTCTCAGGAGACTTCAGGTAAACAAATTGTAGTGTACTACTCAGAATTAACCGTACCACATTTCTCAAGCCGTATAGTTGCCACACGGCCAGTTTTTCTGGAGAAAAAGGGACCATTTGCTTCGAAGTGCTTCTTACATTCGTTGGATTTGGCAATACGATGTGTTGCCTACGCCAGAAAGTTTTCGTGCAGTCCTCGTATGTCATCTAGGAGTTTTCTAACGAGAGTTGTTTTTGCGCCTATGCGACCTTTCGGCATTATTATTGACACTTCGTTTTCGATCGCCAACTGTAACACAGGTAATCTGTTCGCCTTAATATTTTCCCTTTACTTTATTTAGTTATATTTATTTCACTCAATAAAGCTGCTCTCGGGGGACCGATGAGGGTTAATTGATGGAACACATTAGTAGTTTGCAGGTAATACCCTTTTTGTCTTAGCAGAATTGTACTTTTGAATGTCGGAGGCAATTGATTTATTTCTTTTATTTCTTCGAGCCGTTTAGATTATGTATACGTTTTTAAATTATTTGCTATTAGTAACATTTAACACGTTTGCTCAATATAATATTTAGAAATGGCTTACAAATGATTATTTCATGTGTTTTACATACCTTATTGGATGATTTACAGTAGGTCAGGAAATCATGAAGGACAGCATCAGCTTCTTGAGCCATATTTCTAAACTTCCATAGTCTCCATAAGTTAGATCTGCATTCACAACATACCAAATTAGGTAACTGATCAGAAGGAGATACCTAAAAAGGTATGCAATATTATGTTAGTATATTATGTTTTTATAGTTTTTTTTTCTTTTTTACAGATTTTACAAATCTAGTAACTAATATTTAATACAGTTGCAGTTGACCAATCGAACTAAAACTTTGCACACTTTCCACATTTGGATGACAATACAAGAATATGAAACCAAAACCAATATGGGTCCATTTTTTCCTATAGCCCCATATAGCGGTCCACCCGATTTTAGGTATTTTTAGGATTTTACGAGTATCTTAATTTCTAGGCCGAATTGGCTGCAACTTGGTATTTGGAGTTCCCAATGGTACAGAAACTTCTCCACAAACTTTGGACATATGTATGTATGTCCTGGTTTAGTTAATTTTTATCTACATTTTCGGCCTAAATTGGCTGTAATTTGGTTATGGAGTTCTAAGTGGTCAAATTTATTTACTACAAAGTTAAAAAAAAAATAATTTAAACAAATATGTTAAGAGTGTTTTGTTTATAAATGCACTAAGACCTAAAAATAATTTTCGCTTAGCCTCAAAAAGTATATTCTTCTTATTTATATTCTTCTTCTTTATACCGCCAGGCGGTATAAATTTCCAATCAAGGTTTTGGGTAGCATATTGTTAGACTACTTGGGTTTGCACTCCTTTGAAGAATGCCACGCGATCCTTTCTTAGTTTTTCTGCAGCTCCGACAAAATTAGTCCCATTATCCGAAAATATGTAAGCTGGACATCCCCGTCTTCCTATGAACCGAGAGAATGGTGCGAGGAATGATTGTGTTGATAGATCACTTGTAGCCTCTAAATGTATCGCCTTGGTGGCAAAACATACGATACACCTTCGCAAGTGACGACAAATTCCTTGATGGATCCTTTTTTTCATCCTCTTCGCCGTCGATTAATGTGAGAGTTTTTACAATTTTGGCTTCTAGCCTTGTTTCTTCCTTTATTTCGTAAGATGGCCAACGATCTTTGGGCAGTTTTAGCCACTGGGGTCCATCCCACTAGAGTTGGTGTCTCTTTAAATCACTGGGCGAACATCCACGACTTGCAATGTCGGCTGGATTACTTTCGGAATCTACATGGCGCCAATTTTCCTGTCCCACATTCTCGGAAATCTCTGAGATTCGATTTCCTACAAATGTGCTCCAGTAACAAGGTTCCTTTTTTAACCATGATAAAACAATAGTTGAATCTGTCCAATATTGCATAGAGAAATTCGAAATTTGAAGATTCTTCATAATTGACAATGCAAGCTTTGAGAGAAGTACTGCGCCGCATAGCTCGAGCCTGGGTAGCGATATTTTCTTGATGGGGGCGACCCGGGTTTTTGCTGCTAATAGAAAAGTGCTGACACTGTTACCAGCTTTTTCGATGCGTGCGTGAAGTACGGCTCCATATGCGCTTTCAGAAGCGTCACAAATCACGATATTTCTGGAACTTCCAAGTTCCTCGCACCTTTTAAATGGTAAAGTCACAACATATCTCCCCTCATTGTTTCTTGTTGTTGTATCAATGTAATTTTGTTCACAGAACAAATCTTCCTTGGAACGTAAAACTTTTCTTGGGGTCTCCTCTATTTCCCAAAACGTGTGAGTATTTTTTCTAATGAGGTGGTATTAAATAATGACATTTCAAGGTATTTTCGGTTATGGGTCCTCCAACGACCCAACCGAATTTAGTTTTTTTGCGCTAAAATTGATCCGATTGATCTCATTGGAGATTCAGTACAGAATATTAATGGCCCTATGTCCATTCCAATAAGCAGGTCGATCGGTTGACTGATATGAAATTGACGGCAATGCTTTCAACACTGGAGCCCAAACTTCCAGTCTAAAGTAAGGGTCGTATCTAGATCTCATTGTAAACAAGCAAGATCTTGTCGAAGTCTCCGAAACAAATTGACTAAGTCCCATGACGTGCACTAGGTTTCTTTTTGTTGGCAATTCTAAAAGGTTTTTAATTTTCTCTGAAATTAAGGTTAACTGTGATCCCGAGTCGATAAGAGCCCTGGCATCGTAAAGCTGTCCTTTCGCCTCAATCTGTACCATTGCTGTGAAAAGTAATGTTTCGCTCAACAGCTGGTTATCAATTGGTTTATCTTGGAGGGTCAAAGTAGTGATCGTTTCTTGATCTTAGGTTTTAGTGGACTGCGTTTGGGTTGTTAGAGCTGCAGCACTGGTACTAGGTCGTGCTTCCTCTCTACCTAGGTGAAAGTTGGTGGATTGATTATCTAATCCCTTATGGAGCAAAGTGTGATGTTTCAGGGCACAAAGTCGCAACCGAAACGACTTCGGCAATCTTTCACGCCATAGGTTGATGATAAACAGTTGTAGCAAAGATGTGTTGTTTTAACGATGTGAATTCTGTCATTTACCTTCCTTTTAAGAAAATCAGAGCAGTGAAATGATTCGCTTTACATAGTGGACATAGTGGAATAGATTGAGCTTGTGTTGTTTGAGTTGTTATTGTTGAGTAATTTCCGATGGTTTCTTGCCATTTGTGAGGATTCTGCGTAAATGTCGATTTTACGTTGCCAACGGATTCTAATGTTTTGAATTTGTGGGTAAGGAAGTCATCAAAATCCTTCCACTTGGGGAGTATCTTGCAATGCTTTAAAGAACTTTCAAATTCCTCTAAGATGTTTCTGGGCAGTCTGCTTGAACACATATAGATTAGTAGTGGATCCCATCCTTTGACGTCAATTTGTAGAGTTTCCAGAGTCTGTATGCAACTGTTGACAGTACGTTGAAGTTTTTGTATAGACTGACTGGAGTCATTATTAACTGTGGGTAGATTGAAAAGAAACTTTATCTGTTCTGTCACCTGCATCCTTTTATTTTCAAAACGATCCGTTAAGTTCTTCCATGCCAAATCAAAACCCTCATTCGTAAGCGGTATGTGGCTTATAATCTCTCTTGCTTCCCCTGTTGTTTTCTGTGTTAAATGGAATAACTTTTCCACATTGCTTAAATTCGTGTTTATGGTGTATATGGCATCAAATAAGTCACAAAACGATGGCCATGTGCTGTATCCTCCGTCAAAGGTATCGGTGTCACATGTCACATAGCCCGGATGTTGGTTTGAAAATCGTGTCTGTGTAAAAGTTTTGAGACATTTGGGATTCTCTTCTTGTGTTTTCCTCTGAAGTCAGTTCCGTTTTCTTGTGTATTTCCTCATTGAGTTTACTTACTCCCGTTTTGTAAGGTTTCATGACGTCCATATAAATCTTGCGCAATTTCATGTTGTCGGCTTCCAACTGTTTCTCCGCATTTTCGTCCTCTGCTTCCAATATATGATCCCGGCAGTCTAGGTAAGCCTCCTTAACCTGTTCCCATATAGAGTTCAGTTCCATTTTTGTAGTGTCTAACGAGTGAATATTATCCTCCGGTTTTGTGAGCAGAAATAGTGCAACAAAGTCATGGAGGTCGTTCATACAGTTTTTGAATTTTTTTGCTTTTAATTTGTCCATTTTGGATAAAATTGAGTATCCTTAGCAAATTTATGTTATAAAAATATGTTAAAGTTGCCCAACTAACTTTTTCAAAATTTTTCCTTTGACTTCATGATTTTTATTTTGGCTTTAGGTCAGAAATTAAAACAATACGTTTTTTTTTATTTAATTTTTATTTTTCCAATATTTCGACTTTCTCCGAAAGTCATCATCAGGGACTTTAAATTAAAAAAGGAACAAATAACAATCATTATATAAATATTAAACAAAATATTTTAACAATAATAACATTTTATTTTTATTTCTTTAACAACCGTCGAGTATGCACCTCTTATTTTGGAAACGAGTATTTTTCAACTAAACTTTTTGTGTTTCTCTATTGCATTTCTGTAAATTTGTGCACAGTGTTCGGTATCCATTTTATAGTTTATCCAATTTTCCACTGGTACATTTATGATATGAAGCATTTCAAGCATGAATCTTCGTTTATAGTTCCTTTCTTGTGTTAGGATTTCAACATCTTTGAAGTTGGGTGTGTGTCCTGTGGTTGCACAGTGTGCCGAAAGAGCCGTTTTTTGTTTAAGTGGTTTGCCTTTGTTCTTTTGGTCTGACTTGTGACCACTTATCCTAGTTTTTAATTTATTTTTTGTTGTGCCAACATATACCTGAGGGCATACGTTGGACGGGTCACCATTGCATTTTATTTTATATACGACGTTAGATTTTTCGTCTTTAGGAATCTTCGATTTCGTCTTACTAAAGAAGTTGTTGTTTGTATTATTGCTTAAAAAATCAAATAACGCAAAATCAGAATAAATATTTTGAGCAAGGATATACGCAGATTTAATTAGCACAATGAGTAGATTTCTGATGTTTATCAAAATGATGGGTCAATAATTAATAAGCAAATAATTTCCACATACATATACGAACTTTTGGTTTTAAATAAATCTGGTCGATCAAGTGAACATCAAAACAGAATCTATTATCAAAATGTTTCCACAATTGTGTTGGGTGTCGTTAGCTCTAATTGTAATTTTTGTCTGTCTGTCCAGCAAACAGTGAAACCAGGAATATTTCCTCTTAAGTGTTCTTTCCTTGCAATATAATTTTGATATGGCCAATATAATCCAATTTCAACATTTTTGAGAGTAATCTACTAAGATCCTCTACTTTGGGTATGTGGCAGACTTATCAACAAAAATATTTCCCTTTTTGATTTAAAAGAGTAAATTAAAAATCTCAATTTTTTGGATAGGCTTTATATGTTTACTGGGATATTTAATATGATTTTTGTATTCTTATATGTTTGTATCTGAATTGCGGTTTCCATATATTTTTATTTCGCTTCCATATGTATTTGTGTTTCCCAAAATGGAGATTGCGTATGTGATGAATATGAATCCCTTTATATATTCGACTTTCCAAAATTCCAATGTTTAGTATATAATATGGCGGACAATAATTGGTAAATAGGGCGAAGTGTTAGGTTATGTTTCATATGACAAGAAAATTGATGACTGTGTCTTGGAGCAAAGGATTCCAAATTGTCAAACTATTTGATTTATGAGGTTCGAATATTTTGCACGTTACAATGTCAGAATACGGGTCTTTGCCAGGAGTCTGTTTGATTCCAACCACTATTCTGATGCTAATTGTGCTCCAAATGAATAGGTTAAATTTGGTACTCACTTTAAGATGTAATCGCAACGTAACTTTGGAATTTGCTGCTTATAAAGTGTCTTTCCGACCCTTTGTTTGTGGGTTTTGTGTCTTTATGTGTAATAAACGCCCGAAACGTTTGTGGTATTATTTTTATTTAGTTTTTAGAATGTGATTTTGTTCGTTTGTTTTTATTATTAAAAAAACGTCACTATTTTTTCCTCCGGTTTCGTAGGACCAAAATGTTTACGGTTTTTGTTCACTGGTTTATCTTGTTGTTGTTTACCTTATGACCACAATATAAAACACCACTTGGTTTCACTTGGTTTGGTTTACTTAGGCTTAGGATTTCACATTCGTTAATTTTTGTATAAAAGGTAAATATTTTAACATGCAGTTTGTATAATTATTCATGCAAAGTATAATTATTATAATTCAAGAGAAGTTTTCTTTAAATATTAACAATAAAAACATGACTTTTTTAGTATATTGGCGTTTACACTTCAAATATGTTGTTTTAACTCTAGGTAGCACGATTTATGTAATTCTATGGTTTATTTTTAGACTTCAAGGCGTGAAACACGTTCGATGTTTAAACAATCTTATAACAAAGTGATTTCATATACAATTTATATTACGTTTTTATTTATTTACACCGATAAATACTCATTTTACTTGTTTTATTGATGTTTTTAACAATAATTATTCCATATTTAGTTTAAATTTGGCAAATACAATAGTTTAGTCTTTGTTCGAGAAAATAGGCTCGGATGGCTTTTGGTTTTTTTCTCAACGTGGTTTTATTTGTTCACTAATCACAAGGGGGGAGACCAATCGTTCGCTCTTACAAACCGCATAACAATGATGAGTAGGGAATAATTGAACTATCATCCAACCTGTTTTGATCGTGGAATAATTTGAGAGTTGACTGGAAATTTCAGGTTGATGTGTGGGTGGGCATGTATGAGTGCCCTTTTTTTGTTGTTGTCTCTCACGGTTAAAGTCGATACAAGTCAATGCTACTGCAGCGTTTTTTTATTTATGCGTGTTTGCGAAATGCGCTTTTTCCTAATCAAGTTTAATGTGATATGCGGTTTATACATAAACACTACCCAATTTACATATTAATACCAACAAGTCCAACTTCAATAATTTCCAACAACAAACTCCTCATTGGCGGGGAGCTACGACATAATTCATAATAATAATAACAACAACAAAACTGAATGTTCTCTAAGGTGTTCCTTTACGTATTGAAATACAATAAAGCATGACAACATAGGGTATCCGAAAGAAACCACTACCGACTCTTCAGTCAAGATCAATGGATACCTAAATAAACACCAAACATCACCATATCAGTTTTTTTTCGAGGACACCAAACCTCACTTATTGAAGAAGTTCCTCAATTCATCATGAATACATATATCAGTTTTTCAAAGAAGATATTGCTATGTATATGAAATTAGTCAGAACAACGTAATTTGAAGCAATACCTATTTTTTGCATGCCATTCATAGACAATCAATACTTTATTTTTTTACGGCACTAGTTACCATTATGCAAATATGCCATCCCAAACAAATTTAGAACCTGATCATGCCATTGCTATATAGGTTCTGAATCAAATTACGAAGAATTTTATATAAGACGTACTTAACTTTTGTATATCACTGTACGATCGATTCAAGAAATTTAGTGAAACAGCTACATGCTGCAGAATTGTTATAATCATACCAACGAAAATACCATTACCTAATTTACAAAAACAAAAAAAAAACAACGATCACCACACGCAACACCTGGAGGCCTTCACGAGAGCGGAGTAAGTGGTAAGTGCAAGACCTTCATTACATTTCTTAAATCGATCAATAGTTAAACCAAGAGAGACCTAATATTTGATATTTTCAATTTTGAATCTCTCCTCTTATGTTTTGTGTAAAGAGGGGTTCTCCTTTGTTTTTGTTTTTTTTTTTTTTTTTTTTTTGGCTAGGAGAAACGAGAGAAACGTTCTTTACATAGTCTTCTTTTGTAAGTGAAAGACAGATTGTTTCAAATTAAGATACTTTCTACTAGCTATTAACCCTCTAAGGGAACATATTAAATGAAATATTTTCCATAATGAACTAAATAACTATTGTAAAGTATCAATATCACAATAAGATCAAAAATCACACTTTTACGTCTTTGAATAAACTTTATTAAAATTCAAAATGGAATTCTAATTATCATTAGCGACGTTTCTTTGAACATGGATTAGGGGCAAGATAGTGGAGTAAATTAAATATCCCTAACATTTAACACTTTTGGTAACGCAATTGGGACGCATTTAATTCTCAGAAGCTATTCTTTATTATTGGTCATTTATGTTGAAATGTCAACAAGCAATGCTGCGATAGTCGCCATTACAATTAAAAATTCAAAATATTGAAAAATGGTATGACCATCTACAACCAACTACATTGTAAAAGTGAGATTTTCCACTAATAAACACATATGAACAAAATGTAGACTATTTCCCACAAATGTTTTTTGCACATTCCGACCTGAATATTTATTATGTGACAACACCAATAATTTGACGAATATTGCGACCTGTAACGCATAGCCAGAATGACACTCACTTTGGTATGTATATAAATTAATAATAATATTTGTAGTTTATGTTAATGCACTTATTTTAATCCAAACATCTCCCACAGATGTGGGTGCCTTGGCATCTGTGGTCGACGGTACTGCTACAAGCACGCAACCGAAAGGTAAAAAAGATGAGGAGAAACGGAAGCGAAGGGAGAGTTTAATCTGGACCCAGCCATCCGAGGATGGGAACGACCCTGACTCCGAATCAGACAGCAGTTGCAAAATCAACACCACCGTTGTGGAGAAGCCCGTTAACGAGGAGGTCCACAAGATGGTAGAAGAGGTAAGCGAAAGCATATCTAAACTTACAACGGAGAAAAAAGTTCGGTGGACTGGAGCCCAGAGACGTAGGTACCAGAGGATCTAGGCACAGCTAAACAAAAAACAGCGGGCCGCACCAAAAGAGATCAACAATCCCTCCACTTCCTCGGAAGCGGCGAAGAGGATTAGATGTCCAGAGGAAGAAAATACCGCCAAACCAAGTAAGAAAAAAATGAGCTTCCCACCATCAAATGCCCCAAGCAATTCCTTTCAAAACCCACGCGAAGGAGACTGCCCAAAGAACCCTTCGACGGAGGGCGAAAAGGAGTGCTCGGGCACGAAGAAGGTGAGCGCTACCGCGGAATCCTCTGGAAGTACCAAGGGCTCTGATAAGAAGCCCAGGGCCTTCCAGAAGAGGAAGATGGGCGCAGAGACTGGCTCGGAGCCGCCATCTACTTACGCCAAGGTGGCCAGGAAGAACTACAGGGACGAGAGGTGCTATGCAGTGATCGATACCAGTAGAGGGTCCGGCAGATTACCTAAAGAACATCAGCAGGCCATCGAAAATATGGTCAGCGATAAAATACTGGAACACATTCTAAAGACTGGGCCAATAAAAATAGTCAGCAGCGAGCTCAAAGGGGACCTCTTAGTATACCACTTGGGACCTCACGCGAACCCGGCCGCTCTCGAGGAAGTCATCAACAGTGTGACAACTCCTTGGGAAGGCGGCAAATGGAAGCTGGTGAGGAAGGACGAGATACCTCATCTGACTACAGCGACGGTTTACGTCAAAGGGTATGGCTGCAAGTTCGAGACAGAACGCATGCTCGAGGTCTTTGGCAAGCAAAATGAGACCTTGGAAGTGAAGAGGTGGGAAGTCTTCCACAGGGAGGAGAAAGAGGATGTCGCTCTCCTTGTGGTTGGAATTGACGACCTCTCACTATCCAGTCTTACAAAGAGAAAGGGCAAGGCGTACTACATCTTTAATGCAGTCACCTTTAAAGTTGGAAGGGCACGAGTCGGGGAAGAAGAGGATGCCCACCAAACCAGCAAGGAGGACAAACCACCGAGCAATACCGAAGAGGGGGTCGAAGCCATCAGCGACTCCCAAGAAGCACGCTTACTGAATGACTCATGATTGAGGTCATCCAGATAAACCACCATCGGAGCGAAACGTCAACACAAGCCCTGATGGATAAAATAAACAAAGGTAATATACACATCGCACAGAGGGGAAATTTGTGTTAAAAGTTGATCAAAAGCCCTAGAAAGCTCATTTATAGTCGGATTGATATAAAATTTTGCACAAAGCATATCTTATGTACAAGGATTAATCCTATAGAAAATAATGAAAATCGGTCCAGATTTGGATGCAGCTTCCATATATATTCGAATCTGATATGAGATAAAAATGCACCAAAATCACTGAAATTTGACACATGCAACCTGAACTAGCCTAAAAAACATTGAGGCAATTTTCAAACAAATCGGTACAGATGTATATATAGTCCCATTTACATATATTTCATTCCAAATTTCATTTTTTGAAACTTACTTAAATTAAATTTTTCTCAATTCACATGAGAAAAGCCGTGAATATTTCTGAATAATGCAAACATATTTGATAGGTGTTGGTTTAGTCTGATAAACAAGAGCCCCGGTTATAAGACGGAACAAAATTTAGTGTGAGTAAACCTTGCAATTCCATATAAAAATATTTCATATGTTAGTTGAGAAAAATTAGATTTTTTCGGAATGGCGCAAATATGCGAAATTTTTTATGATTGAATCTGATATTTGAGACTCAAGCGCATAAAACATTAGAAGAAACTACGGTCGGGAAACGACGGGGAAATAGACTTTTTCACTATTGAAATTGTAGTAATCTTAAAAATTATCATAAAAAATTTTCATAATAATTTTCATAATGTATCACCATTATTAAAGAGCAAAGATGTAAAATCAATCTGAAAATCTTAAATGCTAATCTTGTTCGGAGACTGTACAAAAACAATAAATCTTGAAAACTATAAATTTTCGCGAAAATCATGTCATTTTAATGTTCACCTAATTTCTTAGTTTTCGAAAATTTACTTTTTGTTTTCAGTATGGCTGAGTTCAATCGACTGCTGCATTGGATTGGTTAATCTTACAAAGTCGAGGATGGTTAAAGCAAATGTAGAAAAGAGTCTTGTTGCCGTTTATCAACATTTTTTTCATTAAAAACGATTTTCATATTTTGAGTTTTGAGCAACTTTAGGCCTACGTTTCCCCTCTGTGCATCGGTTTAATCCAGGAACCTTGGACCGTAAAGAACAAGGTTTCCGGACTAAACCACGTTAATTACCAACTCTTTTACGCTAATACAGGAAACCGACCGAGGACCTGTATTATATGCCATAAAAACTTATGCTTTCTTTTCTCCCCAGAGTTGTCAACCTCGGACGCCACAGTGTTGAAGCAAGGGAATGGTAATATATACCTAGCATCAATCTACCTGCCGTTCGACTCGCGGACATTACCACCTTCGTCGGAGCTAAAGCAACTGGTGAGGAAAATCAAGCAAACAGGTAACGAAGTACTAGTAGGTAGCGATGCTAACTCTCACCACATTTCGTGGGGTAGTACTAATACTAACAAGAGGGGTCAAGCCCTTCTAGAATTTTTGAATACTAACGACCTGATAACCCTTAACATAGGAAATACACCAACCTTTGTTAACAGAGTTAGGGAGGAAGTATTAGATGTAACAATATGTTCAGAAAATCTAATAAACGAGGTACATGAGTGGAGGATTTCAAAGGAACACTCCGTCTCTGACCATAGGTATATTAGGTTTAAAATATCAAGGCCACCGCCGAATCCGATAACTTTCCGAAATAAATCCAAAACTAATTGGGTTAAATTCGGAAAACAAGTTAAAGATAGACTAGGGCAAGAAGTTGAAGTTCGCCTAAGCAAAGAAGATATTGATAGAAATGTCAATAATCTGACAGAGGCTCTAGTAAGGTTTTTCGAAGAAAGTTGTCCACTTCGAGAGAGGAAATCTGCCTACGAAAAGCCCTGTATGACAGGGGAAATTCGTAACAAAGGCAAAGAGGTCCGAAGACTTTACAATACGGCAAAACGTAAAAAAGCAGCTGTATTCTGGGACAACTACCAAACAAAACTAAAAGAATACAACAAAATGACAAGAAACGCCAAACGGAACTCCTGGAAGCTTTTTTGTGAACAGATAGATAGCGTGAATGACGTCTCTAAAATTAAAAAGTTTCTATCTAAAACTCACTCACAACCCGAGCTTATGGTTGATGAGACGGGTAAAAAGATGGAAACAACCGAGGAAACTCTAAGCCTACTGATGAGAACGCACTTCCCGTCGAGTACTACGGCACACACAGTGTCACCGATGGAGATAGCTTATGCATCAGAAGAAGCACCAAAAATCAACAACTTGATGATTAAAGAAGCAATAATGAGCTTCTCACCATACAAAGCAGCGGGACCAGACCAGATTTTCCCAGCCTACTTCAAAGGGAAGTGGACTATATTTCGTTCAATCTGGTCGAGATTTCCAATGCTTGCTTAAACTTTGCATATACTCCATTGGCCTGGCAAGAGGCAAGGGTAGTATTCATTCCCAAGCCCGGCAAGTCAAGTTATGCAATACCAAAATCTTATCGTCCGATAAGTTTAACTTCATTCTTACTCAAAACAATGGAACGGACGGTCGACACCATGATAAAGAGTAACATCCCTAACGATATGCTCAAGTACAAACAACATGCATACGTAAAAGGTAGATCAGTGGAAACCGCATTACATGAGGTAGTACACCACATAGAGAGAACATTCGAGATGTTGTATACTCTCGCAGTTTGCATCGACATCGAAGGAGCGTTCAACAACGTCAGTACCGAAACGCTAATCCACTCCTTAGACGAGTTTCAGGTAAACCGGGCCTTGAGGCACTGGATAGACCACATGCTAAGGAATAGATCAGTGGAAACCGCATTACATGAGGTAGTACACCACATAGAGAGAACATTCGAGATGTTGTATACTCTCGCAGTTTGCATCGACATCGAAGGAGCGTTCAACAACGTCAGTACCGAAACGCTAATCCACTCCTTAGACGAGTTTCAGGTAAACCGGGCCTTGAGGCACTGGATAGACCACATGCTAAGGAATAGATGGATAAGCTGCGCGCTACAAGACGAAACAAAAAGAGACAAAGTTGGCCAGGGGACGCCACAGGGAGGAATACTATCACCTCTCCTATGGGTTACCACCATAAATAGTCTACTAAGGATCTTAACCGACGAAGGATTTGAACCCATCTGCTATGCAGACGACGTTATAATATTTCTTAGGGGAAAGAATCCAAATATACTCTGTAGAAGGGCCGAAACGGCTCTAAAAATAGCATACAACTGGGCTAGACCGAGAGGTCTAAATGTCAACCCGGAAAAACAGAATTATGTCTATTCACTAGGAAAACCAAAATAGGAGCTTACGAAGAACCCGTTTTCCTAGATAAGATGATAAACATTTCTCCAACAATTAAGTACCTGGGAGTAATTCTAGACAGGAAACTTAAATGGAGAGACCATATTCAGGAAAGGGCTAATAAAGCCCACAGATGTTGGTCAACCTGCAGAAGAGCTATAGGCTCAAAATGGGGTTTCAATCCTAGGATGACACACTGGTTATACAGAAGCGTAATTAGACCGATTCTAACTTACGCTTCTGTGGTATGGTGGACAGCTACGGACAAGAAATGCAACGTAAAAGTACTGCAAAAAGTCCAATGAACGTGCTGCTTAAGTATTAGCGGGGCAATGAGGACTACACCAACTAGGGCTTTAGAGACAATTTTATTTGTCCACCCAATAGAAATTCAGGTAAGGTATGAGGCAGCCATCGCAGTTATAAGACTTAAGTCGATGAGCGAGTGGATCGTAAGAGACCACCAAACATACCACCAAAGCATATTACAGGTTACAACGGGTGAGTCAATAGATCATATTGTATCAGACCGTATACCTGAAACAATTGAATCCGCCTTGTGTGAAATTTTAATACCAGACAGGGACATGTGGATCGATGGAACCCTGGAACGGATGCCAACTGGAAGCTGTGGTTTCACAGATGGGGCCGTTCTAGGGGGGAGAACAGGTATGGATCCATATATCGAAGACCAGGAAACTAGAATCTCCCTTCGACTGCCGGATCATAATAAGATCCTACAGGCCGAAATCCGAGCGATCACCGAGTGTCTGAACTGGTTTAAAGCTAACACAAGGCAAATCACTGTAAACATCCTAACGGATAGTAAAGCAGCAATTAAATCAATAACAAGCAAGGCGGTGAAATCAAAAACTGTGCTGCAGTGTAAAAAATCAATCAACGACTACTCCCACCATGGTTCTGTTAACATTATACGAGATAGCCAACTCCTTGGCAAGGCAAGCCAGAGAGCAAGCTACGATAAGCCTAGATAATGCTAAGCCTTTAAAAGCGGCGCGTCTATAGTTAAAAGCATGGGCAGAAAACGCCCATACATCCCTCTGAAATACTGAAGAGAAAGGGAAAAATACAAAAATCCTATGGGGAAACCCAGACGAGGATAAAACAAAGGAACTCCTTCAAATGAGTAAAAAAGACATTAGTAGACTGACAGGCATCCTTACAGGACACCTAGGGCTACAAGCACACCTGCACAAAATCGGTTGTGCAGAAAGCAGCGAATGCAGAGCATGCGGAGAGGACGACGAAACGTTGGAACACTATCTCTGTCATTGCCCAGCCTTCGCGACGCTAAGAAACCAATTTCTAGGAAATAACACTATACCAGAACTCCACCAAATTAGGGCAAGCGAGTTCAAAAACTTAAGAGATTATGTCAATGGCACAGAATTTCTTAACTGATAAATTTATTTTCTTTTGAATAAATTAAGCAATAAAAATTTATTCCCCTTAGGCTTCCGAAATTAGAGCGCACAATAGGCCTGTACTGGCTTAAGTGTATGCCCCATACGGGCATGTGGCGATTCTTATATTCGCCCTTTTTTCAACCTAACCTAACCTATTTTATTTTATCTTTTTTTATTGTTTTTACAAATATTGTTTAATTATTCTTTTTTTAAAATAGTTATATTAATACACTTATCTTATTAATCTTTTTTAACATTTCTTTAAAAGCAAAGTTATTTAGTTGTTGAAGCTTTCCTTGATGTTGCTAAAATTGTTGTTGTTGACGTTGGGGCGTAGTTGTCGTAGGTTAAGGTTTTTTATACTTGTCTTCTGAGCTGTGTCACGATTCAGTTTAACAACTGCCACCCATCTGTACTGCTACACTGGCTACTTTTCAATCAATGTGCGGCTAGAGCTCGTCGGCATAGGGGGTGTTCGTCGCAGGCACAGAGGGAGGTTCATCGTGGTTAATAATTCAATACATTTGAACCAGTGTTTGATAAATGCCAAAAAAACAAAAAAAATCGGGGCTACGAATCATCGCGTCTAATCTTTTCCAATCAATCACCCAATCCGTGGTGAATATGTTTTACAGTAGGTAAAATTATTAAGGTGTCATTTCCCTACGGGCTCCCTCCCACGGTTATTCACCATAACCTTTTCCATGGCAATCCCGGGCCTAATTTTAGGATTACCCCAAACATTGTAGCTCAGCTCAGTTCATTTCACCTTCCACCAAATACCTACCGAATGTTCCTACTCCGCATTAGACATCATAACTCATAAGAGGTACACTTTTAATTTTCAAATTCACACATATTTTATTCCAATTGTTCAACAGAACACATTGTTTGCTTATTCATCTAGGGTAAATTCAGTTTAACAAAATATTTCTAGAAGAAGTCATTATTGGCTCTAAACAAAACCGTAATTCATATTACTTGATGAAAACTTCTCATCACTCAAAAACAAAACACACCCCCACTCTAATATAGCGCTATAAATGAGATGGAAATGCTAATCTTTATAGACCAACCTCGGTCTGAATTACTAAATTATGAACTAAAGTTCTGTGGAAAATATTTAAAACAATTGAATTTTTATAAATTTTTGTACTATTCACACAAATTTGCTGAGGGCTCGAAATAGTATGTATTAACAAATGCATTAATAAAAATATAATAATATAATATAATAATAAACTGTTAATTTAATGTTAACTGTTCAAAAATTAGTCATAGAATAATAAATCAACAAATCGTTTTATCTTCCAAAATAAACTCTGTTTAATATCAAATTATTAAACATAGCTTGTCTTGGACAAAAGTAAAATTGCAGGTAGCATAATTTTTATGACCATTTATCATCATTGACTCAAAGACACTAACTTAAGGAAGTATTTGGCTAATCTTCCCTGTTTTCATGAGGATGGACACTCACAAACACGTCTCTTCACTTACTTACGTTTGCGACTTGATACCTACAATAGTAGCAAAACAGTGACTATTAATAGCCACGTGAATACTTTTGTTGGGTTAACACTTCAATTTGCGGTAAGGCGACTGTGCTGCTGCTGCTACGCTGCCAATTCCTGTTGATGACGTTTTCTTGCCTCTGCTCGAATTTATTATGATCGTTGACGAAAGTGGTCGATGTTAATATCTCCTGTTTGTCTTCTCATACCCGTTGTACGTCGGCTCGGTGTTTTCAGTCTCTAATTCTGGTCGACAAAAACTCTTAATACTTGATGTTATATTTGGCCGACGTCACATCCATAAAAAAATGTAAACAATGCGAAGGTACGGTGGTTTTTGTTGTTGCAGAGACTGCTGGGTGCTGCTACTTAAATTTGTGGACTCTCATTTGGTCTTCTGGCTTGTAGTCCAAGGCAATTCGTTTGCATTCAAACCGTTTTCGAAGATGTTGTTAGGCAATTTCGCCGCTATGATGGTTTGACGCTGCTCACAATAAAAAAACTGCTGCTGGAACTTGTTGCTACTCGTTGTATATCGCCTCTCAAACATTTACGCTCTTTCTCAGCAAAACATATGTAAAGGCTGAGGTGTGACGTATGTCGTCTCGTCGTATTTTCGTTACTCGTGATTGCTTTGATGACGGAAAGAAGCAATAGTTTTTAGCTGGCGGGAACTAAACGATGCTGGAAACAAAACTTCAAATTTCCTCGCTCTGGTTATGGTATGTGCATTATGTTAGACTGCTTACTCGTCAACACGGCTGTGAATTGGGCTACAATCTTGTAGTTGCTAAAAATTTGCCTCTTTTGGCACTGTTGTGTTAAGGCTTCTCAAGATTTTGTCACTGGTTTTGTGTTGAGAAGGAGACTAGTAGAGGTTTAACGCTCTCTTTGTTTTGCTCCGTAATTCGTTGTAGTGTTGGCCGTTTGATGTTCTGTTGTGCGTGCTCTCGGTACTAACGCTCTGCTGCGGCAATTGACGGAATGAAGATGGTGGTGCAATGTCGTTTTCCTAGAGTAACGAAGTGCGAAAATTACTTTGCTGCCTGGCGGCAATTTGTTTTTGGCGTTGATTTAACTTACCCTGATGGAATTTTTCTCCGAATATGGATAATTTGACGGTTGTCCAAAGGCAATCTCGTAGTTTTTAACTCCGCTTTACGATTCTAACAGAAACCGCTAAAGATGTGTATATTGGTTGAACTCGTTCTCAAACAGCTGCTGCTGTCGATTCTAAGCTTGGTGCTGTCACTTCTCACCAACACTTTTTTGATGTTTCCCCTGATTTCTAGGGCAATCTTGGTGGGTTTTATTTTGTTTGTCGACAAATTGTCTTCTGTTCACGCATAAGTATGTTCACCACTGTATGATTTACACTGCGGATTTCAACTAGCTATTTGTCTTTTTCACCGACGCTGAAAGCTTATTTCTTATTTTTATTTTGAACGACGATATGACCATACACGGTTTTTTTTTTTGTATTTTGATATTTTGTTGTTCACTTTACGTCTAGATGGCACGATGACGGTGATTTTAAAGGCTTTCCGAGAGGGAATCGTGGACGTTCTTTCTTCTTTCCGCTCGACTAAAGTTTTTTTTTAGAAGTTTACCGGATTTTCTGTGGAAATATCCCTTTTAATTTCTTTAGCGAGTGTTTTTCTTTTAGCGTTTGGTATTTTGGTGGTTCGATGGCTTCCGTACGGCAGAAAAATCAGTTTATTTCTGGTTAGCGTACCGCACTGTCGATAATTTTTTTAGTTTTCCACACACGACTTCTCGGACCAACGCAAAAAGGAAAGGTATGAAGTTGGTCTTAGTTGCAGGTTCTTCTTTGTAGTTATTGTTCAATGGCTCGGAACTGCATCTAACTTCGTAGTTTATGTAGCACAGCATTGAAGAGTTGTATTTGCATGAACAATTGTAATAATGCAGATTAGTTAAGGACGTAACGCCTGCATGTTGGAAACGTGGCACAATCAACGTGACACGGAACACACATCCAAAGTCGGCTGAAGAAAGTTTATCATATCAGCAAACCCAATTTGCTGATATGATAAATCTCTAAACTTAGAGTCTATCTTATAATTCAACAAAAACAGGTATTGAGGTGAATTCTTACGCCTTCAGATCTTTGGCGTGAAATATTCCTTGGGACTTTCCTTGTAAATTTTCAACCTCATAAAGGTTATTTCCAACTTTTCTAGCAATCCTACATTTTATAAAACGCTTGCACAATTTTGCAGATATTTGCTTTGAGAAATCAGACTGCTGGAAATTCCTTCTAAAAACTTCTTGTCCCACAATGAATTTGTTTTCTGTGCATCGGGTGTTATAACGCTTTGCATTCTTCTCATACGCTTGGTGTAAATTCTTCTTTACTCCCTCGCGGATAATTTCCAAATATTCATGACGATTTTCGATTCGGTTTTCGGAATCTTCTAAAAGATCAATTTCCTTGCTAGTTTGTATGCCGAAGCATGGGTTATCATGTTGGTTCCAAATAGAACAAAATATGGTGTAGCTCCAATCGCAGAGTGCAATGACGAACGAAGTGCGCATTCAATTTCGCAAATATGTAAATCCCACTCATTTTGATTTTCAGACAAGTATGACCTTATGGCTGCTAGAGCCGATTGGTTAACGCGCTCGGCTGCATTAGCTTGAGGTGCATAGTTGGCTGTTCGATATCAAATGCTTTCAAAAGATCGGCAAATTCCTTACTAGTAAATTGTACGCCGTTGTCAGAAATAATTGTTTCTGGGCAACCAAATTTATAAAACATTTCTTGTATCAAAAAGTTGACGACATTTTTGGTATTCGCTTTAGCCATCGGCTTTAAGAATAAATATTTGGAAAAGTAATCCATCGCAATAAAAATAAAACAATTTCCCTTTTTAGATCTTGTATAAAGCCCTAAAAAGTCTATATACAGACGTTGCAAAGGTCTGCCTACGTTAGCTTCACGTCCCATTGGAGGTCGTAAAATAGTATTCGATGGTTTTGATTCCTTGCAAATGTCGCATCTGTTGATGAAATCTCTAACTTGAACATTAAGGTGTGGCCAATAAAAATATTCCCTAAGCCTACGTATAGTTTTAGCAATACCTCCGTGTGAGGTTTTGGGTGGTTGGTGCGCTTTGACGACCAGGTCATGGGTCAACTCAGCAGGAACCCATAACTTCCATGCATGAGCTTCTTGCTCTGAATTTCCACTATACGGAACAGTTCTCTTATATACATAATTATTTTCTACCTTAAGGTCGGGTAACATTGATTACTGTTTCAAAATTGAATCTCTAAGGTTCCTATAATTTTCTGAATCAAATGCTGTTGATTCCAAATCAATCAAACTTTCATCCAAAATCTCTATTTCATCTAGAGCATATCGCGAAAGCATGTCCGGCACAACGTTTTGCGTTCCCTTACGACGTTTTATCTCAAAGGTAAAAGCTTGAAGCTGTAAGCTCCATCGAGCTAGACGGCCTGAAAGATCTTTTTGTGACATCAGCCACTTAAGACTCGAATGATCTGTTATAACGACAAAATTTGTCAGTTCTATGTAAGGGCGAAAACGCTTTATGGCTAACACTACCGCTAAACATTCGCGCTCGGTGACTGTGTAGTTTCGTTGCGATGTTGTCAATTTTTTAGAAAAATATGCTATCGGATGTTCTCCTCCGTCAAAATCTTCTTGAAAGATAACGGCTCCTACGCCTACATCTGATGCATCACATTGGATGAAGAAAGTACGATCGAAATTTGGTTGGGATAAGACTGGGCTATTAATTAAGCACGTCTTAAGTTTGTCAAAAGAAACTTTAGCTTCATTAGAAAATTCGAACTTTTTGTCCTTTTTTAATGTTTCTGAAATTGGTGCTGTGATGGTGGCATAATTCCGAATAAATCTTCGGTACCAACCAGTGGTTCCTAGAAAACTTCTAACTTGTTTGACATTTACTGGGTAAGTAAACTTCTCAATAGCTCTAACTTTTTCAGGGTCAGGTTTCAATAAACCTTCTCCCACAATATATCCTAAATATTTCAATTCACTACAACAGAATTTGGATTTATCTACGTTGATAGTAAGTCCGGCGTTGTCTAAACATCTAGCTATTTCAGTCAATAATTCGATATGTTCCTCGAAGGTTGGTGATACTATCAATAAATCGTCTAAATATACAAACACTTTTTCCCTTAGTCTCGCAGGCACGACCCTGTCCATAAGACGGCATAACCTTTGGGCCGCGTTGCACAGCCCAAAAGGCATGACCGTAAAATGGTACAGGGGCCGTCCTGGTACTGTGAACGCTGTCTTTTCTCTCGATGCTTCTGACAAGGGAATTTGCCAGAAGGCATCTTTGAGATCTATACTTGAGATAAAATGTGTATCCCCTAATCGACTTAATAAACCTTCTATATGGGGAAGAGGATAAGCGTCTTTCACTGTGAGGTCGTTAAGCTTACGAGCGTCTAAACAAATTCTAACTTTTTCCCCTTTCTGTACAAACGTAACTCTATTGTTCCATGGACTCTCACTCGGTTCGATGACTCCCAGTGAAAACATCCTATCCAATTCCCCATACATAAGTTTTTGAACCCCTGGCGAAATCGGAAAGTGTTTCTCTTTCACAGGTACAGCGTTACCGGTGTCTATATTGTGTACTTCAAGTGTTGTCTTTCCTAGACCTTTCTTTAAAAAACATGGAAACAAAGATTTGGTTTGCTTTAAAATAGCTTTCTGTCTGTCGTTTAAAATATGCATACGAGGGTAACCCTCGGAAACGTCTTCTACACGATCTTCTGTTGTAGCTAAACTATTGACTTCAAATCTAATCAGGTTAAATTCTTTGATAAAATCAATTCCCAAGAAAAGTGGCATTTTCAATGACGGAACCAAATAAAAATCTATTGGTTTCGAACGTCCATTGAAATGAATTACTGATCTAACACGTCCTATAATTTGATTAGCTTTACCATCAGCTGTTCTTATGATTGACCTATATGGAAAAATGACTAGCTTCGCTTTTTCAACGAAATCTAAACATCCATCTCCCAAACACGAAACTGTTGCTCCACTATCGATTAAACCTTGTATAGAATATCCATTAATTTTAATAGAGGTATATATTCTACCATCGGCTTCTTCACTGAGACTAGCTGAGGCGATTTCTTTCCTAATTTCTTTGCGTTTTTTATATCTCTGTCTAGTCTTCAAGATCTTTTTGGAAGGTGTTTCAAAAATTCTCGCTTTAACCTCATTATATCTCTCCATGCGCATATGCCATGGGTCTCTATCAGAATACTGAACTTCGGGTTCGGTTCTATTGCTAGGTAAACATGCATCATCCCTTTTCAAAATGGATATTTTCTTCGAATCCGAATTAACATAATCGTCCGAGCTATGACCGCCTGAACTAATTTGGGAATTTTTAGATGATAAGGCTATAGTGATTATTGGTTTGGGGTTGTCGGGTTCCTCGAACGATTCTCCACCAATGATCGAGTAACGTTCGGGTTTCGGTTTCCCTGACAAGAAGGACATTTCGGATAGACGGTGTTATCATATCCGCATTTATAACAAAAATTTCTAAGCTTTTCTGAAGTACAATCGAAAAAGGTATGGCCCTCTTCTCGGCAATTCCAACATATTAATTTTCTTTCTTTGGTAATAGCATCTACATCTAGAAAGTCTTGCTGCTCTTCATGGACAAAGTTTAATTCATTGATCTGTTTATGTGTATACTTTGGATTGACAGTTCGCTGATTGTTAAGCATATTTTCAGCTCTTCTAGCTTCTTCTCTAAAATGATCTAAACTACAAGGTCTAATTGCAAAGAGAAGTTGCATCATCGATGGCTTCAAATTACTCTTCATAATGTCAACTAGATCTTGTTCACCAATGGGATGTCGTTGCTGATTTCTCAAATGCAACACAGCATTACAAAACTCATCGAAAGGTTCATTATTCATCTGTCTTCTATCTAAAATCTTCCTTTGAATGTCAAAGTCACTCTCAAATCTATGAAAATTCTTAACCAAAGCATCTTTTACACTAGCCCAATCTGAAATATAATTATGCATTCTTCTATAATCCCAAAGCCAATCTAAAGCTGGACCACTTAAAAAATGATGAAAATTCCTAAGTACTTCTGACCAAGGGCAGTTATAATCAGCTCTAAGAGTCTCTACTCTAAAAACAAAATCTTCGACACTAGGTGTTTTCAAAGAGCCATCGAATTTAAGACCCCACTTGTCTATACGTCGACAACTATCCACAGTATGTTCAGGTTGATACGCCTGTTTATTTCTAGCTTGGCTCATATCTGTGTAATTTTGGTCTAAATTCAATCTAAATTGTTGATCCGTAGAGGGATAATTGTTATTATTTTGACTAGTATGTGCATATGGATTATAGCATTCATTTCCAGAATATGTTTTTGAGATCGGATTACTCAACGCTTGGTTTGTCTGAGAATTATGAATTTGATTAATCGTAGGTGGCGGAAAATTCAAGTTCGGTAAATTGCTGTTCATAAAATTCATTGTGTTTGCATTATTAGCTTGTTGAACCGGCCGAATATAATTCGTAGAACTTGCTAAATTCATATTATTAGAAGATTGACGATTATTGGTTAAATTTGGATTATTCGACGTTGCGGCTGGATGATTTCGTTGATTCTGCGCGTTATGTTGGAACGACATATTTTGTTGTGACACTTGCTCTACATTTTGACCATTTCTTAATAAGTTTGTGCTTACGTTTTCGCTGGTATACTGTTGTGATAAACTGGTAATTGTAGCGTGGACAATAGCTGGGATTAAACTCTCGATCGACCTAATTAACTCTAGATGCCGTAATCCTTCTCGAGCTATATTGGTTTCATTCTGTGAGTTGGTAATTGAATCGTTTGGTTGGCGATTCTCTCTATAATCTTGTATAACTGTCCTAGCTGCTTCACTCAGAAAATCTGGTGAATTTAATGAAACATTTGGAGTTACATGCTGACCTTCGTCAAAACCATGAAAATCAGATCCAGAACTCAACGTATTTGGATTACCTGGGTTTACATCGTTATTAAGAGCGTTTCCATCAGTCAACGTAGTTGCTGAAGGTGTTGACGGACAAGTTGTTGTAGCCGTTGTGGTAGTTGTAATAGCCGTAGTGGTTACTGGGTTTGAAGCGTTTTGGTTATTATTCTCCATTTTTGACCTCAAACGGGTTCGGTACATTACTTGTTATCAATAGAATTTATTAGCTGCTGTCTGGCAGGTTTACAAGTCTAGATTTCTAAACTCTCCGTCGATTCAAAAATGGGAATTATTGGTAAGTCCGGGTATAAATTTGTTCGAATAAAAAATCGAAAAAGTCTTGGCTGGTTAAATAGAAACTAGGACTTCGATAGGCTCTTCAGTCCTCTTCGCCTACTCCTAATGTCCTATGGAGCAAACTGTCTAACGTAGCGAGTGGTTGTTGTCGGTCAGAATTTCCGCAAAGAGGTGTTCGAGGCCTCTTCAGTATATCCTTAGATAAACATAGAACGGCTTTCTAAAGATACACTGGGAAATCTACGACCAGACAACAATCAGCCCTACGGAAAATGCTCTAACTCCAGGTTGAGCGCTGCCGTCCGAAGGCTCTCCAGGCTACTTGCCCCTACAGACCTGAAGACCAGTGTTTCGGGTACCAGTAGTCCGGTTCTGTGTACACCCTGTGTGTACGTGAAAACAAACAGATGATATATGGCTACTATTTCAGGCCGATATATTTTTATTTAAGAACAAGCAATTGGTAGTTTGAGCCTATCAAACTCCTCCTGCCGTCTTTTTAACGCAATCAGAAAAACAAAGGTCTTAAGGGCGACGACCCTAAATCGGAAAATTTTCAACTTTAGTAGAAGAAAATTCAAACTACTAAAAATTTAAAAATCTTACCTTTAGTTTGATAAAGAAATAAAAATGATATGAATAAAAAATGTAATCAAAACTAAGTAATGAAAAATGAATAATAAAAAATGAAAAAAATGGTTAATCAAAACTACGTAATGAAAGTTAATAAAAAACTAAAAAAAGGATAATCAAAACTATGGAATGAAAAATTAATGAAAATATGAAAAATGGATAATCAATACTATGGAGTAAAAATGAAAAAATGACAATCAAAACTATGTAATGATAAATAAAAAAGTAATCAAACACTACTAAAAATGGAATAATATTGGGAGCAATTACTAAGTAATTTTAATAATTACTAAGTAAAAGAAAATTTCCAAAACCACAATGAAAATAATAAAATTGGAAAAATGAAAAAGTGCATAAATTCGAGGATTCGATTTCCTACCTTTTACTTCACGGGTTTCCTTTAAAGATGATTATAGTAGGTACGGTATTTGGTTGGTAAAATGAACTGACTTGGTCTATTTAGAAAAACGGATTGCTGGATTGATTGTATTTTTTTAACCTTTCTTGTTTCTTTCTGTTGGAGAGAACCTAGCAGCTTCGAAGCAAGTTTGAAAAAATGTCCCTTTCGTTAAAAGTTAAAGGGGGCAACGCCTCACGACATAAACTGTCATTAGTGGACTCCACAAAAACCCTAACTGAACTCGATAACATTCAGTCGCAATTAGTTTGCCTAACTACCACACCACTAGGACTTACTGAAATATCGAATCACATCAAAACGCTTTGTTGCATCAAGACTGACGAATAGTGTCTGCCCTGGTCTAACAAAGTATTAGGCAGGGTACTAACCTCAAACTTGTTATTTCCAAACACTTCAAAAAAAAAATAACTGTTCTTCACTCCTATAGAAAACTGCGTTTAGAAATCTCTAAACGATATCAAATAACGAAAACAAATCTATTCTGAGAGATAAGTATGTTTGGTGGCATCTCTGAATGATAACAAGAACGTCGACGACCACTCAGTTGCGACATCTCAGAACTCGATTTATCATATATGCATTTTCTACTAATTCTCTAGTGCTCACTCTTGATCCGTCGTACCCCACGCTGGGCGCCAGAATTAAATTATTAATTACTGTCACGATTCAGTTTAACAACTGCCACCCATCTGTACTGCTACACTGGCTACTTTTCAATCAATGTGCGGCTAGAGCTCGTCGGCATAGGGGGGTGTTCGTCGCAGGCACAGAGGGAGGTTCATCGTGGTTAATAATTCAACACATTTGAACCAGTGTTTGATAAATGCAAAAAAAAAAACAAACAAAAATCGGGGATACGAATCATCGTGTCTAATCTTTTCCAATCAATCACCCAATCCGTGGTGAATATGTTTTATAGTAGGTAAAATTATTAAGGTGTCATTTCCCTACGGGCTCCCTCCCACGGTTATTCACCATAACCTTTTCCATGGCAATCCCGGGCCTAATTTTAGGATTACCCCAAACATTGTAGCTCAGCTCGGTTCATTTCACCTTCCACCAAATACCTACCGAATGTTCCTACTCCGCATTAGACATCATAACTCATAAGAGGTACACTTTTAATTTTCAAATTCACACATATTTTATTCCAATTGTTCAACACAACACATTGTTTGCTTATTCATCTAGGGTAAATTCAGTTTAACAAAATATTTCTAGAAGAAGTCATTATTGGCTCTAAACAAAACCTTAATTCATATTACTTGATGAAAACTTCTCATCACTCAAAAACAAAACACACCCCCACTCTAATATAGCGCTATAAATGAGATGGAAATGCTAATCTTTATAGACCAACCTCGGTCTGAATTACTAAATTATGAACTAAAGTTCTGTGGAAAATATTTAAAACAATTGAATTTTTATACTATTCACACAAATTTGCTGAGGGCTCGAAATAGTATGTATTAACAAATGCATTAATAAAAATATAATAATATAATATAATAATAAACTGTTAATTTAATGTTAACTGTTCAAAAATTAGTCATAGAATAATAAATCAACAAATCATTTTATCTTCCAAAATAAACTCTGTTTAATATCAAATTATTAAACATAACTTGTCTTGGACAAAAGTAAAATTGCAGGTAGCATAATTTTTATGACCATTTATCATCATTGACTCAAAGACACTAACTTAAGGAAGTATTTGGCTAATCTTCCCTGTTTTCAAGAGGATGGACACTCACAAACACGTCTCTTCACTTACTTAGGTTTGCGAACTGATACCTACAATAGTAGCAAAACAGTGGCTATTAATAGCCACGTGAATACTTTTGTTGGGTTAACACTTCAATTTGCGGTAAGGTGACTGTGCTGCTGCTACGCTGCCAATTCCTGTTGATGACGTTTTCTTGCCTCTGCTCGAATTTATTATGATCGTTGACGAAAGTAGTCGATGTTAACATCTCCTGTTTGTCTTCTCATACCCGTTGTACGTCGACTCAGTGTTTTCAGTCTCTAATTCTGGTCGACAAAAACTCTTAATACTTGATGTTATATTTGGCCGACGTCACATCCATAAAAAATGTAAACAATGCGAAGGTACGGTGGTTTTTGTTGTTGTAGAGACTGCTGGGTGCTGCTACTTAAATTTGTGGAATCTCATTTGGTCTTCTGGCTTGTAGTCCAAGGCAATTCGTTTGCATTCAAACCGTTTTCGAAGATGTTGTTAGGCAATTTCGCCGCTATGATGGTTTGACGCTGCTCACAATAAAAAAACTGCTGCTGGAACTTGTTGCTACTCGTTGTATATCACCTCTCAAACATTTACGCTCTTTCTCAGCAAAACATATGTAAAGGCTGAGGTGTGACGTATGTCGTCTCGTCGTATTTTCGTTACTCGTGATTGCTTTGATGACGGAAAGAAGCAATCGTTTTTAGCTGGCGGGAACAAAACGATGCTGGAAACAAAACTTCGAATTTCCTCGCTCTGGTTATGGTATGTGCGTTATGTTAGACTGCTTACTCGTCAACACGGCTGTGAATTGGGCTACAATCTTGTAGTTGCTAAAAATTTGCCTCTTTTGGCACTGTTGTGTTAAGGCCTCTCAAGATTTTGTCACTGGTTTCGTGTTGAGAAGGAGACTAGTAGAGGTTTAACGCTCTCTTTGTTTTGCTCCGTAATTCGTTGTAGTGTTGGCCGTTTGATGTTCTGTTGTGCGTGCTCTCGGTACTAACGCTCTGCTGCGGCAATTGACGGAATGAAGATGGTGGAGCAATGTCGTTTTCCTAGAGTAACGAAGTGCGAAAATTACTTTGCTGCCTGACGGCAATTTGTTTTTGGCGTTGATTAAACTTACCCTGATGGAATTTTTCTCCGAATATGGATAATTTGACGGTTGTCCAAAGGCAATCTCGTAGTTTTTAACTCCGCTTTACGATTCTAACAGAAACCGCTAAAGATGTGTATATTGGTTGAACTCGTTCTCTAAGCTTGGTGCTGTCACTTCTCACCAACACTTTTTTGATGTTTCCCCTGATTTCTAGGGCAATCTTGGTGGGTTTTATTTTGTTTGTCGACAAATTGTCTTCTGTTCACGCATAAGTATGTTCACCACAGTATGATTTACACTGCGGATTTCAACTAGCTATTTGTCTTTTTCACCGACGCTGAAAGCTTATTTCTTATTTTTATTTTGAACGACGATATGACCATACACGTTTTTTTTTTTGTATTTTGATATTTTGTTGTTCACTTTACGTCTAGATGGCACGATGACGGTGATTTTAAAGGCTTTCCGAGAGGGAATCGTGGACTTTCTTTCTTCTTTCCGCTCGACTAAAGTTTTTTTTTAGAAGTTTACCGGATTTTCTGTGGAAATATCCCTTTTAATTTCTTTAGCGAGTGTTTTTCTTTTAGCGTTTGGTATTTTGGTGGTTCGATGGCTTCCGTACGGCAGAAAAATCAGTTTATTTCTGGTTAGCGTACCGCACTGTCGATAATTTTTTTAGTTTTCCACACACGACTTCTCGGACCAACGACCAACGGAAAAAGGAAAGGTATGAAGTTGGTCTTAGTTGCAGGTTATTCTTTGTAGTTATTGTTCAGTGGCTCGGAACTGCATCTAACTTCGTAGTTAATGTAGCACAGCATTGAAGAGTTGTATTTGCATGAACAATTGTAATAATGCAGATTAGTTAAGGACGTAACGCCTGCATGTTGGGAACGTGGCACAATCAACGTGACACGGAACAGCTGAGATGGCATGACTGAAGTTAAAAGTTGCGTTTTGTTTGGTGCTGTTGTTGTGGATGCTGTGTCATGTTACCTGTGAATTGACTGTGCGAATATGCTAACCATGCATTTTCCCATTGACACATTTTAATTTGGTAACTCCTCTGCTCCTAAATTGGAGTCATCCCTGTATACAGAGATTTTAGTTACAACAGCCTGTAAGGATTTTTGAAACGGAGCTAGTTTTTAATAATTTGTTTTATTACAATAAATATTAGAATCACAGCAAAAAGGGAAATAATCAATGTCAAACTCATCTGGTGATTCTCATCATCCTAACGTTGTAGGTTGTTTATGTGCTTCAAATTCTGCACTTTGAAGTGGTGAAGGTAAAGCAAATTCAAAATATCGATATGCTCAGTCAGGTTGACGGCAGCTGGTCGAGATATTGTAAATGGTATCGTTGACTTTAACTTCATCATCAAACAGAGGATCTCAATGTCATTTCTCCTTTTCCTTCTTTTACAGCAACTATATGTGCTGCGTTGTTAAATGTAGAGCGGCACATCACTGCGTTACCAAAAACGAGTTGTAAAGCATAAGGCGAGGAAGTTGAAGGTTGACCAGGGGCGTGGTTACGCTACAATTTTTAACTGCCATTGTAAAATTTCTGCAAACGACAACAGTTGAATCCTCAATGTGAACGATTGTATTGTTGTGGCCAACTGGAAATATGTACAGCTTCTTACATGTTGACTTAGGTTTAGGATATGTAATAAGAAAGAAAATTACATTATCTATTTGAACTACTCATATAAGAAAAGTAGCTCCTAAATCTTGTTGAACTTGCAGGGTGAAACTTTATTACATAAACACTTATTGGTTTTAACATGAACTTTTTACCATATTACCATTATGTAGTGTCAGATCTTTCTGCTGAGACTTTGAGGTCGGGTCGCAATTTCTTAATCGAATTCCATGGTATGAAGCACTTCAATAGCCGTATTTCCAATCACAGAGTGTACAGATTTGTTTTGCTCGATTGTGACCAAGATTACCATGAAAACTTTCCACTTGTCTCTTGGATGTGCTGTGTAGAGATTGACATTGTTGAAAGTATTTTTCAGTATCGATTTGAGATAAATGATTTTTCATTGTAACAGTAAATAGTAGTTGTATTAGAAAACAGATTTAATATTTAAAGAAGCAGAGGTTTCACATCAACTATTGTACTGGATCTTTAAAGACTGAACCATGGAAAATTTTGAAAACTTGTCCACACTTGTAAGAAAATTTCTAGAGTCTGTAGGAAAAATGGGCGTATGAGCTATTTGAGCTATTGAAAAGGTTGTCGATTATATTTTGAATGCTAACAAATTCGGCACATGGCTACAAAGTCTTTGGTTTTTTATTTTCGGAAAATAGTATTTGTTTTATGCTCTGCAGCAATTATTTCTTGTTGGTCATTTGCGATATCCCTAACCATCAACTTGGAATACCTAAACTTAACACGAGGAAATTACTTACCTTGGTAAGTCACAATGAGTTGCGTTTATAACATCTAATTTTTTTCTATGTTTCATTTGGAAAATTTCTTGGCCTTTTAGGCCATTTTCATAGCAAGACAAATATTCTAAGATCTGTTTAGAAATAGCCCTTAAGGTTCGCTGAGATCTGCAGTACTCGGTAATAATAGCTTCGAATGATTTTGAATATCTAAAATTTAAGTATATAAAAAGTGGTTAAAGCTTATTTGGGAACCGTCTCAGGAGTAACAATTCAAACAAATTGTAATTCCAAGAGAGGGCACAACACTCTAATGGTTTGTCTTTAGCCTGTATTGTATTCTTAACACAAGGTTCGCTTGGACCGATTATTCCGTTCTATATATAAATTTGTCGTTTGATACAACAGTTTCTTTTTCTTTCTTGTCTGGTAACCCTGTAGTTCCGAATGATATTGCTTGTGTTCAGACACCATTGTGTTAATTAAACAAGGTTCCCTATGAACTGATGATGTAATGATAGTATTGTCAAAGTCATTAATTTCATTTTTAAATTTAGAACTGATATTTCCACCCACACAAAGCTTTCATTTTATTTTTAGGTCACTGAGCTCGCTCCATAAGGCCCTGTTTTGTGCTAGGTGAAAAATGAAATTGGCGTTAAGTCCGCCCCATAGCGGACATAAGACCCATTGGGCTTTATGTCCATTTTCTGAAATTAATGATTTTCCCACTTCATAAGTAAATTTCAGATTTCTTTTTCTTTCTTGTCTGGTAACCCTGTAGTTCCGAATGATATTGCTTGTGTTCAGACACCATTGTGTTAATTAAACAAGGTTCCCTGTGAACTGATGATGTAATGATAGTATTGTCAAAGTCATTAATTTCATTTTTAAATTTAGAACTGATATTTCCATCCAACTCTTGACTTTGAGGGAATGGTCCTTGTTGGACAAAGCTTTCATTTTATTTATAGGTCACTGAGCTCGCTCCATAAGGCCCTGTTTTGTGCTAGGTGACCTGACTTAACGCCCAAAATGAAATTGGCGTTAAGTCCGCCCCCATAGCGGACATAAGACCCATTGGGCTTTATGTCCGTTTTCTGAAATTAATGATTTTCCCACTTCATAAGTAAATTTCAGATTTATTTAGAAATAAAGTTGAATTATATATCGTCACCATAAATGCCGGAAGACGTAACCCACAAAAATAAAACTTTACAGGAGAAGCAAAAAACGTTATAAAATGAAAACGGTGTTATAAAATATCGAAAAATTTTAGTATCGTGTTTTAAGACAGAGAAGAAATATATTTTTTGAAAAAAATTACATTTTTTTCCAGAATGTTAGAAGCTGTGTGGGTTACGTCTTTTGGTATTGTATTTTTCTGAAATACTAAAAGACGTAACCTACAATTTATTGAGTATACATTTGAAGAAACTAGTATAAATGAAAAATTATAAACAAATTAGGACTGGTTTATTGGCCTACGCGGTTAAGCGAACTTTAAACTAGCCATCTGACAGTGTTGGGTTCAATTCCCAGTCTTGACGTTGATATTTCAATGGAACACAATTAGGTGAACTGTTTATTCCAACCATCACTATAATTACTTATAATTTCAATTGTATTAGACGATATTGAATCTGGAATATTATATTTATTGTTGTATTTAAGTCAATTTATTGACAGAATATAGTTCATATAAATTAAGTGATCTGTAACAGTTTAAATGTAACTTTTAATTGTCATAAGGAATGTTATCATAAAAGTAATGACAATCACTTGGAATTACGCGTTTTAAGTCTTGCAGGTGTTGAAATTTCTTTCCTGAAACTTTTAGCCTTTGTGTGTACATCTGAGGAGGATTCACTGCCTCAAAATTTGTCGGACTTCTCTATGGTAGAATCTGCTACTCGTCTTTGATATCAAGTTTAAAAAAGATTATACTGCTATGATCAAAAGCCATTGCTCGCAGCGACTGTAGGATTTCCTGTCTTTTTTGTATAATCCAAACCTGTTCAAAATACTTTGAACAGAATTTTGTTGTTGTCATCCCTTGGCGAGTGGTCAGCATGTTCAAAATACTTTGAACAGAATTTTGTTGTTGCAATCTCTTTGCGAGTGGGCAGCATGTTCAAAATACTTTGAACAGATTTTCAAATTTTCCATTGATTTGATAATGGAAGTGTTTAAAGATAAGAGTTGAAGATCCCCCATGCAGTGGTAGTTGGTATCGATAGTGGTATGAGTGTGAGCTATGCACTTAAGATTTAATGGCACATGCATTGTGGGAAAACTCTTCAACTATGAAATGTTTGTATTTTTAGAACATAGAGTTTAGTGATAAGAATTGTAATGTATGAGTAGCCTAAGAAATATTTTGTATTGATACAGTTAAGCAAAATATTATTGAAATATATCAGTGACTTACAACCACTCTTTGTGTTAAGACGTCGGCGTCTTTTCTTATTTTTTACAGACGAGCTGCGGCTGTCTGTTGGATGCTGCGGCATCAATTTTATATTTATACATTTTGGTCCTTCGCAATATTGAGTTTTCCCCCACCCGCGGTAAGAGACTCAATAGAGCTGGCGAATGGAAGTATTTGGCATAAAAAATACGTTAGCAATTTTGAAGAATTGTTAAATATTTTCTGTGCGAATAAAAGTGGCAGTTTTTTTGATAAACCGATAAAGTGGATCGGTGAAGCGTTTGTCGTGGCTTTGACAACGACATAGAGTGAAAATATACATAAAAATGTCATCAAAACTGGATTTTAGTGTTGAAGGTTTTGAGAGGAAGCTCCAGAAGATGGAGTTTAAAGAACAATGTTGGCGATTTGCTCGAAAAGTTCAGGAGCTCGTCGCAACTTGTGAATATTTATCGGAAAGAGTGTCTTTTCGGAAGGTAGCCCAACTTAAGGAATGGAGGGACATTCTAGATGGTTATTTGGAGAACCTACATCAGTTCGAGACCAAGATTGGTGCTGAGGATTTTAAGCCTAAAATGGAAAAGGCAAAGGAAAAATGCGAACCACTTATTGAAAAAGTTTATAAGATCATAGTGCGTTCGATAAAATGGGATTTTCCGTATTTCAACACTGTTTCTAAAACGTGGGTATTTGCTGAACCAGTAAAAGAAAAAAGGTCGAATCTGAAAATATTTTTTTGGAAAGCTGACAATTTGTTAGACCAGTGCGACTATGTTTCAAATAAATTGGACAACATGAACGCAGCTGTAGCCGGAGGCTGGATGACAACAGTGAGGGAGATGTATGACAAGCTCAAACAGTTGCTCCCAGAAAAAGCTGATATCCACGAGGCGGAAGATTTGGCTTTCAAAATGAACCGCGTTGAGGCGGTGTATAAGAAAACACTGATGAGCGTATTCGATATGCTTACATCGTCCTCTATATTTTTGTTGGCCCCGGCAAGCTCTCACTGCGGAGAGAATTCCTCGATGGACAGTTCGCTGGAAAATGGTGACATAGGCAAAGCAAACTATATCATCGAAAGAGAAAAACAGCTTTCTGGAGAAGACGATGGTTTAGCTGAGCAAAACAAAGAAGAAGCTACGCCACTGTCAAATATAGAAGAAAATTGTGGTTACTCCAGAAATAGTGAAGTTGAAGAAGAAACTGAGGTAGAACGTCAGAGCTTGGCTGACTTACAACTGTCTGAGGTAAAGCAAGATGACTTTAACTTAAACAAGCAATACAGTCCACTGAAAGAGAGAGAATATATATGCAACAAAGAGGTACAGCACAAAATACAGTACGAAAGATTCAAGAAAAAGGCAGAGGAGAAATCCGAATATAATAAGATGTCCAAAAGAAATCCAGGACGAACTCCGGCAAAAGGAAGCAGGAAGGGTAAAATAAAGTCTTTTGCATTTTATAAATTCTCTAATTTTAGAAGACATTGGGAGCGTCCTTATACGTGTTCGAATTCGAAGATGAGAACTTATGGCTCAATAAACAAGGAGTCACCTGGCAATTGGAGCATTTTTGGTAATGGCATGACCGTCGGTGATGCAGACGCTACAAACGAGTTGAGAACTGATGTATCTGAACAGATTAAAGTGTTTAAAGATCCTGACAAGCAACATTCAATAACCGAAAAGAAAGTGAAACATCGATGGAAGAGAGGCCCGATGGTTGAATGGCTCCAAAAGGTGTTGGGTGCCATCACATAGAGTTTGCTGCAAAGATGTCACATTTATACGTTATTCATATTTTAAATTTTAGAATATTTTGTATTTGTATGTATTTCACTACTGGTTAATTTTAGTTTAGTATTAACATAATATAGCCCTCACATTGCTTAGATTTGTCTAAGAATGTAAGAGTGTTTTAGAATGCTTCGTAAGGGATAGATCTTTTTTACGTTAAATAAAAATTGTATTTGTCATCCCTTGGCGAGTGGTCAGCATGTTCAAAATACTTTGAACAGAATTTTGTTGTTGCCATCTCTTTGCGAGTGGGCAGCATGTTCAAAATACTTTGAACAGATTTTCAAATTTTCCATTGATTTGATAATGGAAGTGTTTTAAGATAAGAGTTGAAGATCCCCCATGCAGTGGTAGCTGGTATCGACAGTGGTATGTGTGTGCGATATGCACTTAAGATTTTATGGCACATGCATTGTGGGAAAACTCTTCAACTATGACATGTTTGTATTTTTAGAACATAGAGTTTAGTGATAAGAATTGTATTGTAAGAGTAGCCTAAGAAATATTTTGTATGGATACAGTTAAGCAAAATATTATTGAAATATATCAGTGACTTAAAACCACTCATTGTGTTAAGACGTGCTGCGTCCTTAATTTTTAACAGACGAGCTGCGGCTGTCTGTTGGATGCTGCGGCATCAAATTTATATTTATTCAAAACCAATACAGAAAATTTGAGTTTTTGTCTGGACCTATTCGATTATTACAATCAGTTGATCTCTATTAAACCATGGGTTAGTTGACCAGACCATCTTTTGCAAATTTACAGCCTAATCGTATCCGTATTTAAAGAATACATCTTTGTACTAGAACGACGTGAATTTTGACCACTTACACGTTTTCGTATCAACGTCTCAAATTTTGAACATTTCCGTTCGTTATTTCTCTTGGAAAAATGAACAATATCGGGACGAGCATTGCCTTCCGAATAACCACTTCCTTTTGTCCGGTTAACATATTGTTTTCCATACGTGCGTTTTAGATGTTTATTTAAATCAGGGCATAGGTCTTCTGTCATCATCTTCAATTATTTCAATTATGGATTTTTTCTGTAAGACCAGTAAAAACCGTCTAAAGTCAAAGTTATGCCTTAAAAATTAACTAAAAGAATGGTCTTTGTGATTTTTGAAAAAAGCTACCATTCTTGAGATATGATAACCTAAGAGTCAAATTACACATATGGAGAAATAAGCCGAGTAAAAGACAAAACTGTTAAAGTAACTACACCATGTGATAGGTATTTCCATAGCTTTCATACCTTACCCATTAGTAATCGGTTCAGTAGAACTGGGTCTAACCCGGTTTTGATCCTGGACTTTCGGGTCAAATAACCGGTTAACCGAATCCGTCCCGTGGAAATTATACATTAACTCAATAAGCCCTCCCTCTGGCATTATAATTGCTGCAAATATCAAAGAATACATTGTTTGTACTGCTGTTTAGTTTTGAAATAATGTGGCTTACGTCTTTTGTGTTCTATGAAAATTACAGTATGCTGTTACGTCTATTGGCATTTCTTGAATAGGATCGTTATTTTTAAACGTAGAAGCTTGAAATTTTGCCAGAGCATGTATTTTAGCTTAATATATCAGATTCCATCAAAAAACGAATTTCCATTTCCATGTCGGTTACGTCTTCCGGCATTTATGGTGACGATATGTATGAAATAAATAAAAAATAAGCTTACTGAAATCATATTTAAATGTATACAGGTTTTCCAACCATTTGTGGACAAAATGGACCCAACATTACAGTGCTGTGATCGTTACGTTTTTCTTGAGTTTCCTCGAAACAAGATTTAAAAGAATGCACAATTTTGCAAACCTGCAATATTATTTTTAAAACATATTTCGTATAAAAGATTTTTCTGACGAGTATATTGGCTTGCATCTCCGGATTCCCTATCATCTGCATATGTTTCATCTAAAACTACTGGGGATAGATTGATTGTTGATCTTATTGGTTCTCATTTGTAGAAACATTTTGGATGTTACTTGTTTATATGAAAGTTATTGTGGTTTCTTGTGTGCTTGCAATACTTCTACAAAGCCATAAATAAAACATTGAGTCATAGAGCAGACCTGAATATGCTGGAAGCGATAGAACAAAATTCAAAAACTGTATATTTTATAAGAAATATCGCGCGCGCGATTTAGACGAAACATCTGCAGATGATAGGGAATCCGGAGATGCAAGCCAATCTACTCGTCAGAAAAATCTTTTGTGCGAAATATGTTTTAAAAATAAAATTGCAGGTTTGCAAAATTGTGCATGCTTGTAAACCTTGTTTCGAGGAAACTCAAGAAAAACGGGTCCATTTTGTCCACAAATGGTTGGAAAACCCGTATACATATAAATATGATTTCAGTAAGTTTATTTTTTATGTATTACATACATATATAACTCAATTTTATTTCTAAATAAATCTGAATTTTACTTATGAAGTGGGAAAATCATTAATTTTAGAAAACGGACATAAAGCCCAATGGGCCTTATGTCCGCTATGGGGACGGACTTAAGGCCCAATTTCATTTTGGGCGTTAAGTCCGGGGTCAAGGAGGACATAACGCCCAAAATTGATTTTTGGCGTTATGTCCGTTGGGCGTTAAGTCAGGTCGCCTAGCACTGAAACCAAACCCGAAGTTCAATATTCTGATAAGATTCCCATGGCATTTGTGCATGGAGAAATATAAAAAGGTTAGATCGCGAATTTTTAGAAGACCAGACAAAGATATAGAAAACGCAAAGGAATTAGGAAAGAAATAGCCACCGCTGGCTTAAGCGAAGAAGTCGATGGTAGAATATATACCTCTATTAAGATTAATGGACATTCTATCCAAGGTTTAATCGATAGTGGGCAACAGTTTCTTGTTTAGGTCAAGGATGTTTAGATTTCGTTGAAAAAGCAAAGCTAGTTATTTCCGCGTATACTTCAGTCATACGAACAGGTGGTGGTAAAGCTAATAAAATTATAGGACGTGTTAGATCAGTAATTCATTTCAATGGACGTTCGAAACCATTAGATTTTTATTTGGTTCCGTCCTTGAAAATGCCACTTTTCTTGGGTATTGATTTTATTAAAGAATTTAACCTGATTAGATTTGAAGTCAATATTTTAGCTACAACAGAGAATGATTCCGATGGCTATCCTCGTATACATACTTTAAATGAACAAACCAAAACTTTGTTTCTATGTTTTTTAATGAAAGTTCCAGGAAAGACAACGCTTGAAGTACACAATATAGACACCGGTAACGCTGTACCTGTGAAAGAGAAACACTTTCCGATTTCACCAGGGGTTCAAAAACTTATGTATGGGGAATTCACTGGGAGTGATCGAACCGAGTGAGAGTCCGTGGAACAATAGAGTTACGTTTGTACAGAAAGGGGACAAAGTGAGAATTTGTTTAGACGCTCGTAAGCCCAACGATCTTACAGTGAAAGACGCATAACCTCTTCCCATATAGAAGGTTTATTGAGTCGTTTAGGAGGTACTCATTTCAAGTATTGATTCCAAAGATGCCTCCTTACAAATTCCTTTGTCAGCGTTCACAGTACCAGGACGGCCCCTGTACCATTTTACGGTCATGCCTTTTGGGGTATGCAACGAGGCCCAAAGGTTATGCCGTCTTATCGACAGGGTCGTACCTGCGCGGTTGAGGGAAACGATCTTCGTATACTTAGACGATTTACTCGTGGTGTCACCAACCTTTGAAGAACATATTTCTTTGTTGACTGAAATAGCTAAGTGTTTAGACGACGCTGGACTTACTATAAACTTTAATAAATCCAAATTTTGTTGAAAGGAATAGAAATACTTAGGATATATAGATGGAAGAGGTTTACTAAAACCCGACCCCGAAAAGCTTAGGGCTATAGAAAAATGCAGTTATCCAACTACAGTTAAGTAAGTCAGAAGTTTTCTAGGGACCACTGGAGGGGGGGAGGGAGAGGAAAATTTGAATTTTCTGACGAAGCGAAAATTTCTTTCGATAAGCTAAAGGCATGTTTGAGTAATAGTCCAGTGTTAGCACAACCCGATTTTGATCGCAAATTTTTTTTATTAAGTCCGATGTAGGAGTATGGACTGTAATTTTTCAAGAAGATTCAGATGGAGGAGAACATCCGGTAGCTTATTTTTCAAAATGACGACAACTCAAAGAAATTACTCTATAACGGAGCGCGAATGCTTAGCGGTGGTGTTAGCTATAAAGCGTTTTAGACCGTACATAACATTAACGAACTTCGTAGTGGTAACTGATCACTCCAGTCTAAAGTGGCTTTGTCACAAAAGGATTTATCCGGACGTTTAGCTAGGTGGAGCTTACAACTCCAATGTTTTACGTTTGAAATCAGGCATCGTAAGGGAACACAAAACATTGTACCCGATATGTTGTCGCGATATGCGTTAGATGAAATAGAAATTGACAATGAAGTCTTAATTGATTTAGAATCCCCAGCCTTTATCTCTGAGGATTACAAGAATCTTCGAGAGTCGATTTTGAAAGAGAAAGATATGTTACCAGATTTAAAAATAGTAGACCAATTCATATATAAGAGAACTGTGCCGTACAGCGGTGACGTCAGTCAAGAAGCTCATGCATGGAAATTATGGGTTCCGACCGAGTTAACCCTAGATCTCATGGCTAAAGCTCATTAGCCACGGAAAACCTCACATGGAGGGATTGCAAAAACCATACGTAGACTTAGAGAATATTTTTATTGGCCGCACGTGAATGTACAGATTAGAGATTTTATAAATAGATGCGATACGTGCAAAGAATCCAAACAAGCGAATTCCATTTTAAGACCTCCAAGTGGAAGTAGGTAGACCTTTTCAACGGTTATATATAGACTTCTTAGGACCTTATACTAGATGCAAGAAAGGAAACTGTTTTATTTTTATAGCGATGGATTATTTTTCCACATATATATTCCTAAAACCGATGGCTAAAAAAAAAAATGCTAAAATCGTCGTCAACTTTTTGATTCAAGAAATATTCTATAAGTTTGGAGGTCCAGAAACAATTATTTCTGACAATGGCGCACAATTCGTTAGTAAATAATTTGCGGGTCTGATGAAGACATTCGGTATTGAATATATTAGAACAGCAAATTTCGCACCTCAAGCTAATGCCGCTGAGCGTGTAAATCAATCCGTTCTAGCAGCCATCCGATCATACCTTACTGATAATCAACAAGAGTGGGACCTGCATATTTGCGAAAATGCATGCGCACTTCGGTCGTCACTACCCTCAGTGATAGGAGCGACATCGTATTTTATTTTGTTTGGAACAAACATGATAACTCATGCTTCGGCATACAATCTTGCCAGAAACTCGATCTTTTAGAAGATGCTGAAAATCGAATAGAAAACCGACATGCATATCTAGCAATAATTCGCGATGGGCTAAGGAAAAATCTACATCTAGCATACGAAAAGAATGCTGGGAGATGCAATGTCCGAAGTAAAGAAACTAGATTAGTGGTAGGACAGGAAGTCTACATATGCAAACGGTTTATAAAATGCAGAATCGACCGAAAAGTTGGAAACAATCTTTATGAAGTTGAAAATTTGCAAGGAAAGTCTCAAGGAGTATTTCACGCAAAAGACTTGAAAGGATAAGCTTACCGCGAACCATGTATGTTTTTCATCACATTGTTATGATAGATTCTGAATATAGAGATTTATCATATCAGCAATTGGTATTTGCTGATATGATAAACCTTTCTCAACCGATTTTGGAAGTGTGTACCGTGTAACTACGGTACAGCCTCATCAAAATAGCGCGCATAACTTTTATTTTGTTGAATTTTGTTTAATGTCACCCGTAAAAACTCAATTCCGTGTCTTTGCAAATGGCTGTATGTAGAAGGTACGCGATACTATCCAAACGCTTATAAAACGAACCAAGAATCTATAGTAAAAAATCAGATTGTTCTTCAACATCAGTAGCGAGCTTTACATGTATAACCGAAAGTTTTATTTATGTCGAAAACTAGCATTCTTATGCTAATCCTCGTATTTACACCTTCAGTTTGTCAGGCATCAAATGTGCATCAACCACACATTGTGCAACAATCAACATGAATTTGCAGCCAACAGCCCTAAATGTCGTCCACGTGCTATAAAACATCAGCCAGCAACACCATTATCATCGGCATAGTAACCAACAGCGCAAGCTGAGCCGACGCAGGAAAAAACCCACCAGGCCACGACAGAGGAAAACAACATGTTCCATGCAATCGTCATCCTCATAGGAATTAAAACTACCCCAAAACTTTATCGCCCGCCGGGGATAACGATCTTGACGCGATGCGGGGGCTAGACGCCACAGTCTTCCACTCGGCTTCTTAGAGTGTTGATTTGGGGGTTGTGACCGACCAAAAGTTATCCATTTCTACTGTCACAAACTAATACAGTGCACTGAAAACCCATAGTGTATCTTTGGAATGTGTGACACATATTTGGTAGCGATCTCCTACCAAATAAAAATTGCTGAGATTCCCTAAAAACGGGGTGTTAAGCTACCAAGTGCCCATTGGTGTTCTCAAGGTTTGCAGTTAGGGTACCAACTGTATTTGAACGGAGCCTCGTTGATACCTGGGCGACTCAACGAGTAATTATCATGCCCTTGCCGTGGTAAGGAGGCTATGCCGCGGTAGACCTCAGCCCTCCACAACTCAATATCCCATGGACATTCAAAATTTGAACAAAAAAACCAAAAACCTGAACCTGATGAACCTTCGACTGATGTAGATGTGGATGCCTTGGCACCCTCAGTCTTTACACTCACAACTGCAACCTCCTCAGGGGGGAGGGAGAGGAAAATTTGAATTTTCTGACGAAGCGAAAATTTCTTTCGATAAGCTAAAGGTATGCTTGAGTAATAGTCCAGTGTTAGCACAACCCGATTTTGATCGCAACTTTTTTTATTAAGTCCGATGTAGGAGTAGGGACTGTAATTTTTCAAGAAGATTCAGATGGAGGAGAACGTCCGGTAGCTTATTTTTCAAAATGACGACAACTCAAAGAAATTACTCTATAACGGAGCGCGAATGCTTAGCGGTGGTGTTAGCTATAAAGCGTTTTAGACCGTACATAACATTAACGAACTTCGTAGTGGTAACTGATCACTCCAGTCTAAAGTGGCTTTGTCACAAAAGGATTTATCCGGACGTTTAGCTAGGTGGAGCTTACAACTCCAATGTTTTACGTTTGAAATCAGGCATCGTAAGGGAACACAAAACATTGTACCCGATATGTTGTCGCGATATGCGTTAGATGAAATAGAAATTGACAATAAAGTCTTAATTGATTTAGAATCCCCAGCCTTTATCTCTGAGGATTACAAGAATCTTCGAGAGTCGATTTTGAAAGAGAAAGATATGTTACCAGATTTAAAAATAGTAACCCATTTCATATATAAAAGAACTGTGCCGTACAGCGGTGACGTCAGTCAAGAAGCTCATGCATGGAAATTATGGGTTCCGACCGAGTTAACCCTAGATCTCATGGCTAAAGCTCATCAGCCACGGAAAACCTCACATGGAGGGATTGCAAAAACCATACGTAGACTTAGAGAATATTTTTATTGGCCGCACGTGAATGTACAGATTAGAGATTTTATAAATAGATGCGATACGTGCAAAGAATCCAAACAAGCGAATTCCATTTTAAGACCTCCAAGTGGAAGTAGGTAGACCTTTTCAACGGTTATATATAGACTTCTTAGGACCTTATACTAGATGCAAGAAAGGAAACTGTTTTATTTTTATAGCGATGGATTATTTTTCCACATATATATTCCTAAAACCGATGGCTAAAGAAAATGCTAAAAACGTCGTCAACTTTTTTATTCAAGAAATATTCTATAAGTTTGGAGGTCCAGAAACAATTATTTCTGACAATGGCGCACAATTCGTTAGTAAATAATTTGCGGGTCTGATGAAGACATTCGGTATTGAATATATTAGAACAGCAAATTTCGCACCTCAAGCTAATGCCGCTGAGCGTGTGAATCAATCCGTTCTAGCAGCCATCCGATCATACCTTACTGATAATCAACAAGAGTGGGACCTGCATATTTGCGAAAATGCATGCGCACTTCGGTCGTCACTACCCTCAGTGATAGGAGCGACATCGTATTTTATTTTGTTTGGAACAAACATGATAACTCATGCTTCGGTATACAATCTTGCCAGAAACTCGATCTTTTAGAAGATGCTGAAAATCGAATAGAAAACCGACATGCATATCTAGCAATAATTCGCGATGGGCTAAGGAAAAATCTACATCTAGCATACGAAAAGAATGCTGGGAGATGCAATGTCCGAAGTAAAGAAACTAGATTAGTGGTAGGACAGGAAGTCTACATATGCAAACGGTTTATAAAATGCAGAATCGACCGAAAAGTTGGAAACAATCTTTATGAAGTTGAAAATTTGCAAGGAAAGTCTCAAGGAGTATTTCACGCAAAAGACTTGAAAGGATAAGCTTACCGCGAACCATGTATGTTTTTCATCACATTGTTATGATAGATTCTGAATATAGAGATTTATCATATCAGCAATTGGTATTTGCTGATATGATAAACCTTTCTCAACCGATTTTGGAAGTGTGTACCGTGTAACTACGGTACAGCCTCATCAAAATAGCGCGCATAACCTTTATTTTGTTAAATTTTGTTTAATGTCACCCTAAAAACTCAATTCCGTGTCTTTGCAAATGGCTGTATGTAGAAGGTACGCGATACTATCCAAACGCTTATAAAACGAACCAAGAATCTATAGTAAAAAATCAGATTGTTCTTCAACATCAGTAGCGAGCTTTACATGTATAACCGAAAGTTTTATTTATGTCGAAAACTAGCATTCTTATGCTAATCCTCGTATTTACACCTTCAGTTTGTCAGGCATCAAATGTGCATCAACCACACATTGTGCAACAATCAACATGAATTTGCAGCCAACAGCCCTAAATATCGTCCACGTGCTATAAAACATCAGCCAGCAACACCATTATCATCGGCATAGTAACCAACAGCACAAGCTGAGCCGACGCAGGAAAAAACCCACCAGGCCACGACAGAGGAAAACAACATGTTCCATGCAATCGTCATCCTCATAGGAATTAAAACTACCCCAAAACTTTATCGCCCGCCGGGGATAACGATCTTGACGCGATGCGGGGGCTAGACGCCACAGTCTTCCACTCGGCTTCTTAGAGTGTTGATTTGGGGGTTGTGACCGACCAAAAGTTATCCATTTCTACTGTCACAAACCAATACAGTGCACTGAAAACCCATAGTGTATCTTTGGAATGTGTGACACATATTTGGTAGCGATCTCCTACCAAATAAAAATTGCTGAGATTCCCTAAAAACGGGGTGTTAAGCTACCAAGTGCCCATTGGTGTTCTCAAGGTTTGCAGTTAGGGTACCAACTGTATTTGAACGGAGCCTCGTTGATACCTGGCGACTCAACGAGTAATTATCATGCCCTTGCCGTGGTAAGGAGGCTATGCCGCGGTAGATCTCAGCCCTCCACAACTCAATATCCCATGGACATTCAAAATTTGAACAAAAAAACCAAAAACCTGAACCTGATGAACCTTCGACTGATGTAGATGTGGATGCCTTGGCACCCTCAGTCTTTACACTCACAACTGCAACCTCCTCACTATCCCTGACAATTACGAATATGGACATTGACAACGATTCCCCTAATGTTACCCTATGCTACAAAGCGGACTGAAAATATATGAACAGAGCCTAGTACTCCTCAATTTAATTGAGGAAAGCGTCCCCTTGACACTCAAGGAGGAAAGCATCCCGAATGAAATTTGGGAAAAATTATCACTCATGAGCGGGAGTAATCCCCATCGAAACCTCCGAAGAGGCGACGAAGGGAGGAGACTTCAGCTCTGATAAGGACACCCCTTCTTCCAATGCGGCAACGTCGCAGCCCTCAAAGAATGCTGAGAAGAAGTCAAAAAGTAAGAAGAAAGGATCCAAATCCTCTGGGAAGGTATCGACTGATTCTGGCCCAACATCTAATCCCCAACAAAGGGTGATAGAGGTGAGTCGGCTGATGAAAAAGAAGATACCATCCGACACAAGTGTGAACACGAGCGGGCGGAACAGTGATGGGTCAGTGACGGCATTGACTTCCTCAAAGGATAACGGACCTCGGTCGACCGATCCAAAATCACAACCAGTGGTTGTGAAGAGGATGAGGTCGTCTGAGAAACAACCTCCTACTGCGAAGAAGTCTACGTTGTCACAGCCGGTCTATCCGGCGGTGACGAGGAAGGCTAGTGGGAGGATCACTAATGAAAAGGTTAAAGCCTCTTCATTAAGTGCTTCTTCTCTGAAGCCTTGTACGTCTGAAAAGGCGAGTAAGGATACCGCGGAACATAGTGCTCTGCAGACTCCATGCTCATCTATAAAGGCGAGTGAGGATAAGATAAAACCTAGTGCTCTGCAAACTCCCTGCTCGTCAACAAAGGCAAGTAGGGACAACGCCGAAACTGGTATTTTGCAGAATCCAAGCTCGTCTGTGAAGGCGAGTGAGGAAAATTCAGGACCTAGTGGTCTGGAGATTCCCTGCTCGTCCGCGAAGGTGAGTAGGGTAAACGCGAAGCCTAAAGCTCTGCAGACTCCTTGCTCGTCAAACTCGAAGCAGGATGACATCGCTGCTCGACGGATTGTGCCGGGTGAGATCCGGCTGGCAATCATAGACAGGGCTGATCCCAATATGCGTATCAGTGACTGTCATTGGTTGTTAGTTGAGGGTCGTCTTCGGGACATACTCATCTCGGACGTGGTTGGACAGGCAAATGTGCGGCTGGGCCAGTCTGCTCATTACAAGGGAGTCAAGGTAATTAGCTGTGAAAACAAGGAATCGACAGATTTCCTTATTAAAAAAGTTAATGACATTGGCTCTCTTTGGGAAGGTAGCAATCTGGCGGTTGTACCTTTGTCTGAGATACCATGTGGGATGATAACCTCACTATGGGTCCCTCCTCCTTCAATGGAGCTAGGACGAATACTGAAGTTGGTTGAGAAGCAGAACGTCGGTCTTCAGATGGGAAATTGGAGGATTCTCGGTTCCTTTAAGAAGAACGACGGACTGGTCATAAAATTCGCCACGGACACGCCCGGAGAGGACATTCTAAGGAGTCGAGGAGGGGTGCTGAATTTTGGATTAGGACGATTATGTTTCCGAATCCCACCAAAGCACCAGTAGGTAGGAAGCGGCAAAAGCTTAGCTTTGTGCAGATAAACCTTTATAATTGCAAAGCTGCTGCTGCTGCTGAACTACTGAAAAACCTCTCGACTCAAGACATCGATATCGCCCTAGTCCAGCAACCTTATTTATATAAAAATAAGGTGAGTGGGCTTAGAGGCAAGAACTATTCTGTTTTTGCTGCCTCAAATGGGGACAAGGTGAGGACATGTATAGCTGCTAAAAAGAATCTTAACCTAATCCTTCTGTCCAATTACAGTAGAGGTGATATAACCTCGGTACGGATGGAAGAAGGTCGGAGCAAACCCTTAGTTTTGTCTTCGATTTACCTGCCTAACGAAGACCCTGAACCACCAGGCAAGGTCATTCAGGATGTAGTGGATGAACTAGGGAGCATAGGCTGGGTCGTCCTTGGATGTGATGCCAATGCCCACCACTTACACTGGGAAGCAGTGATACAAACGCCAGAGGTGAGTGCATTTTCAATTTTATTTTAAAAAATAATCTAAGAATCTGTAATAGGAGTAACACTCCCACGTTTCAAAATAGATTAAGGGGGAAGTCATTCACATAACACTGACCAACATGGACGACTCCGACCTAGAGAATTGGAAAGTATCAGAAAAGTCCTCCTTTTCGGATCACAGGATGATACTATTTCAAATCTCTATACTTGGGGTAAAACAGAACTCTCATAGAAATCCCAGGAGGAAGGATTGGGGTAAATTCGAAGCTCTGACGGTCTCAAAACTATGTGGAAGTAACACTCTTCATACTGTCGAGGAGGTTGAGAGAGCTGTGGATTCCCTAACCAAAACCCTTCTGACGAGCTATGAGGACTCTTGTCCAATCACCTATCCGGGGAAGAAATCCCAACCGGTGTGGTGGACCAAACAATTAGCCAAGCCGCATAAAGCAGCAAGGCAATCCTACAATAAAGCTAGTAAGACGAAACTCAGTACGGATTGGCATGCCTACAAGGTCAATTTCAATAAGTACAAGAGTGAAATCAAGAAAGCTAAGCGAAATTCTTCCATAAGATACTATCTAAGAACCAAAATCCATAGGTAGTATCAAACGGAGCGATGGTTCCTGACTAACTCCGGTCTAGAGACTTTGGATCTGCTGTCAGGGGTTCATTTTCCCGGTTGTGTTGACTTCGACGGAGCCTTGCCAACAGCAAGTCACAGTCGAGTCCGAACTGTCGAAGATGAACAGCTGATTGAAAGAGTAACTAATCACACAAGAATTCGGTGGGCGATCAACAGTCTCCAGCCTTACAAATCACCGGGACCGGATGGTATAATACCGGCAATGCTACAGAATGTGGCTGAGCCGGCGCTATCAATCCTGGTAGAAATTTTCAAGGCTTGTTTATTGTGAGGCCAAGTCATACTCTACCAAAAGACTACAGACCAATTAGTCTTTCTTCCTTTCTCTTAAAAACATTAGAAAGGTTACTGGATCTTGAAATTGGAACACAACTAAACCCCATTAACATCAGCAAATCACAACATGCCTAAACTAAAAGCAAATTAGTGGAGACTGCCTTGCATGAGGTGGTCGGGAATGTTGAGATGCATATGGAAAATTCCGGCTCACCCCTGCTATGGCTTCTGGTAATAAATGAAATACTTGTGAGCTTCGACCGGCTGAAGATCAAGGTGGTTGCTTATGCTGATGATGTGGTTGTGGTTGTGCTGATAAGTGGCAAATTCCTGCCAACCCTGTCTGAGTTCATGCAAAGAGCCTTAGTACAACTTGCGAACTGGGCCCAGGCTTGTACTATTCACTAAGAAACGCAACGCTAAATACCTCGGCACTATTCTGGACCATCGCTTGTCATAGAAAAGAAATGTAGAGGAGCGAACGAAGAAAGGACTCATGGCACTCTATTCCTGTAAGAACTCCATTGGGAAAAGCTGGGGATTGAGACCACAGATCATACACTGGCTGTATGTAACCGTGGTCCTGCCCATACTTACCTATGGTGGACTGGTCTGGTGGCAAGCTCTTGGGAACAAAGCGTTACTTTCCAAATTATCAAGTGTACAAAGAACCGCTGAATACCGATTTAAAGCACTCCTCAAGCTGCTTTAAACGCCATCCTTGATGTGCAACCTCTGGACATCCTAATCCAGTTTCAGGCGGCGAGAACTGCTTTTAGACTCCGGGAGTCAGGGTGTTGGCGTGGTTCACACTTTGGACACTCGAATGTCCTAAAACTAGTTGATAGTCGACTTGAGTTAGGTTAGGTGACAATGGTTGCGTAAGCGATTATATGCCTACCTCATTCAAGTTTGACTCCTTAACTGTTATCTTCCCAAGCATGGGCTGTGTGTATATCTCCTCTGGACGGTCTGGAAATTTACACAGACGGGTCCACGATGGAAGAAGGTACTGGCGCTGGCGTCTACTGCGAGAATCCACTAATTAGAAACTCATATAAGCTTGACGATAATTGTAATGTTTTTCAGGCGGAGATTCTTGCTATCAAGAAAGCAGCTGAATTGGTGAAAGGGCTTGAAGGCAGTCTTACAGGAACGGGAACTATATATGTCGATAGTCAAGCGGCCCACAAGGTTCTCAAGTCACGGACCATAAATTCAAGAGCTATTCTTGATTGTAGGAGAGTTCTGCAGGATATACACCATATCGTAAAGCTATGTTAGGTTCCGGGTTACAGCAACATTATGGGAAACGAGGTAATAGATGAACTGGCTCGAGGTGGCTCTAGGTATATCGACTTATCAGTTGATGAAACCGTCCGGCCACCGATTTGCCACTACTTCCGCAAACTTCGGGAGATCTTCAATGAGAAAGCACATCAAAGATGGCTATTGGAGCCTGGTTGTAGGGTATCCAAGGCAATCAGGCCTGTGGTTTCTCGTCGAAGAACGGCTTCCCTCCTCTCACTTGATCAGTTTGGTATGAAAATCGCGGTGGGACTTATAACAGGTCACTGCAGAGTGATGTCCCTATCTTCAAAATGGAACGACAGTGGCATTGACTACTGCAGACAAGGAGATATCGTACACTAGGCAGATATGAGATAGACACTCTGACCTTCCTGTCTAACATACATAGATCTCATCGTCCTACTCAACTTTGCCATGGCTTGGCGAAGGTCCATAACAACCCTTAATAATCAGACTCTTTTCACTCTTCCAGATAATTCCTTGGCGTCAATCTCTACATCTCCTACACTCACCATCATCTCTATCATATCATCCTCATCTCATCAAGCTGCATCAACACTCTATCATCTCCTTCATCTTTAATCATCTCAACAACACACCTCCATCATCTTTAAATCATCATCTCCATCATCTTTGAATAGCCTACACAGGATGAACACAATGGACCAACGGTCTCCGAGTGAAGCACTCACCTTTTCTAATAGAGGCTGCGCATCCTTAAACCTAACCTAACCTAACCCGTGCTGATGTATGGTTCCGAAGCCTGGGTACTTGTGCAAGCAGATAAGGCAGTGCTTGGCGTGTTTGAGAGAAAAATTCTTCGAAAGATCTACGGACCAATCTGCGTTAAGGGTGAATATCGACGTCGCATGAACCACGAGCTGTATCAGCTATACAACGACATCAGTATAGATAAACGTATCTAGATGCAGCGATTGCGTTGGCTAGGCCATATAAGAATGAGCGATGATGAACCCGCTAAAAGGCGTATAAAGAATAGATGCTGCTAGCAAGTGGATGAAGAGATGACAAGGCGCGGTATTCCAGAAAGCGAAGCAATAGGCAGAGAGAAATGGAGATCTTTTCTTAGTTCTGTCTATGGAACAAATGTTCTGTAATGGGCCAGCTAAGTAAGCTTACACCTACAGCGGCAATCCCAGAGCGCATTCAAAACTCATTTTTAGGTCTTCCATTGGCAGATACCGATTTTAATAGGCCTGCTTGGGTGGCCTTTGCACTCGGGCCGGAAGTTTATGCCAGCGTCGTAACTCATCGGGTGCAAGCGACGCCAAAAAAATAGAATGAATTGGAAAAAAATAAAACAACAAAAAATGAATTGTACAACCGCTTATGCAGTTGTAAATAATGCTGGTAATATACTTGCATCTAAAATTACATCTAACTACTGCTCTATTTTTACCGCAGAAGTAGCAGGAATTCTACAAGCTATCACTATAGCAAAACAATCTAAAGGAAAAACGATGATTCTTACCGACAGTTTATCCGCTATAAAATCAATACTGAATATTTCAAACATCAAATGGGCCGGCATCAACAAAATAAGGGACTTACTTACGTCCAACATCAATAAAATAAAACTAATTTGGATTCCCGGACATGTTGGTTTACCTGGAAATATGCATGCCGACGCTGCTGCAAAGTTAGCATGCAATTCTCCATTGTTCTTTGATAATATTATCGAAAATCTTGATCTCAAAGCAAACATCTTAGTCCATCTTCATGAAAAACACGCTGCAAATATGAACAGTTTTAAACATCACCACTATAGTGATATAAACCCACAAAACCAAGCAGCAGTGTATCCTACGAACACTGAGAAAAAGAAAGTTAAGATTTTTTCCCGTTTACGCATGGGACATACAATTCTAACACATCAACATCTAATTAATAAGAATATGGATAATAAATGTCCCAAATGCGGCGCTGTTGCAGACGTCAAGCACATTCTTCAGTCTTGCAGTAATCTATCCCAACAACAACGCACACTTCTGCAAAGCAGAGGTGTTGAATTACTTAAAACCATTAATCATCAAAATGTAAACTCACTATTTGTGTACATAAAACGAAACAACCTAATTATTTAAAAAATATATATATGTATATAATTTATCATTAATTTTACCAAGCATGAGCTGATGGCCTTTGTAGCTAATGGAGTAGTGAGTCACTGGTTTAAGCATTTTGTATTTCATTAATTGGACTGTTGGCTTTGTTATACATGTTAAATTGAATAAATAAATAAATAAAAATAAGTATAATTGTAAATAAATAAATAAATAAATAAAAAATGAATTGAATTGAAAACATTTATATTTATGTATAGTATTTTAGTTATAACATCGCAATGTGTTGTAAGTTGGCCGGCATGAATAATTTAGATTTAAATTATTGTTTGTTAACAATGGGTTAACACATATTAGTCCTTAAAGGGTTAACCTCGTTTAGATCTGCCAACGTCAATGTCAATAGATTTTAACGAGTGGCGAATGGCGCCAAAGCCTCCGCCTTCCTTCATGTAATGATCGTTGACACTTACTCTCGTCTCTTCTATCTCTCGATACGAAGTCGAGCTCCCCCGCTATTGTGCAATCCAGGTAATCTGTCTTTTTTTGGAACGTTCCCAACGCCACTCTTTCCCACCCCTTCCGACCGTGGGGGCGACCACCCCATTACGTAGGGATCGCGTACACATCATGATCCGGAGCATGACGGGTAAAAGTGAGCATTGAATACTACCTACAGAATATTCTTCAACAGCCAGTACTAACATTAGGCATAATCTACTCGTTTAGATACGAAATTATTCTAGATTTAATAATATTTATATCTAAACCAAAGTCTACAATAAAATATAAGGAATTAAAATCATCGCACATTTTGCAGACTGGTTCTCCAGATGCATAATTTGTGCGATGAACATTAATATGACAGAAACGATAGTATCTACTAGGTCTGGTAGGAATATTTATTCTAATAGATGAAATAAGGAAATCTGAAGGTATATCGCCATTCAAAATTTTTTGTATCATAATTGTATCAAACATTACACGTCTGCTTTTTAATGTTGGTAATCTAATTAGCTTAAGTCTGCTGATATAAGATGGCAAGACAAAGTCACTATTCCATTGAAAGCCTCTTAAAGCAAAAAGCAAGAATTGTTTTTGAACAGATTCAATTTTATCGGAGTATATCGTGTAATAAGGATCCCATACTACTGAGCCATTTTCTAGTATGGGTCTAACAAGTGAACAATTGTTTGGTGACATAAGGATCAGAAAATTCCTTTGTCCACCATTTGATGAATCCTAGAACTACATGTGCTTTATTAACCATCGATATTACATGATTATTAAAATTGAGTTTGGGATCCATTAGGATTCCTAGATCAACAAACGAATCCACAGATATTAGAGTAGATTCACTAATGCAAAAGACATGTTTTAAAGGTGAGGTTCCAGAAAAACACATATGCTTACATTTCTTTAAATTTAAATCCATTTTATTAATATCACACCAACGGGAGAAGCTATTTACTTCCTCTTCAAGTAGTTGGAGATGTTCTTGAAAGTTATAAAAATTTTAACATCGTCTGCATACATATTATGTATGTACTTTGGAATGTGTTATTGACGTTGGTAAATCGTTTACAAACAATAAAAACAGTACAGGACCCAGATGACTCCCTTGAGGAACGCCTGATGGAACATTTATTAATTTAGAAAAACAAACCTCGAAAAAAAACACTTGTGATCTATCTTGCAGATAAGATGAGACCCAAGATAATAAGTTTTTTCTGAATCCGATGCAATTTAATTTGCAAATTAGTAATTTGTGGTTAACACTATCGAATGCTTTACTGAAGTCGGTATAGATCGTGTCAGTTTGCTTTTTCTGACTAAAACCTTTAATGACTTCTGAGGTATACGAGTATTGAAATAAATTCGTGACAGTGGATAGTCCACCACGAAAACCATGTTGATAAGGGCTTAATGTGTTTTGGACTTAATGAGAAATTACATCAGTTATAAGTTTCTCAAATAGTTTTGGAATTACACTCAGTTTTGCAATTCCTTTATAATTGGATACGTCTGATAAACTGCCAAATTTCTGAAGAGCTACCAAGTAAGACTTTTTCCAGAATATGGAAAAATAACCAAGATTTTAAGAGTGATTAAAGAGATAATGGAATAGCTAAGGAGTTGTGACAGTTTTTAAGAATTATGCTCATTATTATTATTATTATTATTATTATTATTATTATTATTATTATTATTATTATTATTATTATTATTATTATTATTATTATTATTATTATTATTATTATTATTATTATTATTATTATTATTATTATTATTATTATTATTATTATTATTATTATTATTATTATTATTATTATTATTATTATTATTATTATTATTATTATTATTATTATTATTATTATTATTATTATTATTATTATTATTATTATTATTATTATTATTATTATTATTATTATTATTATTATTATTATTATTATTATTATTATTATTATTATTATTATTATTATTATTATTATTATTATTATTATTATTATTATTATTATTATTATTATTATTATTATTATTATTATTATTATTATTATTATTATTATTATTATTATTATTATTATTATTATTATTATTATTATTATTATTATTATTATTATTATTATTATTATTATTATTATTATTATTATTATTATTATTATTATTATTATTATTATTATTATTATTATTATTATTATTATTATTATTATTATTATTATTATTATTATTATTATTATTATTATTATTATTATTATTATTATTATTATTATTATTATTATTATTATTATTATTATTATTATTATTATTATTATTATTATTATTATTATTATTATTATTATTATTATTATTATTATTATTATTATTATTATTATTATTATTATTATTATTATTATTATTATTATTATTATTATTATTATTATTATTATTATTATTATTATTATTATTATTATTATTATTATTATTATTATTATTATTATTATTATTATTATTATTATTATTATTATTATTATTATTATTATTATTATTATTATTATTATTATTATTATTATTATTATTATTATTATTATTATTATTATTATTATTATTATTATTATTATTATTATTATTATTATTATTATTATTATTATTATTATTATTATTATTATTATTATTATTATTATTATTATTATTATTATTATTATTATTATTATTATTATTATTATTATTATTATTATTATTATTATTATTATTATTATTATTATTATTATTATTATTATTATTATTATTATTATTATTATTATTATTATTATTATTATTATTATTATTATTATTATTATTATTATTATTATTATTATTATTATTATTATTATTATTATTATTATTATTATTATTATTATTATTATTATTATTATTATTATTATTATTATTATTATTATTATTATTATTATTATTATTATTATTATTATTATTATTATTATTATTATTATTATTATTATTATTATTATTATTATTATTATTATTATTATTATTATTATTATTATTATTATTATTATTATTATTATTATTATTATTATTATTATTATTATTATTATTATTATTATTATTATTATTATTATTATTATTATTATTATTATTATTATTATTATTATTATTATTATTATTATTATTATTATTATTATTATTATTATTATTATTATTATTATTATTATTATTATTATTATTATTATTATTATTATTATTATTATTATTATTATTATTATTATTATTATTATTATTATTATTATTATTATTATTATTATTATTATTATTATTATTATTATTATTATTATTATTATTATTATTATTATTATTATTATTATTATTATTATTATTATTATTATTATTATTATTATTATTATTATTATTATTATTATTATTATTATTATTATTATTATTATTATTATTATTATTATTATTATTATTATTATTATTATTATTATTATTATTATTATTATTATTATTATTATTATTATTATTATTATTATTATTATTATTATTATTATTATTATTATTATTATTATTATTATTATTATTATTATTATTATTATTATTATTATTATTATTATTATTATTATTATTATTATTATTATTATTATTATTATTATTATTATTATTATTATTATTATTATTATTATTATTATTATTATTATTATTATTATTATTATTATTATTATTATTATTATTATTATTATTATTATTATTATTATTATTATTATTATTATTATTATTATTATTATTATTATTATTATTATTATTATTATTATTATTATTATTATTATTATTATTATTATTATTATTATTATTATTATTATTATTATTATTATTATTATTATTATTATTATTATTATTATTATTATTATTATTATTATTATTATTATTATTATTATTATTATTATTATTATTATTATTATTATTAATATTATTATTATTATTATTATTATTATTATTATTATTATTATTATTATTATTATTAATTAACTCGGCCTTTGCCATTATTATTTAAAACTAAATCCCCCTATTGTGTTTTATTTATTTATTGTTTTTGGGCTTTGCATTAGAGATGGGCGCGTGCCTAAAAAATTAGGCACGAACATGCACGAACACGGACCAAAATTTTTATGCACATTCACGCACAAACACGGCGTTTTTCGAGAAGGCACGAACACGCACACTCACGCACGAAATTACAAAAAAGCGAAATCGATATAGGTGTACATTTGTTCAAAAAATATTCATATGGGGTTTTCTGAGTGAAATCGGACACTTTTTCAATACGAAGTTTTTGATATCCTTTATTTTTTGCTGTATTGATGCTGCTCATTAACAAAACATTTCAGTATATTTTCTGATTTTTTTTCGACCAACGGCTCCAGAGGTATCGCGTCTTGAAAAAGTCGAATTCTATGAAAACTACATGCAAAGAAATACTCATAACTTCTTTAACATTGGTCCAATTTGAAAAAAATCTTTTTTTATGTTTTGCTGTATTTAATAAAAAATAGAAAATAATTTGGAACAGTGGAATTGGATTCAATTTTCGCGATTTCATATTTAAAATCAATTTTTAACAATGACCCCTTCGATTTTATTGATTTTTTTTGTAGAAAACTACGATCAGTTACAAAAATTTTAAGTCCTATTTGGTAGTGTGATTCGAATGTTTACTATTTTTTCTTAATTTTTTGAAATTTTTCAATATAATTTTTCCGAAAATTTTGGCTTTTTTAGGCGAAGATCAATTTAAGTATTAATTAATTATCAATTTTTAATCAATTTCTCGTTGGATTCGAGCGTGATGATCAATAATGCAAGTGAAAAAACATATCGGGTGTGGGACGGCTTCGCTATCATCTAACTTTTCCTCTTCCAAATGCAATTTGTTTTTTACAACGCTGAATATTTTCTCAATCATTATATGGCTTTCATGACAAACGCTTAGCGTAGTCTTTGAAATTTTTCTTTTATACTAGGGTGAAACATTTGTTATTTTACCAAAAAAATTAAAAAATATTTTCTTAACATTTGTTTTGTTGTTTTATTTAGGAATTTATCTTAAACATCGTAAAACAGAGTTATTTTTAGATTTTGAAAATGGATTAGCAATTACTGTATCAGCCGGACAATAAACTAACTAAGCTGATGATCAAATAACTACAGCTAGGGGATTATATGACTGACCATCCGAGCCAAATAATCTACCTATTATTAAAGGGATTTTTTGCCAGAAGATTATTTAGATACGAAAGAGGATTTGATTATGAAATACGTAACGTTTAAACTTATCGCGGGCAAAAAAAATTCATTCAGAAATACCCACTAATGCTGGTACACCAATTTCTAAACCGTTCTTAAAATCGCAAAATAAATAGGTTTACGATAAATTCCTAACAGCAACACAAATGTAAATAAATGAAACGTATTATGTTTTTGGTGAAAAAAGATATTTTGCGCAGTAGTATATAGGAAAAACGTTGTTGACAAATTTCAAAAAAATTAGAAAAAATAGTTATTATTCGAATCCCACTACCAAGTAGGACTTAAAATTTTCGTAATTGATCGTAGTTTTATACAAAAAATTTGCAAGATAATCGAAGGGGTCAATCATTGTTAAAAATTGATTTTAAATATGAAATCGCGAAAATTGCATCCAAGCCAACTGTGCCAATTTTTTTTTCTATTTTTTATTAAATAGGTGATAAAACAACAAAATACACTAAAAAAGATTTTTATCAAGTTGGACTAATATTAAAGAAGTTATGAGTATTTCTTTGCATATAGTTTTCATAGAATCCCTGGACCCTTTGGTCGAAAAAAAAAATCAGAAAATACACTGAAATGTATTGTTGACGATCAGCATCACCACAGCAAAAAATAAAGGGAATAAAAAACCTCTTATTGAAAAATTGTCCGATTTCACTCAGAAATCCCCATATGTACTTCTAATTTTTCTAATCTTATTTAATTGCTATTCTTATTTAAAAACATTATTTTGTCCAAGTTAGAACTCAAAAGTCTAGTACGTCTTTCGTTGTGAATATTTCCATATGTGGAAAAATCCCGCTCGTTGCTGACCTGACGGGTATAGCCAAAAATTTCCTGACTAATTGTTTTAAATATTTTAGATTAGACTGTTTCCAAAAGTGTAAAACATCAGTCTGGCTAGATAGGCACTCGATAAAATGTAGCTTTCAAATCTTTCATGAATTGAGTCAATGGTATCAATTGACTTTCAAAAGTTTTTTTAGACCAAAGGGCAATGATGGGCATAGTAGGGTACTTTTCCGAGCTTAATTTTTCGGAACACTCTTTGAATATTTTATGAAAACCCAATAGAGGTTCTAGCAAACTTTAAGTCAGATATACGATCCAACTCATTCTTTTGTGGGAAAATACTCTTAATCTCATTCTGGACTTGGTATATGCTCTCAAGCAACGTGTTCTTGTATCTTGTTTTAAGGTTTTCGACAATTTGTTGTTTAGCTCCGAGTGTTTTAAAATATCTTACAAGGTTTTCTGGGCAGTCAATCAGTTTTCCCAATTCGGGAAGAGGATATTTTTCAATAACATCATCCACAACAAATAATACAGTCAGATAAACATCTGATTTGCAAAGAGAGTATATTGCGTTAACCCTCTCGGTAGTTTTTGTGTTTGCTTCTCTCATGAACAAAACAAATTGCATACAAATATCATCTTTTTTTTCTCATACTCTGGCCTCTCCATAACAAAATGGCAATAAGTACCACACTACAAAAACAAAGCAAATAATTTTAGGCATTTTTTGGTCGGTTTTATATTCCTGTTTGTTTTTCGTGTTTTATATGGTCTCTTGCACGACTTCTAAAGGGAGACCAAAAATTTAGCACGATCGTGTCACATAGTGCAGATCGTGTTTAGTCGTGTCGTGCAAAACCGTGTCGAACAAAAAAACACGATCACGCACGGCCAAAAATTTATTCCGGCACGACACGCACAAACACGGCGTTTTTCGAGAAGGCACGAACACGCACTACTCACGGCACGACACGCGCCCACCTCTACTTTGCATCTTTCCCCGCATTGGCGCAAACACCAAATGTGAGAAGTGTGAATCCACGGAGACACCCAAGACTTCGGCGTTTAAATCTTTGAATTCTTGAATGCGATCACTGAAGGCAATAATTTCTGTGGGGCATACAAAGGTGAAATCAAGGGGATATAAAAACAAGACCAAATACTTGCCGGCATAATTTGCAAGTTGAACATCTTGGAAATCGTCTCCTAAAACTGCAATAACCTTGAAATCTGGAGCCGGTTGTTGAACTTTGACAGCCAACAAGGGGGAAGTTTGATGCAAGAGACGTCTGAAGGTGTTGGTCACATTTTGTTGTTGTTTGGCAAACTGTTTGCCAACTTGAGGAAGAGTTCTTAACAATGTTCTGGCCAAGAAAGCCATGTTTATTTGTTCGATTTGCTGCAGTTGCAGAGCGCAGTACTAAATTTTCTTGATGAAATGATAAACTTTGGGACGGTGATTTTCTGATTTCCTTCTGATTTTTGATTTAATTCAATATTCTTCATATTTTATAGTTATTATTTTAAGTGCATTTTAATAGTTTCCCACATATTTTAGTTCAAAATTATTTACACTTTTTTGTTATTTTAATAGTGTTGACCTTATATTAAAACTTGTGGTTAAATTTGTTATCCAATTTAATTTAAGATGGCATCTCTTAATCACACTGTTAATGGTTGTTGTAGTTGTTCTTGTAACAGTGTTTGTTATTATGTTTGTATGTTCTTTCCTCTGTTCAATTTGGCTCTGGGTCTATCTCCAGTTCCAGGAAAGTGGCTGCTTCGATGGGATGTAACCACAGATCCACTGGAGTTAGATTAGTAGGTTTGGCTGGGCAATTGAAAAGGTGGTTTGTGTCGTGCGGGCCATGCCACATACTGGGCAGATGTACTGTTAATCGTGTGCGCCTTTGCCAAGATTTAATTTTCTAATTTAAATTCCAATTTATTTTCACGCACATCAAGGCCGACATCCGCTTTTCGCTGTACAGATACCGCTTCAGTGGTTCCCACCACGCCACCTGCTTGCCAAAGACAGCCATACCAGTTGCTTCAACATTGCCTGTCTGAGGTACCAAGGAACCAGCTGTCGTTCCTTGGGCTAGATTTTGGTCACCCCCGGGTATTTTATTTCACCGGTACCCTTCTTATTCGGTAAAAATAAGATGACCGTCCACAATTCGCCAATGGGAGGGTCCCGATGGGGGTTCTACCTAACCCCACAGGGGGACTGTAGCTGTTTACCATGTTTGCAGCACAGTATAGCAATAGCATTCGTTTTTTTAATTTATTTCACTTAAGGGTAACCAAGCCTCAAAGACCATATGTATTACAGGAAATACCTTTTTTTTTGATTATGAAGAGTGACTATGCTTTGTGCTTGCACAGATTTCACAGCCGCCGGGTACATCATACACTGTGCAGGTAAAATGTCATCAGTGTTCGCAGAACAGAACAGCAAGTTTTCCTTTTTTTTGATAGCACAGCATAGCAATGGCATTCGTTTTTACCATGAGCTACGCTACTACTAGCATATGAGTTGCTTTTGTTATTGAATGAATTGGTTTTGGTAGTTCTGCACAGCAATGGGTTTTTGTGTTTTCTGTGCAGTTCTGGTAGCAGTGAAACGTAGTTAAAACCTATTATTAATAAAATATATTAATTGCAAAAAAATAGTTTAAAAGATGTGTGGTTGGCCTAAATTGTAAGAGGTTATTAGCAGCTTCAAGGTGCTGCATGGTGTTTTTGTAAAATCTATTATGAAGTACGCTGGATAAACGACTGGATTTTCCTGAGAATCCAGAGTTATCTCATTTTATATCCAACAAAATTACTTCGAAGCTGATATTATTGATTATTCCTTAGATACAATTGATTGATTATGACTCAAGGCTCGATTTTGATCTTTGTTACAAGATTGTTATTTTCATAAATTCAACAACATGCATTATATGTCCACAACTTTAGGTATCTAACTGTTAGAACAAGGAAATCTACAGATTCCTTGTTTTCACATCTATCACCCTGACTCCCTTGTAAAGAGCAGGCTGGTCAAGACGTACATTGCTCTGGTCAACCACGTCCGAGATGAGTATGTCCCAAAGACGACCCTCTACTAGCAAGCAATGACAGTCGCTGATACGCTCATTGGGGTCAGCCCTGTCTATTATCGCCACCCGGATCTCATTCCGAGACGATGCGTCGAGCAAAGCTGTCATCCCACTTCGCGTTGTCCTTACTCGCCTTCTGCAAAGCGCTAGGCTTCGCGTTGTCCTTACTCGCCTTCGCAGACGCACAAGGCTTTGAAGAAGAATGACCTGATGAAGAGGTTTTAACCTTTTCAACAGTGATCTGTCACTAGCATTCATCGTCACCGAAGCAAACAATGCAGACGAATGGACCGGCTGCGACAAAGTAGACTTTTTCGCAGCACGAGGTAGTTCCTCAGAGGACCTCATCCTCTTCACAACCACTGCTTGTGATTTTGGATCGGTCGACCGATGTTCGGTTTCCTTTGAAGCAGTCGATGCCGTCCCAGACCCATCACTATCCCGCCCGGTCATGTTCTCACCTAATTCGGATGATTTTTATCTTTTGCTTCTTTGGCTTTTGCAGTATTGGAGTTCTGTGGATTCAGTGAATCATTCACCTTATCTTCACTCGCGACGCTCCCCTCCTCTATTGCTTTTTGCCTTAGAAGAAAGGTTTGTCGGGATTGTAGGACACTAAAACATCTGTTCCAGTAAACAGCTCGTTTTAGGAGATTTGTCTTCGGATGGGGTATCAATATCGAGACTAGAGGTTGGAACATGGATCACTGTCGTGTCCATGGCTTCCTCCCCTGCAGTCAGCGATAGATTTTCCCAAATCCCTTTCGGTATGCTTTCCTCCTTGAGAGTCAAGGGGACGCATTCCTCAATGAGATTGAGGAGACTGAAATACATAGCCCCCCGCCACCCCAATTTGGAGAAGTTTTGTGACCACAGTGAAGGATAAAAGCCAAATTACCTCCAATTTGGAGCAAAAACATAAAAAAAAAAACTTAAAAATAACTGAGCTCCTTGACATTAGAGCAAACAAATTATCTCTATTCAGACATAACCATTACAATCATGTCAATCCCAAATGTATCAAGCCAATTTATCCCACAAATGTGGACAAAAAGAAGATAAGATTATTCTCCAGACTACGTATGGGTCATACTATATCCACGCATCAACATCTTATTAACAAGGACATTAGCAATACTTGCCCGAAGTGCGAAAGTATCTGTACAGTAGAGCACATCTTACAGAATTGCAACCAACTTTCCCATCATTACCACACATATCTGAACAACCGAGGACTGGGTATCCTGAAATCACCGACACCTGCCAACATTGAAGCAATTTATAATTTCATATCAAAATCCAATTTTATAATCTAAACTAATTGTATCGTAACCTTTAACTATTACAAGCTCTAGCTGATGGCCACAGTAGCCAATGCTAAATCTTGCTTTACTAACTATGTATTTACTACATTGTTAATAATAAATAAATAAACTTAAAAATCCCTGATATGGGGGTACCGTTTATGAGGTTTATTTGAAACATGGGTCAAAATGGTCTAACTTCGAACATGAACTGCCTGGAAACAAAAGGCTCATCTGTTCATCTGTTTAAAATGTTAGAGTCCCATCTCGGTTTGCCTGGGTGCATGGAACGCAAATAATTAATTCAATGCATAACAAACGGAAAAAACAAATTTATATATCCTTCATACTATGGTGGAGGGCATAAAAATAAAGTTTATTATAAAGTTCATACATTCATTAACTGCAATGCACATTCAATGACGGCTACTACTAGTATATTAAAAATTAACAACAAAACTGAATTGTCGATAATATACGAATATATATTTTCAAATAAAGTTGTTTCGTTTGTTTTACAACAATTGTTATAGGTATCTTAAATAATCATGTAATAACAATAATGTTGTAAACAATAATATAAGTGTATTTTTGAAGCAAGATGGAACTCATTTGAACTCCGCTGAATATGCATACATACCTCCAAAGATAGACAGCTGAGTATTTGTATTACTATAGACGGTGATGAATCATCAATATCTGGCGTTTCCTTGAATCTAGCAGTTTGTGTCATAAAATCTGTATCTTCACATATTTCTTTTAAATTACTTTGAGAAAGATTTTGTTTTTGAGACCCATGACTATCGTCATATTTTTTTGGAGAAAAGGAATATATGGAAGGCGTGGAAGAAATAACGGGCTTGTTAGTTACTTTACGCTGTTTTATTGTACCACCATAATTACAGCTAGTGCTGTCATCAGTCCTGTGGTCACACATGTTCTTTCGGTTACTTAAGCAGCTGCAGTCCGTAAACATGTTCTTTTGAACTCCGGATCCGCCAAATATTCCATGTGTCAGTACATCATTTTCTTCAATTGACACCAAACAAAATCTACACACTTGAAAAAACTTCTGTGGAATACTGCACATATTTTTGGAATACAATAAAACAATCAATCATAAATAGGACACAAATAATCCCAAGCTTATGTTTACATCAATTGTTAAACAAAGCCATTGCCTTTTACTTGAAGTTGTCAAAACAGTTTTGTGCATAACTCAATGACTACTAAAACTGATTAGTAGTGACAACAACTATAGATGGCGCACAGATGTTTAATATTGCATCACATACATATTGGCCATTTAGATAGGAGGTTGTTATCCGGATTTAACGCATTATCGGAATTTATATGCCAAATGCAGCCATATGCAAGGTTTACATTATGCCTGTTCGATAACTCTGCAAGTAAAAAGTTTTTGCAAGTTCTTGCAACTACTTGCAAGACTTCTCAATTCTCTTTTACTGAACAAGTTTGTTATCGAACAGCATTTTGTAAAAGTTTGTGCAAATTTGTACAAACTTTTGGGTTATCGTACAGACCTATTTATAGCTCATTTAGACTAGCCATAAATCCTCGACTAGATTTAATAAATCCAGTACAAATCGCATCGCATTTAGATATACATTTGGGAGGATTTAAATGACAGTCAGCTGATTTTTGTTCATAGCACAATTACCAAGGTAGATGCATTAGCCCATCTGATCGAATTTGAAAACTCAAAAGAAATTGTTGTAAATTGAATTCGTCTTAAAAACATACGGCAAATTACAAATTTATTGTTTAGTATTGAAAATGTTAGCACATTATGCTACTATTGCTAACTAATGAGCAAATTAAGAATTATTTTATCGTTTAGACATCGTAAATATTAGTCTTGGTAGATATAAATCAACTTTGCATATCAAAGAAAATTTAATTTTTTAGGCTTGTTTACAAATTTTGCTATTTTAAATTATTTTTAGTGTAGCAATTCACCGATATATCTACCTTGTTTCTTGTGCAAGCTTGAAACTTTATGTATTTTCTAGCATAATGTTGCCAAAAACAGTGTTGTTTACGAGGATTTATGCCGGATTTGAAACAAATCCACTCAATACGAGGATTTATTTTTGTATGGGAAATTGTTAGGCACCTCCTTCACGGCGATGATTCTTGGCTTGCCAACTAGCTCTTTCGTCTCATATGGCCATGGGAACTCAACCCGACGAATCAATCCCAGAGGACTAACATGATAGTTGAACGATCCACAATAACATGCCTAATTCGCTCTTCATTTACACGGGGACCTTTATTTTCCAATCCCACACTGTGCCCTCCCTTCCATGGTCCGAAGGCTCCCCTAATCTTCTATTCGGACCCCAAAAACCACACACCACGCTCCTACACTTACCTCATCCAATCACCTTCCACTCAAATTGACTTAAACAACCATATTTATATACTATCACAGAACATTACACATACATATTTTTATTAGAAAAAAAAAAACATTTAATTTTATAGTTATTGAACAAATTCTTAAATCCTATGCTGTTAACAATCTTTCCAAGTTTCCAATTAGAAATAATACTATCTTCCGCAATATCTTCAATAATGCCTCATTTGGAGTCAATCATAGATCCTAGAATTTTTTTTTAGTCCTGCAAATTCGCCTTAATTAATCGGCACACTTTAATTCTTTACCTTCGACTAATGGAGCTCAATTAGACGGAACTACAACCGCTATGTTGTCAAACAGAATTTATCTGCAGTCCTAATATCTTTCCTATTTCTTTGATTTACTCAGCCTGTACACTGCTTCTATTTTTCTTTGTAGTATTATTCCCTTACAAAAATAAGCAATTTACTTGAACGAAAACTTAAACACTATTATGACTTTATTTAATATGGAATTCGCTTTCTTTTTATCATCAAATGCTCTTCTTTCATATGTAAATATATTATTTCCTCTTTCAAACAGATTTCTTTTCTAATCGTTATTGTTTTTCTCTTTTAGCAGCTGAAATCAACGCTCCAGCTTGTTATAATCTTTTTGCATTCGACCAACAAGGACGGACATACACATTAACGGTAAGACACTTTACCTTATAATCGCCTCTTTCGGTATACTGATTGGTTTGGGTTTTTATTTTTAGCGCACCTTTCCATCAAAAGGAGGGGCTATCACATACGACTGGAGCGGTTCTTTTCTCGCACAATACACTAGGCGGGCCAATAAATATTTTCTCCTTCCTGGCCTTCAGACGAGAATCGTAATTTCCTGTCTCCAAAAAATAAACCATCAACGGTCAAAACATCCAACGTAGACACAGTCGTGCGCAGACTATGTGTATGGGGATAAAGTTTATGCACTGGCCTTTGTCAAAAACAATAAGAAGGCCAGTGCAACACCAAATCAGAAGTTCCACGGCAGATTCTCTAATAGAAAGAACAAAACACCACAAGCACACAATCAACAACAGTAACAAAAGCTACACCAGTTTTTCTTTACTCACAATAAAACGTTTATTACTTTTAACTAAACAGTTTGTTTACTTCGTTATGTTATTGCCACTCTTGGTTATATCTGTTTGGCACTTATTAACACTGACGAGGATTTAGTATGTAACGTCCGCTGTTGCAAAATGACGGTTTGTCTATCTCTCATCGGCTATTTATAAGTGTAGAATATTCCCGCCAAATGCTATTTTTCCCGAGAATACCATTTTTATATTACCAATTTTCCTTTACCTTTTCGTTTCATTTGGAATTTTCATGGCGGTTTTCCATTTTTTCATTGACATCAATTGTCAGCTTATTGTGAATGGTCAGGATACACTCCACAACACACAAAAAAATAAGTGATCTTCAACAAATCGTACGGTTTCATTCAAAATTTCAACCCCTTACGCCTAACGCCGGCAATTTATGGTATTTGGTAAAAATTCCCTACTACGTCATTAATCCCATCAATACATCTATATAATTATTTTTGTATAGGAGGATATGTTTGCTTCCTCACCGCGCTTTTGCTTTTTTCTAAAAAAAAAAAAACAATAATTATTTTTATATACGCCTACGTTTACGTCGGAATTTACGCCAAGTTCCGCTTGAATTTAGGTGTCCCTTGTATTCACAAGTACATGTTCACATGGAGTAATCGGTATCTGAATTTCAATTAATGCATATTCCACATCACTCGTTGTCAGAATTTTCTGGCCTCTATGAAAAAGCACACGTTGTTGATCTTCTCATAGGAATGGATATTGGACCCTTAATTTTTACAGTAGGGACACCAATGAAATCTCTTGGCTCTTTCTTAACACAGCATACAGTATTCGGTTGGATAATAGGTGGTCCAATACCAGAATGCTCTAGAAATTCAAATAACATTTCATTGTTAAACACAACATCGATCGAAAAGATTATTACACGGTTTTGGGAGGTGGAAGAGCCCCCAAAAATACTTTTGCGGTCAGAAGAAGACTCTTTCTGCGAGCAAAACTAACTTGATACTACAAAACGAAATAATAATGGGAGATATATTGTTACCCTACCCTTCAAAAATTGTGAGGAGCTAGGCAATTCTCGTAGTATAGCGCTCGCACAGTTCTATAGAATGGAGAAAAAACTTTCAAAGACTCCAGAAATCAAAACCTCATATGACAAAGCGATATTAGAATACTTAGATTTGGGGCATATGAGAGAACTTTCACCAGAAGAAATAGATCAGACCCCAAATTACTATTTGCCGCACCATGCGGTCATCAAACCCGATCGGTTAACTACTAAACTTAGAGTAGTATTTAATGCTTCAAGCCCAACTTCCAATAAAAGAAGTCTAAACGATAATCTTTTCGCCGGACCAATACTCCAACAAGATCTTGTACTACAAATATTAAAATTTATATGTTTATATATGTTTATAATTTATATATATGAAATTTATATGTTTATATGCTGACGACGTTGACGACTCCATACAAGACTCTCGCAAAGAATTAGTTTCTGCCTTTGACTCGGCAGGTTTCCAACTTAGAAAATGGACTTCAAATGAGCCCAAAATAATTAAAGATTTGCCAGATGATCACCTTTTGCCCCTCAATTGGCTACATTTGTCTGAAAACGATTCTACTAAAACTCTCGGTATTAGATGGAATATCTCAGGAGACTGTTTCTCATTCACGTCGCCTTCTATCGAAAACAAACTCAATTATACAAAAAGAGAAGTCCTGTCTACCATAGCTAAATTGTTCGACCCGTGTGGGTGGTTGGCACCCATAATCGTCGTTGCAAAACTAATTATGCAACAAATATGGTTAGATAAAGTCGAATGGGACGACACTCTCAAACCCATGACATTGATGAATTGGGAAAATTTTGTGAAAAACTCTACCTCCATTGAAAGCCTGACTATTCCAAGATGGGTAAAGTTAACTCCAACAAATCACGTTGAGATTCATGGATTTTGTGACGCGTCAGAAAGCGTATACGGCGCAGCTTTGTATATTCGAGTAGAAGATCCCAATAACTGTGTTGACACATTTCTTTTAGCAGCGAAAACCAGGGTAGCGCCGATAAAAAAGATTTCGTTACCACGTCTTGAACTGTGTGGAGCTGTACTTCTGTCCAAATTAGCCTCTTCCATAATAACAAATCTTCAAATTTCGAACATTGACTCATATTATTGGACAGACTCCACAATCGTTTTAGCTTGACTCAAAAAACCACCATGCCATTGGAGCACATTTGTAGACAACAGAATAACTGAAATTATTGAAAACGTTGGTAATGAAAGATGGCTTCATGTTGACTCGGAAGCAAATCCCGCTGATGTAGCAAATCGTGGATGTTCACCGATTGACTTAAAAACGCACAGTTTATGGTGGCATGGACCACATTGGTTGAAAACCCCAAAATCCTATTGGCCATCGAATAATATAACCGCAGACACCAATTTAGAAAAGAAATCTGCTGAAGTATTAACTCTAACGACCATTACAGCTGATGCCATGAACGAACTCATAAAGAATGATCCCTTGAAAGATTTCTCTATCTTGTCGAGAGCCTATAGAGCTTATGCTTACGCTAGACGTTTTTATAAAAGAGAACTAAGAACTTCTTCCGAATTTTCTCTTGACGAGATTCAGCATGCTAAGAGACTTGTTATCATGGTTACTCAAAAATACTATTTCGAAAACGAATATAAGTTACTGCAAACAAATACAAAACTTCCACCAAGTAGCAGCCTTTTGACTCTAAATCCTTTTATCGATTCTAGCGGCCTCATAAGAGCAAATGGTCGTCTTGTTCAATCCCCAGCCTTAACATACAATGAAAGGCACCCTATTTTGTTACCATACGTATCGAAATTATCTCAACTTTTAGTCGAATTTACACACAAAATAACTTTGCATGGGGGAAATCAACTAATGACCCGCGTCTTACGTTCTGAATTCTGGATATTCAAACTAAAGGTCTTAGTCAAGAAAACCATCCATAATTGTAAAATATGCACTTTGTATAGAAAACACAACCAAAATCAAATCATGGCTTCTCTACCGCCTGAAAGAACTTCTCTTACAAGACGCTTCTGCAACACTGGGGTTGACTTTGCAGGCCCTTTCAACATTAAAAGCTTCACTGGTCGCGCTTGTCTCATTACAAAAAGTTATTTTTGCGTTTTTATATGTTTCGCAACCAAGGCGATTCACTTAGAGGGAACTAGCGATCTTTCCGCACAATCCTTCTTGGCAGCTTTCGCCCGCTTTATAGGTCGCAGAGGGTGTCCTGCCTGTGTATATTCAGATAATGGCACAAATTTTGTCGGTGCGTCCGAATTACTCAAAAAAGACAGAGCAGAATTTATGAGAAACCTCACGACTCAAGTCGTTAACCAAAATTCTCATCAAAATTTAGAGTGGAAATTCATCCCTCCTGGCGCTCCTCACATGGGTGGATTGTGGGAGGCCGGCGTTAAGTCTTTTAAGACACATTTACGTAAAAGCTTTCCAAATCTTAACTTTACTTTCGAAGAATTCACTACAATATTGATTCGTATTGAGGCCTGTCTGAATTCAATACCCTTGAGTCCAGCCAGCGACGACCCTAACGAAATAGCTCCTTTAACACCAGCTGATTTTATCATTGGGGCACCTATGCTAGAGCCAGCAGAACCTGATATTTCTGATTTCGACATTTCACATGTTAATCGCTGGAGGCGACTTAAAATAATTTCACAACATTTCTGCCATAGATGGAAAAATGAATACTTAACTGAACTCCATAGGAGATACAAGTGGAAATATCAGAAAGATAATTTGAAGGAAGGGGATATGGTGGTCATAAAAGATGATCGCTTGTCGCCTACTGAGTGGAGGTTGGGACGAGTCGTCAGAACTTACAAGGGGGTTGATCAAAACGTTAGAGTCGTAGACCTTAAAACTTCTATTGGCATCACGAGTCGACCCATTACAAAAGTCGTCAAGCTATTTACCGACTGACTAGTCGGACCCCCTTTACTTAAAAAAACTTGGTACTCCTCTCTCTCTTTTATTTACAGATATGGCGGCCTACCTTCCAAATAGAGATTGGGAAGAAGAGGAGGGACCCGGAAACCGGCGCCAACATCAAGAACGCCCACAACAGCCACAACAACCAGCACCTCAACAGCAACCACAGCAGCAGCTGCGTCAACATCAACGACAGCAACAGCCACAGCAGCCAGGTCATCAGCAGCAACAGCATCAACGCCAGCAACCACAACATCAGCCACGTCAACAACAGCAAGTACAGCAACAGAGACGACAATCCAGAAGCAGGTCTGGTCAGCGGGAGAATAGAGGAGGGCGGCTGAGTTTTTGGCAGTATTCCTGCGGGCTGTGTCAAGATGACCACGCTATAAACACATGCCCCAGGTTCCATGAGAAGACACCATATCAGAGATATGAAACGGTCGAAAGGAGAGGGTACTGCCGCAACTGTCTGGCAAGAAGTCATCTGGCGCCAGATTGTACAAGTCTGACGGGTTGACGGAAGGGCGACCACCGACACCACACACTGTTGCACGGGGCTCCGCAGCTGGACAATACCTTACAGCCAGCACATATTGTTGTCCCACACTTTTCATGGGACTTAGTTTTCGTCCCTACTGCACTTGTGCGTGTCGCAGCCGATAGTGTTGATGAGTGGAAGACCGTGCAAGCCCTGATCTGCCAATCGTCTCCCATGTCACGAATTGCCTATTCGGTGTTCCAAAGGTTGGGAATCAGATCGGTCATGTACCAAAATCGTAGATTTGCCACTTTCAAAATTATGGCATACCCTTGAACTTCAATAAAATTGTGAAATAATATCAAAAATAAAAACAAAATCTTTTGATGGTAAAAACAAAACGCGTAAGTCAAAGACGTGCAAAGAAAAGAAATTAACAAGAATTGCATTTTATCTATTGGGAACACGAACTTTTCTGCGCCGCCAACCAACTATAAGAAAAAACGAAATCACAGCTTGTTTGGTCTTCATGAAACGCAGAATGTTTAACAAAAAGAAAGGAATAATACGAATTTTGCAATACCACAACCCCTGCACACATATTGTGACGCCACCAAACTTATTTGTGGATACCCCACACTCCCTCTATTGAATCGTTAATCAATGTCATGTCCCCCTTGGGCATGCAATAACCTGGCATGTAAGTTGAATAATTGGGAGGCACTCCAGCATGGGACTCATTTATCCTTCCATCCTCTTGCCACGTCTGACCATGAGCCGCCTGAATATGATCATCAGGGGTTGGCAACATCACCAGCTGAGGAGCCCCGCTTGACCATGCAACAAAATCTGGCAGATTTTGGATTTAGCAAATAATAGCACGGTTACAATAGAATTTTTTTCCGGGTTAACCCACTTCGAGAGGATTTATTTGACGTTTGCGCTATGGAATTGACATTTGCAATCCAAACTCACTGGGTTAATCCGATTAAGTGTAACCGGTGTATAAAAGTTCATTTAGACTACGCTGGATTTAGCAATTATCTGGCTTTATTTGACTTATGTTGTATGAAAATGACAACTTAAATCCACTGGATTTGCTAAATCCAGCATTGTCTAAATCAGGCATAAAACCTGATAATGTGCTAAATCCGGCTAATACTTTGTTTACATTTACGAAATCCACTCGATTTCAACTGTCAATTCCTTTGCGTATACGTCAAATGAAAACTCATCTGAAATCGATTGGATTTCATTTGACGTTTGAGCAATGGAGTTGACAGTTGAAATCGAGTGGATTTCGTAAATGTAAACCAAGCATAATGAACTCATATCTAAACGACCTATTAATTAATACGCAGATTTGGCACATATATACCATTTACACTTGGTCTGTTCCTTTACTTCTGAAAATGGTAAAACCGGCAAAAGTAGTAAAAGTTGAAAACTGCTCCCATATGAATTGTATTGTGTCTGAAGTAAAGGAACGCTTTTCGAGTAAAAAGTTGTAAAACTTGAAGATTCTTGAACGTAAAGGAACAGGGCTAGTACGATCCATTGTATTAGGGGTATTCCAGTGTGCAAAAAACTACATTTATTTTTATAAAAATATTTTAAGCCGTTTTCTCGTATTTTTTGAGTTGAATCCTTCGCATATTAACCAAAAATAAAATTTGTAGTGTTTTCGACGCCGTGCACTCTATATTCGGTCGTATTTATATAAATAATTAATTTTTATATATTATATTACATATACATTTATATCAAATCTTTTACTTACATATTTTGAATTAATTTGTTTTTTTGAATAATTTGTTGTTGCTCGCTACCGGTTACTAACGAATATTTTTACAGTCCGTGCATCCAAGTCGGTACTAGCGTAACTTCTTGAAAATTTTTGAATTTTTTATATATTTTTGAAAATTTATTTTCGGCAAGTGCTATCTTCGATACATTGCCAAAGTTTACTTGTATTATACTGTGGGCAATATTACTTTTCAATTTTCTACTTTATGTTTAAAAAAAATTTCAATCACGTAGGCATTGATATTTATTTTTTGTTTGTCAATGTTATGAAAATTTTCCAAAATAATTTTTATTCAGTTAGAAACATTCATTCGTGTAATTTGGAATTATAATCAAATAAAATTTTGTTAGAAAATATTAAACCCTCGTTTTCTACATTAGTGACCAGCGACAATTTGATAAATAATGGCGAATTCCGACGATGAACAATTTCCCTCTGCTTCATCATCTTCACCGATTGGAATATCTCGTGTTGGTGTAAAAATCCCACCATTTTGGAAGACAAATCCTAAGCTTTGGTTCCGGCAAATTGAAAGCCAATTTTTTAATGCTGGAATTACGCAGGATGAAATACATTGATTGGATCAATTGAGACGAATATTCTCAACGCTGTAAGTCATATCATCGAGAATCCCCCATCCAGGAATAAGTATGAAGCATTAAAGACGGCATTGCTAGCTGAATTTCAAGATTCTGAAGAAAGAAGATTGCAGAAAACCACCTGCCGTACTAAGGGAGATGCGCCAGCTGTCAACAGGGAAAGTATCAGACGACATGCTCAAATCTTTGTGGTTTCAACGTTTACCAACCATGATAAAAACAGTCTTATCCGTAAGTACCGACAGCCTGGACAAACTTGCAGTCATGGCGGATAAAATTAATTATCAACTCGGCAATTCATCGATATCACAAGTTAGTAAGGAGAATTCGTGTTCGCGGTTGGATCGCATTGAAGGTCAGGTGAGTGAAATTTTGAAACAAATCGATAAGCTGTCAATTAACGCTGGACATCGTGCAAGAAGTAAGAGCAGAAATCGAAATTCCAGTCAATCTCGTGATACTTCTGGACGTCTATGCTGGTATCAATTCAATTTTGGAAGTAAAGCATCCAAGTGTCGTCCACCGTGTACATATAAGACGGAAAATTAAAAACTCCTTCGTCTATGGTGACGGATGAAGGGGATTTGAAGCTATGTCGCCTAATTTGAAGAGACAGACATAGTAATCAGCAGTTCCTCGTGGATACCGGCGCGGATGTGTCTGTGATACCCGCTTCAATTTTGCAAAAACGTTCAACGCCTAATGACATGGAGCTCCAAGCTGCCAATAACACTACTATAAGAACTTATGGTGAAAAAATCCTTGAGCTGAATCTTGTTTTGCGAAAGAAATTTTGTTTGGCCATTTACAATTGCTGACGTACCACAATCAATTATTGGGTCCGATTTTCTGAAGCATTTCCATTTGCTAGTTGATGTTAGAAGACACTGCCTAATTGACAAGAAAACAAACATGAAAAAAAAAACTACATTTATTTTTATAAAAATATTTTAAGCCGTTTTCTCGTATTTTTTGAGTTGAATCCTTCGCATATTAACCAAAAATAAAATTTGTAGTGTTTTCGACGCCGTGCACTCTATATTCGGTCGTATTTATATAAATAATTAATTTTTATATATTATATTACATATACATTTATATCAAATCTTTTACTTACATATTTTGAATTAATTTGTTTTTTTGAATAATTTGTTGTTGCTCGCTACCGGTTACTAACGAATATTTTTACAGTCCGTGCATCCAAGTCGGTACTAGCGTAACTTCTTGAAAATTTTTGAATTTTTTATATATTTTTGAAAATTTATTTTCGGCAAGTGCTATCTTCGATACATTGCCAAAGTTTACTTGTATTATACTGTGGGCAATATTACTTTTCAATTTTCTACTTTATGTTTAAAAAAAATTTCAATCACGTAGGCATTGATATTTATTTTTTGTTTGTCAATGTTATGAAAATTTTCCAAAATAATTTTTATTCAGTTAGAAACATTCATTCGTGTAATTTGGAATTATAATCAAATAAAATTTTGTTAGAAAATATTAAACCCTCGTTTTCTACATTAGTGACCAGCGACAATTTGATAAATAATGGCGAATTCCGACGATGAACAATTTCCCTCTGCTTCATCATCTTCACCGATTGGAATATCTCGTGTTGGTGTAAAAATCCCACCATTTTGGAAGACAAATCCTAAGCTTTGGTTCCGGCAAATTGAAAGCCAATTTTTTAATGCTGGAATTACGCAGGATGAAATACATTGATTGGATCAATTGAGACGAATATTCTCAACGCTGTAAGTCATATCATCGAGAATCCCCCATCCAGGAATAAGTATGAAGCATTAAAGACGGCATTGCTAGCTGAATTTCAAGATTCTGAAGAAAGAAGATTGCAGAAAACCACCTGCCGTACTAAGGGAGATGCGCCAGCTGTCAACAGGGAAAGTATCAGACGACATGCTCAAATCTTTGTGGTTTCAACGTTTACCAACCATGATAAAAACAGTCTTATCCGTAAGTACCGACAGCCTGGACAAACTTGCAGTCATGGCGGATAAAATTAATTATCAACTCGGCAATTCATCGATATCACAAGTTAGTAAGGAGAATTCGTGTTCGCGGTTGGATCGCATTGAAGGTCAGGTGAGTGAAATTTTGAAACAAATCGATAAGCTGTCAATTAACGCTGGACATCGTGCAAGAAGTAAGAGCAGAAATCGAAATTCCAGTCAATCTCGTGATACTTCTGGACGTCTATGCTGGTATCAATTCAATTTTGGAAGTAAAGCATCCAAGTGTCGTCCACCGTGTACATATAAGACGGAAAATTAAAAACTCCTTCGTCTATGGTGACGGATGAAGGGGATTTGAAGCTATGTCGCCTAATTTGAAGAGACAGACATAGTAATCAGCAGTTCCTCGTGGATACCGGCGCGGATGTGTCTGTGATACCCGCTTCAATTTTGCAAAAACGTTCAACGCCTAATGACATGGAGCTCCAAGCTGCCAATAACACTACTATAAGAACTTATGGTGAAAAAATCCTTGAGCTGAATCTTGTTTTGCGAAAGAAATTTTGTTTGGCCATTTACAATTGCTGACGTACCACAATCAATTATTGGGTCCGATTTTCTGAAGCATTTCCATTTGCTAGTTGATGTTAGAAGACACTGCCTAATTGACAAGAAAACAAACATGAAAATTGTATGCTCAATACATAACGAACAGCAAATTTCATCTGTAACAAGCAATACGACTCCAAGAGATTCCTCTTTCCACTCTCTTTTAGAAGAATTCAAGGATATCACTAAACCGTCTAATAAATTGTGTCCTGTCAAACATTCGGTGAAACATCACATTGAAACAAAAGGATTGCCCGTCCATAGCAAGCCCAGAAGATTGTCTCCTGAAAAGCCAAACATTGTAAAGAAGGAATTTGAGTATATGATGGAACTTGGAATTTGTCGTCCCTCGATGAGCAATTGGTCAAGCCCACTCTATTTAGTACCCAAACAGAACAATGAATGGCGTCCATGTGGGGACTATACGTCGTTAAATAAGGTAACCGTTTCAGATAGATATCCCAATCCGCATATACACGATTTTACTATTAATTTGCATGGAAAGAAATTTTTTTCAAAGATCGATTTGGTAAAGGGATATTTTCAAATTCCCGTAGAGGAGAAGGACATTCCGAAGACAACAATCGCCACAACAATTGGACTATTCGAATTCACACGAATGCCATTTGGTTTGTGCAATGCTGCACAAACATTTCAGCGTTTCATGAACGAGGTCCTTAGAGGTCTTGATTTTTGCTACGTATATATCGATGACGTACTAATTGCTTCAGTAAATTTAGAAGAACATAAGAAACATCTACGTTTGTTATTTGAGCGATTAAGAACTTATGGACTTACCATTAATGTCTCCAAGTGTGAATTCGGTAAGTCAGAATTAAGATTTCTTGGATATTTCGTAACAGCGGAAGGTCTACTTCCAAACCCAGAACGCGTAGAAGTGATAAAAATTATACGTTACCCGAAACTGTTTTGGAGTTAAGCCGATTTCTTGGTCTTATCAATTTCTATCGTCGATTTATACCAAACGCTGCCGAAGCACAAGTCGCTCTTCATGAAGTTAAGAAGGGTCAGAAAAAGAACGACAAAGGGAAGATTGAATGGACTCAAGATCTCAGAAATACATTTGAAGAGTGCAAAAATCAACTTGCAAATGCTGCACTTCTTTCTTATCCTGTCCAGGGTGCGCCTATATCTCTTTGGGTCGATGCATCTGACTTTGGTACGCAACGCAACGCAGATATAGCACGTATGATCGCGAACTACAAGCGGCATATTCCGGTCTAAAACATTTTCAATATTTTCATGAAGGGCAATCATTTTCGATTTAAACCGACCATAAACCTCTTTCGTTTGCATTTCCACAAAAATCAGAAAAATCGTCACCGAGACAATTACGCCAACTAGACTATATTGGTCAGCATACCACGGATATCCGATATATTCGAGGAAAAGATAGCGTGACAGCTGATTTTTTGTCCAGATTGGATACGATTGAAATGCCTAATTTATTTAATTTCAACGACTTAGCAAAGGTTCAAGAAACTGATGAAGAACTAATTTCAATGTTATCATCTACGAAACACAGTTTTTCTCTCAAGAAAATCAAAATGACCGAATCAGAACAGGAATTATATTGCGATTGTTCAACAAAGAATATTCGAGTTTTTGTCACGAAGAGATTCCGAAGGGAAATATTTAATTTAGTCCACAGTTTATCACATCCAGGAACTCGATCCACTCTCAAACTTATAGTTGATCGTTTTGTGTGGCCATCTATGAAAGCTGATATATCATCTTGGGCAAAAACATGGAAGATATACTAAAAGCATTGTAGGTTCATATCCTGTTCCAGACAAGCGATTTGCACATATCAGCATCGACATCGTTGGACCTTTACCATCTTCGAAAGGTTATAGATATTGCCTCACCTGCATTGACCGTTTCACAAGATGGGCGGAAGCGATACCTATAGAAGACATCACAGCTGAAACTGTGGCTTCTGCATTTATACAAGGCTGGGTGGCTAGATTTGGTGTTCCAAGCAAATTACAACGGATCAAGGACGACAATTTGAATCCCAATTATTTCGAGAATTAGCTAAGGTAATTGGATCAAAAGCTATTCACACGACGTCTTATCATCCACAGGCTAATGGACAAATCGAGAGGTGGCACCGAATTCTGAAAAATGTCATCAAATGTCATACGGATACAAACTGGGTTGACAAGCTACCGTTAATAATGCTCGGACTACGATGCTCAACATCCGCTGATTTGACATATTCACCTGCAGAGATGGTATATGGGACCACTCTACAGATTCCTGGTCAATTTGTAAGTGACAGTAAATATTCAGCCAATAATGACTGGGTTTCAAATTTCTGTGAGCACATGGAGAAATTACGAACGTCAAAGGTACAACGTCATGGAAATAGCTCATGTATTTTTGAGAAATGATGCTGTTATGAAACCTTTGCAACGGCCGTATATTGGACCGTACTTGGTAATACATCGAGATGATAAAACTTTCACGATAAAGGTAAACAACAATGAAAAAGTCGTGTCTATAGATCGTATGAAGCCTGCACGGATATTAGTCAACATTGAAGATGTACACCCTGAAAAATTCCAGAATCCAGAATGGTTACAAGAAGCAAGAAAAATGTTAGTTTCAAGCGCAGCTGAAACTGGAGGGGGATTTCTGTGGGCAATATTAATTTTTAAATTTTCTACTTTATGTTTAAAAAATTTTTCAATCACGTAGGCATTGATATTTATTTTTTGTTTGTCAATGCTATGAAAATTTTCCAAAATAATTTTTATTCAGTTAGAAACATTCGTTCATGTAATTTGGAATTTTAATCAAATAAATTTTTTTAGAAAATATTATATGCTGTTCATATTAGAGCTTTTTGCGGGGTTAACGTTCATTATCAGGATTTAACTGCTTAATCTGGTCAACTTCATCAATATTTACCATACAATTTTAAATCTTCTCATGACCGGATTTGTTTGAGATCCTGCATAAAATCTGGATACTATTGTCATGCAACACTGTTATTGTACAAAAAAAAAAAAATGCAACTCATTTGCCAAAGCACGAAAAGTTGCAAGTGTTTTCATAAATAGTTTGTTTACATTTTGTTTGAATGTCAAACAAAAAGAAAATTGGAATTTTGTATAAAAATATAAAATTGAGATGAATTCGCACAGAGGTAAGTAAATATTTACTTGAATAAGAAAATAAAATAGCACTTCAATCTCTTTACATGAAATGTCTGCAGAAAAATGAGCCGTTGGTCGAAAAACAACAAAAGATGTCAACAGCGACTACGCATTTAACGGCCAGCAGAAACAACACGAACCCATGCTAGGAGAAATGTGCTTACTTCGTCCGCTTTTTACAGATACTGGGTGATGATATTCCAATCTTACAAATCTTATTGGCACCCACCACAGCAAGATTTTCTACTGCGTACAAACTGTAAACGTCGAAAAGCCATATAATGGTAATGTAGAACTGCAGAACTGCCACAAGTTAATGGATAAAGGATGGACCTTTTAATAAACCTGCATTCACAATTTTAGAATCAACTCCAGCAATTGTGCATAAAATTACACTGTGCTACACGAAAAATATTTAAGGGTTCTGACGCAAAAATTATATGGTGTTGGGGTCCGTGGACAACGATAATGCCTTTTGTTCTTTTGGGTCACTTCCGTCTTTGTTTTATAGCGGTAATTGTAATGAAGAACGGGGGTTTTCACGAAATTTTGAAAATCGGATCAGATTTCACATTTTTATTGTACTTTTTATTTTTTACTTTTTATTAATAAAATACAGAATAAATATTTTAAGTATGTGTCCATTTCGCTGGTTCGGTACTGCCATCCATCAGTCTGAATATCTCTCAAAGCTGCCTGGTACAATTGTTGATCTAGGGGTTCTATCTTGTATCTCTGGACCCCCATCTCGAGTTCACGGAAATCCTCCCTCACTCCGAGGGCCTATCCATAAGGTGGTAATTTGGATGGTCTTGCCTATAACATCAAAGCAAATATTGCATCAAAATTTGTGCCGACGCACCGGCAGAATCTTGAACTCCTCATCCAAGTGGTCCACTGAAGACATGAGACACCTTGTTAGTGTTCTCAGTTCTGGCAGATTTGCAATTTATACCATTTCGTTTCATTTACGTTGGCAAACCGTCATATCGCGTTGTATGGGGTTAACAAAGTACCTTTGACCACACCCCAAGTGCTGCCGGGTAGGAACATGAGGGCCTTGTTCTTGTTTCTCATCTTATCGCAGATAGTTGCAGCATTTGGGACGACTTACACATGCTATCGAATGTGACCTCTAGGAATATGGGGTAGTTTGTAGCCGGAATTATTGAACCATCGACCGGCACATTCAGTGGGAGCTTCATTTGCGCCGTCAATGTGGTGTACATTGTAGCTGTTGACTTAGTGGTGATCAATGCGTTTAGCCTGTCACAAATGTTATCAACGGTGGGACCTGATGCCATGAGCGTACAATCATCCGCGTACGTAATTAACTCAATGCCATTAGGAGGGTGTGGGATTGTAGAAAGGAAGAGGTTAAACAGTTCCGGATATATCACCCCTCTTTGGGGAACTCCCTGCTTCACTCTACGGGGATTGGACTTCTTGTTTCTTGTCCGATCATCCTTCTTTCCAGGGTTCGATAGCGCCTTAACCGTGGTCCACAATTTATTGCAACCGGTTCCAATTATGCAGCACTTTAGATGCTCTAGCCACTTTACGCTTGTGTTCACCGACCTATTGACTTCCACTGTCAGTTCTCTGGGGTCAGGCCACTTGGTTCGTGTGGCGAAGTTCATCATGCTCATTTGCTTATGGTGTTCATGGCCAGGATTGCAATTATTTTGGGAGCTCATATAATATCTTGCGTATGTTCGTCCTTCTATTCCATTTTTAATCCATTGTTGTCTTAGAATTTAAACAATTAAACATTTATGTAGTTTTCTTTTTGGTTTGCTGTTTTGAATGTATACACAAACAAAAATCAGCTGTCGTTTATATCCTCATAAAGGCATATATAAACGGTTAAGATTAACCCACTGGATCTTTAAATCCCACAGGGTTAACCTTCAATAGTATAAACGCCCTATTAAACCCTCGTTTTCTACAATACGATAGACTATTAGTCGATGTTTAGACGTTCAAAGTTAACGGGAAAGAAAATTGAGTTTATGGGCGAGGGAGTAGGGAGGAATAATAGGGGGTACACACCCTTGTACTCGCAAATTCTGTTTTGTTTCTTTATTCATTGCAGATTTTTTAGCATTTTCTTTCATTTTATTTTCTCCGCCGGCAAATAAATAGCAACGCATACATTTGAAAAATTTTTGTGATGAAAAATAAATTGAACAAAAAATTATCTGTAAAAATTAATAGTAAACATATACATAGGTATTTATGTATCTTTTAATGAACTTTAATTTAATTTCTATAAGTCCCGGGCCACACTACAGTAATTTCACTGAAATTTTGATATGAAATTATGCGTCTCTAGATCGACGTCCATAGTAGAGTAAAATCATAAAATTGCTGTAGTGGGGAATTCGATTTAAGAACACCTAATTTCATGAAATTTTATAATGAAATTCACGCTAGTGTGGACCGGGACTAACCAGTATCGCCTTATAGTACGTTTAGACTTATAAATCCACTCGATTTCAAATGTCAATTCCATAGTATATACGTCAAATAAATCGTAGTTCTAAATCCACTGGATTTTATTTGACAGATATTGTATGGGATTGACAGTTTAAATCATAGTAAAAGTTCATAGTCTAACAGGCGTTTTAGTATTGCCTTTGCATGATCAAACGAGAATATGAGTGTGAAGAAGAATCAGAAAATTGACACAAGGATTATTTGCGTGTCTAAACTGCAAGGAAATTTTAAAAGAAATTGAGAAGAAAATTTTCCGTTCCAGTTTGAACGTATAAACACGGACTTAACATTTTGCGAAAATTTGAATACACTGAAAGAAATTTAAAGTAAGTTTTAAATTGTATCTTAAAATTTAAATAATTTGGTGGTGTAGTCCCGTTGAACCTCAAATATATTGCTGTATCCACGATACATTATTGAAATATTCTACAACTACTTATAAATTCAGTGCATTCTAACCAATAAAATAATTGTTGTGAAGTTATTGTTGACCTTTGGACTCTATTTAATTTGTTTTTAATTTGGCTTGAGGTCATATTAAAAATTAAAAACAAAATGTTTTTTGTTTTTATTTTATTATTTTATTCATCCAATATTTGGATCATCTTTGATGATCATCCTCAGGGATTGACTTTAAAAAATAAACAAAAACATTTGTTAAATAAATTTAAACAAAAAACTAGAAAACACAATAACTACATTGATATTTTTATTTCAAAAAACAACAAATTGTTCTTCCACTCTTCTCCAAGTGCAAATATCAACTAATATTTGTGGTGTTTCTCTATGAGGCTTCGGTATATCAGTGCACAGTGTTCTGTATCTGTCTTATAGTTTACTCTGTTTTCGACAGGGACATTTACAATGTGCAACATTTCTAACATATATCTTCTCTTGTAGTAGGTCTCCTGTGCTAAAATCTCCACCTACTTAAAATAGGGCGTATGCCCAGTTAATGCACAGTACGCAGCTAGAGCTGTTTTTTGCTCTAAAGATCTACTTTTTGCATTGTGATCAGACTTGTGACCACTTATCCTAGTTTTTAGCTTCGTCTTGGTGGTTCCAACATAAACCTTTTGGCATGTGCTTAAATTGTCGCCATTGCACTTGATTTTGTACACAAGGTTTGATTTTTCGTCTGCAGGTGTTTTTGACTTGGTACGGCTAAAGAAGTTGCCATTAGTATTGTTACTTTTTAGAGATATTTGATATTTTTCTTTGTCATAAAGGTTTGAATTTGAAAAGCGTTCAGTAAAACCAGGAACATAGGTCGATTTTTTGTATATTTTCTCAATTTTCTCAGTCTGTTTTTTGCATATTTTATTAGTTCTTCGATGGTTTAGCACAGGAGACCAACTACAAGGGAAGATATATGTTAGAAATTTTGCACATTGTAAATGTCCCTGTCGAAAACAGAGTAAACTATAAGACAGATACAGAACACTGTGCACAGATATACCGTAGCCTCATAGAGAAACACCACAAATATTAGTTGATATTTGCACTTGGAGAAGAGTGGAAGAACAATTTGTTGTTTTTTTGAAATAAAAATATCAATGTAATTATTGTGTTTTCCAGTTTTTTGTTTAAATTTATATAACAAATGTTTTTGTTTATTTTTTAAAGTCAATCCCTGAGGATGATCATCAAAGATGATCGAAATATTGGATGAATAAAATAATAAAATAAAAACAAAAAAACATTTTGTTTTTAATTTTTAATATGACCTCAAGCCAAATTAAACACAAATTAAATAGGGTCCAAAATTCAACAATAACTTCACAACATTAAAACACGGAAGGCACGCCGAAAAATCGACAACATCAACATGCAGATTTATAAAAAATATTAAACAAAAATATAATGAAGAAACACAGAATGTCATTAAACAATACACCAAATATAACAGGCGATCAGCACGTATACAATCAACGACGACTTTCCTTATCAAGTGCAAGGAATCAGGTATAATACCCAACTTCATTTTTAACACAACAAAGAATACATGTAACATATTCAAAACTAACAATACAATACCATCACATACTAGGACAACATTAGACTCACTTATATTCAATTTTCATATGAAAATATTAAAGCTTCTAATACAACAAAAACACAAACAGTCACATACAACAAAAAAGATATTAAACAACACCTAAGATCAACTTCATAATCTCTTAGATGAAGAAGACTTATCCCTCTTTATGGAGAGTGAGCATGTAATACAGCAAACACAGAGCAAAAAAAAAAAAAACAAAAATTAACTCACATTAACAAACTAAACTCATTAAAGAGACAACAACACCGTGAACTTAACATACAACACAACAACGATTGGTTTGTTAATACAACAAAAATTGATATACCGGCCAATGTTGAATGGCTACTCTCACTCGGACCAAAATTCTCTCTTCCAACTACAAAAACGACGTTCCCCTTGTTTAGCGTTATAGCAGAGGGAGAAGATTGTATTCAAACGATAGGTAACAGAGAGCAACAAGAGAATGCTAGAATTAATTTTGTAACACTAATAAACGATCACATGAGAAATACGAAACTAGGAACGAGAGACCGATTTATATTGGATACAGTGAGACAAACGACAAAGTTTCTGAAAGAAAATAAAAATCTACTAATACTTAATTCGGGTAAAGGGGCAAAGACGGTGGCGATGCTAAAAAACGAATATGAAGGAAAAATGAACCAAATACTTATGGACATGTGTACGTATAGGCGAGTTAGGAGGACCCTACATCAGGGCTACAGGAAAAATGCAATAAACTAGTATTAAAGCTTTTTGAAAACAAATTAATCAACGAGTCAGAAAAGAATAAATTAACTAACAAAACTGCAGTACCGCCTAAAATATATGGACTTCCAAAAATCCAGAAGGAAGGCACTCCGCTCCGAACAATTTGTTCATTCATAAACTCGCCCACTTATGAATTATCAAAGTACATGGCAAGCATATTAAAAGCCCTCACGAAAGATTCGCAATATAATATAAAGGACGCAGTTGATTTTAAAACAAGAATTGCAAATCAACAAATTGAAGATGACGAATTACTGGTATCATTTGATGTAATATCACTATTCCCAAGTGTACCTGTTAATCTAGCAATAAACATAATAAAAGGAAAGTGGACAATTATCAAGGATTACACAAATATTCCCAGCAACTTATTTATAGACATTCTTACAGTTTGTATTAAGGACTCGCGATATTTTTGATACAATGATAAGATATATGAGCAGCAAAAAGGAATGCATGGAAAAATTACTTGACGATAGCATGAACAAATTGACTGTCAAACCACGACTACTAACCAAATATGTTGACGACATTTTTGCATAATAAAGAAAGACGAAATCGACAATACACTCAAGATATTAAACGAATTTAATAAACAATTACGTTTCACTATGGAATGCGAATCTAATAAACAACTTCCATATCTTGACTCTATTATACGTAGACAAGGTAACAATATATTGTTATGGCCCCGGCACATACGGTACGTTGTGCGTCGCGTTACAACAACCACATGAACTGCGATTAACCATGCACTAAAATCTGCCACAGTTGCTGGTTCACTCAATGTTAAGCATTTCTCGGCCCATTGTATCTGCCGACTTTGTGGTAACTTGATAACGAGTTCGCTTAACAGTGATGGGTTCGACATATGGTGTTCTGCTTTAGCGTTACGTAATAAGGTTACCATATTTATTACCTTGTTGGCAAATATCACCAAACCTTCCATGTCACCATCAATAACTGGTCTGATTTTCCTAATATTAGAGATTTGGCTCTTTATAAGCAACTCCGGACACCCAAATGTCTCTTCCAACGTATGTATTATCTCATCCACATTCGACGAATTGGTTAGAAGGGCTTCCACAGTTTCCTTGGCACGGTCCTTCAATGAATCACGTAACCGCATTAGGTTCTGCAGTGGTGTATAGCCAAATTACCGCGTGGAGCACTTAAAATCTTCTATGAAAATTGCCCATTCTTCTGGCGTGCCACTAAATTCCGGCAATGGATACATTTTCTTTGGTTTTGGAACAGTTAAGTTTGTGCTCACTGGCAATTGTTCACTTACGGTACCATCAGTTGTTATTAATCTTGCTTGAACCGGAAGATTTCCTGCCTTAGTCCTACCGCTTGAAACATTTCCGGACTGAGCACCAACTGACTGAACACATTGGGAATTCTGCACACTTTCCGCCTGGATGTGGGACAATATCATATTTTGCATGTCCAGCATTTGTTGTTGCATTCGATCCAGTCTTGCTTCCAAATCTTGCCTATCACTAATGTTCAAATTCTCGTTGGCATTTTGAGTCACATCTACAATCGAATCTTGAACATCCTGTACAGAATCAATTTGTCCCTCTGCGTTTTCATTTAACTGATTTGCATTATTTCTTGATTCTTCATGGCTATGTTCTTCATTTCCTTCAAACGTTTGGTTTAACGTCTTCTTGCCCCCTCTTCCTCTCTTGGAAGTTCGATACGCTGGCATCTTCTATTGATTGATTCAGCTGACAATATCCCGACCAACGAGCAGTATAAGGACTCAGGTCCACAGGATCTTAAAAACAGCTCCCAAATTGTTTCAATAAAAATTTGTTGATTGCCTGCGGGGTCTTGCGTTCATAAAACTCCAGTTTATTGTTAAAAAACTACGTTTTATTCTAAGAAAAGAAAAATTACAATAAAAATGGTATACATATTCAATATATGACAAATAAAACTTACGAAACAATTTACCCCGTTCAATTCGAAATACAATTCAACAATGAAAAATAATAAAATAATTTCTAGTTACATTTAAATTCAAGGCAGGCTAACCCCCAGTTTTTGTAAAAATTTTTATTCTTCTCACACGAATTGTCAAATTTTGTAGATCGACTTACTCGCTTTAGAGCAAATGTAGTGCGCTGATTTTTAAATGAAGAATCCTTAACGATATATGGAACGGGTATACGAAAAATTAGATGTGTATGTCATCTGGGGGCTGAGCTATGAATGCCTAAATTATTACGAATATAGACGAACGAACAAAAATAAGTTACAAAAACTGGGGGTAATTCCAAATAATAATATTAAATCTCAAAGCATACTATTACCCAAAGAAGTATTCTACTCGTACATTTTACAGATTTTACAGAGCATCGTAGTCCGAGCATTATTAACGGTAACTTGTCAACCCAGTTTGTATCCGTATGACATTTGATGACATTTTTCAGAATTCGGTGCCACCTCTCGATTTGTCCATTAGCCTGTGGATGATAAGACGTCGTGTGAATAACTTTTGATCCAATTACCTTAGCTAATTCTCGAAATAATTGGGATTCAAATTGTCGTCCTTGATCCGTTGTAATTTGCTTGGAACACCAAATCTAGCCACCCAGCTTTGTATAAATGCAGAAGCCACAGTTTCAGCTGTGATGTCTTCTATAGGTATCGCTTCCGCCCATCTTGTGAAACGGTCAATGCAAGTGAGGCAATATCTATAACCTTTCGAAGATGGTAAAGGTCCAACGATGTCGATGCTGATATGTGCAAATCGCTTGTCTGGAACAGGATATGAACTTACAATGCTTTTAGTATATCTTCCATGTTTTTGCCCAAGATGATATATCAGCTTTCATCGATGGCCACACAAAACGATCAGCTATAAGTTTGAGAGTGGATCGAGTTCCTGGATGTGATAAACTGTGGACTAAATTAAATATTTCCCTTCGGAATCTCTTCGTGACAAAAGGTCGAATATTCTTTGTTGAACAATCGCAATATAATTCCTGTTCTGATGCGGTCATTTTGAATTTCTTGAGAGAAAGACTGTGTTCCGTAGATGATAACATTGAAATTAGTTCTTCATCAGTTTCTTGATCCTTTGCTAAGTCGTTGAAATTAAATGAATTCGGCATTTCAATCGTATCCAATCTGGACAAGAAATCAGCTGTCACGTTATTTTTCCTCGAATATATCGGATATCCGTGGTATGCTGACCAATGTAGTATAGTTGGCGTAATTGTCTCGGTGACGATTTTTCTGATTTTTGTGGAAATGCAAACGAAAGAGGTTTATGGTCGGTGTAAATCGAAAATGATTGCCCTTCATGAAAATATTGAAAATGTTTTAGACCGGAATATGCCGCTTGTAGTTCGCGTATGATCGTCCTATATCTGCGTTGCGTTTCGGAAAACTTTTTGGAATAGAATCCAAGAAGGGCCCTTTTATCATTGACATACTGTTGAAGAACCGCACCCATACCAAAGTCAGATGCATCGACCCTAAGAGATATGCACCCTGGACAGGATAAGAAAGAAGTGCAGCATTTGCAAGTTGATTTTTGCACTCTTCAAATGTATTTCTGAGATCTTGAGTCCATTCAATCTTCCGTTGGTCGTTCTTTTTCTGACCCTTCTTAACTTCATGAAGAGCGGCTTGTGCTTCGGCAGCGTTTGGTATAAATCGACGATAGAAATTGATAATGTTCAAAGAGAACATAAATATTTACGTTAGTTTAATTAATCTGCTTTACTTTTTATTTAATGTAGTTCTAGAGTGTCAGCGAAAAACTGACCTAATATATTTTCATTGTTTACATTATGCAGGTTAATAACCCAAATAAAGAAACAACTCGATTGGTTTCACATTGCATGGGTTATTGACTGAAGTAAATTTATTTCCTATTTATTAATGCTTAGTTTACACTTTTACCAAAATAATTAAGTTAATCAAAATGTATAAATACTAATTGGCAATAAAGAATCTAGGTAGTTTACAAGAAATTGTAAAGCTATCTAGGTTTACGCAATTCAAGTGTTGTGTATATCCGCATTTTATTTACATTTTTAATCAGATAAGACCAAGAAATCGGCTTAACTCCAAACAGTTTCGGGTAACGTATAATTTTTATCACTTCTACGCGTTCTGGGTTTGGAAGTAGACCTTCCGCTGTTACGAAATATCCAAGAAATCTTAATTCTGACTTACCGAATTCACACTTGGAGACATTAATGGTAAGTCCATAAGTTCTTAATCGCTCAAATAACAAACGTAGATGTTTCTTATGTTCTTCCAAATTTACTGAAGCAATTAGTACGTCATCGATATATACGTAGCAAAAATCAAGACCTCGTTCATGAAACGCTGAAATGTTTGTGCAGCATTGCACAAACCAAATGGCATTTGTGTGAATTCGAATAGTCCAATTGGTGTGGCGATTGCAGTCTTCGGAATGTCCTTCTCCTCTACGGGAATTTGAAAATATCCCTTTACCAAATCGATCTTTGAAAAAATTTCTTTCCATGCAAATTACTAGCAAAATCGTGTATATGCGGAATGGGATATCTATCTGGAACGGTTACCTTATTTAATGACGTATAGTCCCCAAATGGACGCCATTCATTGTTCTGTTTGGGTACTAAATGGAGTGGGCTTGACCAATTGCTCATCGAGGGACGACAAATTCCAAGTTCCATCATATACTCAAATTCCTTCTTTACAATGTTTAGCTTTTCGGGAGACAATCTTCTGGGCTTGCTATGGACGGGCAATCCTTTTGTTTCAATGTGATGTTTCACCGAATGTTTGACAGGACACAATTTATTAGACGGTTTAGTGATATCCTAGAATTCTTCTAAAAGAGAGTGGAAAGGGGAATCTCTTGGAGTCGTATTGCTTGTTACAGATGAAATTTGCTGTTCATTATATATTGAGCATACAATTTTCATGTTTGTTTTCTTGTCAATTAGGCAGTGTCTTCTAACACCAACTAGCAAATCGAAATTAGGGATAGGTAAGTCGACTTTCGGTTAATCGACTTTTTGCAGTCAAACATCTAAAAATCGTAGTGGATTTTGTCTGCGGGGAAAATCGCATAATCGATTATCTTGTTCGAGTTTGTCCGTCGATTTTTGACTTGGCAGTTTTACACTTTTGGCGGTTTTACAGTTTCAAAACAAAACTCGAAAATCGACGAATAGTCGATTTTAATCGATTTTCTGCGATTATGAAAAAGTCGATAGTCGAGTTCTAAGACAACTGAAGTAATCGCAAGACCGGAAAATCGCATTTTTAGTTTTAGACCAAAATCGAAAAGTCGAAAAATCGATTATTGCTTTCCACTACCTATCCCTAATCGAAATGCTTCAGAAAATCGGACCCAATAAGTGATTGTGGTACGTCAGCAATTATAAATGGCCAAACAAAATTTCTTCGCAAAGCAAGATTCAGCTCAAGGATTTTTTCACCATAAGTTCTTATAGTAGTGTTATTGGCAGCTTGGAGCTCCATGTCATGAGGCGTTGAACGTTTTTGCAAAATTGAAGCGGGTATCACAGACACATCCGCGCCGGTATCCACGAGGAACTGCTGATTACTATGTGTGTCTCTTAAAATTAGGCGACATAGCTTCAAATCCCCTTCATCCGTCACCATAGACGAAGGAGTTTTTAATTTTCCGTCTTATATGTACACGGTGGACGACACTTGGATGCTTTACTTCCAAATTTGAAATGATACCAGCATATACGTCCAGAAGTATCACGAAATTGACTGGAATTTCGATTTCTGCTCTTACTTCTTGCAAGATGTCCAGCGTTAATTGACAGCTTATCGGTTTGTTTCAAAATTTCACTCACCTGACCTTCAATGCGATCCAACCGCGAACGCGAATTCTCCTTACTAACTTGTGATATCGATGAATTGCCGAGTTGATCATTAATTTTATCCGCCATGACTGCAAGTTTGTCCAGGCTGTCGGTACTTACGGATAAGACTGTTTTTATCATGGTTGGTAAACGTTGAAACCACAATGATTTGAGCATGTCGTCTGATACTTTCCCTGATGACAGCTGGCGCATCTCCCTTATTACGGCAGATGGTTTTCTATCGCCCATTTCGACATTCTCCAACAATTTCTGCAATCTTCTTTCTTCAGAATCTTGAAATTCAGCTAGCATTGCCGTCTTTAATGCTTCATACTTATTCCTGGATGGGGGATTCTCGATATGACTTACAGCGTTGAGAATATTCGTCTCAATTGATCCAACCAATGAATGGTATTTCGTTTCATCCTGCGTAATTCCAGGTTTTTATGATGGAAATTCTTGTCGCTGATGCTCAATACCCTTCGAATAAAATTTGTAGCTGCGTTGATTTTTTGCGTCTGGGATGTTTTGAATGGAAATTGATTATCCTGCCTGACGCAGTAGGTTTTTGGTACCAATCTAATGGCCCCGGCACATACGGTACGTTGTGCGTCGCGTTACAACAACCACATGAAAACTTCATAAACAAACTTGGCATCACTTACATTTTTTCATGTGGTTGTTGTTTTTAACGCGTGACGCAACGCACAACGTACCGTATGTGCCGGGGCCATTAGATTGGTACCAAAAACCTACTGCGTCAGGCAGGATAATCAATTTCCATTCAAAACATCCCAGACGCAAAAAATCAACGCAGCTACAAATTTTATTCGAAGGGTATTGAGCATCAGCGACAAGAATTTCCATCATAAAAACCTGGAATTACGCAGGATGAAACGAAATACCATTCATTGGTTGGATCAATTGAGACGAATATTCTCAACGCTGTAAGTCATATCGAGAATCCCCCATCCAGGAATAAGTATGAAGCATTAAAGACGGCAATGCTAGCTGAATTTCAAGATTCTGAAGAAAGAAGATTGCAGAAATTGTTGGAGAATGTCGAAATGGGCGATAGAAAACCATCTGCCGTAATAAGGGAGATGCGCCAGCTGTCATCAGGGAAAGTATCAGACGACATGCTCAAATCATTGTGGTTTCAACGTTTACCAACCATGATAAAAACAGTCTTATCCGTAAGTACCGACAGCCTGGACAAACTTGCAGTCATGGCGGATAAAATTAATGATCAACTCGGCAATTCATCGATATCACAAGTTAGTAAGGAGAATTCGCGTTCGCGGTTGGATCGCATTGAAGGTCAGGTGAGTGAAATTTTGAAACAAACCGATAAGCTGTCAATTAACGCTGGACATCTTGCAAGAAGTAAGAGCAGAAATCGAAATTCCAGTCAATTTCGTGATACTTCTGGACGTATATGCTGGTATCATTTCAAATTTGGAAGTAAAGCATCCAAGTGTCGTCCACCGTGTACATATAAGACGGAAAATTAAAAACTCCTTCGTCTATGGTGACGGATGAAGGGGATTTGAAGCTATGTCGCCTAATTTTAAGAGACACACATAGTAATCAGCAGTTCCTCGTGGATACCGGCGCGGATGTGTCTGTGATACCCGCTTCAATTTTGCAAAAACGTTCAACGCCTCATGACATGGAGCTCCAAGCTGCCAATAACACTACTATAAGAACTTATGGTGAAAAAATCCTTGAGCTGAATCTTGCTTTGCGAAGAAATTTTGTTTGGCCATTTATAATTGCTGACGTACCACAATCACTTATTGGGTCCGATTTTCTGAAGCATTTCGATTAGGGATAGGTAGTGGAAAGCAATAATCGATTTTTCGACTTTTCGATTTTGGTCTAAAACTAAAAATGCGATTTTCCGGTCTTGCGATTACTTCAGTTGTCTTAGAACTCGACTATCGACTTTTTCATAATCGCAGAAAATCGATTAAAATCGACTATTCGTCGATTTTCGAGTTTTGTTTTGAAACTGTAAAACCGCCAAAAGTGTAAAACTGCCAAGTCAAAAATCGACGGACAAACTCGAACAAGATAATCGATTATGCGATTTTCCCCGCAGACAAAATCCACTACGATTTTTAGATGTTTGACTGCAAAAAGTCGATTAACCGAAAGTCGACTTACCTATCCCTAATTTCGATTTGCTAGTTGGTGTTAGAAGACACTGCCTAATTGACAAGAAAACAAACATGAAAATTGTATGCTCAATATATAACGAACAGCAAATTTCATCTGTAACAAGCAATACGACTCCAAGAGATTCCCCTTTCCACTCTCTTTTAGAAGAATTCTAGGATATCACTAAACCGTCTAATAAATTGTGTCCTGTCAAACATTCGGTGAAACATCACATTGAAACAAAAGGATTGCCCGTCCATAGCAAGCCCAGAAGATTGTCTCCCGAAAAGCTAAACATTGTAAAGAAGGAATTTGAGTATATGATGGAACTTGGAATTTGTCGTCCCTCGATGAGCAATTGGTCAAGCCCACTCCATTTAGTACCCAAACAGAACAATGAATGGCGTCCATGTGGGGACTATACGTCATTAAATAAGGTAACCGTTCCAGATAGATATCCCATTCCGCATATACACGATTTTGCTAGTAATTTGCATGGAAAGAAATTTTTTCAAAGATCGATTTGGTAAAGGGATATTTTCAAATTCCCGTAGAGGAGAAGGACATTCCGAAGACTGCAATCGCCACACCAATTGGACTATTCGAATTCACACAAATGCCATTTGGTTTGTGCAATGCTGCACAAACATTTCAGCGTTTCATGAACGAGGTCTTGATTTTTGCTACGTATATATCGATGACGTACTAATTGCTTCAGTAAATTTGGAAGAACATAAGAAACATCTACGTTTGTTATTTGAGCGATTAAGAACTTATGGACTTACCATTAATGTCTCCAAGTGTGAATTCGGTAAGTCAGAATTAAGATTTCTTGGATATTTCGTAACAGCGGAAGGTCTACTTCCAAACCCAGAACGCGTAGAAGTGATAAAAATTATACGTTACCCGAAACTGTTTGGAGTTAAGCCGATTTCTTGGTCTTATCTGATTAAAAATGTAAATAAAATGCGGATATACACAACACTTGAATTGCGTAAACCTAGATAGCTTTACAATTTCTTGTAAACTACCTAGATTCTTTATTGCCAATTAGTATTTATACATTTTGATTAACTTAATTATTTTGGTAAAAGTGTAAACTAAGCATTAATAAATAGGAAATAAATTTACTTCAGTCAATAACCCATGCAATGTGAAACCAATCGAGTTGTTTCTTTATTTGGGTTATTAACCTGCATAATGTAAACAATGAAAATATATTAGGTCAGTTTTTCGCTGACACTCTAGAACTACATTAAATAAAAAGTAAAGCAGATTAATTAAACTAACGTAAATATGTATGTTCTCTTTGAACATTATCAATTTCTATCGTCGATTTATACCAAACGCTGCCGAAGCACAAGCCGCTCTTCATGAAGTTAAGAAGGGTCAGAAAAAGAACGACCAACGGAAGATTGAATGGACTCAAGATCTCAGAAATACATTTGAAGAGTGCAAAAATCAACTTGCAAATGCTGCACTTCTTTCTTATCCTGTCCAGGGTGCATATCTCTTAGGGTCGATGCATCTGACTTTGGTATGGGTGCGGTTCTTCAACAGTATGTCAATGATAAAAGGGCCCTTCTTGGATTCTATTCCAAAAAGTTTTCCGAAACGCAACGCAGATATAGGACGATCATACGCGAACTACAAGCGGCATATTCCGGTCTAAAACATTTTCAATATTTTCATGAAGGGCAATCATTTTCGATTTACACCGACCATAAACCTCTTTCGTTTGCATTTCCACAAAAATCAGAAAAATCGTCACCGAGACAATTACGCCAACTATACTACATTGGTCAGCATACCACGGATATCCGATATATTCGAGGAAAAATAACGTGACAGCTGATTTCTTGTCCAGATTGGATACGATTGAAATGCCGAATTCATTTAATTTCAACGACTTAGCAAAGGATCAAGAAACTGATGAAGAACTAATTTCAATGTTATCATCTACGGAACACAGTCTTTCTCTCAAGAAATTCAAAATGACCGCATCAGAACAGGAATTATATTGCGATTGTTCAACAAAGAATATTCGACCTTTTGTCACGAAGAGATTCCGAAGGGAAATATTTAATTTAGTCCACAGTTTATCACATCCAGGAACTCGATCCACTCTCAAACTTATAGCTGATCGTTTTGTGTGGCCATCGATGAAAGCTGATATATCATCTTGGGCAAAAACATGGAAGATATACTAAAAGCATTGTAAGTTCATATCCTGTTCCAGACAAGCGATTTGCACATATCAGCATCGACATCGTTGGACCTTTACCATCTTCGAAAGGTTATAGATATTGCCTCACTTGCATTGACCGTTTCACAAGATGGGCGGAAGCGATACCTATAGAAGACATCACAGCTGAAACTGTGGCTTCTGCATTTATACAAAGCTGGGTGGCTAGATTTGGTGTTCCAAGCAAATTACAACGGATCAAGGACGACAATTTGAATCCCAATTATTTCGAGAATTAGCTAAGGTAATTGGATCAAAAGTTATTCACACGACGTCTTATCATCCACAGGCTAATGGACAAATCGAGAGGTGGCACCGAATTCTGAAAAATGTCATCAAATGTCATACGGATACAAACTGGGTTGACAAGTTACCGTTAATAATGCTCGGACTACGATGCTCTGTAAAATCTGTAAAATGTACGAGTAGAATACTTCTTTGGGTAATAGTATGCTTTGAGATTTAATATTATTATTTGGAATTACCCCCAGTTTTTGTAACTTATTTTTGTTCGTTCGTCTATATTCGTAATAATTTAGGCATTCATAGCTCAGCCCCCAGATGACATACACATCTAATTTTTCGTATACCCGTTCCATATATCGTTAAGGATTCTTCATTTAAAAATCAGCGCACTACATTTGCTCTAAAGCGAGTAAGTCGATCTACAAAATTTGACAATTCGTGTGAGAAGAATAAAAATTTTTACAAAAACTGGGGGTTAGCCTGCCTTGAATTTAAATGTAACTAGAAATTATTTTATTATTTTTCATTGTTGAATTGTATTTCGAATTGAACGGGGTAAATTGTTTCGTAAGTTTTATTTGTCATATATTGAATATGTATACCATTTTTATTGTAATTTTTCTTTTCTTAGAATAAAACGTAGTTTTTTTAACAATAAACTGGAGTTTTATGAACGCAAGACCCCGCAGGCAATCAACAAATTTTTATTGAAACAATTTGGGAGCTGTTTTTAAGATCCTGTGGACCTGAGTCCTTATACTGCTCGTTGGTCGGGATATTGTCAGCTGAATCAATCAATAGAAGATGCCAGCGTATCGAACTTCCAAGAGAGGAAGAGGGGGCAAGAAGACGTTAAACCAAACGTTTGAAGGAAATGAAGAACATAGCCATGAAGAATCAAGAAATAATGCAAATCAGTTAAATGAAAACGCAGAGGGACAAATTGATTCTGTACAGGATGTTCAAGATTCGATTGTAGATGTGACTCAAAATGCCAACGAGAATTTGAACATTAGTGATAGGCAAGATTTGGAAGCAAGACTGGATCGAATGCAACAACAAATGCTGGACATGCAAAATATGATATTGTCCCACATCCAGGCGGAAAGTGTGCAGAATTCCCAATGTGTTCAGTCAGTTGGTGCTCAGTCCGGAAATGTTTCAAGCGGTAGGACTAAGGCAGGAAATCTTCCGGTTCAAGCAAGATTAATAACAACTGATGGTACCGTAAGTGAACAATTGCCAGTGAGCACAAACTTAACTGTTCCAAAACCAAAGAAAATGTATCCATTGCCGGAATTTAGTGGCACGCCAGAAGAATGGGCAATTTTCATAGAAGATTTTAAGTGCTCCACGCGGTAATTTGGCTATACACCACTGCAGAACCTAATGCGGTTACGTGATTCATTGAAGGACCGTGCCAAGGAAACTGTGGAAGCCCTTCTAACCAATTCGTCGAATGTGGATGAGATAATACATACGTTGGAAGAGACATTTGGGAGTCCGGAGTTGCTTATAAAGAGCCAAATCTCTAATATTAGGAAAATCAGACCAGTTATTGATGGTGACATGGAAGGTTTGGTGATATTTGCCAACAAGGTAATAAATATGGTAACCTTATTACGTAACGCTAAAGCAGAACACCATATGTCGAACCCATCACTGTTAAGCGAACTCGTTATCAAGTTACCACAAAGTCGGCAGATACAATGGGCCGAGAAATGCTTAACATTGAGTGAACCAGCAACTGTGGCAGATTTTAGTGCATGGTTAATCGCAGTCCGCAAAGTTGCACACGTAGTCATCGATTCACTTCCTGTAACAGATTCGAAATGCCAACGATATAGTGATATTAAGAAAGTACACCATGCATCAACTACAGTCAAAACATGCGCTATTTGTGGAGGAAGTTGCAAACAAGCGGATCTATGTAAAATGTTTTTGGATTCCGACATTGGTAAACGCACCGAGATAGTGAAACGATTAGGAATGTGCTTAAGTTGTCTCAAGGTTGGCCACAGAGTTTCACGGTGTTTTAAGAAGGTAAGATGTCAACAATGCAACGAGGTGCATCATGTTTTACTTCACCCAGATAAGCCAAATAGAAGTGACAATTTCGATATCCGTAACTGTCACGTTGGACGTGACCGAGGAGCTATTTTATTTCAAGTGGTTCCAGTTATCTTACATGGTAAAAAGAAAACAGTAAGAACATTTGCGTTTGTGGATGACGGAGCGGATGCTACTATAATCGATAAGGCGATGGTAAATGAACTTGGCATAAAAGGCGTGAAAGATTTTCTGAACATCGAGTGGTTGAATAAGCAAACTTTGAGTGAGGACTGCGAAAATATCAAGTTGAGAATAAGTGGTACTTATGAAGGAGCAGAAATATATGAGATATCAAATGTGTACACCTCGTCGAACCTTTCGCTACCAGAACAAAATTTAAATAAAACTTTGTCGAATGACAATTCGCATCTTGGTCTAGTCCCATATGAGAGTTATCGTGCGGCAAAACCTTGTATTATTATCAGCCTAAATCACGCATTTCTGACAACTCCTTTAGAAACTCTAGTTACTTCACACAATTCTGGTCTAATAGGAGTGAAGACAAGATTAGGATGGATCGTTTATTGGCCCAAAAATAATCCCTCAAATGCATCCTGTAAAAGTGTTTTAATGGCTAATCGATTGGAGAAAGGTATGAAAAGTAATGTAGAAACTTTTGGAGTGAAATCTCATATGAAAAGCTTACATCAGAGGAGGATAGATGTGCTTCGAGCATTCTGAACAGTTATCCAAATGCTGGTAAACGACAGATGTTGGATGATCCAGAATATGCAAAAAATCATTATGAAAAGATTGAAGGTTGTCCGAAAAAGAGAAAGAAAAAAGATTGGATACGATCCGAACATCGCTGTTATATACCATATGTTGCGAACAGAGTATCTGATATGATGGAGTCAAGTAGAATTAGAACAATGACATTGGATACCCGACAAAGAGAATCCTGCGGACGAAACAACCAGAGCAAAGTTACTGCAAAATACAACCTGGATGGTACATGGGCAAATGGACCGAACATCTATTATGACGTTGAAGAAAATTGGCGGAAACAGCTTTTAATAGAAACTCAGACGAAAACGGTAAAGAGTTACCGACGAAATATATGTTCGGCGTTGCAAAAGAATTGTTCAAATTTTCACCCGAAGAATGCAATTGCAAGATCTGCTAAAGTGGTTTGGTGGAAGATGTCATTGTCCAAATTGGCGATTTTAGATACGAATTAAATTTTAGTAAATCTTATATGTATATAGCGATTTACGGGGGTAGGATGTTATTTCCCTAAAATCTGTAAAATGTACGAGTAGAATACTTCTTTGGGGTAATAGTATGCTTTGAGATTTAATATTATTTGGAATTAGCATGCCTTGAATTTAAATGTAACTAGAAATTATTTTATTATTTTTTCATTGTTGAATTGTATTTCGAATTGAACGGGGTAAATTGTTTTACGGGGTAAATTGTTTATTTGTCATATATTGAATATGTATACCAATTTTATTGTAATTTTTCTTTTCTTAGAATAAAACGTAGTTTTTTAACAATAAACTGGAGTTTTATGAACGCAAGACCCCGCAGGCAATCAACAGATGGTATATGGGACTACTCTACAGATTCCTGGTCAATTTGTAAGTGACAGTAAATATTCCGCCACCGTGGTGCAATGGTTAGCACGTCCGCCTTGCACTCAGAAGGTCTGCGGTTCGAATCCCAGGCCAAGCAACATCAATTTTTCAACGGTGGCAAAATTCCCCCTCAGTAATGCTGGCGACATTTCCTGAGTATTTAAGCCATGAAAAACTTCTCTACAAGTGGTGTCGTAAGACACGCCGTTCGGACTCGGCAATAAAAAGTAGGTCCCATATCATTGGGCCAATATGAATCGGCGTGCACTCATTGATATGAGAGAAGTCTCCCTTGTCCCATCTGGGATGTTTGTGGAACAATTATTAAAAATATTCCACCAATAATGACTGGGTTTCAAATTTCTGTGAGCACATGGAGAAATTACGAACGTCATAGGTACAACGTCATGGAAATAGCTCTGTATATATTCCAACAGATATCGCAACATGTACACATGTATTTTTGAGAAATGATGCTGTTATGAAACCTTTGCAACGGCCGTATAATGGACCGTACTTGGTAATACATCGAGATGATAAAACTTTTACGATCAAGGTAAACAACAATGAAAAAGTCGTGTCTATAGATCAGGGTCGCCCATCTGTATGTTGCGGGCGCCCACTGAGTTGTTTTGCTTTTGGTATTCTGACGGCATTGGCACGACTGATAAACATCATGTGGTTGTTGTTTTTTCACCTATACATAAACACTTGCTTCAGTTTGATGGTGTTCTGTTGGGCGACACTGCTATAGATGCACGAATATTAGTCAACATTGAAGATGTGCATCCAGAAAAAGTTCCAGAATCCAGAATGGTTACAAGAAGCAAGAACAAATTTTAGTTTCAAGCGCAGCTGAAACTGGAGGGGGTACTGTGGGCAGTATTAAATTCTAAATTTTCTACTTTATCAGCCTGTTTCTGTATGTCGAAAGAAGAAAGTGTGCGGAAGAAACACGTCCAAACTCTTGTGTGTTTTTCAAATTTGTTTTTTGTTTTAAAGCAAAAGCAAAGGTAAAATTATTTCGAAAAATAAAGTTCGGGCGTGTTTCATTCGCACACATTCTTCTTTCGACATACAGAAACTGGCTGTATGTTTAAAAAATTTTTCGATCACGCATTGATATTTATTTTTTGTTTGTCAATGTTATGAAAATTTTCCAAAATAATTTTTATTCAGTTAGAAACATTCGTTCATGTAATTTGGAATTTTAATCAAATAAAATTTTGTTAGAAAAAATTAAACCCTCGTTTTATACAATACGATAGACTGTTAGTCGATGTTTAGACGTTCAAAGTTCTTCTTCTTCTTTATTGCGTATTCGATTTTCGAATGTTAGCGATCATATTACAATTGTCAAAAAATTACATATTTATGTTTTTATAAATTATTAACAAAATAGGAAAATATATCTCTATTTCTCGCTATGCTTATTAAATTTTCGGCGTTCTGGAATTCTGTCCATTGCTGGATATTTTGAATCCGTGGCATCTCTTTTCTTCCTCTGGTACGTCTTCCTTCTATATTTGCTTGCAGTATTTCCTGGAGAATGGTGTATTTACGGTTTCGCATAATGTGCCCTAGATATGCTGTTTTCCGTTTCTTTGTGTTGTTTAATAATTCTCTTGTTGTATTCATTCTTTGCAATACTTCAATATTTGGTACATGCAGGACCTATGGTATTTTTAGTGCTCGACGATACACCCACATCTCAAATGCTTCGAGTCGTTTGATATCTGCCGGATGCTATCTACTGCTTCGCGAAAAATTTTTTGGGAATAAATGTTGAAGAGTAGTGGAGATAAAATGCATCCTTGTCGAACTCCTTTAGATATTGCTACATCTTCAGTTAAATCTCCATTTATGTTGACTTGGGCAGTCTGGTGCCAGTACAAGCTTTTAATACACCTTATCTCTTTCTCATCGATTCCAATTGCTGTGAGAATTTCCATGAGCTTATCATGCTCCACAGTGTCGAATGCTTTTTCGTAATCTATAAAGCATAAAAATACGTCTTTGTGGACATTTCTTAATTTTTGATCGAGTATTTGTATGCAGAATAAAGCCTCACGGGTTCCCTTTCCTTCCTTAAAACCAAATTGAGTTTCTCCCATTTCCTTTTCACATTTCTCATATATTCTCTTCTGGATAATTTTAAGAAAAATTATAAGAACATGACTCATTAAACTAATGAGGCGATAGTCATTGCATTTTTTGGCATGGGGTTTTTTTGGTATTGTTATGAAGGTGGATTTTAGCCAATCCTGTGGGTATGTACCAGTATCGTAGATGTAGTTAAACAGTTTTGTCAGTAGATCAATGTTGCTGTTATTTAGCATTTTTAATAATTCAATTGGAATTTCATCAGGCCCTGTAGCTTTTCCATCTCGAAGGGATTTTATTGCTGATTCTACTTCATTGTTTGTGATGCTGTTTCCTGTCATATAATCTGATGCGTTGTTAACGTTGCTTGATCTGTTATCATCCTTAAATAGTGTTTGGATATATTCTTTCCAGATATCTTTCTTTTCTGGATTTGTATTCCTATATTGCCCAGATGCTTCTTTCAATTTCTTATGCAGGTTGAAATCGTCATGTAGGCTCATAAGTCTTTCAATTTCCTGACATTGAGTTTTTAGGTGATTATTTTTAGCATTGCGTATTTCCCTTTGAATTTCTCTATTTAGTTCCCAGTATTTTTCGTAATCTTTATTTTTAAATGCTCTTCTTTCATCCATTAGCTGCAGGATTTCTTGAGTCATCCAAGTTTTGGTCTTTGGTTTTATAAAATTGCCTAGGGTGTTTCTGGCTATTGAGTTTATAGTATTCTTTACATTATTCCATATATTTTCTATATCTTCGCTGTCGACATTATTCAGCTCTGTATTTAGTTTTGTACATACATCCGATTTTAGTGTTTGGTTTTGAAGTTTTCCTAAGTCAAGTTTTTTACTTTGTGCCTTTTTAGAATGAGTTTTTAGTTTTATGCGTATCTTTGCCATTAAAAGGTTATGATCAGATGGTACATCGGCACTCGGATATGTTGTGGCCTTCCTAATTGATGAGCAGTGTCGCCTGTTGATAAGAATGAAGTCTATTTGGTTTCTAATGATGTTGCCAATTCTGTCTTGTGGAGATTTCCAAGTGTAGAGCTTTCTTGGCGGTAGAGTGAAAAGTGTATTTGCTATCTTCATGTTGAATTCTTGACAGAATTGAATGAATCGTTCGCATCTTTCATTTCATTAGCCCAATCCATATCGTCCTGTAACACCAGTTACTTCACCTCTCCCTACTTTTGCATTAAAATCACCTTGGATGATATTTATATCATGTGGTTTTGTAAGTTTAACAAGACTTTCTATTTCATCATAAAACATTTCTACTTCTTCATTGCTTCTGTGTGATGTGGGAGCATATACTTGAATTATATTGATGATGAGCGGCCTTGCTTTTATTTTGATCATCATGGTCCTATCTGACTTTGGAAAAAATCCTACCTCGCTTTTGGAAATGTTCCCTCGAATGATAATCCCAACACCATTCCTATGATTCTTGTTCAAATTTCCAGAGAAGAAGATTTTGGCACCATGGGATACAAATTCCGAAACATTCGACCACCAGGTTTCGCATACACCTAGGATATCTATATTCAGTCTTTCCATTTCGGATATTGTGTTGCTTAGTTTGCCTGACTCATAAAGGCTTCTAACATTCCAAGTACCAATGTTAAGCGTCGTTTTAGTTTTAACTCCGGGGATTCTTAGCACCCTCGAGTTACCGGAGATTGAGGGCCATATGTTTGTTTCTGCATTCATTGTAATATGGTTTTCAAGGGATAATACATCAGTGATTTCCCCTTATCTTCTGATGGGTTGTAAGTTTTCCGTCCTCGTTTCAGCCGCTCTTCTTAGAGTACAGACGCTGTTTGCAGCAGCCCACTGTGGAAACAGACACCGCAGTTATCTTACATGGTAAAAAGAAAACAGTAAGAACATTTGCGTTTGTGGATGACGGAGCGGATGCTACTATAATCGATAAGGCGATGGTAAATGAACTTGGCATAAAAGGCGTGAAAGATTTTCTGAACATCGAGTGGTTGAATAAGCAAAATTTGAGTGAGGACTGCGAAAATATCAAGTTGAGAATAAGTGGTACTTATGAAGGAGCAGAAATATATGAGATATCAAATGTGTACACCTCGTCGAACCTTTCGCTACCAGAACAAAATTTAAATAAAACTTTGTCTAATGACAATTCGCATCTTGGTCTAGTCCCATATGAGAGTTATCGTGCGGCAAAACCTTGTATTATTATCAGCCTAAATCACGCATTTCTGACAACTCCTTTAGAAACTCTAGTTACTTCACACAATTCTGGTCTAATAGGAGTGAAGACAAGATTAGGATGGATCGTTTATTGGCCCAAAAATAATCCCTCAAATGCATCCTGTAAAAGTGTTTTAATGGCTAATCGATTGGAGAAAGGTATGAAAAGTAATGTAGAAACTTTTGGAGTGAAATCTCATATGAAAAGCTTACATCAGAGGAGGATAGATGTGCTTCGAGCATTCTGAACAGTTATCCAAATGCTGGTAAACGACAGATGTTGGATGATCCAGAATATGCAAAAAATCATTATGAAAAGATTGAAGGTTGTCCGAAAAAGAGAAAGAAAAAAGATTGGATACGATCCGAACATCGCTGTTATATACCATATGTTGCGAACAGAGTATCTGATATGATGGAGTCAAGTAGAATTAGAACAATGACATTGGATACCCGACAAAGAGAATCCTGCGGACGAAACAACCAGAGCAAAGTTACTGCAAAATACAACCTGGATGGTACATGGGCAAATGGACCGAACATCTATTATGACGTTGAAGAAAATTGGCGGAAACAGCTTTTAATAGAAACTCAGACGAAAACGGTAAAGAGTTACCGACGAAATATATGTTCGGCGTTGCAAAAGAATTGTTCAAATTTTCACCCGAAGAATGCAATTGCAAGATCTGCTAAAGTGGTTTGGTGGAAGATGTCATTGTCCAAATTGGCGATTTTAGATACGAATTAAATTTTAGTAAATCTTATATGTATATAGCGATTTACGGGGGTAGGATGTTATTTCCCTAAAATCTGTAAAATGTACGAGTAGAATACTTCTTTGGGTAATAGTATGCTTTGAGATTTAATATTATTTGGAATTAGCATGCCTTGAATTTAAATGTAACTAGAAATTATTTTATTATTTTTTCATTGTTGAATTGTATTTCGAATTGAACGGGGTAAATTGTTTTACGGGGTAAATTGTTTATTTGTCATATATTGAATATGTATACCAATTTTATTGTAATTTTTCTTTTCTTAGAATAAAACGTAGTTTTTTAACAATAAACTGGAGTTTTATGAACGCAAGACCCCGCAGGCAATCAACAGATGGTATATGGGACTACTCTACAGATTCCTGGTCAATTTGTAAGTGACAGTAAATATTCCGCCACCGTGGTGCAATGGTTAGCACGTCCGCCTTGCACTCAGAAGGTCTGCGGTTCGAATCCCAGGCCAAGCAACATCAATTTTTCAACGGTGGCAAAATTCCCCCTCAGTAATGCTGGCGACATTTCCTGAGTATTTAAGCCATGAAAAACTTCTCTACAAGTGGTGTCGTAAGACACGCCGTTCGGACTCGGCAATAAAAAGTAGGTCCCATATCATTGAGCCAATATGAAACGGCGTGCACTCATTGATATGAGAGAAGTCTCCCTTGTCCCATCTGGGATGTTTGTGGAACAATTATTATAAATATTCCACCAATAATGACTGGGTTTCAAATTTCTGTGAGCACATGGAGAAATTACGAACGTCATAGGTTCAACGTCATGGAAATAGCTCTGTATATATTCCAACAGATATCGCAACATGTACACATGTATTTTTGAGAAATGATGCTGTTATGAAACCTTTGCAACGGCCGTATAATGGACCGTACTTGGTAATACATCGAGATGATAAAACTTTTACGATCAAGGTAAACAACAATGAAAAAGTCGTGTCTATAGATCAGGGTCGCCCATCTGTATGTTGCGGGCGCCCACTGAGTTGTTTTGCTTTTGGTATTCTGACGGCATTGGCACGACTGATAAACATCATGTGGTTGTTGTTTTTTCACCTATACATAAACACTTGCTTCAGTTTGATGGTGTTCTGTTGGGCGACACTGCTATAGATGCACGAATATTAGTCAACATTGAAGATGTGCATCCAGAAAAAGTTCCAGAATCCAGAATGGTTACAAGAAGCAAGAACAAATTTTAGTTTCAAGCGCAGCTGAAACTGGAGGGGGTACTGTGGGCAGTATTAAATTCTAAATTTTCTACTTTATCAGCCTGTTTCTGTATGTCGAAAGAAGAAAGTGTGCGGAAGAAACACGTCCAAACTCTTGTGTGTTTTTCAAATTTGTTTTTTGTTTTAAAGCAAAAGCAAAGGTAAAATTATTTCGAAAAATAAAGTTCGGGCGTGTTTCATTCGCACACATTCTTCTTTCGACATACAGAAACTGGCTGTATGTTTAAAAAATTTTTCGATCACGCATTGATATTTATTTTTTGTTTGTCAATGTTATGAAAATTTTCCAAAATAATTTTTATTCAGTTAGAAACATTCGTTCATGTAATTTGGAATTTTAATCAAATAAAATTTTGTTAGAAAATATTAAACCCTCGTTTTATACAATACGATAGACTGTTAGTCGATGTTTAGACGTTCAAAGTTCTTCTTCTTCTTTATTGCGTATTCGATTTTCGAATGTTAGCGATCATATTACAATTGTCAAAAAATTACATATTTATGTTTTTATAAATTATTAACAAAATAGGAAAATATATGTCTATTTCTCGCTATGCTTATTAAATTTTCGGCGTTCTGGAATTCTGTCCATTGCTGGATATTTTGAATCCGTGGCATCTCTTTTCTTCCTCTGGTACGTCTTCCTTCTATATTTGCTTGCAGTATTTCCTGGAGAATGGTGTATTTACGGTTTCGCATAATGTGCCCTAGATATGCTGTTTTCCGTTTCTTTGTGTTGTTTAATAATTCTCTTGTTGTATTCATTCTTTGCAATACTTCAATATTTGGTACATGCAGGACCTATGGTATTTTTAGTGCTCGACGATACACCCACATCTCAAATGCTTCGAGTCGTTTGATATCTGCCGGATGCTATCTACTGCTTCGCGAAAAATTTTTTGGGAATAAATGTTGAAGAGTAGTGGAGATAAAATGCATCCTTGTCGAACTCCTTTAGATATTGCTACATCTTCAGTTAAATCTCCATTTATGTTGACTTGGGCAGTCTGGTGCCAGTACAAGCTTTTAATACACCTTATCTCTTTCTCATCGATTCCAATTGCTGTGAGAATTTCCATGAGCTTATCATGCTCCACAGTGTCGAATGCTTTTTCGTAATCTATAAAGCATAAAAATACGTCTTTGTGGACATTTCTACATTTTTGAACGAGTATTTGTATGCAGAATAAAGCCTCACGGGTTCCCTTTCCTTCCTTAAAACCAAATTGAGTTTCTCCCATTTCCTTTTCACATTTCTCATATATTCTCTTCTGGATAATTTTAAGAAAAATTATAAGAACATGACTCATTAAACTAATGAGGCGATAGTCATTGCATTTTTTGGCATGGGGTTTTTTTGGTATTGTTATGAAGGTGGATTTTAGCCAATCCTGTGGGTATGTACCAGTATCGTAGATGTAGTTAAACAGTTTTGTCAGTAGATCAATGTTGCTGTTATTTAGCATTTTTAATAATTCAATTGGAATTTCATCAGGCCCTGTAGCTTTTCCATCTCGAAGGGATTTTATTGCTGATTCTACTTCATTGTTTGTGATGCTGTTTCCTGTCATATAATCTGATGCGTTGTTAACGTTGCTTGATCTGTTATCATCCTTAAATAGTGTTTGGATATATTCTTTCCAGATATCTTTCTTTTCTGGATTTGTATTCCTATATTGCCCAGATGCTTCTTTCAATTTCTTATGCAGGTTGAAATCGTCATGTAGGCTCATAAGTCTTTCAATTTCCTGACATTGAGTTTTTAGGTGATTATTTTTAGCATTGCGTATTTCCCTTTGAATTTCTCTATTTAGTTCCCAGTATTTTTCGTAATCTTTATTTTTAAATGCTCTTCTTTCATCCATTAGCTGCAGGATTTCTTGAGTCATCCAAGTTTTGGTCTTTGGTTTTATAAAATTGCCTAGGGTGTTTCTGGCTATTGAGTTTATAGTATTCTTTACATTATTCCATATATTTCTATATCTTCGCTGTCGACATTATTCAGCTCTGTATTTAGTTTTGTACATACATCCGATTTTAGTGTTTGGTTTTGAAGTTTTCCTAAGTCAAGTTTTTTACTTTGTGCCTTTTTAGAATGAGTTTTTAGTTTTATGCGTATCTTTGCCATTAAAAGGTTATGATCAGATGGTACATCGGCACTCGGATATGTTGTGGCCTTCCTAATTGATGAGCAGTGTCGCCTGTTGATAAGAATGAAGTCTATTTGGTTTCTAATGATGTTGCCAATTCTGTCTTGTGGAGATTTCCAAGTGTAGAGCTTTCTTGGCGGTAGAGTGAAAAGTGTATTTGCTATCTTCATGTTGAATTCTTGACAGAATTGAATGAATCGTTCGCATCTTTCATTTCATTAGCCCAATCCATATCGTCCTGTAACACCAGTTACTTCACCTCTCCCTACTTTTGCATTAAAATCACCTTGGATGATATTTATATCATGTGGTTTTGTAAGTTTAACAAGACTTTCTATTTCATCATAAAACATTTCTACTTCTTCATTGCTTCTGTGTGATGTGGGAGCATATACTTGAATTATATTGATGATGAGCGGCCTTGCTTTTATTTTGATCATCATGGTCCTATCTGACTTTGGAAAAAATCCTACCTCGCTTTTGGAAATGTTCCCTCGAATGATAATCCCAACACCATTCCTATGATTCTTGTTCAAATTTCCAGAGAAGAAGATTTTGGCACCATGGGATACAAATTCCGAAACATTCGGCCACCAGGTTTCGCATACACCTAGGATATCTATATTCAGTCTTTCCATTTCGGATATTGTGTTGCTTAGTTTGCCTGACTAAAAGGCTTCTAACATTCCAAGTACCAATGTTAAGCGTCGTTTTAGTTTTAACTCCGGGGATTCTTAGCACCCTCGAGTTACCGGAGATTGAGGGCCATATGTTTGTTTCTGCATTCATTGTAATATGGTTTTCAAGGGATAATACATCAGTGATTTCCCCTTATCTTCTGATGGGTTGTAAGTTTTCCGTCCTCGTTTCAGCCGCTCTTCTTAGAGTACAGACGCTGTTTGCAGCCGCCCACTGTGGAAACAGACACCGCTACCTGTTGGTCCGCGAGAGGTATTTGATTTCCCTCTTACCACCCATATCTGGGAAGCATTCCCCTATCCGCCACCTGGGGACGCGTCCTCTAGGGGTTACAGGCTCCCCTGGGAAAGAAAATTGAGTTTATGGGCGAGGGAGTAGGGAGGAATAATAGGGGGTACACATCCTTGTACTCGCAAATTCTGTTTTGTTTCTTTATTCATTGCAGATTTTTTTGCATTTTCTTTCATTTTATTTTCTCCGCCGGCAAAGCATACATTTGAAAAATTTTTGTGATGAAAAATAAATTGAACAAGAAATTATCTGTAAAAATTAATAGTAAACATATACATAGGTACTTATTTATCTTTTAATGAACTTTAATTTAATTTCTATAACCAATATCGCCTTATAGTACGTTTAGACTTATAAATCCACTCGATTTCAAATGTCAATTCTATAGTATATACGTCAAATAAATCGTAGTTCTAAATCCACTGGATTTTATTTGACGGATATTGTATGGGATTGACAGTTTAAATCATAGTAAAAGTTCATAATCTAACAGGCGTTTTGGTATTGCCTTTGCATGATCAAACGAGAATATGAGTGAAGAAGAATCAGAAAATGACACAAGGATTATTTGCGTGTATAAACTGCAAGGAAATTTTAAAAGAAATTGAGAAGAAGACTTGCCGTTCCAGTTTGAACGTATAAACACGGACTTAACATTTTGCGAAAATTTGAATACACTGAAAAAAATTTAAAGTAAGTTTAATTTTTTTCTTAAAAATTAAATAATTTGGTGGTGTAATCGCGTTGAACCTCAAATATATTGCCGTATCCACGATACATTATTGAAATATTTTACAACTACTTATAAATTCAGTGCATTCTAACCAATAAAATAATTTTATTTTAAAGCATCACGAATTTTAAAATCATTCTTGCTAATATTTTGGCGAAAATTTACAACTATTATTCGACCTTCGCACTATTATTCGCATCACGTGTCACTTTCTGGAAATTTATTGCATCTCGTGCAAAATAATAGATTTCTAAATATATTGGTGCATTTTCGTGCGTTTTTACAGAATTGTTCTTTTACAAGAATTGTTTTTTAAACAACTATCTGGATTGGCTGGTACGCCGACCTTGACATTTGTTCCATTTTTTTTAACGAGAATATGAGTGTGAAGAAGAATCAGATTATTTGCGTGTCTAAACTGCAAGGAAATTTTAAAAGAAATTGAGAAGAAAATTTTCCGTTCCAGTTTGAAAGTATAAACACGGATTTAACATTTTGCGAAAATTTGAATACACTGAAAGAAATTTAAAGTAAGTTTTAAATTTTTTCTTAAAATTCAAATATATTGCCGTATCCACGATACATTATTGAAATATTCTACAACTACTTATAAATGTAGTGCATTCTAACCAATAAAATAATTAATTAATTGGATTAATCGAGCTAATATGGCCTAAGGAGTTTTGTATTGAAAAATGAATTCTAGCGAAATACCACACACTCAACCATTACGCTACGATCGTTTCGCCTGGTGGTTTAAGCCAGGCTCATCAGGCGTATTTGAATGCTAATGGCTAGAAGACAAAGGCTGATTTTGATAACTTCTATTTATACAAACATTTTTACAATTTTGTAATTATGAAGTATTTATGGAAGTCTTTTTCTTTATCAAGTCACCCTAGTGTCTTGTCCAGGAATCATTTTTCTCAATACATACACATATACAATCGAAGGGGGGTTTCCTTCATGAATTGTAATGCCTTCAGTTTTTGAAGTTTTGGATATCATGTCGACTAGTTTTGTTGATATGATACATTGGCATCATGTCGACTAGTTTGTTGATATGATACATTGGCAGTGGCTTAGAACGCTGAGATCTCGACAACATTGTCTGTTTGTTGGAGAGAACCCAGGTTCAAACCTCAGCCGGGGCAGCCGGGCTCTGCTGTGAAGATTTTTATTTATTATTGTCTTTTTAGGACGAAGGCCATTATTTATGAAAGTTTTTAATTAATTAATTGGATTAATCGAGCTAATATGGCCTAAGGAGTTTTGTATTGAAAAATGAATTCTAGCGAAATACCACACACTCAACCATTACGCTACGATCGTTTCGCCTGGTGGTTTAAGCCAGGCTCATCAGGCGTATTTGAATGCTAATGGCTAGAAGACAAAGGCTGATTTTGATAACTTCTATTTATACAAACATTTTTACAATTTTGTAATTATGAAGTATTTATGGAAGTCTTTTTCTTTATCAAGTCACCCTAGTGTCTTGTCTAGGAATCATTTTTCTCAATACATACACATATACAATCGAAGGGGGGTTTCCTTCATGAATTGTAATGCCTTCAGTTTTTGAAGTTTTGGATATCATGTCGACTAGTTTTGTTGATATGATACATTGGCATCATGTCGACTAGTTTGTTGATATGATACATTGGCAGTGGCTTAGAACGCTGAGATCTCGACAACATTGTCTGTTTGTTGGAGAGAACCCAGGTTCAAACCTCAGCCGGGGCAGCCGGGCTCTGCTGTGAAGATTTTTATTTATTATTGTCTTTTTAGGACGAAGGCCATTATTTATGAAAGTTTTTAATTAATTAATTGGATTAATCGAGCTAATATGGCCTAAGGAGTTTTGTATTGAAAAATGAATTCTAGCGAAATACCACAAACTCAACCATTACGCTACGATCGTTTCGCCTGGTGGTTTAAGCCAGGCTCATCAGGCGTATTTGAATGCTAATGGCTAGAAGACAAAGGCTGATTTTGATAACTTCTATTTATACAAACATTTTTACAATTTTGTAATTATGAAGTATTTATGGAAGTCTTTTTCTTTATCAAGTCACCCTAGTGTCTTGTCTAGGAATCATTTTTCTCAATACATACACATATACAATCGAAAATAATTGTTGTGAAGTTATTGTTGGCCTTTGGACTCTATTTAATTTGTGTTTAATTTGGCTTGAGGTCATATTAAAAATTAAAAACAAAATGTTTTTTGTTTTTATTTTATTATTTTATTCATCCAATATTTCGATCATCTTTGATGATCATCCTCAGGGATTGACTTTAAAAAATAAACAAAAACATTTGTTATATAAATTTAAACAAAAAACTAGAAAACACAATAATTACATTGATACTTTTATTTCAACAGACCAACTACAAGAGAAGATATATGTTAGAAATGTTGCACATTGTAAATGTCCCTGTCGAAAACAGAGTAAACTATAAGACAGATACAGAACACTGTGCACAGATATACCGAAGCCTCATAGAGAAATACCACAAATATTAGTTGATATTTGCACTTGGAGAAGAGTGGAAGAACAGTTTGTTGTTTTTTGAAATAAAAATATCAATGTAATTATTGTGTTTTCTAGTTTTTTGTTTAAATTTATATAACAAATGTTTTTGTTTATTTTTTAAAGTCAATCCCTGAGGATGATCATCAAAGATGATCGAAATATTGGATGAATAAAATAATAAAATAAACACAAAAAAACATTTTGTTTTTAATTTTTAATATGACCTCAAGCCAAATTAAACACAAATTAAATAGAGTCCAAAGGTCAACAATAACTTCACAACATTAAAACGCGGAAGGCACGCCGAAAAATCGACAACATCAACATGCAGATTTATAAAAATATTAAACAAAAATATAATGAAGAAACACAGAATGTCATTAAACAATACACCAAATGTAACAGGCGATCAGCACGTATACAATCAACGACGACTTTCCTTATCAAGTGCAAGGAATCAGGTATAATACCCAACTTCATTTTTAACACAACAAAGAATACATGTAACTTATTCAAAACTAACAATACAATACCATCACATACTAGGACAACATTAGACTCACTTATATTAAATTTTCATATGAAAATATTAAAGCTTCTAATACAACAAAAACACAAACAGTCACATACAACAAAAAAGATATTAAACAACACCAAAGATCAACTTCATAATCTCTTAGATGAAGAAGACTTATCCCTCTTTATGGAGAGTGAGCATGTAATACAGCAAACACAGAGCAAAAAAAAAACAAAAATTAACTCACATTAACAAACTAAACTCATTAAAGAGACAACAACACCGTGAACTTAACATACAACACAACAAGGATTGGTTCGTTAATACAACAAAAATTGATATACCGGCCAATGTTGAATGGCTACTCTCACTCGGGCCAAAATTCTCTCTTCCAACTACAAAAACGACGTTCCCCTTGTTTAGCGTTATAGCAGAGGGAGAAGATTGTGTTCAAACGATAGGTAACAGAGAGCAACAAGAGAATGCTAGAATTAATTTTGTAACACTAATAAACGATCACATGAGAAATATGAAACTAGGAAAGAGAGACCGATTTATATTGGATACAGCGAGACAAACGACAATGTTGCTAAAAGAAAATAAAAATCTACTAATACTTAATTCGGATAAAGGGGCAAAGACGGTGGCGATGCTAAAAAACGATACGACGGTATAGGCGAGTTAGGAAGGACCCTACATCAGGGCTACAGGAAAAATGCAATAAACTAGTATTAAAGCTTTTTGAAAACAAATTAATCAACGAGTCAGAAAAGAATAAATTAACTAACAAAACTGCAGTACCGCCTAAAATATATGGACTTCCAAAAATCCACAAGGAAGGCACTCCGCTCCGACCAATTTGTTCATTCATAAACTCGCCCACTTATGAATTATCAAAGTACATGGCAAGCGTATTAAAAGCCCTCACGAAAGATTCGCAATATAATATAAAGGACGCAGTTGATTTTAAAACAAGAATTGCAAATCAACAAATTGAAGATGACGAATTACTGGTATCATTTGATGTAATATCACTATTCCCAAGTGTACCTGTCAATCTAGCAATAAACATAATAAAAGAAAAGTGGACAATTATCAAGGATTACACAAATATTCCCAACAACTTATTTATAGACATTCTTACAGTTTGTATTAAGGACTCGCGATATTTTAGATACAATGATAAGATATATGAGCAGCAAAAAGGAATGCCCATGGGATCACCGATTTCGCCCATAATTGCCGATATCGTCATGGAAAAATTACTTGACGATAGCATGAGCAAATTGACGGTCAAACCACGACTACTAACCAAATATGTTGACGACATTTTTGCATAACAAAGAAAGACGAAATCGACAATACACTCAAGATATTAAACGAATTTAATAAACAATTACGTTTCACTATGGAATGCGAATCCAATAAACAACTTCCATATCTTGACTCTATTATACGTAGACAAGGTAACAATATATTGTTAGATTGGTACAAAAAACCTACTGCGTCAGGCAGGATAATCAATTTCCATTCAAAACATCCCAGACGCAACAAATCAACGCAGCTACAAATTTTATTCGAAGGGTATTGAGCATCAGCGACAAGAATTTCCATCATAAAAACCTGAAAATCGTCCGAAAAATTCTTAAGATGAACGATTTTCCTAATAGAACCATCGAAGAACTAATAAAATATGCAAAAAACAACCGAACGCTTTGGTTCCGGCAAAGTGAAAGTCAATTTTTGAATGCTGGAATTACGCAGGATGAAACGAAATACCATTCATTGGTTGGATCAATTGGGACGAATATTCTCAACGCTGTAAGTCATATCATCGAGAATCCCTCATCCAGGAATAAGTATGAAGCATTTAAGACGGCAATGCTAGCTGAATTTCAAGATTCTGAAGAAAGAAGATTGCAGAAATTGTTGGAGAATGTCGAAATGGGCGATAGAAAACCATCTGCCGTACTAAGGGAGATGCGCCAGCTGTCATCAGGGAAAGTATCAGACGACATGCTCAAATCATTGTGGTTTCAACGTTTACCAACCATGATAAAAACAGTCTTATCCGTAAGTACCGACAGCCTGGACAAACTTGCAGTCATGGCGGATAAAATTAATGATCAACTCGGCAATTCATCGATATCACAAGTTAGTAAGGAGAATTCGTGTTCGCGGTTGGATCGCATTGAAGGTCAGGTGATCAATTAACGCTGGACATCGTGCAAGAAGTAAGAGCAGAAATCGAAATTCCAGTCAATCTCGTGATACTTCTGGACGTATATGCTGGTATCATTTCAAATTTGGAAGTAAAGCATCCAAGTGTCGTCCACCGTGTACATATAAGACGGAAAATTAAAAACTCCTTCGTCTATGGTGACGGATGAAGGGGATTTGAAGCTATGTCGCCTAATTTTAAGAGACACACATAATAATCAGCAGTTCCTGGATACCGGCGCGGATGTGTCTGTGATACCCGCTTCAATTTTGCGAACACGTTCAACGCCTCATGACATGGAGCTCCAAGCTGCCAATAACACTACTATAAGAACTTATGGTGAAAAAATCCTTGAGCTGAATCTTGGTTTGCGAAGAAATTTTGTTTGGCCATTTATAATTGCTGACATACCACAATCAATTATTGGGTCCGATTTTCTGAAGCATTTCGATTTGCTAGTTGGTGTTAGAAGACACTGCCTAATTGACAAGAAAACAAACATGAAAATTGTATGCTCAATATATAACGAACAGCAAATTTCATCTGTAACAAGCAATACGACTCCAAGAGATTCCCCTTTCCACTCTCTTTTAGAAGAATTCAAGGATATCACTAAACCGTCTAATAAATTGTGTCCTGTCAAACATTCGGTGAAACTTCACATTGAAACAAAAGGATTGCCCGTCCATAGCAAGCCCAGAAGATTGTCTCCTGAAAAGTTAAACATTGTAAAGAAGGAATTTGAGTATATGATGGAACTTGGAATTTGTCGTCCCTCGATGAGCAATTGGTCAAGCCCACTCCATTTAGTACCCAAACAGAACAATGAATGGCGTCCATGTGGGGACTATACGTCATTAAATAAGGTAACCGTTCCAGATAGATATCCCATTCCGCATATACACGATTTTGCTAGTAATTTGCATGGAAAGGAATTTTTTTCAAAGATCGATTTGGTAAAGGGAAATTTCCAAATTCCCGTATAGGAGAAGGACATTCCGAAGACAGCAATCGCCACACCAATTGGACTATTCGAATTCACACAAATGCCATTTGGTTTGTGCAATGCTGCACAAACATTTCAGCGTTTCATGAACGAGGTCCTTAGAGGTCTTGATTAGAGTTGGGCAATATAGTTCCTGGAGCGGATCGATCTTTCTAGTTCCTTTTGCCAAAAGGAACTAGTTCCTTAATATAGTTCCATAGTTCCAAATAGTTCCGAGAGCGATATAGTTCAATGCATCTTTCTCGTTCCATGTTCTTTTTATTTCCTTCATTCCAAATAGTTCCGGGACCGTTATAGTTCAATGCATCTTTCTCGTTCCTCGTTCTTTTTATTTCCTTAATTCCAAATAGTTCCGAGAATGAAGTAGTTTAACGCATCTTTCTCTTTCTTTTTGTTTTCATTTTTTGGTGGATGAATTGACACAAAAATAAATAAATTGCAGCAATGTAACGAGGATGTAATTTACATTTATTTAACAATGTGGCCGCATCTGAATGATGAAGGAACCAAACGTGAAAGATCGAAGAAAGAAAATGAATTATATAAATGAAAGGAATTATATGCACGGCTGGAACTATATGAACTAAAGGAACTATATAAATGAAAGAGCCGGATATAGTTCCAATAGTTCCTTGTCCGGAATAGTTCCTTGGAACTAGTTCGTTCCGGAACTACACAACTCTAGTCTTGATTTTTGCTACGTATATATCGATGACATACTAATTGCTTCATTAAGCCGATTTCTTGGTCTTATCAATTTCTATCGTTGATTTATACCAAACGCTGCCCAAACATGTGGGCATGAAGTTAAGAAGGGTCAGAAAAAGAACGACTCAAGATCTCAGAAATACATTTGAAGAGTGCAAAAATCAACTTGCAAATGCTGCACTTCTTTCTTATCCTGTCCAGGGTGCGCCTATATCTCTTTGGGTCGATGCATCTGACTTTGGTATGGGTGCGGTTCTTCAACAGTATGTCAATGATAAAAGGGCCCCTCTTGGATTCTATTCCAAAAAGTTTTCAGAAACGCAACGCAGATATAGCACGTATGATCGCGAACTACAAGCGGCATATTTCGGTCTAAAACATTTTCAATATTTTCATGAAGGGCAATCATTTTCGATTTACACCGAGCATAAACCTCTTTCGGTTGCATTTCTACAAAAATCAGAAAAATCGTCACCGAGACAATTACGCCAACTGTACTACATTGGTCACCATACCACGGATATCCGATATATTCAAGGAAAAAATAACGTGACAGCTGATTTCTTGTCCAGATTGGATACGATTGAAATGCCTAATTCATTTAATTTCAACGAATTAGCAAAGGATCAAGAAACTGATGAAGAAATAATTTCAATGTTATCATCTACGGAACACAGTCTTTCTCTCAAGAAAATCAAAATGACCGAATCAGAACAGGAATTATATTGCGTAATTGGATCAAAAGTTATTCACACGACGTCTTATCATCCACAGGCTAATGGACAAATCGAGAGGTGGCACCGAATTCTGAAAAATGTCATCAAATGTCATGCGGATACAAACTGGGTTGACAAGTTACCGTTAATAATGCTCGGACTACGATGCTCAACATCCGCTGATTTGACATATTCACCTGCAGAGATGGTATATGGGACCACTCTACAGATTCAAGGTCAATTTGTAAGTGACAGTAAATATTCCGCCAATAATGACTGGGTTTCAAATTTCTGTGAGCACATGGAGAAATTACGAACGTAATAGGTACAACGTCATGGAAATAGCTCTGTATATATTCCAACAGATATCGCAACATGTACACATGTATTTTTGAGAAATGATGCTGTTATGAAACCTTTGCAACGGCCGTATATTGGACCGTACTTGGTAATACATCGAGATGATAAAACTTTCACGATCAAGGTAAACAACAATGAAAAAGTCGTGTCTATAGATCGTATGAAGCCTGCACGAATATTAGTCAACATTGAAGACGTCCACCCTGAAAAAGTTCCAGAATCCAGAATGGTTACAAGAAGCAAGAAAAAATGTTAGTTTCAAGCGCAGCTGAAACTGGAGGGGGGTACTGTGGGCAGTATTAATTTTTAAATTTTCTACTTTATGTTTAAAAAAATTTTCAATCACGTAGGCATTGATATTTATTTTTTGTTTGTCAATGTTATGAAAATTTTCCAAAATAATTTTTATTCAGTTAGAAACATTCGTTCATGTAATTTGGAATTTTAATCAAATAAAATTTTGTTAGAAAATATTAAACCCTCGTTTTCTACAATACGATAGACTGTTAGTCGATGTTTAGGCGTTTAAAGTTAACGGGAAAGAAAATTGAGTTTATGGGCGAGGGAGTAGGGAGGAGTAATAGGGGGTACACACCCTTGTACTCGCAAATTCTGTTTTGTTTCTTTATTCATTGCAGATTTTTTTGCATTTTCTTTCATTTTATTTTCTCCGCCGGCAAAGCATACATTTGAAAAATTTTTGTGATGAAAAATAAATTGAACAAGAAATTATCTGTAAAAATTAATAGTAATGAACTTTAATTTAATTTCTATTAATGAACTTTAATTTAATTTCTATAACCAATATCGCCTTATAGTACGTTTAGACTTATAAATCCACTCGATTTCAAATGTCAATTCCATAGTATATATGTACGTCAAATAAATCGTAGTTCTAAATCCACTGGATTTTATTTGACGGATATTGTTTGAGATTGACAGTTTAAATCATAGTAAAAGTTCATAGTCTAACAGGCGTTTTAGTATTGCCTTTGCATGATCAAACGAGAATATGAGTGTGAAGAAGAATCAGAAAATTGACACAAGGATTATTTGCGTGTCTAAACTGCAAGGAAATTTTAAAAGAAATTGAGAAGAAGACTTGCCGTTCCAGTTTGAACGTATAAACACGGACTTAACATTTTGCGAAAATTTGAATACACTGAAAAAAATGTAAAGTAAGTTTAAATTTTTTCTTAAAATTTAAAGAATTTGGTGGTGTAATCCCGTTGAACCTCAAATATATTGCCGTATCCACGATACATTATTGAAATATTCTACAACTACTTATAAATTCAGTGCATTCAAACTAATAAAATAATTTTATTTAAAGCATCACGAGTTTTGAAATCATTTTTGCTAATATTTTGGCTAAAATTTACAACTATTATTCGATCTTCGCACTATAATTCGCATCACGTGTCACTTTCTGGAAATTTATTGCATCTCGTGCAAAATAATAGATTTCTAAATATTTTGGCATTTTCGTGCATTTTTACAGAGTTGTTCTTTTACAAGAATTGTTTTTTAAACAACTATCTGGATTGGCTGGTACGCCGACCTTGACATTTGTTCCATTTTTTTTAACGAGAATATGAGTGTGAAGAAGAATCAGATTATTTGCGTGTCTAAACTGCAAGGAAATTTTAAAAGAAATTGAGAAGAAAATTTTCCGTTCCAGTTTGAACGTATAAACACGGACTTAACATTTTGCGAAAATTTGAATACACTGAAAGAAATTTAAAGTAAGTTTTAAATTTTTTCTTAAAATTTAAATAATTTGGTGGTGTAGTCCCGTTGAACCTCAAATATATTGCTGTATCCACGATACATTATTGAAATATTCTACAACTACTTATAAGTTCAGTGCATTCTAACCAATAAAATAATTGTTGTGAAGTTATTGTTGACCTTTGGACTCTATTTAATTTGTTTTTAATTTGGCTTGAGGTCATATTAAAAATTAAAAACAAAATGTTTTTTGTTTTTATTTTATTATTTTATTCATCCAATATTTGGATCATCTTTGATGATCATCCTCAGGGATTGACTTTAAAAAATAAACAAAAACATTTGTTATATAAATTTAAACAAAAAACTAGAAAGCACAATAATTACATTGATATTTTTATTTCAAAAAACAACAAATTGTTCTTCCACTCTTCTCCAAGTGCAAATATCAACTAATATTTGTGGTGTTTCTCTATGGGGCTTCGGTATATCTGTGCACAGTGTTCTGTATCTGTCTTATAGTTTACTCTGTTTTCGACAGGGACATTTACAATGTGCAACATTTCTAACATATATCTTCTCTTGTAGTAGGTCTCCTGTGCTAAAATCTCCACCTACTTAAAATAGGGCGTATGCCCAGTTAATGCACAATGCGCAGCTAGAGCTGTTTTTTGCTCTAAAGATCTACTTTTTGCATTGTGATCAGACTTGTGACCACTTATCCTAGTTTTTAGCTTCGTCTTGGTGGTTCCAACATAAACCTTTTGGCATGTGTTTAAATTGTCGCCATTGCACTTGATTTTGTACACAAGGTTTGATTTTTCGTCTGCAGGTGTTTTTGACTTGGTACGGCTAAAGAAGTTGCCATTAGTATTGTTACTTTTTAGAGATATTTGATATTTTTCTTTGTCATAAAGGTTTGAATTTGAAAAGCGTTCAGTAAAACCAGGAACATCGATTGTCGATTTTTTGTATATTTTCTCAATTTTCTCAGTCTGTTTTTTGCATATTTTATTAGTTCTTCGATGGTTTAGCACAGGAGACCAACTACAAGAGAAGATATATGTTAGAAATGTTGCACATTGTAAATGTCCCTGTCGAAAACAGAGTAAACTATAAGACAGATACAGAACACTGTGCACAGATATACCGAAGCCTCATAGAGAAACACCACAAATATCAGTTGATATTTGCACTTGGAGAAGAGTGGAAGAACAATTTGTTGTTTTTTGAAATAAAAATATCAATGTAATTATTGTGTTTTCTAGTTTTTTGTTTAAATTTATATAACAAACGTTTTTGTTTATTTTTTAAAGTCAATCCCTGAGGATGATCATCAAAGATGATCAAAATATTGGATGAATAAAATAATAAAATAAAAACAAAAAAACATTTTGTTTTTAATTTTTAATATGACCTCAAGCCAAATTAAACACAAATTAAATAGAGTCCAAAGGTCAACAATAACATCACAACATTAAAACGCGGAAGGCACGCCGAAAAATCGACAACATCAACATGCAGATTTATAAAAATATTAAACAAAAATATAATGAAGAAACACAGAATGTCATTAAACAATACACCAAATGTAACAGGCGATCAGCACGTATACAATCAACGACGACTTTCCTTATCAAGTGCAAGGAATCAGGTATAATAACCAACTTCATTTTTAACACAACAAAGAATACATGTAACATATTCAAAACTAAGAACACAATACCAACACATACTAGGACAACATTAGACTCACTCATATTCAATTTTCATATGAAAATGTTAAAGCTTCTAATACAACAAAAACACAAACAGTCACATACAACAAAAAAGATATTAACAACACCAAAGATAAACTTCATAATCTCTTAGATGAAGAAGACTTATCCCTCTTTATGGAGAGTGAGCATATAATACAGCAAACACAGAGCAAAAAACAAAAATTAACTCACATTAACAAACTAAACTCATTAAAGAGACAACAACACCGTGAACTTAACATACAACACAACAACGATTGGTTCGTTAATACAACAAAAATTTATATACCGGGCAACGTTGAATGGCTACTCTCACTCGGGCCAAAATTCTCTCTTCCAACTACAAAAACGACGTTCCCCTTGTTTAGCGTTATAGCAGAGGGAGAAGATTGTATTCAAACGTTTGGTAACAGAGAGCAAGAAGAGAATGCCAGAATTAATTTTGTAACACTAATAAACGATCACATGAGAAATACGAAACTAGGAAAAAGATACCGATTTATATTGGATACAGTGAGACAAACGACAAAGTTGCTAAAAGAAAATAAAAATCTACTAATACTTAATTCGGATAAAGGGGCAAAGACGGTGGCGATGCTAAAAAACGAATATGCGTTATCGAGGCTGACCGAACTAGTTTTCTTAGCAATAGGGATTATCTTTGCCACCTTCCATTCGGAAGGAAACGAAGAAGTTGTAACTATGGTATTCACAAGATGAAGGAAGGCAACACTAATAAGAGGCAAAACTGTTTTTAAAAACTTTAGCGGGTATCCATCATTGCTGGCCACGGTAGACTTGATCGAGGAGAGAGCCAAGAATAATTCATCAAGAGATATAGTCCGAAAGGAGAAACCATTAATACAATCAGAAAATGACTGAATGTTACTGCATAATGCGTCATCCAATTGGTTAGAAACAAAAGTGTTATTCAATTGATCAGCGCCAACATCCAAGGAGGTACATATATCTGGAATATTATCTAGTAAACCATTTCTCCTAATTTTTTGCCATATAGATTTTCCATTACCTGTCTCCAGAAAGGATGCTGCATTCTCTTTTACATTTCCTCACAACCGTTTTTGCTCTGTTCCTAGCTTTACAGTAGATCTTCCAGTTCTCTTCCGTACTATTTTCTTGAAAGGCTTTGAACGCTAAGTCTCTAAGAGAAGTGTAATAATCAATATTAGGGCAGTTATACCAGTTATCAGAAGTTGACTGAACTTTTCGCCTTTTCAAAGGGACTGCAGAATGAATGTGAGACAAACCAGACATGAATATAGTAAGCTGAGCGTTAACATTTGACGTACGCCACATGCCAGAAAAGTCAAAGGAATTTATTTTCGCTTGTAATGAGTCAATACTCACACTGCAATAGTCATAGAACTCATAATATGCCAACTCACGCGTAACAGGTAACTTAATCCCAAGGTATATCAGCGCATGTTTATAAATTGATGGGCATATAACCTGATAAGAAAGTAAAATAATATCAGGAACAGATAACAAAAAGAAATCTAAAAGGGACGACGACTTGTGAGCGACATCAAAATGTGTAGGTATTGGGTTATGCCTAATTGACATGTTCATTCTTATACAAGCTTGTCTAACGGAGGAGGCAACATCGGGATCTAATAAATTTTTGTTATAATCACCCATTATAATAATTTTAGTATACCTGAGCAACAGACTTGAAACTTCTTTCTCAAATGCCTCAAAGTCACCGTGAGGTAAATAAGCTACACCCACCAAAACAGTATCCGTTCCACATAAGACCTCGACAAACAAGCATTCAACAATGCCATAATTACTGCCCCTATAAACAATTTTATAAGATAGGGATTTGGATAAATATAACGCGACTCCACCGCCTTTATGGTTTAGACGATCGTTACGACAACAGTTGAATCCATTAATAGAAACACAATTGGAAGAAATGCTGGGCTTAAGCCACGTTTCAGAAATCCCCACAATATCCAAGTCACTGTCCATAATAATATTTCTAATTTCCGAAAGCTTTATAGAGGACGGATTGACACAGAAGCTTTGAATGTTGTAATGAGCAAATTTTAAATCCGAACTTAAATTATTAAACTGAGATCGAAGTTTTTGGCTATTATGAATTACATCACCCAAATTATTCATTATATTATTAATATCAAAACATGTAAAATAATTATTTATCGAGAAAATTAATTGAAAGCACAAATAAATAGTGTACTTAATTCACGACATAGGGATACGATCGTACCAGCGCAACGGTATCATCTCATGTTTCACTGAGCTAAAGGTGCAGACGGCAAAAACCACGTCCCTACAATTTCTGGAGAATTGCAGTGACATGGGTTTTGGAATCCATCACCAGAGCTCTAAATAAAAGGAAATTTTACCATGCAAGAAGTACAGAGCACAAATTTATCCTAATCGCATAAATTAGTCTAGTTTAACTACTCCAGTGAATGAAATAAAATACTGTACACTAAGATAAACAATCCTGAGGCGAAATTATTCAGCATGATGAAGAGAAGATGGCGTAAATCCATGAAGCGATGTGTTGTCGGATAGGATATTTTCAGACAAGAGACTACTGGAAAGCAAGACACATTGTTGCAAATTCAGAATTTCCTTTTGGCCATCCAAATGAGTAATCGTTGCTTTTGGGCCATCACCATTAATGAGTGTATACTTTGCTATACATTTTTATTATTACTTTTTTATTTTTTACTTTTTATTATTTTTATGTGTTCTAAGTCACTTTGTTTGTTTCTTGTTGCGTGCCTAAGGTTGGGAACAGGGTTGGGACTTACACCCTAGAGAAAAATAGTAGGTTAGCCGGTGTCCAGATGACATTTTACCCCGAGCCGAAAGTAGGTACACGTAACAATATGGCGCCCAAATTCTAAATGTTGATTCATTAGTGTAGGTCATCTAAACACTAATAAATAGCCCATTAGTATATTTACAATAGACCAACTTTTCCAACCGATGATGCGACTTACAGAGGTTATTACTCCTGATCCATTCTGGACTAGAGCCAGAATGTTGTGGGAAGTGATATACTCTGGAACATCGCATATAAGGGACAGGAAAGACTTATGCAAACCCGAAATGCGGATTATCCTACCGGGAATGAAGTAGCCTATAGGTAGTAGTAACTGATGTTTTGGGATTGAACAAAGAAATGTTAGTGTCAGCTTGAAATTTGTTTGTGAGCCAATTCAACAGGATGATAGCCGATCTAGATCTGTTCTAGGGACGTAGTATCTGACAAGGTTGAATTGAATGATATGGTCGTGAAGACCGTGCATCAAGTCATGTTACAAATTGTGTGTTAGTAGTTTCCAAATTTAGTTTTTTTGTTTTATCCATCACCATCGTAGGAAGCCATGTGGTAAGGCTAAATAATACCGTACACATCACACCTCGTCGATAAAATTCTCCTGAAATATATAAGAATGATATTATAAAAGACATAACTTTGCGTAAATATTATAAGGATTTGGATTGATAAAATTAAAATCCTTTACTTTGACTCGAAAGTAATATTAGGTTAGATTTATAAACAGCAGGTTCTAAAGGGGTATGAGTTCAGGAACTCGTTCAAGGACCAAAGAGCGGAAACGGGATAGACCTACAGAATTTGATAAAAATAGATCAATTATAATTGAAAATAAAAAGAAAAAGGATCATACGGAGCTGGAAATGGCAGAGAATAACTCCACCGAGGATGGACAGATTAGGGATTTATCCCGAACTATAAATGTCAACTCGCCAAACACGAACTCCTTGGGACCCGTTTTCCTTCAGGGCAGAATCGGACAGATGAATGAAACGCCAGGTGGCGCAACGGGAGACCAGGGTTTAGGGAATCGTCTTCTTGAGAACCAAATCCTTAACCTGAAAGAAGAAATGGATGAAATTAAGAAATCGGTAATCGAATTGACTAGGGCCATGAAAGAGAATAATCTGGCGGTAGAAAAGGTTAAGAAAACGGTAGAAGGAAATAGTTCTGGAGGGAATTGCCACTCGGCATCACAACCGCCTAGCGGGAATAGTGCGTCAGCATCGTCAAACGTTCCTCAGGAGCCTCCACTAGGCAACCCAAGTGAAACTGGATTGTGTAACAGAAACACGAATTCAGAACTAACATCTACGGCAAACTCCATAATTCCTCATAGGCCTCCTAGGCAAACTCCACCGGAGCCAGAACCAACAAGTAGACCTCCCATTCCGCAACATGGAGCACAAGAGAGGCACTCAGCACCATTTGACCCCAGAACTAGTGCTAGAATTAACAAGTTAGGGTTACGTTTTGATGGTAGTTCGACAGGGCTGGGAGTAGAGGAGTTCGTTTATCGATTAGAGTATTTTAAGAGGCAGTATGGCATTCCATGGTCTGAGATCATTAGGGATTTCCTACTGTTGCTATCTGGACGCGCGGAGTCCTAGTACTGGTTGTTCCAGAATACCAAAAGGGAACATGTTTGGGAAGGGCTAAAATCGAGTTTGTTGAGTCAATACCAGAGTACCAAAACAAATGTTGAGATATTGACGGAACTACCTCAACGCAAACAGCAGCCAAACGAGACCATCGATAACTATTTTCATGCTATGGGTCAGATTAGGGCAAAACTCTTCCAGCCAATGTACGAACTTGATATGGTAAAGATCATGAAAAAGAACATTAGAGAAAGTATCAGTCGAATAGTGTACCCAATCCAAGTGTATACTGTGGAACAGTTGAGGATTGAGTGCAGCGAGGCTGAGAAAACTTTCCTAAGACGGGAAAATAGGGTTTTAGCTCCACAAACTCGTCCCATAAGACAAGTAAATGAGGTCAATGTGAATTTTAACGATTATTCGTACGAAGATGATCAAAATAGTTCCAATATCGAAGATGTTGATGCATTTCAGATGCAGAGGAAACAAAATCCGAATATTACTTGTTGGAACTGTTTAAAGTCTGGCCATGGATTTCGTGATTGCGATGCAGCAGAACGAGCTCTGTTTTGCTGTAAATGCGGCAATCCAGGCACCAAGACTCCAGAATGCAATGTCTCTCAGTCGGGAAACCGCAACAGGGGCGTGGGGAACAAAGAGGGACCACGTCCAGCGGAAAACCCCTGAAAATAACAAAAATATTAGAAAATTTGTCAAATCAAAACAAAAGTACACAATTACAAACCATTTCTAAAGTCAATACTGAACATTTTGAACCCCGATTAAGACATTACTTGCCATTAGATATTAGGAAACATTAATATGAAAAGGCCCGTGAAAGAATAATGGGAAATGAAAATAAGCAGTTTAAGGATTCCAAGATCCACAGGACACGGGAAAAGTTTAAAGAGAAGAAGAAAGAACTGAAGTCAATTGTTGAATCATTGTCGAAAGTCGATCGTAAAGACGATAAAAGAGTATATGCAGAGGTGGAAATTCAGGGGGTCAAGAAAATTGGCTTGCTTGACACTGGGGCCTCTGTTAGTGTATTAGGAAAAGGTTGTCTAGAGTTCATAGAATTGATTCAGGCAGAGACAAAACCAATGTTCTCCACTGTCCAAACTGCCGCTGGTCATCAGCATAGGATCTTGGGAAGGGTGAAATTGCAGATAAAATATAATGACATAGAACAAGAACAAAATTTTTTACCTCTGTCCAGACTTAGAACAAGAGCTATATTTAGGAATTGATTTTTGGCGAAATTATAATTTAGCACCGAATATTATAGGCGTAGATGAACTGAACATGGAACAAATACAAAAAGACTTAGTAGATGATGAAGCATATAAATTAAACCCCCCATGAATTGTCGAAGGAACAACAGCAAAAACTAGATGAGGTTATACGCAACTTCGACACATTTGAAGAAAAGGGCCTGGGCAAAACAAAGCTGGAAAAACATACAATCAAATTGACTGAAGGGGCTGAGCCTGTTAAGGATCCCCACTATCCTATGTCACCAGCTGTCCAGGCCATAGTTTATGAGGAAGTGGATAAGATGCTCCGTCTAAACGTCATAGAAGAGTCGGAAAGCCCGTGGAGTAATATAACCACCGTTGTTAGGAAGCCGGTCAAAAATAGGTTTTGCTTGGACGCGAGAAAGTTAAATAAATTAACTGTCAAAGATGCGTACCCTCTTCAAAACATCGACGGTATCCTTAGTAGAATAGACGAGACTTTTTTCATTAGCAGCGTCGATTTGAAGTTCGCCTTTTGGCAAATAGAACTCGACGATGATAGCAAAGCCTGCACTGCGTTTACAGTTCCTGGAAGGCCATTATACCAGTTCAGGGTAATGCCGTTCGGGCTCTGTAACGCAGCGCAGCGCTTATGCAGATCCTGATCAAATCAAAGCAATTCGAAATATTAAGATACCACGTAATCCTCGAGAGGTTAGAAGTTTCCTTGGAACCGCGGGCTGGTACCGCCGGTTCATCAAGGACTTCGCGACACTATCGGCTCCTTTAACAGATACCCTTAAAAAAAGCAAGAAGTTCGAAATCAGTGAGGCAGCTATTAATTCATTTGAGAGTCTGAAAAAGGCCCTTACTTCTGCTCCCGTACTCCGCCACCCAGATTTTTCAAGGCATTTTTACATCCAATGTGACGCATCCGAGTATGGCATAGGGGCCGTTCTTTACCTACTAAATAATGTTCAGGAAGAACACCCTATAGACCCTAGTGACCGAGAAGGAATGCTTGGCTGCAGTCATGGCGATTAATAGGTTTAGGCCATACGTGGAAATTATGCCGTTTACGGTAATCACCGACCACGCATCATTGAAACGGTTGATGTCCTGGAAAGATCTGAGTGGTCGGTTAGCCCGCTGGTCTCTGCAATTGCAATCATATAACTTTGATATAAAGCATCGAAAGGGTTCCGAGAATGTGATAGCAGATATGCTGTCCAGAGCTCCTACAGAAGAGCCCATCGAGGAATTGAATATGAATGAATATTTAGATTTTGAAACAGTTGAGTTCGAAGGTGAAGAGTATTTAGATTTGATTAAGAATATACAAGAGAACTCTGAAAGATTACCGGATCTCAAGGTCGAAAATGGCCTCATTTATATAAAATATTTACCTAGTCAGGAATTAGATGAAGATTTACGTTGGAAATTATGGATTCCAAGTGGTATCACTCACGAGATAATAGACCGAATTCACAAATCCCATACATCTTGCCATGGAGGGATTACGAAAACCCTTGTAAGGATTAGAAGATTCTTTTACTGGCCTAATATGACTACCCAGGTCAGACAGTATGTTAGAAACTGCCAAGTATGCAAAGAGGTTAAGTCAAGTAACCAGAATCTTATGTCCCAAATAGGAAAAGAAGTAATAACTGACCGCCCTTTTCAAAAGTTATACATCGACTTTCTAGGGAAATACCCGAGGTCGAAGAAAGGAAATGCGTATGTGTTTATAGTTGTTGATCATTTCACTTCACCATTTTTTGCTTTGTTCGGATTCCATATGTTTTCCAGTGGCCGAGATTACCATCTGGCCTGACAGACTAGAGTTACTGAGAAGCAAAATAAAAGAAAATCTGCATAAGGCATACTCAAGGAGTGCAGTAGTGGAATTCTCTAACGCATTTTTTAGGTTACCGACAAAAATCGGTAAAATTAAAACGCAAAATTATGAATAAAAAGTTCAAGCAAAAGTTGACAACACTGTTGCTATCGTAGAACCTTGCGACTACTTTATATTTTTTTTATAACAGGAGGGCCAGAGTTGTAAAATTCAGACCAGGGCAAGAGGTTTATCGCCGAATCATAGTCCAATCTGACTTTTCTAAAAATGTGAACTCTAAATTTTGCAACAAGTTCGTAAAATGTCGGATTGTTAAGCCCGTCGGAGAGAACATGTACGAACTGGAAAAATTTAAAAGAACACCTATTGGAATCTATCACGTGAAAGACATTAAGTCATAATATGTGCAATATAGAGATTAAACTGTGATATTATTAGGATTAAGCATTTATGTATGTGATGTCCTTATAGTATTAAGTTAAACTTTATAGTGCAATAAAATGACTTTTTCAATCTGTGATATATTAGGTACCTGCCAGTTTCATGTTCGTATTGTCCCAATTATACACTGCTTTGATTACACTGTGCAACATTTTTAAGGTGATCTTGTGCAAACAATTCGAACTGAGGATTTTTTGAAAGTACAGACCCAAACGACAGGAAACCCTAGTTCGGTTTTGTTGTGTCAGATCCAGCTCGGATTTTATGGCCCCATCTAAACATGGTTAAATATTGAGTTATTAAAGAAATGCGGGGCTATATCCCTGAAGCCAATGCGAATCTTCTCCCGACCTGTGAAGCAAATTTGTAGACTAGGACAAGAATAAAATATTTGTAGAAATAATGAACTCGAAAAACTACATTTATTGCCTCAAATTTCAAAATATATGCAAAAATTCCACAATTTTTATACATTTCGTTTGTTGTAAAATGCCTCTATTCCGTTGTTTTCAGTACATTTTTCAACGACGATTTAATCAAAATGTCAATAATGTAATGAAATCCGAAATGCGAGAATAAACTGTTGGTGTGAACTGTGTTTGAAATACGTGTTGTAAAAGATGTGATGCAAAATATCGTAAGTAAGCATTTTAGAGTTTCAAAACGTTCTAAAGAATTGTTGAGAACTTTATTTGGAAGATTTTTGCTAAAGGTTACTTGGTTCAACACCCAATAGTTTAGCCGATACTACCAGAATTTCAGCAGTTATGTAAAATTTGCTATATTTTATACATTTTGATACCCTAGATGGAGGTTTTCTTATATGGTATGTTCAAAAGATAAATTAAACTAGTTAAGGATTACAATATTGCCAAAGACAGCAAGGCGGAATTCCTAATCGTTTTTGAGATAAAGGCCCGATAAATGCAGTCTTAGCCCGGTTTAGATGAGGCCATAAAATCCGAACTGGATCTGACAGGACAAAACCCTTCTAGGGTTTTTGTAGTCTAAATATGTACTTTCAAAAAACCCATACTAGAAGTTGTTTGCATTTTCAGTGTTGCATAGTGTTATACGCTACCGTAATTATACACCTGCCTGTCCGTTCTTTCCCAATTATACACCGTAATTATACACCGTAATTATACACCTGCATGTTCGTTCTGTCCCAATTATACACCTGCCTGTTCGTTTTGTCCCAATTTTACACCTATTTTATTCTACACCTACCTATTTTACTTCAGATTATACCCCGATTTATTATAGCCATACCAATATTTATACATTCATTTCCACACCCCTATAGTTTCAACTCACCCTTTTAAGTCCCATGTCAGTAAATCCCTTCCTCCCATAAAGTCCCGATTACGAAAGCCAGAAGCAATAAGTCCATGTCACCAAACCTCCTGAAATAAGACAAAATAGCACAAAGTAACAGCACATATGACTACTATATCATGTGGATACTTCCCTAATATAATTACCCGGCTGTATCTCACGGTGTGGGAGTTCCCCACGTTGGACCCGACTTATACTAACCGCAAGAAACATCTACCCCCACGCACACCATCACTGCCGTCATATTTAGTCAGTGCTGGAGTTTTGTTGCGGGGCCCCGTAGAAACCAAAGTCCAGCCCTGTACACAAAAAAAAATTGCATGGAAAGGACTTTCGGTGAGACCTTTTTGCCTCCATGGCGGTCTCCAAAACCATGCTTTTTATCCCTAACTCCCAAATGCTGGTAAAGATGGGGGAGTTAGGGGAGCTAATCAAATAATTTGAGACACCTGGACATTAAAAGGGCTAAACATAGTGCCAAGTATGTATCCAAGTGCCTCTTTGTCATGTGAGGTATGGCATTATTTTGTTGTTTTTTTTGTGCTTTTGCCAATTCGTTGGGGTGGTCCTATTGGTGTGAGGAAAGCACCCATGGAAGCCAGGTTAACCTTCTTCACCATCGAAGGCTAACCCAGAAAATGTTTGCAACATGTGGAAAATGGAAATGGAAAAGTCAACACAAAATTTTTGGGAATAATGAAAACCCATTTTCCTGGGTCTTGTGATGACTGTTGCATCCTTCCACATGTGGCAAACCAAAACCTGAAAAAAGAAAAGAAAGAATTTTTTTAATAAATGAAAACTGGAACGATATAACTTACCACCGGCCGCGCTTTTTGATTTTTGTCTGCTTCCTTTTGTGTTTCTTTGTTTTGGTTCAAATGGGGTCTGGGTATGGGACGACCGGAACCGAGTGTGTTATCATCCCACTGAAATTGTGGAAAACGGCCTTACCGACACAGTGGGGGCCCTCTCTTACTTATGACGTAGGATGTGGTTTACACCATGGTGTAAGAAAGAAGGTGATACAATAATACCAACTGATGTCTTCATTTGCTGTCAAAACATATTTTTAATCAAAATAAATAACAAATATTTCGCTTCTATAAAAAATATTTGTGTACAACATCTTTGTTTAAGCTTCGCGAATAATATTTTAAAGTTTTCTTCTAAATTTTGTGGATATTTCGCGCAAAAAAATTGACAGCAAATGAAGACTACAACCTAACGTCAACTATTGGATCACCTTGTTAAATTCGCCTTGGTTTACACTCTTAAAAATAATTGATGAGTCAGAGGTACCCGTGAGAGATTACAGAAAGGGACAAATCAAGGTCAATTTTAAAAAGGGATAGCCTGAATTGATCTCGCCAAAATGTCGATTGTTGGAATGCTGCCATTGCTCTTGTCGTAGGTTATAAAAGAGAGTGTTTGGGGGAAAAACTTAGTTTAGTAAATGGTGCTGAGTGAGGAAACCTCAATAGTTTTCGCAGTGAAAAGTTAAAATATAATTAAAGCAGTGAAGACGATTTTTGGTTGAAGAAAGACAGTAAAATCTGTGAATTAATAGTTAATTATCAACCTAAATATAGAGGTATTATTAAAAGTGTTTTTTGAATAAAATGCAGTGTATAATCTCTTCGTATTTAATTTGATTAGGCAACAAGTGGAATCAATAGATTGTGGTGTAAGGGGAATAGACACGAAAAATTCTATAGAATCCAGCGGATATTTTAAAGGTAAAATTTTTCAGAGAAAACACAGATTTAAAGAAACAAAAAACATAAATTAACTAATGTAAATTTTCGGTTGGGCTTCCGAATCCGCTGGCGTGTTGATGACAACCTGGAGGAAAAGAAGGCAACTACATAATCCAGGACAGAACCCTTTAACAAAGGTAGGACAGTATTACCCATTAGGCTAGATAATCTGGCTGCCCTAATGCCATCTAGGGAGCAATCGCCACAACACTTTAATAGATTCCACAAATCCAAAGTTCAGCACCATTGAAAATTTTGCCCTAGACGCATAGGAGTCCAGAATTGGGACGAGAAGCACAGCCAAAAGCTTTTTGTTATTTGTGTCCCAAAAACAAAAACCGAATTATTGAATGTCCCACAGAACATCTTCATCAGCCTGTAAAGATCAAGAATCCAAAGAGAACCTGGAACGAGAAGAAATTAAAAGTTTATAATTTTATCAAATTTACCAGAAACAAAGAAGTGATATAGTGGCTGATGACTATGATATTGAAAAATTGATACCTATATACTCACCTTGTTTTTTTCGACATACATATTTATATTAGTATTTGTATTCATTTTACTTACCTTTTTATTTTTATTACCCTTATTTGACTTTATCCTTATTTATATGTATTTAATATTTTATGTTTGTTTTTGATGTACATGATAAGTTTTTTTTATTTTCAACTTTCAAAAATAGACATCAGGATAAATTTGAAATTTTGTTAGCCCTTATTGTTTTCTCAGAAAAGAGCTCTTTAGAGGATACCAGGGGGGTTCGTCACAAGTGCGAAATTAATAGTAACTGTTGCAAATATCATATTTGCGTTCTGTTTTTGAATGTTGAGTTCAAGAATTGTTGAGATTAGTGAATAATCACGTTTAGATGGTAAATTGACTCCAAAAGAGACATAATTTGTTTTTGAATCTTTGGTCACAAGACCTTTCGTTGATTTGGCTGTTAGCCGTTACATTTCAAAATTGCTCATGATGTATGAGAAGTAAAAAAAAAGAAAAAACATAACTTTTTTTGATATTTTGATTTGATATTTATTATTATTATTATTATTTTATGTGACCTAGGTTGGGTGGGCAAATTAAAAGCCATCAGGTACGGGGGTCCAGATGATAGTGATGGATTTTGTTGTAGGTATTTTTATGTGTTTTAAGTCACTTTGTTTCTTGTTGCGTGCCTAAGGTTGGGAACAGGGTTGGGACTTACACCCTAGAGAAAAAGACTAGGTTAGCCGGTGCCCAGATGACATTTTACCCCGAGCCGAAAGTAGGTACACGTAACAAAATCTAGCAAGACTTGCACTTCTCTTTAAACAAAAATAGGGCCGAATAACACCCTCTTCTCCTGTTTTCTGCGATACAATTTTGGCCTAGTAGAAACTAGCAGAAGCATGTTCATATGTTCATTGGTATCTAATATTATAGCTGATACGTTGATTTTGACATTTCTGCTGGAGTTTTTGCTATTTCCGTCATTTTCCCGTTCCCGTATTTTTTTAGAAATTTGTATGGGGAAGCAATTTTTGACAATTCGCTCTATTTTCTAACATTACCATTTTTATTGTTTTCTTCGACCTTTCTGTTTTTAAATAAATAGAAGTGGTTTTTTTGAGCTTGAGGTCCACCACTTCTATTTATCTAACATTACCATTAAAAAAGTACGGGAACACAATAAAAAATAGCATTGTAAAAAAGTAATTTAATATATTTTCACATTGTTTACAAATTTTGATACTAACATTTTTTGTTGCAGCAATTCGAACATTTACCTTGTTTGTTGTGATACGTGAAAAGTGTTGCAACTTTTGGTACTTCTTTAGGCAAAAGCAAGGTTGTATATCATGTGTACTGTGATTTTGATGTTGATTTCGCTGAAATCATGAAATGAGATGATATCATTTTTGTATGCGAAATCATGATAAATTTAGCTTGATTCCGCGCGAAATCACGAGACGCCTTCGAAATCACGAAACGACGCCGAAACCACCAACCTGCTTCGGAATATTGATCACAGCTAATGTTGCTACTGCTGCTTTTGGTACGGTGGAGGTGCTAAACTTTTTGATGATTGTCAAAATATTTTGATAATTCTTTTGAATTTCTGTTTGATTTCGGTGCAGCACCAATACGTTTCATTGCCTGCAAAACATTGCATACGCGATAGGTATCGTCAGAAAATGATGTAAATGAAATCTATTCGTTGTTTTCTTTTTTATTTTCACAAAATATTATTACTTGTGTATGTATCTCAAGTAGAGATGGGCGCGTGCCTAAAAAATTAGGCACGAACATGCACGAACACGGACCAAAATTTTTATGCACATTCACGCACAAACACGGCGTTTTTCGAGAAGGCACGAACACGCACACTCACGCACGAAATTACAAAAAAGCGAAATCGATATAGGTGTACATTTGTTCAAAAAATATTCATATGGGGTTTTCTGAGTGAAATCGGACACTTTTTCAATACGAAGTTTTTGATATCCTTTATTTTTTGCTGTATTGATGCTGCTCATTAACAAAACATTTCAGTATATTTTGTGATTTTTTTTCGACCAACGGCTCCAGAGGTATCGCGTCTTGAAAAAGTCGAATTCTATGAAAACTACATGCAAAGAAATACTCATAACTTCTTTAACATTGGTCCAATTTGAAAAAAATCTTTTTTTATGTTTTGCTGTATTTAATAAAAAATAGAAAATAATTTGGAACAGTGGAATTGGATTCAATTTTCGCGATTTCATATTTAAAATCAATTTTTAACAATGACCCCTTCGATTTTATTGATTTTTTTTTGTAGAAAACTACGATCAGTTACAAAAATTTTAAGTCCTATTTGGTAGTGTGATTCGAATGTTTACTATTTTTTCTTAATTTTTTGAAATTTTTCAATATAATTTTTCCGAAAATTTTGGCTTTTTTTAGGCGAAGATCAATTTAAGTATTAATTAATTATCAATTTTTAATCAATTTCTCGTTGGATTCGAGCGTGATGATCAATAATGCAAGTGAAAAAACATATCGGGTGTGGGACGGCTTCGCTATCATCTAACTTTTCCTCTTCCAAATGCAATTTGTTTTTTACAACGCTGAATATTTTCTCAATCATTATATGGCTTTCATGACAAACGCTTAGCGTAGTCTTTGAAATTTTTCTTTTATACTAGGGTGAAACATTTGTTATTTTACCAAAAAAATTAAAAAATATTTTCTTAACATTTGTTTTGTTGTTTTATTTAGGAATTTATCTTAAACATCGTAAAACAGAGTTATTTTTAGATTTTGAAAATGGATTAGCAATTACTGTATCAGCCGGACAATAAACTAACTAAGCTGATGATCAAATAACTACAGCTAGGGGATTATATGACTGACCATCCGAGCCAAATAATCTACCTATTATTAAAGGGATTTTTTGCCAGAAGATTATTTAGATACGAAAGAGGATTTGATTATGAAATACGTAACGTTTAAACTTATCGCGGGCAAAAAAAATTCATTCAGAAATACCCACTAATGCTGGTACACCAATTTCTAAACCGTTCTTAAAATCGCAAAATAAATAGGTTTACGATAAATTCCTAACAGCAACACAAATGTAAATAAATGAAACGTATTATGTTTTTGGTGAAAAAAGATATTTTGCGCAGTAGTATATAGGAAAAACGTTGTTGACAAATTTCAAAAAAATTAGAAAAAATAGTTATTATTCGAATCCCACTACCAAGTAGGACTTAAAATTTTCGTAATTGATCGTAGTTTTATACAAAAAATTTGCAAGATAATCGAAGGGGTCAATCATTGTTAAAAATTGATTTTAAATATGAAATCGCGAAAATTGCATCCAAGCCAACTGTGCCAATTTTTTTTTCTATTTTTTATTAAATAGGTGATAAAACAACAAAATACACTAAAAAAGATTTTTATCAAGTTGGACTAATATTAAAGAAGTTATGAGTATTTCTTTGCATATAGTTTTCATAGAATCCCTGGACCCTTTGGTCGAAAAAAAAAATCAGAAAATACACTGAAATGTATTGTTGACGATCAGCATCACCACAGCAAAAAATAAAGGGAATAAAAAACCTCTTATTGAAAAATTGTCCGATTTCACTCAGAAATCCCCATATGTACTTCTAATTTTTCTAATCTTATTTAATTGCTATTCTTATTTAAAAACATTATTTTGTCCAAGTTAGAACTCAAAAGTCTAGTACGTCTTTCGTTGTGAATATTTCCATATGTGGAAAAATCCCGCTCGTTGCTGACCTGACGGGTATAGCCAAAAATTTCCTGACTAATTGTTTTAAATATTTTAGATTAGACTGTTTCCAAAAGTGTAAAACATCAGTCTGGCTAGATAGGCACTCGATAAAATGTAGCTTTCAAATCTTTCATGAATTGAGTCAATGGTATCAATTGACTTTCAAAAGTTTTTTTAGACCAAAGGGCAATGATGGGCATAGTAGGGTACTTTTCCGAGCTTAATTTTTCGGAACACTCTTTGAATATTTTATGAAAACCCAATAGAGGTTCTAGCAAACTTTAAGTCAGATATACGATCCAACTCATTCTTTTGTGGGAAAATACTCTTAATCTCATTCTGGACTTGGTATATGCTCTCAAGCAACGTGTTCTTGTATCTTGTTTTAAGGTTTTCGACAATTTGTTGTTTAGCTCCGAGTGTTTTAAAATATCTTACAAGGTTTTCTGGGCAGTCAATCAGTTTTCCCAATTCGGGAAGAGGATATTTTTCAATAACATCATCCACAACAAATAATACAGTCAGATAAACATCTGATTTGCAAAGAGAGTATATTGCGTTAACCCTCTCGGTAGTTTTTGTGTTTGCTTCTCTCATGAACAAAACAAATTGCATACAAATATCATCTTTTTTTTCTCATACTCTGGCCTCTCCATAACAAAATGGCAATAAGTACCACACTACAAAAACAAAGCAAATAATTTTAGGCATTTTTTGGTCGGTTTTATATTCCTGTTTGTTTTTCGTGTTTTATATGGTCTCTTGCACGACTTCTAAAGGGAGACCAAAAATTTAGCACGATCGTGTCACATAGTGCAGATCGTGTTTAGTCGTGTCGTGCAAAACCGTGTCGAACAAAAAAACACGATCACGCACGGCCAAAAATTTATTCCGGCACGACACGCACAAACACGGCGTTTTTCGAGAAGGCACGAACACGCACTACTCACGGCACGACACGCGCCCACCTCTAATCTCAAGTAATAAACGAGCTTATTTTGTTATGAAATGTCATGCCGTATTATTGTTGTTCTGTATTTGACACGTTCCTGTACAGACATACAGAGTTGCATTTACGTGTATTTGCCAGATGCGACTACCTTTTATCATTCTACCATGTTTGACAAAAACGCATTAAAAACAGGAAAATGTTTCTCCTCGTGCACTAGGCTGCGTAGAAGACACCAAACTGCTTATTAAAGTTCCTCTATCAAGAAGGAAATTTGGTTAGCTTTACAAAATGGGGAAAACCAATGAAATCGGTTGAAAAATAGATGAGTTATGGCATTTTTTGTGTTTTAACTTTTAGGTTTTTCCTTTATAAAAGTTGGCACCTTTGGGCGTATGATTGTAATTTGAATTTGTCTACTTAATAATTACGCACAAGGTACCAATCTTTTATAAAGGAAAAACCAAAAAGTTAACACACTAAAGATTGCATAACTTACGCATTTTTCAACCGTTTTCATTGTAAAGCTAACTAAATTTTGTAAAGCCAACTAAATGTCCTTCTTGATAAAAGTAAATAATAACGCAGTTTGGTGTCTTCTACGCAGCCTAGAGCACGAGGGAAAGCATTTTCCTGTTTTTAATGGGTTTTTGTCACATAAATCACTATTACTTAACCATTTGTTACCCGATTTTTAAAAATTATAGCTTGTTCGACATGTTTTTCACCTTTGAAATAAAAAAATTATCTGTAAAAGTCCGTTGTGGAAAACAGAAGTTTTCTCCGGTTTAAATTGAATGTCGTGTCTCATCCGGCATCAAATTAAAATAAAGTCATCAAATAAAATAATATCGGCTTTGCACTAAAAGGCTCCCTTTTTGCTATAGGCTGACATCCCGAACAAACCATCTAACATCAAACGGCAGTAATACAAACAAAGGCGACGACCAAGTAAAAAACCAATGTTGCTTAAGTTTGATATTAAAATGTGTGGCGTTTATTCGCTATACAAATAAATAAAATTTACAAAATTAAAATGACAAGTTGTTAAATTGATCTTACATGTTTTAGTTGTCCAGCAAAAAAGGTCAGAATCAATGCCTGAAGGACCTTTTATAGACTTAAAAAATGTTGCTAACAATTACATTTACATTTTACATTTACATAGACAATAAAAACACTGGACGTTTTCGAACTTCAGGATGCGTTGCACATTCTAAGGTGACCATCACCGACATCCCCGCCCCCGTGAACTGACCCAGAGGGGGAGGCTTCACCAGCATATTCATCAACGCCCAAAACGGCAAGTTTGGGAATAGGCCTTCTATAAATCCCAGAGCTAGTATTGACTTTGGCGTGGCATTGACGATTGGAGTGTCTCGAATCTCGGTGCGTGTTCTTTTAACATCGCATTCATGGACTTCTTGACAGATTGGACAAGCCTTTCCCATGCACCACCTTCACTTGGATTTGCAGGAGTATTAAACTTCCATTGGATACCCAATGCTGAAAGGGATGAAGCCATAACATTCCTGTCAAGGAAATCTTTCTCACCGTGTAACTCCTTCTCAACCCCAACGATATTAGTGCCGTTGTCACTTCGGATTACCAAAGGCACACCTCTACGATTGATAAAATTCCTTATGCATAATAAACAGGCATCACTGGAAAGATCGGCGGCTATCTCCAAGTGGATAGCACGACGTATGGCGTTACACGGTCTATTGGCAAAAGACCCATCTGAGGCTGATATGGCTTCGCTCTTCGAATTCGGCAAACCTGACATCTTGACTGTATGCTGTTGAGTAAACGACGGAGAGATGGCACCCAAAATTTCAAATGTACTTCAGCGATGACTGTCGACTTATTTATGTGGCAAAATTTTACATGATACGATTCAAGAAGTAGAAGCGTGAAAGGGTATTTATTCGGAAGGATGATAGGATGTTTGGAATGGTTCGGCAGACATAGAGCATTCTCAATACGACCAGATACCCTTAATAATTTATCTGGACCGATGACAGGATTCAACATCTTCATTTTGCTGCCCTTACTCACATGACCATGTAGACCAATATCGGCAATTTCGTCAATTGTTCGGCCCATGCTTCTTCTTCTGCCGAAACTTCACCCTTTAATAGTTCAACCTTTTTGAATTTGCGACTAAAATATTCTGTGTACCGATGCATCCAAGCCATGGTCCGTCGATATCGACGATATTTTGAAAATCGAGTTATATCTGGAACCACCGAATCACACTGACGAGCCACGAGCACGACATGTTTTGATCTCAGCTCAGAGTCACTGGCGTCCAAAAAGTTTTCAATATTATTTGCTGAAGGCCAATGTGATTCAAGAAGACTTAAAAACGCTGGTCCATTTTTCCACCGCCCGTCCACCTCATACCTTATGTGGAAATTTGGCTCTTGTTGCCTCATCGGCCGGATTGAGAATACCAGCTTATATTTACAGCGATCCGAATGAATCCAACGTATCACCGTATCAGAATCTGTCCAAAAATAGATTTTTTTAATACTTTTCACATGATTGGAGACGATTTAATCTTTTATACGGACACCCATAACTGCCGCCTGCAGTTCTAGCTTGGGTATGGTATCTTGTAGGAGCACAAGCAGATTTTCCCATTACAAAAGAAACATTAATTCCAACTTCACTTACCACGCGCCAATACGCTACCGTTGCCATTGCCTCTTCGCTCGCATCTGCGAATATATGTAAATCAACTTTTCTGTTTGAAAAATCCTTAAGATAACATCTTGGAATACGAAATTCTTCCAACATACTTAATTCAGCTAACCATAACTTCCAATTACTATATAAATCGCTAGGCAACTCTTCGTCCCACTCTATACCCGACTTCCCTACTTTTTGCATCAATGTTTTCGAAGCAACCATAAATTCGCAAACAAATCCGAATGGGTCATAGATTGACATGTTCAAAGAGAGCATCTGACGTTTGGTCGGAATCTTAGAAAAGTCTAAAATGGATTTATCAACTTTATGTAAATTCAAGCGGATGCAGAAAACATCTGTATTTGGCAACCAGTGTATGCCCAAAATCCTTTCAACTCAATTTTTATTCCAAAACTCAACGCTATCGTTGACTCCGCTGGCCAATTCTCCACAAGCTTGAAATTTGGAATTTTAAATAATATTTCTCAACACAAAACCACCAACACTATGAATTCTTATCACGTCTTTTACCACCTTCGCGGCTTCTTCTACAGTTTGGAAACAGTCGACATAGTCGTCTACGTAATGGCGATTAACAATTGCTTCAACTGCACGAGGTGACTGTTTCTCAGATATATTGGAATTCATATTTTTCACATATTGGGCTATAGTTGGAGAACAAGTTGCTCCGAATATCATTCTTTGCATAACATAAGTTTCCCCTCTTTTATTTTTATCTCCATTTCTCCAAAGGAATCGTTGGCATTCTTGATCTTCTTTGGCGATTTTGACTTGATGACCCCACAAAGGGCTATTGGAGCTTCACGAAATTTAAAAATTGTTGAGAGCAAAGAGTTGTTTATGTCTGGTCCACTTAAAAGGCACTTATTCAATGACACATTATTCACTTCGGCTGCAGCATCAAACACAATTCGAATACCTTTTTTGTTCACATTTTAAAAGCAAAATGAAGCAGATAAAAAACACGTTCTAGATTTAAAGGTAATTCGTTCACTTCAACTTTTCTGCAATAGCCCCTTGATTTGTAGTCATTTATTTGCTCACAATATGCACTGCCATATTCAATATCTCGAGCCATTTTATTTTCCACACTATACAAACGTTTCAATGCCATTTCAAATGAATCTGGGATGGAGGCACGTTTTGTTTCCACAAAAAACGACATTCATAGCGTTCACCAACTTTTCTTGTGTTTCTTTAACAATTCCATAGCTCTTTCATCATCAGCTGACAATAGTTTTGTTGCTGTCACTTTTACGCCAAGCGTTTCCACATCAAAATAATTTTGAATCATCCAGTTTATTTGTTGTAAACAATTTCCTGTACTGTCTGTTGAAGGAGCACACATTCTGGCATGAAGAGCACGATTTTTAGTTGAGGCTTTTTCTCCTGGCGTTGGGCCATAAACAACAACACCCAATCTTGTAGTGGTTACAATCGGTCCAGCGGCAGACAACTAATGATTAATTTTGGTTTTACATTCTTGTAATTATCAAATTTTATTTTCGATACATTAACATTGTTATAATTTGTTACCAATGTTTCCAAATTACAAGATTGAATGGGCAAAGACATATTAGAGGTGGTATAAAAATTTTTCATCATATATCGTCTGTCGTTTCTTCCAATACCACTTATTACCAGATCCACTACTTCAGAATTCTCCGTCACAGAATGTTTATTTAGCCACTGTAGGGATAATTGCGTATTGTTTCCTCTTAGTTCCAGGTCTTTGGCAATTCCACTGTCCAGCATTGTTACATTAGCACCATCATCTAGAAATGCATACGTGGAAAACATTTTATTTTTTCCGTACAATTTCACGGGCAATATTTGAAAAAGTACGGCATACGGCATAGCAATTTCTTTGTGGTGGTTCTGACTGTCCTCTTGCACTTACATTTTCACTTTCTTCATCAGCAGGAACTTCATAATGCAGTAACACATTATGGAACTTCTGACAATTAGTTTTAATGCAGCGCACCTTGTTTCTGCATTGATTTAATTGATGGCCTTTTTTAAGGCAGCCAAAACACAATTTTAATTCTTTAATTTTCTTCCACTTTTTGTCCGTCCGCATATTTGTGAAATGTTTACATTTTATAATTGACGTACAGTCACTACAATTGTTGACGGCGACGCATGCAATCTTGCGGCTTGGCTGTGTGGGTTGACGACGTTTAGTGGACACGTGCGGTGCGTATGGGAGGGTATCGTGGACGATGTTAGCAACACGTCGTAATGTTTGCAACCATGTACTGAAATCTAAAATAGAAGGACATTTATTTAAATAAAGACATTTTTCACCCCATTCCATTAGTTGATTTATTGGTAATTTGGAAACTAGTTCACTCAATAATTTATTTATTTATTATAGTCAATGGAATAATCAATTCCTTACAGACTAAGACAATGGATTTGGTTTTAAAAGGGAAAAGCAAAATAAATACTTAATTTAAATGATTGCTTTGGGGTGCTAAAATCAATGCAGGGCTTCATTTCTTTTTGAAATTCAATATTTAAACGATTTAAATTCAACAGAGTGTTAGGGATTTGTTTTGGACGATTATTAAAAAACGCTAAAACCACGAAAAAACGCTGCATGTGCATTGACCTGGTATACTCTGCAATGATTTGATTGGCCAATCCATGGTTTTTTTTGTCATACATATACATTGCTCTAAGAATTTATTGCCGTTAGGTTTGCATTGCATTGTTTGGGCACATGTGTGTGTAACGTGATTTGGTAAACTCGTTTTGTTTTCGAGAATGAAAAAACACTTGTTATTGAGCGTTGGTTGGAGGCAGTTGATTGTTCTTTTGGTGTCGGATGAAAAGAAAAGACTTCTTGTTGAGCGTTGGTTAGAGGCAGTCGGTTATTAGTTATTTGTCGGTCGATCAAGAGAAAAAAAGACTACTTGTTGAACACGGTGGTCGATCGTTGTGTGGTGGTCTATCCATAATAAACATTGTTTGAGAATGTGAATAAAGACAATTTCTTAAAGAGTTGACGGCTTAAAATAATTAAATAAAATTGTCTTAAACTGGAGTTTGAATTAAATATGAGGAAAAAGAAGAAGAAGAAAAAAAACAAATTAAAAATAATAAAAGAACCTCTGATATGAACAGAATCAGCAAGTCGAATCAACTAAAGCATCACTAAATTAGACTGTACTGCAGCAACAAAAGAAACTTAAAATGGCACGGAAAGTGCAACATTATTGTGTTACATACAAAACACTCTAAATTATTACCTAATATGAGTAAATAAAAAAAAAAAAATTAAAACACAACTTGAAAAGAAGAAAAAAATAAAAAGAAATTACTTAAAATTAAAAACCAAAGACAAAAGAAACAAATTAAAAACATATATTCTAAAAATACGAAATAAAAGCCTAACCACATATTTGTGAAGAAATATTGTCAAGCAACGCACCCAACACCAACAACTGGGTTTTGGCACTTCCCACCCTTTGCATCTTGGGAAAAGGGACGTTAGTTACGTTAGATGAGTTTTGTTTTTATCTGGTGGAAGAACCAATCATCCAGCAACAACAAAAACTACAATTACCCAGCAACAGCTATGGCGAAATTAATTATAAGGTCTAGCTTGTAAGTAGATAATAAGAGTTAGATATAAGAAATTATTATATTAAATAAGTGTCAAATCTGAATTAAATATGAATCCCTAATTTTTTTATTTCTGAGAAAGAGTAGCTGTACCATGGGCGGTGTTGAGTAACGGCGTTGCCTACCGTAATGTTGGGTAGGTAACGGTGAAATTTTTTATTGGGGTAACTGTTAAAATTGTGAGTGTGTAAGTTACCATAGGCGTACTTTTAGGGCGGGAAAAATGCACTCCATGTGACAACTACATCAGTCACGAATGAGGTTATGATATTCTTTTCCCACGGCTAACGGTCATGTGTATTTGTTGTAGAATTTAATTATGTGGTTTTGATATAATAGGCATGTAAACTCCTACGTTACGAGGCGATAACCCGGGATACAGTAACCTCGCCACGGCAGAGCTAGCCGATTAGAACTTGAAACATGCCCTGTATTCGAGATTGTAGAAAATAATTGTTGATCATTTTTTTGTATTGACTCGCTCGTAACATAGATGGCGCCCAACGCAACAAAAACATAATGTAATTAAACCAACGTGAGGCCTTGACTGTTTAATTCAAAGCCAAAGTTTACCCCACCTTTAAACTGGCTGTCGTCAAAGTCACCTAGTAAGAAAACGTTGTAGATTTTAGGGTAAGCTTGGACCGTGAATTAACAACATAAATTTAACATGAGATCGAATTGAAACAACCTACATACATTTTTCTTTAACATGGCTGAGGATAGATGTTTTCTTCGAAGGATAGGATCATTTAAATCAAGACATCACATTTCTGAACTTCTTTAAATCTTCAACACACTCAATTTTGTCTGCTGGCGGTCTGTCAGTCGGTTCTTTTTGAATGATACAAAAGGTTAGAAGTGCTTCTGTGGCATATACACCTTGGGCAGGGTTGAGTGGCAAATCTCGCTTCACTGATCAGTCTGAGCTCAGTGAGTGTTAGTTACTAAGCATTATTGCGGCCAATGAGGCGAGATTTAAAACTAATTGGGGAGCTATTGCGTAGCATCTACCAAAATATCAATTTTAAATATTTGAAAAGGTTCGGAAATGTGTAAGTTCCAATACTAAAGATTTTTTTTTGCATTTAGGAAATGATATGAAAGATCATAGTATTTAAAGAGAATTTCATAGCTTAATGTCTTGAGTTTTCGCTTATAAGTAAAACCAATGACCTTCGGCAGTAAATTGTCATGTATTTAATTTAACACCACGTTCAAAAAGTTCTGTGGGAAAAGCATAAGTCCGCTCTTAGTTCTTGTATGGATTATACTGTTGCGATGACTAGACCAACCCGAATGGATGAACAATGTATTTTGGATAAATGTTCGAGTCTGGAGTACCTGGCTTAAAAGCTAAGACTCTATAGCAGTATATTTTTCCAAATTACTCATTATGAAAAGCTTTATAAGCTGCATAAATCATTTATCATTACTTCCATGACAATTTGAAAAAAAAAAGAAAGAAAAAACTTTTAGGCTTTATATCGGATAAGATTCGGTATTACAGACAGAAGTTTTAAGTAGTAGTTTGTTTCAAAACCTGACTAGGTATATCCTACAATTACTCAACGCTGTTGGACAAGTGGACAACTGCTCTCTCTCTCTTTTAAAAGAAAACATATGTATTTTGCACAAAATATTTAAAACATATCAGTGTAGAAAAATATAAGAAACGAATTAAAAAAAAAAACAAATACTACACGATAATACAAATATACATACACAAATACAATTAAATTTAATGAATAATTATAGTTAACTAAAATAAGAAGAAAATATTATTGTATAAATCCATTATAAGTGAAGTGTGGTTGCACCAAAATAGCATACTGAATTATTCATAACATAATATTGACTTTACTGTAATTATAATTTATAATACGTTTCTATGTTGTTTTTGTCAAAATAAGTTTTCTTTTCACATTACAATTGAATTATATTTCGAAAAAGGGGAAAATCCATATAAAAAAACAACCATTATTAATTTTAATATATAAGTTAATCATTATTTTTATATAACATAGAATTTAATCAAAAACAAAACAAAAATAGACATATACCATATAAGCTATAAGTTGTTGCGAGATATTGTCAATATTTTCCTAAAAACATAAAGCCAAGATTTACTTTGTTGCTAACAGAATTAATAATACCTATTTGGCAAACCAACACATTAATTAACTTCAGGCAATCAATATTTTTTCCAATTTTAAATTTGATTTTATTTCGATTTCTTTGGTGGTCTCATTAGCACAAAAACGTGTATAAAGCATTTAAAGATTTTGTCCTACTCAAACTTTCTCTCACCATATAATGACTTCAGTACCAAGTAGTAATACAAAAAACAACCTGGGATCAGGCGAACAAGACATTAATATCAATAATTTATTATCCGTATTAGAAAGAATTAGAGAGGAACAACGCACTTTAGCAAGAGAATTGATTTTACTGAGAACAACGGTATCAGACCTTTCTCAAGGTAGATCAACCTTGGATATGCCTACTGGTCACAACTACCCGTTTAACCAGGAACCTACAGAACAGATTCAGGATTTCAACTCTTTTCAGAGAACGAATAGGCCCAAAATAGATCTGGAAAAATGGAAGATAAATTTTGACGGTACAGGGAACGTAGACGATTTTATTTTTAAACTTGACACTCTAATTGAGAGGACTCGTTGCAGTCAGGAACAATTAGAAGCAAGTTTTCAAATTTTCCTTAGCGGAAAGGCAGAAAAATGGTATTGGGAATTTGTTAAGAGGAATAATGATACACCTTATCGTCTTATTAGGAATAGTTTGCTTAAGAAATTTGCAGTGGTCGAATCTGATGACCAACTTTTATTGAAACTGCATTCCAGAAGGCAACTGCTTCGCGAATCCTACGATGAATTCCACTCAGCTATATTGGCTATTAGCTACAAAATGAAGGAGCCTCTGCCTGAAGAGCGATTGGTAAGCATCATAAAAAAGAATGTTTGTACTGAGCTAAAACTTATGCTTTTCAACTCCGAAGTATCCAATTTGCATTCTCTTAGAGAAGTAGCGCGTAAAGCTGAACAAATCATGAAACAAACAAACTCGGTAAACTCCATAAAAACAATTGTTCGTCAGGTACACGAATTGGACTTTGAATCTTCTCAGGATGACAATTTAGAGAGTGAAGATGACCCTCATATAGAGGCTATCTAAATTTCAGCCCGTTCCAACAAACATGATTATTCTCATATAAAATGTTGGAATTGCTTATCCTTTGGGCACTCTTATATATACTGTCCCGAAAAAACTCGGAATCTATTTTGTTATAAGTGTGGTGAACGCGGTGTTGCAACAGTTCGTTGCAAGAACCCCCATCCGGGAAACTGGATTCGGAGCGAGTTGGCTACCGGGGACACTCGTTCATCTCGACCAACCCCGAGATCGCACTAGGGCTAAAGACTAGTCTTCCACAGGAAGACCAATCTGCATTGCCACTACCATGTGACGATGCTTTACTACCAATTCACCAAAATTCCCAGATTGTACCCCAAATTTCCAAACGTATTCTAAGTTGCCGCGAGCGATACAAGAAACGTAAGAAATATCGTCATTTCATTGAGTCCTCTATTTTAAGTGGAACATCAGATGAAAGGCCTTACGCCAAAATTTCGATTTTAAATGACTCTTGTTTCGGCTTATTGGATTCAGGAGCCAGTGTATCTGTCCTAGGCACAAACAGTAGGGAGTTTATAGAACGTAATAACATAAAAATTAGACCCTTTAAATCTGTAATCTCCACAGCAGATGGATCAAAAAACTCTGTACTAGGACACTGCAAACTACCTGTTACATATAAAGGAGTCACTAAAGACATTGATTTTTATATTGTTCCATCTTTGCGTCAAGAGATTTATCTAGGTTTGGATTTTTGGCGAAGCTTTTCCATCGCTCCCGAGATCATACCTCCCATCAAGTCGGTTGAATTAGAACCTCTCAAAACCAATACTTCTCCATGTTTTCATGCATTGCCTTCCGAACAGACTTCACAACATTCAACTGTACCGTTAGGCAAGATTTCTGACATTCAAAATCAGACTTCTAACAATTTGGGGAGGTCATGTGAAAAGGTTATGAAAATCTGCAATACCAGAGCGAAATCGATACCTTATAGAGCCGGTAAAGAAGTTTTTAGAGAGTTCCACACTACTAGTAAATTTTACCGGGGTGTTAATGCCGAAATTACCCCAAAATCTGATAGAGGCAAAATACGAGCAAAAGTCAATAAAGCCCTGTCTGATGTGGAATACCTTCAAGGTCGGCTCTTTAGTAGACTTCATGACTAGCTTCCATCCTAAATTGGATCCCACCACTGTTTTTTTTTTTTTAAATGTGTGTGCTTTTCTAAATTGAACTTAGCCAAACTTGAAGTATAATGGGGTAAAGCCATAATACTATTTTGTCCGGCTTTACGTGGGTCGAGCCACACGTTTGATCTAATTGGAAGTTATCCAATCCTGCAGTATACTGGTGTTAAGCCACTTTAAGAAATATTTTGCCCGGCTTTTAGTGGGTCGAGCCACACGTGCTCTTTAAACATTCAAAAACAAAAAAACAATCCTTTTCCTGTTCGTTACTCAATTAGAAATTTTCATAACGAAGCAGTTTTGTTAGGGATTTGTTTTGGACGATTATTAAAAAACGCTAAAACCACGAAAAAACGCTGCATGTGCATTGACCTGGTATACTCTGCAATGATTTGATTGGCCAATCCATGGTTTTTTTTTTGTCACACATTGCTCTAAGAATTTATTGCCGTTAGGTTTGCATTGCATTGTTTGGGCACATGTGTGTGTAACGTGATTTGGTAAACTCGTTTTGTTTTCGAGAATGAAAAAATACTTGTTATTGAGCGTTGGTTGGAGGCAGTTGATTGTTCTTTTGGTGTCGGATGAAAAGAAAAGACTTCTTGTTGAGCGTTGGTTAGAGGTTATTAGTTATTTGTCGGACGATCAAGAGAAAAAAAGACTACTTGTTGAACACGGTGGTCGATCGTTGTGTGGTGGTCTATCCATAATAAACATTGTTTGAGAATGTGAATAAAGACAATTTCTTAAAGAGTTGACGGCTTAAAATAATTAAATAAAATTGTCTTAAACTGGAGTTTGAATCAAATATGAGGAAAAAGAAGAAAAAAAAACAAATTAAAAGTAATAAAAGAGCCTCTGATATGAACAGAATCAGCAAGCCGAATCAACTAAAGCATCACTAAATTAGACTGTACTGCAGCAACAAAAGAAACTTAAAATGGCACGGAAAGTGCAACATTATTGTGTTACATACAAAACACTCTAAATTATTACCTAATATGAGTAAATAAAAAAAATTAAAACACAACTTGAAAAGAAGAAAAAAATAAAAAGAAATTACTTAAAATTAAAAACCAAAGACAAAAGAAACAAATTAAAAACATATATTCTAAAAATACGAAATAAAAGCCTAACCACATATTTGTGAAGAAATATTGTCAAGCAACGCTCCCAACACCAACAACTGGGTTTTGGCACTTCCCACCCTTTGCCTCTTGGGAAAAGGGACGTTAGTTACGTTAGATGAGTTTTGTTTTTATCTGGTGGAAGAACCAATCATCCAGCAACAACAAAAACTACAATTACCCAGCAACAGCTATGGCGAAATTAATTATAAGGTCTAGCTTGTAAGTAGATAATAAGAGTTAGATATAAGAAATTATTATATTAAATAAGTGTCAAATCTGAATTAAATTTGAATCCCTAATTTTTTTATTTCTGAGAGAGAGTAGCTGTACCATGGGTGGTGTTGAGTAACGGCGTTGCCTACCGTAATGTTGGGTAGGTAACGGTGAAATTTTTTATTGGGGTAACTGTTAAAATTGTGAGTGTGTAAGTTACCATAGGCGTACTTTTAGGGCGGGAAAAATGCACTCCATGTGACAACTACATCAGTCACGAATGAGGTTATGATATTCTTTTCCCAGGCTAACGGTCATGTGTATTTGTTGTAGAATTTAATTATGTGGTTTTGATATAATAGGCATGTAAACTCCTACGTTACGAGGCGATAACCCGGGATACAGTAACCCCGCCACGGCAGAGCTAGCCGATTAGAACTTGAAACATGCCCTGTATTCGAGATTGTCGAAAATAATTGTTGATCATTTTTTTGTATTGACTCGCTCGTAACAAGAGTTCGTTTTAAAGGACCACGAACTCTGAAACGAAACATTAAATAAATCAATATATGTTAAGCTCCTCGATGGAACAAAAAAGGGAATTAAAGCCAAAAGTTCTGGCGAATCAATATGATTATTAATTAAATCATATATAAATAAGGCGGATTGGCATTTTCTTCGACAGTCTAGACTTTGTATACCCAGTAACAAACATCTGGATCGATATGCTGGGGGGTTTTATGGAAATAGTGATAGAAGAGCAAACTTAGTGAACTTCTTTTGTATTCTTTCAACACGAGAATTATGTGAGGTATGATAAGGATCCCAGATTATAGAAGCATATTCCAACCTGGACCTAACAAAACTCCTGTACAGCAAGTTAATGGTACTAGGATCAGAAAATTCTTTACTATTTCGTTTAACAAAAGCAAGGGCTTTGTAAGCCTCAGAAACCATATGATCAATATGTGGAACAAAAGATAAATATTTATGAAATATTTTTAAGTCATCAGCATAAAGAAGATAGCTAGATTTAGTAAAGCAAGACGAAATATCATTGATAAAAAGATTGAAGAGTAACGGGCCCAACACGCTACTTTGAGGCACACCAGACGTTTGAATATAAGGAGTAGAAACAAAGTTCTCTACTTTTACCGTACACCATCTGTTTTGGAGATAAGACAAAACCCATTGTAGAAAATTAGAGTGAAACCCTATTTGTTGCAATTTTGCAAGTAAAATGTGATGTGAGACCTTGTCAAACGCTTTAGCTAGATCTGTATAAATGGTTTCAACTTGAAAACCAAGCTCAAAGGCAGATAGGCAGTATTCAGTGAAAAGGGTCAAGTTAGTAGTTGTCGATCTACCAGGAAAAAAACCATGTTGATATGGTGAAATATAGATTTACAAGCAAAAAGTAGTTTTTTGTGGATAACATGTTCAAATACTTTTGAGACACAAGATAATTTTGCTATAGGTCTATAGCAGGCTACATTATCCTTTTTTCTACTTTTAAATACTGGTGTAATCGTTGTAATTTTCCACCTATCAATGAAAACACCTTCTTTAATTGACCGATTAAAAATATATGTTAATATAGGAGCTATACAAGTAGAAGAATTCTTAAGGAAAGGTGCACAGAGGCCATCAGCATCGTTTTTAAAGCTACTTTTTATCTTCGAAATCGCTTCAGAAACATCATCATTACACGCAAAAAAAAATCGGCCTCTCTAACATATGTCCCAAACATATTTTGCAGGAAACATATATATGTTTGCAACAGTCCCAAACATAATATATGTTTGGGTCTGCAAACAAATATATGTTTGGGTGGAAACAAATATATGTTTGGGTGCAAACATATATATGTTTGGGTGCAAAGATTTTTATGTTTGGGTGCAAAGATATATATGTTTGGGTGCAAACAAAGATATGTTTGGGTGGAAACAATTTTATGTTTGGGTGCAAAAAAATACAAACCCAAAAGGCACAAAAAAACAAACACATGCACCAGTGGGCGCTTACTGAGAGCAAGGGAGCGTAAAATTCAATGTAAAACACTTTAAAATGTGTGCTCACTTGCTCTCAGTAAGAGCTCACTGGCTATCTCTATAGTATGCACACAAATGTTGTGGTTTTTTATTAAAAGTCAAAGGAACAACAAACACATAGTTACATACAAAATTCCAAAGAAATACATAACACACTTTAATAAAAGAAAAACTGATTGAAATAATTTGTAGTCACACTTTTAAAAAGGAAAAATATATAGAAACGTAGTTGAACGCTTCTCCTTAGTTGTGAAATAAAACAAATTGTCCTCTTAGTTGAAATCATCAGCGGGGAATCGGCATCTAGAATCAAATGATTATGTAATGTAATAAATAAATATGGATATGCCATATTTGAAATATACATAAGTATGTATGTAATTACCAATATTAAATGCGATTTCTTCCTTGTCCAATAAAATAATTACATTCAACTTTCCGATTCAATTATAAAATGTATTGGGTATTTAATTTACTAAAACACAAAACACTGATTTATTCACTCACTTTACCGTCTTGACTCTACAAAGGTAACTAAAACACTGAAGAAAGAAAAAATATAATTCATATCATTTCTTCTTTTCTTCTTCGTTGGTTAGCAACAACAAAACAAGAAACACACGAGTTTGACGCATACATGCCACCAAAGCCCCCTTCTTCGATTCTACGTCTTCTATTATACAATACACACAACTCTTTATTATAAAGCAGCATTCCAAAGCCGCGATAGCACTGTTATTACTCTCGTTGAAAAACATCCTCTCTCCACCCATGAAAAAAATGTTCTAACATAAAAAATATGTTTTACCCAAACATATCAAATTGAGATATGTTACAAAATGTTGCAAACATATATTTGTTTGGACCCAAACATATTATGTTTGGATCCAAACATATATTTGTTTGCAACCGGTCCCAAACATATATTTGTTTGGATCCAAACATATTTCTAACATAAATTTTTCTGCGTGTAGAAATTGATATGTTAATTGCAGACAGAGAGCTTTGGTTAGTACAGTTATAATTCCCTGGAGGATCAAAATTCGATTTAAAGAAACTGGCAAACATATTGACAATATCTAAACCAGATTGCGAAGATACACCATTATATGTTACTGTAGAGGGAATATCGGATGATTTCTTTTTAGACTTGACCAAAGACCAAAAGCATTTAGGATTAGCTTTAATTTCATTTTCTTTAGCTAAGATATATTGATTGTACAGAAACTTGTTTAAAAAATTGAATTCCCTTAGGTAATGCATATATTTAACATCGTCTTCAGGATCTTTATGCAAAAGAAAACTCTGCAATGATTTGATTGGCCAATCCATGGTTTTTTTTTTTGTCACACATTGCTCTAAGAATTTATTGCCGTTAGGTTTGCATTGCATTGTTTGGGCACATGTGTGTGTAACGTGATTTGGTAAACTCGTTTTGTTTTCGAGAATGAAAAAACACTTGTTATTGAGCGTTGGTTGGAGGCAGTTGATTGTTCTTTTGGTGTCGGATGAAAAGAAAAGACTTCTTGTTGAGCGTTGGTTAGAGGCAGTCGGTTATTAGTTATTTGTCGGACGATCAAGAGAAAAAAAGACTACTTGTTGAACACGGTGGTCGATCGTTGTGTGGTGGTCTATCCATAATAAAGATTGTTTGAGAATGTGAATAAAGACAATTTCTTAAAGAGTTGACGGCTTAAAATAATTAAATAAAATTGTCTTAAACTGGAGTTTGAATTAAATATGAGGAAAAAGAAGAAAAAAAAACAAATTAGAAATAATAAAAGAGCCTCTGATATGAACAGAATCAGCAAGCCGAATCAACTAAAGCATCGCTAAATTAGACTGTACTGCAGCAACAAAAGAAACTTAAAATGGCACGGAAAGTGCAACATTATTGTGTTACATACAAAACACTCTAAATTATTACCTAATATGAGTAAATAACAAAAATTAAAACACAACTTGAAAAGAAGAAAAAAATAAAAAGAAATTACTTAAAATTAAAAACCAAAGACAAAAGAAACAAATTAAAAACATATATTCTAAAAATACGAAATAAAAGCCTAACCACATATTTGTGAAGAAATATTGTCAAGCAACGCTCCCAACACCAACAACTGGGTTTTGGCACTTCCCACCCTTTGCCTCTTGGGAAAAGGGACGTTAGTTACGTTAGATGAGTTTTGTTTTTATCAGGTGGAAGAACCAATCATCCAGCAACAACAAAAACTACAATTACCCAGCAACAGCTATGTCGAAATTAATTATAAGGTCTAGCTTGTAAGTAGATAATAAGAGTTAGATATAAGAAATTATTATATTAAATAAGTGTCAAATCTGAATTAAATATGAATCCCTAATTTTTTTATTTCTGAGAGAGAGTAGCTGTACCATGGGCGGTGTTGAGTAACGGCGTTGCCTACCGTAATGTTGGGTAGGTAACGGTGAAATTTTTTATTGGGGTAACTGTTAAAATTGTGAGTGTGTAAGTTACCATAGGCGTACTTTTAGGGCGGGAAAAATGCACTCCATGTGACAACTACATCAGTCACGAATGAGGTTATGATATTCTTTTCCCAGGCTAACGGTCATGTGTATTTGTTGTAGAATTTAATTATGTGGTTTTGATATAATAGGCATGTAAACTCCTACGTTACGAGGCGATAACCCGGGATACAGTAACCTCGCCACGGCAGAGCTAGCCGATTAGAACTTGAAACATGCCCTGTATTCGAGATTGTCGAAAATAATTGTTGATCATTTTTTTGTATTGACTCGCTCGTAACAAGAGTTCGTGTTAAAGGACCACGAACTCTGAAACGAAACATTAAATAAATCAATATATCTTAAGCTCCTCGATGGAACAAAAAATGGAATTAAAGCCAAAAGTTCTGGCGAATCAATATGATTATTAATTAAATCATATATAAATAAGGCGGATTGGCATTTTCTTCGACAGTCTAGACTTTGTATACCCAGTAACAAACATCTGGATCGATATGCTGGGGGGTTTTATGGAAATAGTGATAGAAGAGCAAACTTAGTGAACTTCTTTTGTATTCTTTCAACACGAGAATTATGTGAGGTATGATAAGGATCCCAGATTATAGAAGCATATTCCAACCTGGACCTAACAAAACTCCTGTACAGCAAGTTAATGGTACTAGGATCAGAAAATTCTTTACTATTTCGTTTAACAAAAGCAAGGGCTTTGTAAGCCTCAGAAACCATATGATCAATATGTGGAACAAAAGATAAATATTTATGAAATATTTTTAGGTCATCAGCATAAAGAAGATAGCTAGATTTAGTAAAGCAAGACGAAATATCATTGATAAAAAGATTGAAGAGTAACGGGCCCAACACGCTACCTTGAGGCACACCAGACGTTTGAATATAAGGAGAAGAAACAAAGTTCTCTACTTTTACCGTACACCATCTGTTTTGGAGATAAGACAAAACCCATTGTAGAAAATTAGAGTGAAACCCTATTTGTTGCAATTTTGCAAGTAAAATGTGATGTGAGACCTAGTCAAACGCTTTAGCTAGATCTGTATAAATGGTTTCAACTTGAAAACCAAGCTCAAAGGCAGATAGGCAGTATTCAGTGAAAAGGGTCAAGTTAGTAGTTGTCGATCTACCAGGAAAAAAACCATGTTGATATGGTGAAATAATAGATTTACAAGCAAAAAGTAGTTTTTTGTGGATAACATGTTCAAATACTTTTGAGACACAAGATAATTTTGCTATAGGTCTATAGCAGGCTACATTATCCTTTTTTCCACTTTTAAATACTGGTGTAATCGTTGTAATTTTCCACCTATCAATGAAAACACCTTCTTTAATTGACCGATTAAAAATATATGTTAATATAGGAGCTATACAAGTAGAAGAATTCTTAAGGAAAGGTGCACAGAGGCCATCAGCATCGTTTTTAAAGCTACTTTTTATCTTCGAAATCGCTTCAGAAACATCATCATTAGAAATTGATATGTTAATTGCAGACAGAGAACTTTGGTTAGTCCAGTTATTATTTCCTGGAGGATCAAAATTCGATTTAAAGAAACTGGCAAACATATTGACAATATCTAAACCAGATTGCGAAGATACACCATTATATGTTACTGTAGAGGGAATATCGGATGATTTCTTTTTAGACTTGACGAAAGACCAAAAGCATTTAGGATTCGCTTTAATTTCATTTTCTTTAGCTAAGATATATTGATTGTACAGAAACTTGTTTAAAAAATTGAATTCCCTTAGGTAATGCATATATTTAACATCGTCTTCAGGATCTTTATGCAAAAGAAAACGTTTATGGAACTTATTTCTTAGATTTTTAAGTTTTTTAAGACCTTTCGTATACCACTTAAGAGGAATGTTCGCTTTAAGTATACCAGACACTTTATCTATGAAGATATCATAACAATCAGAAATTGATCTATTACTAATTACAGTAATCCAATCAATGGAGCCCAGAATTGAATTTAACACATTGAAGTTACATACATTATAATTAAAACCTGCACATAGTGGGGGTGAAGACTTCAAAAAATTAAAACAATCTATTTCAAGAACAACGGGTGTATGATGAGCATTGGAAGGAGAAATTGGATTCAAACATTCATAAATGTTAAATTTATATTCACTAGAAATAAAAATTAGATCCAGAAAGCTACGCAATTGGTTGGTAAGATGAATAACTTGGACAAGATTCAAACTTAATAAGGTGTCAATACAACTGATTTCGTAGCATTTATTGACATTTGTAGGCGTTAAGGAATGATTGTCATCAAATTTAGACCAGGAAGATTGAAGTCTCCCATAACACAAATACAAACATTTGACTCAACTCGTCCTTCCAAAGCAGCAATATTATCAACATGTTTAGCATATAAAGATTCATTACTACCAGGGGATATATACGATAAACAAATAATGATACTAAAATTTAAACCTCTTATGAATACAGCTATTTGATCTAAAAGTCCATTGTCATCATCCAGGCATGATAAAGACGATTTATATTTAGATTTTACTGCGATCAATACACCACCGCCTCTGGAACAACCAGTTCTGTTTATATTTCTGTCCTTGCGATAAACAGAATATAAGTTTACATTGAAGAATTCAGCATCGAAAAAGTCCTCATTCAACCAAGTCTCAGTAATTGCAATAACATCAAAGTCGCATTTATTTGAAAATCGAAGACAACATCAGACAAATTATGATAATGGATTTTTAAGCCATCTACATCACCTATCAGTGGGACATCGACTGTATTGGCTTCCTTTGAAAATTTACAAAGTCACGTATCCTAATTTCAGTAGGCCATAATTTGGGGTTAGTGATGGCATCATAAAATGTCGACGTAATTCTGAGCTTGAAGTTGACCTGCTTTAAACTACTAATGTCAACATCTTTTTTTACCAGCATATAGAGCTCTACGTGAGACGTATCTATATTAGCCTTGCTAGCAATAAACTTTATAATTTGTTCACTCGTAACCGACGGCTTAAAGGAAGATATGTGAACCCACTTTTTAGGAATAACAACTTCTAATTCTGAAGATTCATTATTTTCCCCAATTATAATATTATGCCTCTTTTTCCTACGTCTCTGTATACGCGACAAGTTTGCAGTTGTTTCTTGGTTTGATTCAGACACAGCAGCATTAGTATCTAATGTATTTAGCGACGATAGAGATGACGCGTAAGATACAACACGTTGACCATTCGTATTAGCATGTTCGACAGCAGAAGCAGCAGGTACATGTGCACTTTGTACCATACCAACAACATCACGGCCACTAACTGTTGCATTGTTATTGTTATATTTGATTCGTTGTTGATGATTTTTCTCCGTCTGTTTGTTATTCTTTAGCATTTCTTTTAACTCCCGAACTTCGGCACTCAATGAAGAGTCAATGTACTGTTTTAGTTATCTTACTTCAATTTTAAATGAAGAGAGACTAGCAATAAGATCTGCATTTATACTTAAACAATCATTGCTATTGAAAACAATGTTTTTATTATTAAGAAAAATATCGCCAATGTCCACATCGATTCCCGCACAAAAGAAATGGAAATTTGTTTTACAAACGTGATAGCGAATACACTTCCCATTTAAAAGCTTAAAACACTTTCCGCAAGCAGTATTGGGATGATCCATTATAAACACGTCTAAGCTAGTTAACCGTCAGCAGTGAACTGATTATTCAAATGATGTTCTCCTCCAGCGTATTTGATGCTTTAGTGGCGAAATTTTCCGGTTCGCGGGTGTGAGATACTCAACTGGAATCCAGTAAACGAACGCATATTGACAGTCAGATTCCACTCCAGAATACGTAACATCACCATTGTCCAAGTATATGCCCCGACAGAGACCTCAGTCTCAGACATTAAGACGAAATTCTATAGAGAATTAGATAAAGTACTCTCCAAAACACCTAAGGGAGATATACTGATATGTATGGGAGACTTTAATTCTAAAGTAGGAAAAGACAATACAACCTACAAACACTGTATGGGTAAGCACGGAATAGGAGTACGAAACGAGAACGGAGCACTTCTATTTGAAACGTGTAGCAGACATGGTCTCATAGTAGGTGGTACTTGTTTCAAGCACAAACGTAGTCACAAAACGACATGGATATCTTCAGATAGGAGAACTGAAAACCAGATTGACCACTTTTGCATTAGCCGTTAATGGAAACATAATCTTTGTGATGTACGGGTAAAACGTAGTGCTGACATTGGCTCTGACCACCACCTACTTCTCGCGATAGCGCAAATGAAAGTAGGCGCCATCAAAAATATACATCAAAAATTTACGTCATCGAAGTTTGACGTAGAAAAATTAAAATACCCTCATTATCAGGAAGCCGTAGAAAACGATTTAAATATGATGTTAGAACAGGAGAATGTCCCAAACGAAGGCATTGAAGAACGCTGGGAACACATTAAAAATGATATTTTACAAACGTGCGAAAATTTACTTGGACACTATGCCCCCGGAAAAAAGGAATGGATGAGCCCATCAACTTGGAGCTTAATAGAAGAAAGAAGAAATCTGAAAACATCAAAGAACAATGAAAAATCGTCGCATAGAAAAATTGAATTGGAAAAGTTATACACAACAAAAAACAAGGAAGTAAGAACTGCTTGTAGAAGAGACAAAAGAGCATACACTGATGAACTAGCGATGCAAGCAAACGAAGAGGCAAATAGGAACGACACTAAAGCGGTCTATGATATACCAAAACGGCTAGCAGGGAGACATAAACCACATGATCGCCCCATCAAATCAAAGGATGGGACTGTTCTAACAAACATTGATGAACAATTTTCTCGCTGGCGCACGCACTTTATGGAAACATTAGATAACACTCCGAACTCTCCTTCAACTTTAATACCATGTCCGACGTACCCATACCTACGTCTAATCAACTCAGCACCGAACCACCATCCCTCATTGAAATAGAGAATGCTATTAAAAGCTCAAAAACAACAAAGCTCTAGGATACGACCGTATTCCCCCAGAAATAATAAAATGGTGTCCTACAAAAATATCACGACTTTTTTACTATTTCAAGATATTTGGAGAGAAGAAAAACTACCCAACGACTGGTTACAAGGCATTCTACTAAAACTGCCGAAAAAGGGAGACCTTTCCCAATGTAAAAACTATAGAGGGAATTATCTTCTTTTTATACCTTCCAAAATACTCACAAGAATTCTTCTTAATAGAATCAACTACACGGTAGAAACGAATCTTCGGAAAGAACAAGCTGGGTTCCGCGCAAATATGTCATGTGTAGACCATACAAATACGCTCCGGATAATCGCTGAGCAAACAATAGAAATGCAAAGTAATATATATATATATATATATATATATATATATATGACGTTCGTGGACTACACAACTACTTTTGATAGGGTATTCCGGTCCAAAATATGGAAGCTACTACAAACAACAGGTATCCCATCGAAGCTCATAAACCTTATTAAAGCTCAGTATGACGGATTCCATTGCCGGGTCCTACACAATGGCCGTTTATCGGAACCGTTTCGTCCAAAATCCGGTGTGAGGCAGGGCTGCCTACTGTCACTACTATTTCTTCTGGTAATTGATAATGTGATGAAGGAAACAATCGCAGGTAGCCGTCGTGGTATCCAGTGGACTATAAGCAGCCATCTTCAGGATCTAGACTACGCAGACGACATTTGCCTACTATCCACCAAGCACTCAGATATGCAGTCTAAACTCGACGACTTAGTTGCCCACTCAGCGAAAATCGGATTAAGAATAAACACTGCAAAGACAAAGGCTTTAGCAATAAAAGAATCAAACAACATTGGACAGGAACAAATAGAGTTCGTAAACAAATTCTGCTATCTGGGAAGCATGATCGCAAACGAAAGCAGTGCACAGGCTGACATTGAATTCAGAATTGGTAAAGCCAACAGCGCCTTCTTTCAATTAAGAAACATCTGGAACTCAAGGGTTATACTTGTGATGATTTAAAAGAAACACTGTTGATTTCTTTATGCCTTTGCTGATAGAGCAAATGCTGAGTCTAGATCAAGTCTCAAAACAAGTCTGACTTCTTTATTTTTTCTTCTGATATTTATATAAAAATTCTTAAGTCTAACAATTGTGTCTTATCCTAAAAATCACTCAATAATTTTTCTCTTAACCAATAGGAAAAGAGTTCTTACAAACCTATCTTACAACTAGGTATATTTGTATGTGTGTATGTAATATTTTTACATATGTTGTCATGCATTCGATATTTTCATTCATGCTCATATTTTAGAATTTCACTCAATCAAATTTACTATTGGGATATTCTTCATTCCCATTGGCCGAACTCTGACTCATTACAATAGTATTTGAGTTTCCAACTGGAAACTCTAAACTGTCGCACTTCCCACCCTTTGCCTCTTGGGAAAAGGGACGTTAGTTACGTTAGATGAGTTTTGTTTTTATCTGGTGGATGAACCAATCATCCAGCAACAACAAAAACTACAATTACCCAGCAACAGCTATGGCGAAATTAATTATCAGGTCTAGCTTGTAAGTAGATAATAAGAGTTAGATATAAGAAATTATTATATTAAATAAGTGTCAAATCTGAATTAAATATGAATCCCTAATTTTTTTTATTTCTGAGAGAGAGTAGCTGTACCATGGACGGTGTTGAGTAACGGCGTTGCCTACCGTAATGTTGGGTAGGTAACGGTGAAATTTTTTATTGGGGTAACTGTTAAAATTGTGAGTGTGTAAGTTACCATAGGCGTACTTTTAGGGCGGGAAAAATGCACTCCATGTGACAACTACATCAGTCACGAATGAGGTTATGATATTCTTTTCCCAGGCTAACGGTCATGTGTATTTGTTGTAGAATTTAATTATGTGGTTTTGATATAATAGGCATGTAAACTCCTACGTTACGAGGCGATAACCCGGGATACAGTAACCTCGCCACGGCAGAGCTAGCCGATTAGAACTTGAAACATGCCCTGTATTCGAGATTGTCGAAAATAATTGTTGATCATTTTTTTGTATTGACTCGCTCGTAACAAGAGTTCGTGTTAAAGGACCACGAACTCTGAAACGAAACATTAAATAAATCAATATATCTTAAGCTCCTCGATGGAACAAAAAAGGGAATTAAAGCCAAAAGTTCTGGCGAATCAATATGATTATTAATTAAATCATATATAAATAAGACGGATTGGCATTTTCTTCGACAGTCTAGACTTTGTATACCCAGTAACAAACATCTGGATCGATATGCTGGGGGGTTTTATGGAAATAGTGATAGAAGAGCAAACTTAGTGAACTTCTTTTGTATTCTTTCAACACGAGAATTATGTGAGGTATGATAAGGATCCCAGATTATAGAAGCATATTCCAACCTGGACCTAACAAAAATTCCGGTACAGCAAGTTAATGGTACTAGGATCAGAAAATTCTTTACTATTACGTTTAACAAAAGCAAGGGCTTTGTAAGCCTCAGAAACCATATGATCAATATGTGGAACAAAAGATAAATATTTATAAAATATTTTTAAGTCATCAGCATAAAGAAGATAGCTAGATTTAGTAAAGCAAGACGAAATATCATTGATAAAAAGATTGAAGAGTAACGGGCCCAACACGCTACCTTGAGGCACACCAGACGTTTGAATATAAGGAGTAGAAACAAAGTTCTCTACTTTTACCGTACACCATCTGTTTTGGAGATAAGACAAAACCCATTGTAGAAAATTAGAGTGAAACCCTATTTGTTGCAATTTTGCAAGTAAAATGTGATGTGAGACCTTGTCAAACGCTTTAGCTAGATCTGTATAAATGGTTTCAACTTGAAAACCAAGCTCAAAGGCAGATAGGCAGTATTCAGTGAAAAGGGTCAAGTTAGTAGTTGTCGATCTACCAGAAAAAAAACCATGTTGATATGGTGAAATAATAGATTTACAAGCAAAAAGTAGTTTTTTGTGGATAACATGTTCAAATACTTTTGAGACACAAGATAATTTTGCTATAGGTCTATAGCAGGCTACATTATCCTTTTTTCAACTTTTAAATACTGGTGTAATCGTTGTAATTTTCCACCTATCAATGAAAACACCTCTTTAATTGACCGATTAAAAATATATGTTAATATAGGAGCTATACAAGTAGAAGAATTCTTAAGGAAAGGTGCACAGAGGCCATCAGCATCGTTTTTAAAGCTACTTTTTATCTTCGAAATCGCTTCAGAAACATCATCATTAGAAATTGATATGTTAATTGCAGACAGAGAGCTTTGGTTAGTCCAGTTATTATTCCCTGGAGGATCAAAATTCGATTTAAAGAAACTGGCAAACATATTGACAATATCTAAACCAGATTGCGAAGATACACCATCATATGTTACTGTAGAGGGAATATCGGATGATTTCTTTTTAGACTTGACGAAAGACCAAAAGCATTTAGGATTAGCTTTAATTTCATTTTCTTTAGCTAAGATATATTGATTGTACAGAAACTTGTTTAAAAAATTGAATTCCCTTAGGTAATGCATATATTTAACATCGTCTTCAGGATTTTTATGCAAAAGAAAACGTTTATGGAACTTATTTCTTAGATTTTTAAGTTTTTTAAGACCTTTCGTATACCACTTAAGAGGAATGTTCGCTTTAAGTATACCAGACACTTTATCTATGAAGATATCATAACAATCAGAAATTGATCTATTACTAATTACAGTAATCCAATCAATGGAGCCCAGAATTGAATTTAACACATTGAAGTTACATACATTATAAATCAAACCTGCACATAGTGGGGGTGAAGACTTCAAAAAATTAAAACAATCTATTTCAAGAACAACGGGTGTATGATGAGCATTGGAAGGAGAAATTGGATTCAAACATTCATAAATGTTAAATTTATATTCACTAGAAATAAAAATTAGATCCAGAAAGCTACGCAATTGGTTGGTAAGATGATTAACTTGGACAAGATTCAAACTTAATAAGGTGTCAATACAACTGATTTCGTAGCATTTATTGACATTTGTAGGCGTTAAGAATGATTGTCATCAACTTTAGACCAGGAAGATTGAAGTCTCCCATAACACAAATACAAACATTTGACTCAACTCGTCCTTCCAAAGCAGCAATATTATCAACATGTTTAGCATATAAAGATTCATTACTACCAGGGGATATATACGATAAACAAATAATGATACTAAAATTTAAACCTCTTATGAATACAGCTATTTGATCTAAAAGTCCATTGTCATCATCCAGGCATGATAAAGATGATTTATATTTAGATTTTACTGCGATCAATACACCACCGCCTCTGGAACAACCAGTTCTGTTTATATTTCTGTCCTTGCGATAAACAGAATATAAGTTTACATTGAAGAATTCAGCATCGAAAAAGTCCTCATTCAACCAAGTCTCAGTAATTGCAATAACATCAAAGTCGCATTTATTTGAAAATCGAAGACAACATCAGACAAATTATGATAATGGATTTTTAAGCCATCTACATCACCTATCAGTGGGACATCGACTGTATTGGCTTCCTTTGAAAATTTACAAAGTCACGTATCCTAATTTCAGTAGGCCATAATTTGGGGTTAGTGATGGCATCATAAAATGTCGACGTAATTCTGAGCTTGAAGTTGACCTGCTTTAAACTACTAATGTCAACATCTTTTTTTACCAGCATATAGAGCTCTACGTGAGACGTATCTATATTAGCCTTGCTAGCAATAAACTTTATAATTTGTTCACTCGTAACCAACGGCTTAAAGGAAGATATGTGAACCCACTTTTTAGGAATAACAACTTCTAATTCTGAAGATTCATTATTTTCCCCAATTATAATATTATGCCTCTTTTTCCTACGTCTCTGTATACGCGACAAGTTTGCCGTTGTTTCTTGGTTTGATTCAGACACAGCAGCATTAGTATCTAATGTATTTAGCGACGATAGAGATGACGCGTAAGATACAACACGTTGACCATTCGTATTAGCATGTTCGACAGCAGAAGCAGCAGGTACATGTGCACTTTGTACCATACCAACAACATCACGGCCACTAACTGTTGCATTGTTATTGTTATATTTGATTCGTTGTTGATGATTTTTCTCCGTCTGTTTGTTATTCTTTAGCATTTCTTTTAACTCCCGAACTTCGGCACTCAATGAAGAGTCAATGTACTGTTTTAGTTCTCTTACTTCAATTTTAAATGAAGAGAGACTAGCAATAAGATCTGCATTTATACTTAAACAATCATTGCTATTGAAAACAATGTTTTTATTATTAAGAAAAATATCGCCAATGTCCACATCGATTCCCGCACAAAAGAAATGGAAATTTGTTTTACAAACGTGACAGCGAATACACTTCCCATTTAAAAGCTTAAAACACTTTCCGCAAGCAGTATTGGGATGATCCATTATAAACACGTCTAAGCTAGTTAACCGTCAGCAGTGAACTGATTATTCAAATGATGTTCTCCTCCAGCGTATTTGATGCTTTAGTGGCGAAATTTTCCGGTTCGCGGGAGTGAGATACCCGTGAGAGCTGAGCTGCAAGCTACCGGACAGGTTGTGGATGGTGCACAGCCCCTAGTTGGGGCCAGTTGTAAATATATTGAATAAACAACCCCGAACAAGCAGCGGATGAGGAACACCTCATTGTCAGGACGAGTAGTTGCCGTCCTTAAAGTATCCAAACAACAATATCTCATCTGCCAATGAGCCAACTCGAAGTAGTCGGGGAATAGGGTCAGGCAGATAATTGCATAATTATGGTCGAATTATGTAAAAGGGATGGTAGCGGAAGAACAGATAACTGTCAACGGTAGCGCCCACAAGCTTCCAGGAAGCCTACACCGTGCTTAGTCGTTCAAGAGTGTCGGGCTCAACTAAGCTCTTCTTTGTCCTTACAAGCATCGGAGAAACCCTGACAAAATGTCAAAGTAACATGAATACAACACGAAGGAATATCACACATCTCCCAGGGGGTCACAGGCAAATGTCAAATCCCCCATTTCGACGGCAAGCTCCACAGGTCTGGAGGGAGCAATTCATGTTTAGACAGTATAAAAGAAACCTCTACAAAGACTAAATCAACATTCGCATTTAAAAGGTGTACCAAAATTGGAATGTTAGAACTCTCTACAAATGTGGAAAACTATCGCAACTGGCAAAGGAACGTGAACAAATGGGTATTGATATCTTGGGTGTAAGTGAATGCAGATGGAACGGCTCGGGAATGAAACTCTAATCTACTCTGGCCGGGATGAAAAGGATATACATAGCGACGGTGTTGCATTACTCCTAAGCAGAAGCGCATATACATCCCTTATCAACTGGAATCCAGTAAACGAACGCATATTGACAGTCAGATTCCACTCCAGAATACGTAACATCACCATTGTCCAAGTATATGCCCCGACAGAGACCTCAGTCTCAGACATTAAGACGAAATTCTATAGAGAATTAGATAAAGTACTCTCCAAAACACCTAAGGGAGATATACTGATATGTATGGGAGACTTTAATTCTAAAGTAGGAAAAGACAATACAACCTACAAACACTGTATGGGTAAGCACGGAATAGGAGTACGAAACGAGAACGGAGCACTTCTATTTGAAACGTGTAGCAGACATGGTCTCATAGTAGGTGGTACTTGTTTCAAGCACAAACGTAGTCACAAAACGACATGGATATCTTCAGATAGGAGAACTGAAAACCAGATTGACCACTTTTGCATTAGCCGTTAATGGAAACATAATCTTTGTGATGTACGGGTAAAACGTAGTGCTGACATTGGCTCTGACCACCACCTACTTCTCGCGATAGCGCAAATGAAAGTAGGCGCCATCAAAAATATACATCAAAAATTTACGTCATCGAAGTTTGACGTAGAAAAATTAAAATACCCTCATTATCAGGAAGCCGTAGAAAACGTTTTAAGTATGATGTTAGAACAGGAGAATGTCCCAAACGAAGGCATTGAAGAACGCTGGGAACACATTAAAAATGATATTTTACAAACGTGCGAAAATTTACTTGGACACTATGCCCCCGGAAAAAAGGAATGGATGAGCCCATCAACTTGGAGCTTAATAAAAGAAAGAAGAAATCTGAAAACATCAAAGAACAATGAAAAATCGTCGCATAAAAAAATTGAATTGGAAAAGTTATACACAACAAAAAACAAGGAAGTAAGAACTGCTTGTAGAAGAGACAAAAGAGCATACACTGATGAACTAGCGATGCAAGCAAACGAAGAGGCAAATAGGAACGACACTAAAGCGGTCTATGATATACCAAAACGGCTAGCAGGGAGACATAAACCACATGATCGCCCCATCAAATCAAAGGATGGGACTGTTCTAACAAACATTGATGAACAATTTTCTCGCTGGCGCACGCACTTTATGGAAACATTAGATAACACTCCGAACTCTCCTTCAACTTTAATACCATGTCCGACGTACCCATACCTACGTCTAATCAACTCAGCACCGAACCACCATCCCTCATTGAAATAGAGAATGCTATTAAAAGGCTCAAAAACAACAAAGCTTTAGGATACGACCGTATTCCCCCAGAAATAATAAAATGGTGTCCTACAAAAATATCACGACTTTTTTACTATTTCAAGATATTTGGAGAGAAGAAAAACTACCCAACGACTGGTTACAAGGCATTCTACTAAAACTGCCGAAAAAGGGAGACCTTTCCCAATGTAAAAACTATAGAGGGAATTATCTTCTTTTTATACCTTCCAAAATACTCACAAGAATTCTTCTTAATAGAATCAACTACACGGTAGAAACGAATCTTCGGAAAGAACAAGCTGGGTTCCGCGCAAATATGTCATGTGTAGACCATACAAATACGCTCCGGATAATCGCTGAGCAAACAATAGAAATGCAAAGTAATATATATATATATATATGACGTTCGTGGACTACACAACTACTTTTGATAGGGTATTCCGGTCCAAAATATGGAAGCTACTACAAACAACAGGTATCCCATCGAAGCTCATAAACCTTATTAAAGCTCAGTATGACGGATTCCATTGCCGGGTCCTACACAATGGCCGTTTATCGGAACCGTTTCGTCCAAAATCCGGTGTGAGGCAGGGCTGCCTACTGTCACTACTATTTCTTCTGGTAATTGATAATGTGATGAAGGAAACAATCGCAGGTAGCCGTCGTGGTATCCAGTGGACTATAAGCAGCCATCTTCAGGATCTAGACTACGCAGACGACATTTGCCTACTATCCACCAAGCACTCAGATATGCAGTCTAAACTCGACGACTTAGTTGCCCACTCAGCGAAAATCGGATTAAGAATAAACACTGCAAAGACAAAGGCTTTAGCAATAAAAGAATCAAACAACATTGGACAGGAACAAATAGAGTTCGTAAACAAATTCTGCTATCTGGGAAGCATGATCGCAAACGAAAGCAGTGCACAGGCTGACATTGAATTCAGAATTGGTAAAGCCAACAGCGCCTTCTTTCAATTAAGAAACATCTGGAACTCAAGGGTTATACTTGTGATGATTTAAAAGAAACACTGTTGATTTCTTTATGCCTTTGCTGATAGAGCAAATGCTGAGTCTAGATCAAGTCTCAAAACAAGTCTGACTTCTTTATTTTTTCTTCTGATATTTATATAAAAATTCTTAAGTCTAACAATTGTGTCTTATCCTAAAAATCACTCAATAATTTTTCTCTTAACCAATAGGAAAAGAGTTCTTACAAACCTATCTTACAACTATGTATATTTGTATGTGTGTATGTAATATTTTTACATATGTTGTCATGCATTCGATATTTTCATTCATGCTCATATTTTAGAATTTCACCCAATCAAATTTACTATTGGGATATTCTTCATTCCCATTGGCCGAACTCTGACTCTTTACAATAGTATTTGAGTTTCCAACTGGAAACTCTAAACTGTCGCCCTACATATGAGTGAGCATGAAGCAATGAACTCTATGTGGTGCTTGGAGAAAGCAAACAAATGAAAACAATGAAAGCAATGAACTCGCTGTGGCAATGACCAACTCAACAAAGCAAAATATTGAACATCAAAATGCATGGCAACATAATGTGATGGTGACACACTACACCCTCACCCTTAAAAGAAATGTATACAATTTTTTTTGTGTGCATAAACAAATTGTGTGCATTTTATGACAAATTCTTTAGGTTTCAAGTTACACATAAAATTTTTTTTCTTTTCCTCTTTTTTTATAGTAGTTATAATTACAAAATTGTTTTAATTGAATATTATCTTAAGTGGGCTAAGTATTTTTCTTTGTTCTTTTTTTCTTTGTTTTGTATTTGGTAATAAAATATTTTTTTGTTTACATTCATATTATGAGTTTATTATTCAAAAAAAAAAAAATATATTTTGGCTTAAGATTAGTTTTGATATTTCTTTAACAAATTTTTATGAAATATTTTCTCTTTGTTATTAATTCTTAAATTTACATTTAAATTTTCAATATTGATTGCTTCATATGGACCATGATAAGGTGATTCATTTTTTCTTCTATTCTCCTTTTTAACTAAAACTAAATCTCCTATTTTAATATCTATTCTATTCGTATCATTTAATGAATTTAAACTTCTCTTAATTTTAGTCTGTTCAACTATATTTCTAGCATTCTCTAATGAAATTTTTAACCTAAGCTTTATTTCCTTAGCATAATTTTCTGCATCATATATTTGTTCACTATTCATTACTTTCTCGCCTGGTATTGCTGGTAATTTTCCGAAAATTAATTCGAATGGTGAATACCCTGTGTCAACATGTGGAGTTATGTTGTATGCAAAAGCATAATACGGTATCCATTCACTCCAATTATCATTATTAACAAAAGTAAGAAAATATTCATTTAGGACTCTATGACTTCTTTCTACTGAACCTACTGTTTCATGATGGTAAGGTGTGGAAAATTTCTGTTCTATATTCAACAGTTTACACATCTCATCCATCAGTTCATTAACAAATTCTGAGCCTCTGTCAGATTTTAGAGTCTTAAATATTCCGTACTTTAATATTAAATGTTTATTTAAACATCTAGCTATTGATTTAGCTTCTTTTGTCTGCATTGGTACTGCTATTATATATTTTGTTAACTCACATTGCATAGTTAAAATATATCTATAATTATCTGAGGGTCTCAAGGATCCTACAGTGTCAATTACCATTGTAACAAAACTACTTAATCATATGGCATTCCGGATATGCTCAGGGTGTCTACTATATAGTCCTGTATTCAAATATATAATATAAAGTTCATAGCGCCCACGATTCGCCCATAACCTAAAAATTTCTTCTTAATATATTAGTGTCGAAAAACCCGCAAAAAAATATTTGTTTGTATCCGAAAATAACGAAATTCTGGGTGAAACTCGTAAAAACCGATTTTGAGCTATATCTCATGAACAAGAGCTGATGGAGAAAAACCTTGACCAGATTTGAAAATAGCTCGCCGATTTCATTTAGAAACAACAACAACTTCGTTTGAAACATTCAACTTCTTCAATTTTGTTGAGCAGTGTTATCAAGAAAAGTGAATTCTTTTGTCGACTCATCAATTATAAATTTTAATTTTTTAGCTAGCTTTATATCTTTAATGGATGTACATTCCAATATTTTGAGTTGATCAGGCTCATCAGGATATGTCATCTCATTTTCTTTATTCATATTATTGCGCAATTTATTTTTCATTCCTCGTGTTATCACCAGCGATTTCTTAATTTTTTCATCAATATTCTGAGGTATCATCGTTTTTAATATATCGGAGTCTATTTTTATACGTGAAAGTGCATCAGCATTAGTATTATTAATTCCTTTTTTATACACAATTTCAAAATCATAGTCTGATAATTCTAATCTAATTCTTGTCAATTTGGAACTTGGATTCTTATGAGAAAACAATGAGAAAAGTGGACGATGATCCGTAACCACTATAAATTTCCTACCATAAAGATAAGGATGGAAAAACTGAATTCCCCAATGTATACCCAATAATTCCTTTTCAATGACTGGCTTATTTTTCTCATGTTTATTCAAAGAGCGGCTTGCATAAGATATTGGTCTATCATTTCCTATTTCCCCTTGCGATAGTATTGCACCTAAAGCAAAATCAGAAGCATCTGTAGTTAGTATAAAAGGTTTATCGAAATCTGGATACTGTAAAATTGGTGGTGTTATCAACCTATTTTTAAGTGTCTCAAATGCTTTTTGACATTCTTCTGTCCATTCAAATTTAGTATTCTTCTTAGATAATGAGTTTAAACATGTAGTTATTTCCGCAAAATTTTTAATGAATCGTCTATAGTAATTACAAAATGCTACGAATCTTCTAACGTCATCTGCGTTTTTTGGAACTGGATATTTGGTTATTGCATCGTTTTTTGAAGGATCTGGTTTAATTCCATTAGGAGTTATTAAGTGACCTAAATAAACTACTTCTGGTTTCAAAAAACAACACTTATTAGGGTTGAGTTTCAAATTGTATCTTTTCAGCCTATCAAGTACCTTAATGAGATTCTCATTGTGGTGTTTGAAACTACATCCAAAAACTATTATGTCATCAACATAAAGAAATGCTTCAGACTCTAAATCAGATAAAGCTTTAGTCAACATGCGTTGAAAACTGTTAGATGATATTTTGAGACCAAAAGGTAATCTCGTATATTGATAATGACCATTGGGTGTTGAAAATGCTGTTAGTGGTCTCGACTTAGAATCAAGTTCAATCTGATGAAAAGAACTAGTCATATCTAACGTCGAAAAATATTTCGCTCTACCCAACCTATCCAAAATATCGTCCAAACGAGTTAATGGAAACTTGTCATTAACAATCTTATCATTAAGCTTCCTAAAATCAACAACTAATCTCCATTTCTTCAAATCTGTCTGTCCTTTCTTCGGAACTAATAGCAATGGTGCATTATAAGGACTAACTGATGTTTCAATTACTCTACTTTTCAAAAGATCTTGTACTTGAGCATTTATTTCTTCCTTATGTGCTTGTGGTAGTCTATAATTCTTTATATAAACAGGACTTTTGTCTTCTAGGTTAATTTTCTGCTTATAAAAATTGTTTGTCGTTAAATCTTCATCTTCAAGATGGAATGTCGACTGATATTTCTTTAATATAGCTTCAATTTCTTTCCTATGACTTTCGCTCAAATCATTCAAATTAATTTTGCTTATTAACCTCTCAAAACGTTCACCCGTATAATTACTGTGTGAGTAAGAATGGTTAACTGCAAGTATATCATAATTGTTTAAAGGAACTGTTTCTAATTTCATATGATCTATCGTCATGTCTTGGTCAGTAACGTTTAGTAACTTGATATGCTTATTTCCATTTTTCGGAATTATAGAATTAGCCAAAAACACACCTTTCGTAATTTCCCTATTTAATACTACTGCGTCTTCTACCAAATTGATGGTAAAAGGTAGAATGATTTCACTCCTCTTCGGTACAACTACCTGATAAATTTTGAAAGAACTATCATGTATAGGAATTGTGATGCTTTCACCATTTAAATTAAATGTTAGGATATACCTGTCATAATCAACATTTCATTACTTTGATAGAAAATCTCTACCTAAAATCCCATCTGTACTAAGTGGAATATCATTTGATACTAGCTGAACATTATGTTCAATTACCATACCATTTATATCTATTTTAACACTAGTTGATCCAAAAGATTTAATTATTTCCCTCGAAATGCCTGTTAAATTGCAGTATTCATCTGGATTTTCCTCATAACGGTACAAAAACTTTTCTTTACATAAAGAAATATCTGCACCTGTTTCAATCAAGAACGTGAGTGGATAATCTACATCTATTATATTCAATCTCACATAATTTTTGAGGTTAGATGATATACTGAAAATGTTTCTGTTATTTATTGTGTGCTCTCCGAAGACGAAGGTCTTGGGGTCTCCGGAACTTGAAAGATTCCCTGATCTTGTACCTGGTTAACATTATAATCCCTATTATTGTAGTTATTGTTGTTTCTGTTATTGTTACCATTATTATGATTATTATTATTCTTATTCCAGTTGTTATTGTTGTTCCTATTATCATTCCTATTATAATTATTGTTATTATTGTTGTTATTACGTCCATTCCTGTTATAATTTTTGTTATTTTTGTTACCTTTATTTCGGTTGTAGCCATTATTATTGTTATTGCTACCGTTATTGTTGTTATATCGTTTGTTATTATTACCGTTATTGTAATATTTCTTTTTACCATTTTTATTATCCCTATTAGTTTGTGCATTATGGTACATCACGTCTTTCTGTTTTGTACGAGATACGTATCTTTCTGCAATTCGCAAAGCATCGGCAAATGTCGATACACGACTAGCCTCAATAGTTGAAACAATTTGCTGATCCTGAAACCCATTCAAGAATGTATTGAATGCTGTCAGGTTGTTAGTAGCTATTATTGCTTCCCTACATTGCTCACCCAAGTCAGAAATCTGAATCTCGTTGAGCTCAGAAACAAGACTTTCTATTTTATTAGAGAAACCTTGCAGGTTATTTTTTCTTTGAGTTAAACCAGTCACCTCGTTCAAAATAGCATTGGATGACTTTACGGGCTTATAGGCCGTCTTCAAAGCAGATAATAAATCATTGATATTCTTTGGTATTCCTTTCTGTTTAATCCTACTCTGGACCCGACTATCTAACCTTGAGCAAAAAACATGCTTAAAGAAAAATTCCTTCTTTTCATTAGGAATTGTTTCGTATACTAACTCTAGGTTAGCAGTGAAACTTTCCAAATCTTCTTTTTTGCCTGTAAAAACCGGTACTAAAGCAACGATAGTTTTCAGATCATTAGTCTCCATCTTGTTTTCTTGCTTTACTGTATCCTTTTCTTTAACCTGCTGAGCTAACTCTGAGTGTTCTAACAACAAACTTAAAACTTCCGCTTTTAACTCACTAAATCTTGTCTTATATTGAGCTGAATCTTCCAATTTTTCCCTTTCAATTAATTCGTCGAAATCGTTCAGCAGGTTTGCAATTTCTAATTTCTTTTTCTCTATTGTTTCCCTCGTATAAGGCTTGCCTAATGATTTCTTAGCATTCGACAACAAAATCCCTATCGACTGCAAACTTATATTAGTACTTCAACGCTAACACTAATGGCTGTTGGTGCATTGGCCGTAGCCTGTATCACCCCGCTTATTTTTGTTTGGGTACTTCCCATTATTCATAAAATATTGTCCTATTTTCCTTTTATTTATTTATTTTATACATATTCATAGCTTTTCTTTCATAAAATAAAAACTGTTGACCACGAGAACAACGCGCTTACTGGTCCTAATGTCTGCAGATTGATGCAGCGTTTTATTCTTTCTAATTCCTGGTACTGAGATAATTCCTTAAGAGGAATTCAATCTCATCTATACGAACCCAAAGCTTGGAAGCACGTTCCCAAGGAAGGTGGCGGATCAGCATTCACTTCTCTTATTAGGAGAGCTCTCTCCTTTTTCAGTCGCCAGGTGTATCCTCCTCTTGTTCTTGGTTTGTTCACCTTCGGGATCTTTACCTCAGCCTCCTTGGCACTACTCGGCCGGTTTCTCCTCGTGTATTCCTCAATTGTAATCGGCTGTGGTCCCGACATCTGTTCTTCCACGATCCACGGCTCGGAACGGACTGCCCGGACAGTATGGCAGTGTCTTCAAAAAAATCTTTGCAAGGATCTCTTCTGCGGCTTGACGCAGGATCTGCTTTTATTCAAACTGCGGATAGAACGCAGGAACTGCGGATGGAACGCAGGATACTTGCTGATTAGAGAGCAAGATTTGGCAGGATCGCCATGTGATGATTTAAAAGAAACACTGTTGATTTCTTTATGCCTTTGCCGATAGAGCAAATGCTGAGTCTTAAAACAAGTCTGACTTCTTTATTTTTTCTTCTGATATTTATATAAAAATTCTTAAGTCTAACAATTGTGTCTTATCCTAAAAATCACTCAATAATTTTTCTCTTAACCAATAGGAAAAGAGTTCTTACAAACCTATCTTACAACTAGGTATATTTGTATGTGTGTATGTAATATTTTTACATATGTTGTCATGCATTCGATATTTTCATTCATGCTCATATTTTAGAATTTCACTCAATCAAATTTACTATTGGGATATTCATCATTCCCATTGGCCGAACTCTGACTCATTACAATAGTATTTGAGTTTCCAACTGGAAACTCTAAACTGTCGCCCTACATATGAGTGAGCATGAAGCAATGAACTCTATGTGGTGCTTGGAAAAAACAAACAAATGAAAACAATGAAAGCAATGAACTCGCTGTGGCAATGACCAACTCAACAAAGCAAAATATTGAACATCAAAATGCATGGCAACATAATGTGATGGTGACACACTACATACTAACGAAGTCAAAAATCAACATATTCAAATCAAACGTTCTGTCAGTACTATTGTAGAGTTGCGAATCATGGTTAACAACAACAACCCTTAACAACAAATTGCAAAGCTTCACAAACGGATGCTTGCGATCTATTTTAAAAATTTGGTGGCCAAATGTAATAAGCTATGAAAATCTGTACAAAAAATGTGATATAGAACCTATACCCGTTATAATAAAAAGAAGGAAGTGGCAATGGATTGGTCACACATTGCGAAAAGGACAAGATGAGATATGTCGCCAAGCCCTAGACTGGAAGCCGCAAGGGCACAGAAGGAAGGGTCGGCCAAAGACCACTTGGAGAAGAAGCCTGATGAAGGAAGTGGAGAGCAGCGGCAGTAGCTGGAATGAAATTAAACGTACCTACTTCTCGCGATAGCGCAAATGAAAGTAAGCGCCATCAAAAATTTACATCAAAAATTTACGTCATCGAAGTTTGACGTAGAAAAATTAAAATACCCTCATTATCAGGAAGCCGTAGAAAACGATTTAAATATGATGTTAGAACAGGAGAATGTCCCAAACGAAGGCATTGAAGAACGCTGGGAACACATTAAAAATGATATTTTACAAACGTGCGAAAATTTACTTGGACACTATGCCCCCGGAAAAAAAGGAATGTATGAGCCCATCAACTTGGAGCTTAATAGAAGAAAGAAGAAATCTGAAAACATCAAAGAACAATGAAAAATCGTCGCATAAAAAAATTGAATTGGAAAAGTTATACACAACAAAAAACAAGGAAGTAAGAACTGCTTGTAGAAGAGACAAAAGAGCATACACTGATGAACTAGCGATGCAAGCAAACGAAGCGGCAAATAGGAACGACACTAAAGCGGTCTATGATATACCAAAGCGGCTAGCAGGGAGACATAAACCACATGACCGCCCCATCAAATCAAAGGATGGGACTGTTCTAACAAACATTGATGAACAAATTTCTCGCTGGCGCACGCACTTTATGGAAACATTAGATAACACTCCGAACTCTCCTTCAACTTTAATACCATGCCCGACGTACCCATACCTACGTCTAATCAACTCAGCACCGAACCACCATCACTCATTGAAATAGAGAATGCTATTAAAAGGCTCAAAAACAACAAAGCTCTAGGATACGACCGAATTCCCCCAGAAATAATAAAATGGTGTCCTACAAAAATATCACGACTTTTTTACCCTCTATTTCAAGATATTTGGAGAGAAGAAAAACTACCCAACGACTGGTTACAAGGCATTCTACTAAAACTGCCGAAAAAGCGAGACCTTTCCCAATGTAAAAACTATAGAGGGATTTATCTTCTTTTTATACCTTCCAAAATACTCAGAAGAATTCTTCTTAATAGAATCAACTACACGGTAGAAACGAATCTTCGGAAAGAACAAGCTGGGTTCCGCGCAAATATGTCATGTGTAGACCATATAAATACGCTCCGAATAATCGCTGAGCAAACAATAGAAATGCAAAGTAATATATATATATATATATATATATATATATATATATATATATATATATGACGTTCGTGGACTACACAACTGCTTTTGATAGCGTATTCCGGTCTAAAATATGGAAGCTACTACAAACAACAGGTATTCCATCGAAGCTCATAAACCTTATTAAAGCTCAGTATGACGGATTCCATTGCCGGGTCCTACACAATGGCCGTTTATCGGAACCGTTTCGTCCAAAATCCGGTGTGAGGCAGGGCTGCCTACTGTCGCCACTACTATTTCTTCTGGTAATTAATAATGTGATGAAGGAAACAATCGCAGGTAGCCGTCGTGGTATCCAGTGGACTATACGCAGCCATCTTGAGGATCAAGACTACGCACGACATTTGCCTACTATCCACCAAGCACTCAGATATGCAGTCTAAACCATAGCCGACCAAGAAGAGCGAGCGCTTAAATTGTTTATGTGTGGGTAAAATTACACTGACAGAACAGAGTGATGATTTTCATATTGAGTGTGAAATGAAAAATATATTGTTGGCGCGTTCGCTTTGTATGACTTAAATTAAAAATAATATAAATAACTTCATAATTTGAAAAGTATTTTTCTTCATATGTGAATTTTTTTGAGAGCAAAAAACAAATTGTATATAAAAATGATTTTTTAAGACTTTCTAAGCATACATACATTTTTTATTGTTGCATTGCAGACGAGGCATTCTGCGTCATTAAAAATATTAATACAAAACAAAAATCATTTTCAAATTCTTCCCTCCACATATTTGCTGTACAACTGCAAAATCTTTTCTGTGTACCCAAAAATAAACAAATAAAGCGGCATCAACCTGCTTGCATGAAATTCAGTACAAGACTGAAGTAAAAAAATCAAAACATTTGCTCTCTTACTTTGCTTTCGGGTCGCGTGTGTGTGATTTGCCGAAAAACTTCGTAACCAAATCAATACCCACGAACGGGTTTGGTCTAAACTCGACGACTTAGTTGCCCACTCAGCGAAAATCGGATTAAGAATTAACACCGCAAAGACAAAGGCTTTAGCAATAAAAGCATCAAACAACATTGGACAGGAACAAATAGAGTTCGTAAACAAATTCTGCTATCTGGGAAGCATGATCGCAACCGAAAGCAGTGCACAGGCTGACATTGAATTCAGAATTGGTAAAGCCAACAGCGCCTTCTTTCAATTAAGAAACATCTGGAACTCAAGGGTTATACTAACGAAGTCAAAAATCAACATATTCAAATCAAATGTTCTGTCAGTACTATTGTAGAGTTGCAAATCATGGTTAACAACAACAACCCTTAACAACAAATTGCAAAGCTTCACAAACAGATGCTTGCGATCTATTTTAAAAATCTGGTGGCCAAATGTAATAAGCAATTAAAATCTGTACAAAAAATGTGATATAGAACCTATTCCCGTTATAATAAAAAGAAGGAAGTGGCAATGGATTGGTCACACATTGCGAAAAGAACAAGGTGAGATATGTCTCCAAGCCCTAGACTTTAACACGCAAGGGCACATAAGGAAGGGTCGGCCAAAGACCATTTGGAGAAGAAGCCTGATGAAGGAAGTGGAGAGCAGCGGCAGTAGCTGGAATGAAATTAAACGTATTGCGAATGATAGAATAGTTTGGAAAAACTTTGTAAAGGCCCTATGCACCCCAAGGAGTTAAGTGGAAATAAAGAAAAAGAAAGAATGGCGAAATTTACTAGGCCATTTAAATCGTCTTTAACCAAAGGAGGAATTTTCCGGACTTTTTGGATTTGACTTTTGATGAGTTGTTCCGGTCTTCCAAACGTCTCTTTTAAGTTGCCCATTATGGCTTCCACGTTGGCAGAATTTCCTAATAATGGTTACACTCACTCTCGGGCACTGCTTTTTAAAGGTTGGCCATTCATGCGGCAACCCGGTAAATATTGGAAGAGGATAAATTTTCTTATGGGGTATATGTGTTACTTTCGTCGGCACTAATTGGTCTAACGTCGGCTGTGGCATATTTGTTCCTGTCCAGTGTTGGCGGCGTTGTGATTTGTTGTGTTGGCTGTGACATTGGTTGTCGTGATGTTAATGGCGGCTCAAATGGCTGATCAAGAATTTGTTGTTGTGATGTTTGTGGCTGAGGGTTTTGGACCAGAGGTGGAAGCTAGTCGATGTTCGGTAGGCGCGCCGCCGCTTCTCTTTTTTTACGTTTTAGCCGCCGCCGATTACATCGGCTCAAATCGGCTAAAAATCGTCGCCGTCAACTCGACTTTAGATGGCGTGCGCCGATATTTTTTAATCGATTTATCATTCCAGTGGTCAAAATGCATTACTGTGAATAAAATCACATACAAAACGTAATCGAGAAATTCACAGTAATGCGTTATTTTTAACAAATTTTGACTTTTAGACTGATTTTGAGCAACTGATGTAACCATTCTTACTTCGCCATGATTTACACGTACCGGCACAACCCCAAATGACTGCTGAACAATAAAACTTATCCGATATAGCCGAAACTTTATATGTCGTAACATTTCTTGCAAACAAGTTCCAAGAGTTCGCAAGGTATCTCATTCACAAAAGTTCAACATTTTTGCTTAAACAACTCTACCAAGGCTTTTTGTTTATCTTCGACCATTGTGATTCTCTTCACCAGATCATCAGCATGCTCTTCGTCCATCAAGCCAAATAGCGAGCGAAACAGATTTCCAACAAACGGCAACGCTGACCTTCTAATTCTTCGAACTGGAGCTGACGACATTATAACGTCATGTTGATTCCTCATGCGGTCATGGGCTTCTTGCAACCGCTGAACTAACTTCAACTGCTTCTTTTCGGGTAGTATTACCACATCGCCGTTGAATTTCTCCACTGCTTAATCTAACGCTTTAATTCCAGCCATATACTGCGCCAGGTTCACGTGCGCCACAATGTTTGTGATGAACAAGTCGGATGTTAACAAGATTTAGTGAATCGGAATAGGACATGCCCTCAACAACAACTCGATTCAATGTCAACTTGCACACAGAAAGATACATGATGGTAAAAGTAAAAAAATGAGTTAAAGCAAAATTCGAACTATGGGAGCCATTGAGTATACTAGCAATCAGCCGGGTGGGTGAGTTCGTTGTTCGTCTTAAGCTCGAATGGGCATCTTTCTAAACATAAACAAAAAATGTTATAGACTCCCTATATTAAAACAAAGAATTTACTGAATGGGATGGACTAAAGGTTCTGGGAAACGCTGTCACCCTTGTTGACCCAGAAAATTATGTACGGAGAATCAATCCTAGATATAGACATTCCAATAACTCCTGGTAGTGTTGGAGTTGAGCCTCATGATCCCATAACCTACCATTGTCTCAAAGGCTACATATTTTGTTGAGACCCCGAACAAGTATTTACCTCTCTTCTATTTTACCTCACCCTGTAAGAAAAATGATACTACATTTAGCTACTCATATTGTTTTTAACAATTATATATTTAAGAATTCATTTCAGAAACAGATAATAAATAATGGTTCAAGATAAGTTAAAATTTTCATATTGTTTCGATTTACAAAAATGGTTGGTTTACAGTTGACCAAAGGGTTTTCATGTTATTCGAATTTATACAATTTTTTGTTTTTGTTTTCAATAATAGAGATTTTTTTATATGGTTTTTTTCTGACTTAGTTTTTTGGTTGAATTTATTGTAAAGGAAAGAATTTTAAAGGGGAATAGTGTCATATTTCCAACTATATTAAATTTTACATTGGTTGTGGTAATTGATACTGGTAACTATTACATATTTATTCAACCATATTTTCCTAATTTTGGAGATTTATTTGTTTGTTACTGAATTTCTTTTAATTGAAATTTCTTTAATTGAAATTCAATAACAAAAACTACTTTATAAGAATAAACTTTATAAGAATAAATAAGAACAAGTTAGTCGTACAATATTATCATTCTCAACATACTTCCTCTTCGGATTTTTTATTTTTTTTCTTAAAAAAAGGACTTATAGGAAGTTTAGAATGCTGGTTTCAAGTTCAGTTTCTCAGTTAAAAGTTACAAACGTTAAGATTTTCCAAAAAAGTACAGTAAAAATTTAAATGGTTTTAAATAGATTCCAAGGATATTTGGAAGGATAAGATGTATGAAGGATCGAGAATATACTTCTTTTAATATTTCAATGAAATTAATGTTTTACCGTTCTTTGAAAGAATATAAAGAAGAGGACAATTCTAAGACACTATTTTTTTCCTTTTTTTATAAATTATCTTGTTCAGAATAAATTGTAATTATATCTTGTTTTAAGTAGTTTTTTTTTGGTTTATCCTACATACATATGCAAATGTTTTCGTAGGTGCTTAAACACACTTACACCTTTAATTTCTTTGTTAATTGGTTTTACTCACTGTGATGTTGTTATACTTGTATGTTGTAAATGTAATTATTATCCTTTGATTTTCCTAAATCCACATTAGCGACGAACGTCGAGGCCTCGAAGAACGTTATGTGTGGTGTGATGCTGTTATGTAGGTATTTACTGTAAAGGATGTTAATAGTTATGATTGAAATTTTTGCATATGTTTCAGGATGTCTATGACTCAAATACAGTATTATGATGATTTATGTTATTACTGATAATACTTGCGGACTCATAAGGATTTGAACAAATTTTTAAAAGGGTAAATAATTTTTGCCTGAAGCGGGAGTCGAACCCACGGTGTTCAACGTCTTACGTATGGATACAGCGCCTGCTTCCTACTTAGGCTACTGCACCCTTGTTGATGCGGCTGCTTATTTAATGGTTTTATGTACGATCGCAGACAAGCTCCACGTTGACTGGCCGTACTCAACACACAGCTGTTAGGCTTTACATCTATTTTTAGCACACGATCTTGATACTGATCGCAAATGTGAAGTGGCGAGCTGGTGTCTGAGATTGCCCACGGTTGAATCGTACAGTGTTGGTCTTGGGGATGATGTATATCGGTAAATCTGATATTTCCACGTTTGGTTTTGCTGACACCGAGTAGCTTGTACCAACTATGGGGTTTGTTTAAAGTAAACTATAAATTGTCGCAAACGGAAGAAAATGGTGATACTCTGTCGGTTGTGTTTTTTGTTCATTGATCGTATGGAACCCACTAAGACAAGGAAATAACCAATTCATAGGATTTTTTTAAAACAGGATAAATGTTGTGGCTTCATTTACGGACAACACTAATATTGCCGCAAATGAGAACTTGGCGGTAATCTGAGGATCAGGAAGAGAAAAGGCAAAATTCTAACACCAATTTTTTTTAAGAATTGTGGTATCACTTCTTACCTTATTTTCAACTTGTTATAGGTTGTGTCTTCGGAAAATTGTTAAAAAAAATCTATGCAAGATAGATATTTTAATGCAACGTTTGTGCCAAGAAGTTCTACACAAAAAGAAACGTCAGAGTGGTAACATGTTAAACTAAGGTAAATTTCAGTAAATTCCACAAAATTACCTATTTAAGTTTTTCGTATTTATTAGATTTTTTTTTTTATTTGGCGAGTAATCGCTTATTTTTGCGGATTGTTAAGATTTCTTTAGATTGAAATCACAATACTTTTTTTGAGTTCTGGCACTTTTTAATTTGTCGATATGTAAATTGCAAACTTTCCGTTTTTTTGGTTATGCGTGGCACTTCTTTGTAACGTTAACAACCGAAAGAATTTAGAGAATTCTTTCCTGCATTATTCAGGTATAGAGCACTCAAAGTGACATACTGATCTCCCTTAAAATAATGGTAACGGAGTAAGTTAACGAAATTATAACTATATTCTCATATTAATTGAGACCATTGTTAATAATATTTCTCACCAATACATAGAAAATATATAGAATTCGAAGTCTCCAACTAACTGTTTTTACCGAAGAACAAAAAAATAAAAAAAAAATATTGGTCCGAACCGGGCTCGAATTCCGGTTCTTATGACCGCGAGGCTGATGTCTTACCACTGAGCTACGTCAGGAGGTGGGGGTCGCTTGACAAAATTCTTACTTCCGCTATTTTGGCTGAGGAACGGCCATGATAATATTAGCCAAGACACTTTACTGTAGTGACAAAGCAGTTTAATCCGTAGATACATATCCAAATGAAAGCACAAAAGTATTAGTCCCAATTTACATTAGGCGAGTTTACTTGCGGCAATTGTCAATTTGATGGAGAGAGAGGTGAGGTATATGGTAACACCCTCTCTCACCCTCAAACTGACAATTGCCGCAAGTAAACTCGCCTAATGTAAATTGGGACTTAGACAAAAACCTGTAATTTTTTTTTTTTTTTTTTTTTATTTATTTTTTGCAACTAGTTACATTTAACTAACAAGCAATTTTAAACAAACTAACAATACATAGACTGTTATTTTTTAATGTAATGACAAAATATTGACATTTAAGTATTTAGGTTACATCAGAACTTCTAACTAGGTCGAAAGGCTTCCTTCTCTTAAGTCTGCGTTCCGAACCAATCTGATCAGCTAGGGATGATGCTTCTGCATTCACATGGCCTCTTAACCGGGTGTTATGCTTTGTTGCAATATTTTCGATTTCTTGTTTCACGGTATTTATTCCAAGATCCCGATGTAAATCTTGTGTGCGGACGTACCATGGTGCGTTCACTATGCATCTTAGTACTTTATTTTGGAATCTTTGGATCATATTTATATTTTTTTCACTGGTGCACCCCCATAACTGTGCGCCATAAGTCCACAATGGCTTTAAAGTTTGATTATATACGATTATTTTGTTTTCCGTTGAAAGTTTGGATCTTCTGCCTAGTAGCCAATTTAGTTTTTTCCACTTTATTTGCAATTCAGTTATTTTTATTTTAACATGTTCACTCCAACGAAGCTTTGCATCGAGTGTCATTCCAAGATACTTTGCGGAGTTATGATAAGGAACTTGAATATCGTTTATAAATATAGGACTATTTGTCATAAATTTGTTGGTAAAGTCTATGTGTACTGATTTAGAACTATTCAAATTAATACGCCATATTTTAGTCCATTCTACTAAGGAATTTACAGCACGTTGCAATCTCTGCTTAGCTTCATCTTCTGTTCTGCCGACTGACAAGATTGCTGTATCGTCAGCAAATGTGGCCATAGTTGTTTCTGCATATTCTGGAACATCATGTGTGTATAAGAGGTATAACAGTGGCCCTAAGATACTTCCTTGTGGGACCCCTGCTTGAATTGCTTGTAATTGGGAATACTAATTTTCGTATTTGACGCGGAACATACGATTTTCTAGATAGGATTTCAGTAACTTGCAATAATTCCTAGGTAACAATGAATTAAGTTTTCTTTGTAGGCTTGCGTGACATACTTTATCAAATGCCTGTGAAACGTCCAAAAATACAGCTGAACATACATGTTTTTCCTCTAAGGCTTCTTCAATAATATTAGTAATTTGATGTACTTGGTCAATTGTTGAATGGGCATTTCTAAACCCAAATTGGTGACTAGGTAGTATATTATTGCTGTCGATTATTGGTTTAAGTCGAGCCTGAAGAATTTTTTCATATAGTTTGGACAATATCGGCAGTAAAGAAATCGGTCTATACGATTTTACTTCAGTTGGAGGTTTTCCCGGCTTTGGTATCATAATTACTTCAGCAACTTTCCAGTATAATGGAAAATATGACAGTTTTAATAATGCGTTGAATATCTGTGTTAATTTAGTAATTATATTGTTTGGTAGTTGTCTAAGAACTTCGGATGTAATTAGATCAAATCCTGGACATTTTTTTCCTTTAAGATCGTTGTGTATGATTTGCAGAACTTCGTGTGTCGTTACATATTTAATAGCGACATCATTAACATAATTAAGATTCATATCATCTGTACTAGCAGGCAAATTTGTATCACAGGAAAAAACTTCAGTTGAGCGAGTAGAGAATAATTCGGCTTTTTGTATATCGGTTTTGGCCCAACTGCCATCTGGCATATGTAATGGGGGGACCTGTGATGTTGGTCGTTTTAAGTATTTCATCGATTTCCATAGAGAGTAATCATTACTGAGTGATTGTAAATTCCTGTTGAAGTTTCGGTTTTTAAATCTTTTAATTTCTAAGCTCAGCTCTTGAGTTAGTTTATTTAGCCTAGTTTTGTCTGGTGGGAATGGAGTTTGTTGCCATCTTTACCGTAGCTTTCGTTTATTTGATATCATTACCCTAATATAAGGGGGGTATGGTACAGTACTTTGTATTTCAGGAATGTCTGGAGTGCTACTCCATGCGGCAGTTTGAATGAGGTTGGTGACATGGGCAATTGTTTCTTCAACTTCATCGAAAAACCTCTAATGACCCAACAAACATTTTCATGTTCGTTAAGTGGAAGTGGGATTATTCGGTGGAATTGTTATTCGGTGGAACCATAATTTACTACAAAACCGAGTAATATCGATCCTGTGGATGATGATAATAATCGGAATGCAGCGAATAAATTATGGTCGCATGTCTTTTGCGTGGTAAGTCCCTATGTATTTACCATCAACATCTTCAAGTTCATAGTAGACGTTGCCTACTTTTTTCTTCACTCTTGCGGGTAAAAATACTGGGGCCAATTTGGCGTTAAATTTCTTTTCTGCGCTACTCTGTGCGAAGTTTCGACGGTAAATCGTTTGGCCTTCGATATACGTAATCGGCCGAGTACGCAAATTGTATTGATCTCTGTTGGTATTGTAAGTTTTTGTTATATTGAATTTAAGTTTCTGTCGGATCAATTGTAATTGGTCTTCCCTATTGATTGCGGCGCTAAGTATATGTATCCCCATGCGTTACCATATTAAATCCGAAAGTCGCAAAATAGGGTGAACTGGTGTATTGCGTTTCTTAAAGCACAACTAATAAAAGAAAGGTTTTCATCTCAAAGCCGTTGATCTGATTTCAGATATGCTCGAATACTAGCTATGATTGACCGATTGACGCGTTCGGACGCGTTGGCCTGAGGTGAATGAAGCGCAGTATACATATGCTTGATACCAAATTCCAAATTGGGTAAGAAATGAGTTGAATTCATTAGATTTGAATTGCGAACCATTATCGCTTACTATGAGCTCGGGCACCCCAAATGCGTGAAAAATGTTTTTCAATAAAAATTCCTGAATTGGAGTCGCGGTAAATTTTTTCAATGGACATAACCAATGATATTTTGTTAAATGATCCAGCACAATCAAGATACCAATAAACCCATTTTTAGACCGAGGGTAGGGTCCTAGTAGATCCACATATAACCTCTGGAAGGGTCTAATGGATTGTGCTGGATTACCCATTCCTGGCTTAAGGGTATAGTTTGGATGCTTGGTTGTTTTGCAAACCTCGCACTTGCGGACATATTCACGTACATCGGTGACCATGCCGGGCCAAAAGAAGTTCCTACGAATCAACTCCAGGGTCTTTCCCATTCCTCCGTGCGCTGCCACTGGAGAGTCATGGAATTTGACTATAAGTGAATGTCGTAAATTTTCCGGAATCCACAATTTCCAAGTAAGGGGTTCCTGTTCACTGTTCCCGTTATAATGCTCGGTACGGATATAGACATAGTTATCAACAATCCTTATATCGGGATACTTGGAAGGATTTTCTTTAACTTTATTTTTCAATGTTTGGTAATCGAGGTCATTAAAGCATGATGACTTCAGATCGACTTCAGGCTCATCATGTTCTAACGTGGATATTTCGTCAGTGTAAATGCGCGATAAAGCATCCGGACGACATGATCCTTCCCTTTTCTGTGGCTTATTGTAAATTGGAGGGTTGTAACTTAAACACCCACCGTGCCAACCTGCCAGTCAGATCTGGTTGCTTCATCAGCCATAATAATGACGAGTGATCCGTTACTACCTCAAAATCTTGGAGTTCAAGATAACATCTGAACTTTTTTATGGCCTCGACTGCAGCCAAACACTCCCGTTCAGTTATACTATAATTTCTCTGCGCAGAGTTCAATTTTTTTGACATGAACGCAATCGGTCGTTCATTCCCTTCATCGTCAAGTTGTATAAGTACAGCCCCTATGCCGTAATCCGAAGCATCACAGTGCAAAAAGAATTTTTTTGAAAAATTTGGATTTGACAGTACGGCTGCTGTAGTTAACAATGTTTTGATAGTGTCGAACGACTTTTGGGCTTCCGAGGTCCATTTAAATTTTTGTTTTGTGGTCAAGGTTTCGGTTATGGGGAAGGTTATTGAAAAGAAATTTTCAATGAACCTTCTATACCACCCCGCAAGACCTAGAAAACCTCGGACTTGTCTAACGTTTTTGGGAATGGGCCAGTTAATAACACTATGCAACACTGAAAATGCAAACAACTTCTAGTATGCATTTTTTGAAAGTACATATTTAGACTACAAAAACCCTAGTAGGGTTTTGTCCTGTCAGATCCAGTTCGGATTTTATGGCCTCATTTACACCGGGCTAAATCTACACTTTTTTGCATTTATCAGGCCTTTATCTCAAAAATGAATAGGAATTTGGCCTTGCTGTCCTTAGCAATATTGTAGCGCTAAACTAGTGGAACTTACCTTTTGAAAAAAAAACCACTTAAGAAAACCTCCATCTAGGGCATCAAAATCTATAAAATATAGAAAATTTTACGTAATTGCTGAAATTCTGGTCAGCATCGGCTAAATTATTGGGAGTTGAACCAAGTAACCGTTTGCAAAAATCTTCCAAATCTTCACACCAACAGTTTATTCTCCCATTTCGGATTTCCCTACATTATTGACAATTTTATTAAATCGTCGTTGAAAAATGTACTGAAAACAACGGCATAGAGGCATTTTACAACAATGACATGTTCTGAAGAGTTGTGTATTACATTCCAGGGAATATTTTTCCAAAAGACAATATTCAGTAAAAATTAACGGTTTTGGAGATACGGTGCAAAACGTATACAAATTGTGGAATTTTTGCATATATTTTGAAATTTGAGGCAATAAATGTAGTTTTTTGAGTTCATAATTTCTCCAAATATTTTATTCTTGTCCTTATCTACAAATTTGCTTGAGAGGTAAGAAGAAGATTCGCATTGGTTTCAGAGATATAGCCCCGAATTTCTTTAAAAACTCAATATTTAACCATGTTTAAATGGGGCCGTAAAATCCGAGCTGGATCTGACACAACAAAACCCAACTAGGGTTTCTTGTCGTTTGGGTATGTACTTTAAAAAAAATCCTCAGTTCGAATTGTTTGCACAAGATCACCTTAAAAATTTTGCACAGTGTAATCGATTCTACCTTTTCAGGGTCGGTTTGTATTCCGCCACTGCCAATTACATAGCCAATATATTTGGTACGAGTGACGCAGAATTGACTCTTTTCAATATTAAGTGTTAAATTCGCTTTTTTTACCTCCTGAGCTATCCTCACAAGCACAGATAAATGATTATCAAAGTCTTCGGAGACAATAACGATATCATCAAGATATCCGAAAACGCAATATTTTAAATCTGGGGGTATGATCATGTCGACCAAACGACACATTGTCTGTGGAGCTGTACAGAGCCCGAAAGGCATCACCACAAATTGAAACAGTGGCCTTCCGGGCACTGCAAAAGCTGTCATGGCCTTTGACTCTTCGGATAAACTGATGTGCCAGTAGGCATCCTTAAGATCCAGCTTAGAAATTATATTAGCTTTGGGTAATCTGGCGAATATTCCCTCAATGCTAGGCAGTGGGTATGCGTCTTTTTTGGTGACTAAATTAAGCTTTCTTGCGTCTAAGCATAGACGAACCTTATTCGGTTTGACGACCAATCGCATTGGCGATGACCATGCTGAGGTAGAGGGTTCTATCACTCCAAGGGAGAGCATGCGGTCTATCTCCTGATACATTAACTTTTCTACCGCAGGAGATACCGGGTAGAACCGCTCCTTTACCGGCTTGGCGTCTCCAATGTCTATGCTATACTTCAAATAAGTCGTTCTTCCCAAACCTTGTTTAGCAAAACTTGGGAAAAGTTCCACTATGGCTTTTAGTTGAATTTGCTGACAATAGTTCAAGGGATATTTGCAATCAATTGTTTTGGAAGAATCTGCCTCTTGATCGAACCGAGAAGAATGCGAACCTAACTCAGATACGACCGAAGGATGTTCGGAGGAACTAAGCGGATTTGTGGTTATGGAATTATCAAAGATTTCCGGAGCTAAAACGAAGGCTTTCCAGAAATCTAAGCCAAGAATAAGTCGTTGTGTTATGGAAGGATCAATAAGTATTTTAAGTTTATGTTTTTCCCCTCTAAAATGTACCTCCACTTCCAGGGACCCTAAAGTTTTTTGTAGTGAACCATCGGCGGTTCGAATACCGGTTTTTCCAGGTACAAATTCTGGATAATGACTAAAATCCTGTTGAGCTAGATCTGAGCCTATACAGGTTATATTAGCACCAGTATCTACCGTATTCTTGGAAGTTGAGGAAATGGATTTTTGTATAAAACCTTTTGTCGGTCGAATTAGTGACAATCGTAGAGATAATATATTTAGAAGCTTCCTTTAGTTTTTTATAATGCAATCTAAGTCGGCGAGTAGATCGTTTTGGAGGTTTGCGATTTTGAATAGACATTTCGGAAACAGAGAAAATCTTGTTCCGTTTGTCCATATAGTTTTGGTATCGTTAATGGTATGGACGAATAGGAAATAAGACGGTATTGGTAGATTTAGGAATTCTGAGTAAGATTTAAGAATGGTGAGTAGGTAGGTGGTAGGCGTATTTCTATCTAGTTGAATGTGAGCTTTTGATTCAGCTTCACCTAAGGAGGATTTGGAGACTGGGTTTCTGTCTGGTAGTTTTTTTAGCGTAGCCATTATTTTTTTATTAGTGCACGTAACACACTGGGGCTTATAAACGTTCTTAGTACCGCACCCATAACAAAATATAGAGCGGTCTTTCAGGCAATCATCCCAGAAATGACCGATGCCATCGCAATTCCAACATTTAACATTGGAAGCGCTCTCATTAATGGCCTCGACAAACGAATTACTATTATAATCCTCCATATCCTTACCCTCGGAATAAATTTCTGACACATTTTTGCGAAAATTCATGTTTTCTGCATGGCATTGTGGTTTTGGGGGCATATTTTTTTTAATGTGTCATCGTTCAGGAGATTTTCCCTCAGATTTCTTATTAAAATCTCTCCCATCTCGTCTTCTGGGATAGGGATTTCAAGTTGATCTCCTATAGCACAGATTGCGTCATAAAATGAGTCGAATGACTCTCCAGGCCTCATTTTTCTACCCCTTATGGTTTCCATTAATTCGAAATTTGATCTCATGTCTTTAAATTGGGAGCGTAAAGCTCCACAAAACTCTGGCCACTCTATGGATTGAACGCTTTTGAGGTAGCGCCAGTACAAATCTCTGGCTTTTCCACTCAAGAGTATCGGCAGATTTTTGCAGATGTGTGTCAAGTTATTATTCAAATGCTCTTTTGTTAAGGTCTTAACTCGATATAAGAATTCGTCAACAGACAAGCTATTGCTGCATCCATCGAATTGAAGGTTCCAATTTTGAACAATAAAAGTTACACGGTCTGGTCTAAGGGATGTGGAAGGTACATCGACATTTTGCGATGGGCTAGGTACATTCTGATTACCATACTCATAGTTTGATTGAGTTGGTTTACTCTGGTTGGAGTTATCATTTTGGGAATTGGTATTTATAGCTGGCCTATTATTCAGGTTTGAAAGTATTTCCTCCAGATTCATATTCCGAAATATCTCATTTAACTGGTTTTCGATCATTTCATTGATTTTCGGATAATCTACTTCTTGTGAACTTTGGGTAGTTATATTTGTTAAAGATTGATTTTGCTTAGAAGAGGGAAACTTGAAGGAATTATGATTTTTATAGTAAATATTCGGACCTGAAGGATCTTCGTCCAACTCATTGTCATTATTAGTGGGAAATTCGTAGTCACTACTGATGTCAAAGTTTTCACCCAATAGTGTTTTAGTTAGTTGTCGCAGGACGATATTGAGGGATAGCCCCAGTCTGCGTTGCTATATTTATCTGTTCTACACTCAATATTGGATATTGTTTTAAGTCTGCCAATTCAAATGCCTTTTGACAACCAGCACATTGCGATGACTTTTTTAAGGCATTTTCAATACAAGTACGGTGAAAGATATGTTGGCACGTTGCGATGATGCAACATTCTTGTATTTTAGGTTGCATTACCTCGGTGCAACAGGGACATTTCAATGGTTCTTCATCTGGGTTCGCAGATACCTTATTTGTACTATGTGGAGGGCTATGTGCCAAAGACATTTTGATCAATGAGAATAAATGGGTATAAATAAAGGAAAAATAGATATAACTTGAAGGTGTTAGGACCACTAAGAGATTTAAGATGGTAAGTACACAGGTATATCTGTATTGATTGGTTGGTATTCCCACCAAGATTTCTTTAGGTAATTCGGTTAAATACTTTTTGGCTTTTCTTACATTATGGGTGAAGTAAAAAAAATGGGGAAAATTTAAACAAACTTTCCGTAACTATGTAATAATCTGAGGATTGACTGAAAAATTTAATACCGGGCTATGGACTACACATAGCCATTATAGAAAAATTACTGCTGATGACAATCATGCATTTTATACCTGTATACAGCTTCTTTCGGACTTTATTTCGCATTTAGCAACAATAAAGTGAATCCAAGGAAGATCCGGATGACTATAACAAAAGTAATCAAATCTATACGAACTATGTGCAATGATAAATACTCTCCACAACCCAGTATGTCAACGGAACACTGCGCCAGAAAATATTGCTGGAAAGACACTCGGTCAAAATTTTCGGGACCATCCGAGAATTGAAATCCAGAGCGTACCAAGCAAGTATTCTGTTATCAGTTTCCCGCGGATAAGAAAATATTTGTAATTACTGTAATTTACGAGGATAATATTTGGTGCAACCAATATCCAGGAGACCTCACAATCATCGAATGGTATATTCCAAAAGATTACCATCATCAGATGGCATTGTCAAGGAAATTACTATTTTATTCTGCATGTAATGATTAAATTTTCGCCAATGGGGCTAATGCAAAGCTATAGAAAATGGGGTTGTACTCTGCGATATTGTTTTTAAGTGATAATAATGAAAGTAAACCTACAGCCAGTAGATTTAGTTAGGCACACCATTATACAAAACACAAACTGATTTTTTCCGGACCTAAATCGCAACAGCAGGGATAAGATAATTCCAGAAAATAATGAGGATAGTGGTAGGTAAACCAACAACCAAATTTATGGGGAGTGGAAACTCATATAAGCCATTTTATAGTCGATTCATAGGTGTAAAAAGGCTTGTTGGATCCAAGCTCGGCCAATATCCTTGCATGGATCGAAGAAAACTGATACCCAGAGAAGTTCAACACGTATTTTATCGCCTATATCCTGAAAATAAAACTCTTTGCTTAAGTCATTATCTTCAATACTTGTAAAAAAAAATTACTAAGTCATTTTATATTCTTTTTTTGAGTATCGAACTTCCATAGTCTATAGATACTAATTTTGTGCAGAAAGGATATGTTTATAGGCTCAAAGATACGATCATAGGCCCCACGCTGGGCGCCATTCTATTTATGTGATGAACAAGTTGGATGTTAACAAGATTTAGTGAATCGGAATAGGACATGCCCTCAACAAGAACTCGATTCAATGTCAACTTGCACACAGAAAGATACATGATGGTAAAAGTAAAAAAATGAGTTAAAGCAAAATTCGAACAATGGGAGCCATTAAGTATACTAGCAATCAGCCGGGTGGGTGAGTTCGTTGTTCGTCTTAAGCTCGAATGGGCATCTTTCTAAACATAAACAAAAATGTTATAGACTCCCTATATTAAAACAAAGAATTTACTGAATGGGATGGACTAAAGGTTCTGGGAAACGCTGTCACCCTTGTTGACCCAGAAAATGATGTACGGAGAATCAATCCTAGATTATAGACATTCCAATAACTCCTGGTAGTTTTGGAGTTGAGCCTCAGGATCCCATACCCTACCATTGTCTCAAAGGCTACATATTTTGTTGAGACCCCGAACAAGTATTTACCTCTCTTCTATTCTACCTCACCCTGTAAGAAAAATGTTACTACATTTAGCTACTCCCTTGTCCCATCTGGGATGTTTGTGGAACAATTATTATTATTATTATTTAGCTACACATACTGTTATATTTTTTTATTATATATTTGGGAATTCATTTCAGAAACAGATAATAAATAATGGTACAAAATAAGTTAAAATGTTCATATTGTTTCGATTTACAAAATGGTTGGTTTAAAGTTGACCAAAGGGTTTTCATGGTATTCGAATTTATACAATTTTTTGTTTTTGTTTTCAATAATAGAGATTTTTTATATGGTTCTTTCTGACTTAGTTATTTGGTTGAATTTATTGTAAAGGAAAGAATTTTAAAGGGGAATAGTGCCATATTTCCAACTATATTAAATTTTACATTGGTTGTGGTAATTGATACTGGTAACTGGTAACTATTCAACCATATTTTCCTAATTTTGGAGATTGATTTGTTTGTTACTGAATTTCTTTTATTAACTATCGATAAAACACAAACTTATTATCCTTATTAAACCAACGGTTTATGGCAGGATCTTGCTGATTAAGTAATTGAAATTCAATAACAAAAACTACTTTATAAGAATAAACTTTATAAGAATAAATAAGAACAAGTTAGTCGTACAATATTATCATTCTCAACATACTTCCTCATCGGATTTTTTTATATTTTTTTTTTTTTTTTAAAAAGGACTTATAGGAAGTTTAGAATGCTGGTTTCAAGTTCAGTTTCTCAGTTAAAAGTTACAAACGTTAAGATTTTCCAAAAAAGTACAGTAAAAATTTAAATGGTTTTAAATAGATTCCAAGGATATTTGGAAGGATAAGGTGTATGAAGGATCGAGAATATACTCCTTTTAATATTTCAATGAAATTAATGTTTTAGCGTTCTTTGAAAGAATAGAAAGAAGAAGACAATTCTAAGACAACATTTTTTTTCCTTTTCTTTACAAATTTCTTGTTCAGAATAATTACAATTATCCTGTTTTAAGTTGCTTTTGTTTTGGTTTATCCTACATACATATGCAAATGTTTTCGTAGGTGCTTAAACACACTTACACCTATACTTGTATGTTGTAAATGTAATTAGTATCCTTTGATTTTCCTAAATCCACATTAGCGACGAACGTCGAGGCCTCGAAGAACGTTATGTGTGGTGTGATGCTGTTATGTAGGTATTTACTGTAAAGTATGTTAATAGTTATGATTGAAATTTTTGCATATGTTTCAGGATGTCTATGACTCAAATACAATATTATGATGATTTATGGTTATTACTGATAATACTTGCGGACTCATAAGGATTTGAACAAATTTTTAAAAGGGTAAATAATTTTTGCCTGAAGCGGGAGTCGAACCCACGGTGTTCTACGTCTTACGTACGGATACAGCGCCTGCTTTCTACTTAGGCTACTGCACCCTTGTTGATGCGGCTGCTTGTTTAATGGTTTTATGTACGATCGCAGACAAGCTCCACGTTGACTGGCCGTATTCAACACACAGCTGTTGGGCTTTACATCTATTTTTAGCACACGATCTTGATACTGATCGCCAAATGTGAAGTGGCGAACTGGTGTCTGAGATTGCCCACGGTTGAATCGTACAGTGTTGGTCTTGGGGATTATGTATATCGGTAAATCTGATATTTCCACGTTTGGTTTTGCTGACACCGAGTAGCTTGTTCCAACTATGGGGGTTGTTTAAAGGAAAAAATGGTGATACTCTGTCGGTTGTGTTTTTTGTTCATTGATCGTATGGAACCCACTAAGACAAGGAAATAACCAATTCTTAGGATTTTTTAAAACAGGATAAATGTTGTGGCCTCATTTACGGACAACACTAATATTGCCGCAAATGAGGACTTGGCGGTAATCTGAGGATCAAAGAAGAGAAAAGGCAAAATTCTAACACTATTTTTTTTAAGAATTGTGGTATCACTTCTTACCTTATTTTCAACTTGTTATAGGTTGTTTTTTTGGAAAATTGTTAAAAAAAATCTATGCAAGATAGAGACTTTAATACAACGTTTGTGCCAAGAAGTTCTACACAAAAAGAAACGTCAGAGTGGTGACATGTTAAACTAAGGTAGATTTCAGTAAATTCCACAAAATTACCTATTTAAGTTTTTCGTATTTATTAGACATTTTTTTTTATTTGGCGAGTAATCGCTTATTTTTGCGGATTGTTAAGATTTCTTTAGATTGAAATCACAATACTTTTTTTGAGTTCTGGCACTTTTTAATTTGTCGATATGTAAATTGCAAACTTTCCTTGGTTTTTGGTTATGCGTGGCACTTCTTTGTAACGTTAACAACCGAAAGAATTTAGAGAATTCTTTCCTGCATTATTCAAGTATAGAGCACTCAAAGTGACATACTGATCTCCCTTAAAATAATGGTAACGGAGTAAGTTAACGAAATTATAACTATATTCTCATATTAATTGAGACCATTGTTAATAATATTTCTCACCAATACATAGAAAATATATAGAATTCGAAGTCTCCAACTAACGGTTTTTACCGAAGAACAAAAAAATAAAAAAAATTATTGGTCCGAGCCGGGCTCGAACTCCGGTCCTTATGACCGCGAGGCTGATGTCTTACCACTGAGCTACGTCAGGAGGTGGGGGTCGCTTACTTCCGCTATTTTGGCTGAGGAACGGCCATGACAATATTAGCCAAGACACTTTACTGTAGTGACAAAGCAGTTTAATCCGTAGATACATATTCAAATGAATGCACAAAAGTATTAGACAAAAACCTCTAATGACTCAACAAACATTTTCATGTTCGTTAAGTGGAAGTGGGATTATTCGGTGGAATTGTTATTCGGTGGAACCATAATATACTACATGTTCCAAGAGGAAATTTCTGGTGTTGGTCTGACTAACAACACCAGAAATTTCCTCAAAAAACACACCAGCCCTATCTTCAAAATTACTTACATCTATCTGACTTTTAGCTGGGTTAAATATTGTGAGCATAAATAATATATATACAAATACATTTTTTGCTCGACCGAGCCACAATTATTTTTAAGTACGGAAGCCGTTTTGACCGACCCCTCATTTTCATGATCAATATCATTGCCGTCGATAAGAAAAGGACAAACATTGTGAACCGACCTTTTCGTTTCTCCATTGCTTGTCCTTACGTCTATCATACGGCACAATCCATCCGAACCCATTATAGTTCGGATGACCCTGCCGTGTCTCCAAGAAAAAGGTGGAAGGTTATCTTCCTTTAATAAAACCAGAGTTCCAGGTTTTATGTTTTCACACTTATCCGCCCATTTATACCTTCTCTGAAGTTCGCATAAATATTCATCGGACCATCTTCTCCAAAATTCCTCTGTTCTAGCCTGCACGTCTTTCCAATGTCCACGCAGCCCTTGATAGCTCCTGTTCTTGTCCGTGTTAATGAATGTTGAAAAACATTCTCCTATCAGAAAATGGGCTAGTGTCAAAACATTAAAATCATTTGGGTCATCTGACAATGGTATTAACGGACGAGAATTCAATACGGACTCTATCTGTGCCATGAGAGTGCACATTTCTTCAAATGTCATGGTCCCATCCGCTACTCTATGTAAATGCCGTTTTACCGATTTGACGCAGCTTTCCCACAGACCTCCAACATGAGGAGACCTAGCCGGAATATTAACCCACTCAATATCCCTTGGCGTACAAAACCCGTCAATATCTTTTGTAAGGTTGCTGCTCTTAAATACCTGGTATACCTCATGTAAACTGTTTGCAGCCCCAACAAAATTTGTTCCATTGTCTGAATAAATTTTTAGTGGGCAACCTCTTCTGGCCACAAACCTTTTCAACGCCCCAATGAACGCTGCCGCTGTCAAATCGGATACTACCTCCAAATGAACGGCTTTTGTAGCAAAGCATACGAACACACACACATATGCCTTGTCCGCTCGCTTTCCTCTAATTTTACGATGTATGGTCACAGGTCCTAAAAAGTCGATCCTTGTGTTTAAAAATTGTAGGGTTCTAATAACTCGATCCTCAGGCAGATTCCCCATCAATTGATGTAAACTCCTAGGCTCTGCCCTAAAACATCTGTAGCATTTGCTCACCCCTTTTTTGGCCAGCTGCCTACCACGAAGAGGCCAGAATTGCTGCCTAAATATGGCTAGTAATCCTTGAGGACCGATGTGTAGCTTTTCATGATGTAATTCTTCCATCATTTACTCCACTACCTTATTTTTGTATGGTAGCAACATTGGATGTTTGGCTTCGAAAGACAAATTAGCATTTCGTAGTCTTCCACCTACTCTTAAAATTTCTGCTTCATCCACAAATGGGCACAATGTCCTTATCTTTGAAGATTTCGCAATCTTCTCGTTTTTATCTAAGCAAGATATTTCGTGGGAAAAGCAGTCCCTTGAATATCCTTTACTATTAATTCTTGTTGTGTTAATAAACTTCAACACCCAGGCCATTACATTTCTTAAAAATTAAAATTTATTGCGGTGATTTATCATTTCCCTCACCGGTGTTCTTTTTAACCCCACGTTAACTTTCGCAACTCTTTATATTTCTGGTATAACCACTAAAAGTTCCAGTTCCCTCACCACTAGTTAGGTTTCCCTTAAGAAGTCAGGTCCTTCAAACCAAAATTTACTTCCAATTATTTCTTGGGGAAATACCCCTCTCGACAATAAATCTGCCGGATTCTGGTTTGAGGGCACATGTCTCCAGTCTTCTACCATACTCTTGGTTTGTATGTCGTTCACTCTATTTGAGACAAATATTTGCAATTTTGCCGGTTCAATCCTTATCCAACTTAAGACAATTGCTGAAGCGGTGTACTAGTACACTCCTTCAACTTCCATTTTTAAACCTTCCCTAACCTTTGTCATAAGGTCAACTAGCAGCACCGCAGCACACAACTCTAGTCTTGGAAGTGTAACTATCTTGGTTGGTGCTACCCTTGACATGGAACACTGAAAATTCTTCTTTTTCATTCCTCGATCGCAAATATATCACTGCTCCATATGCTCTGATTGAGGCATCCGCGAAACCTACCAGCTCCACTCGCGTTGGATCATTGCAGCTGATATGGCGATCTACTTTCACGACACTGAGCTTAATTAACTTTTGCCGTAATCTTGTCCAGGTGGGACATATATCCTGGGGAACTTCGTCATCCCAGTCTATTTTTTGTTTCCACAGATCTTGCAGTAAAATCTTTGCAGTCACTATGACTGGACCAACGAATCCTAGAGGATCAAATAATTTCGCGATCTCACTTAATATCGATCGTTTCGAAATCCTTGTATCCTCTGAGGACCTATATGTAAGAAAAAATTCATCACTTCCTGGAGACCACCTAACCCCTAGTGTTTTCACTAACGGTTCCTCCTTTTCAATGTCTCAACATTCCTCTACATTTTTTCCACATATTCCCTCTAGAATACTGTTATTATTTGCACAACATTTTCTTAAAGGCATGTCAAATTCGAGTAAAATATTTTCTATATTTCTCCTCATTTTTATTACGTCATGAAGACTATCTCCACCAGTAACGAGATCATCCATGTGGAAATCACTTCATATTGCCAGTGATTCGCATGGATGTGTATCTTCTTTTATGTCTGCTATTTTTTGCAGACATTTTACTGCTAAATATGGTGCAGATGCCGTTTCATATGTAACCGTATTTAATGCAAATGTTTTGATTTCGTCATTTGCATTAAACCTCCAATAGATTAACTGGAACTTCCTGTCAACATTTGCAATATGGGTTGCCGATACATTTTTTCAATATCTGCCGAAAAAACATATTTATGTTTTCTAAATCTAAGCAGAATGCTAAATAATTCTTCTTGCATGACGACCCAGTTGTTGTTTTACAGGATGCGTCAAAAACTACCCTGAACTTTGTTGTTGAGCTCTCTGATCTGAGGACGCAATGGTGAGGTAAATAATACCCCCTTCTACATCTTGTAGATTCCTCACCAGGCTCATGTGTCCCAACTCTAAATACTGTCTAAGAAACTCATCGTATTGCCTTTTGAGGTCACTATTTTATTAAGCTTCCTCTCCAATGCCATGAACCTTCTCCTTGCCACTATTTTAGATTTGCCTAATTTTTCCACATTTTGTTTGAATGGCAATCGAACTACGAATTTACCATCAGGTATCCTTTTTACACCTTCTTCAAACAACTCCTCACTTCTTTTTTCATCTAATGTGAGCTTTACATTTTTGGGGAGCTCTTCAATCTCCCAAAACTTTTGCAACAACTCATAGCACGGAGTTTGCACTGTTGCTACAACTTTAATGTCCTTGGTAGATGTGTCGATAATCGCAGGACCACTAACTACCCATCCTAGCTTCGTATTTTGCATTATAGTCGTTCCTGATTTGACTTTCCCATCTACCAATATATCGTAAAACACTTCAGCCTCCAAAAGCATATCTATCCCACTTGGAATATTGTACCTAGGGTCCGCTAGTGCCATCTCTTGTGGAACTTTTTCCGCAAATACTTTTGTCTCTGGCACATTCGATAATATGGTTGGTTCCATATTCGTATTATGTTTTTGAAGTCTTTGACTTTCTTGGCATAGGGACTTATTTCTGGACAACCCCTCAATTTCAGTTTGGGATTTTATGCCAGATAACTGTAGTTTGTCTTTCAACGTTTTCGTCATAAGACAAACCTGAGAACCACTGTCTAACAACGCTCTGCACGTTCTCCATTGGTTCTTACTATCCTTTATCAGGACAATAGCCGTTGATAACAATACGCATGAATTTTCCTTCTGCCTATTATTAATCACCGTACTTTTCGAGCAACCTTTTTCTTTGTGTAACAAAGAGTTGTGCTCGCCTTGACACGTTTTGCACCATATCATACTAGTGCACATATTTTTATAGTGCCCACTAGCTAGGCACTTAGAACACATGTTATTTTCTACCACTATGTTCCATTTCTTATCCACGGGAAGGACACAAAACTTGGTACACCAGTTTAAATTATGCCCAATAGAGCAACCAAGAGGAAATTTCTCCTTTTGTATATGTTGCCCTTTCGTATTTTTGTCAGATCGCCATTCTTTCACATTTGGCGAGTGCGATCTTGACTGATCCCCCCCACCGTGAACTTGGGTCAACGGACTTTTGTTTACCGTAATACCCTGAAAATTGTTGATTCGCCTCTAATGAAAATTGCATTTGCTTTAAAAATTTCATGAGGTCGTCAACTTTTGGAAGCTTTTTCTGCGCTCCTACAGACTGCTCAAACTGGATTCTTAATTTTTCATCCAGTTTTCTTTGCAGAACATAGCAAACGAATCCTTGATACAGCTCTTCTGTTTCGATTCGAGTTGCCTCTAAAGCTTGTATACTTTCCCCAACTATGTCTACAAATTTTTTCACACTTTGTGAATTGTAAGACACGTCTGGGGCATCTAAAATTGACCTGAAATATGTTGACGTCGTAGCCCTCTTGTTTGAGTAGTGCTCTTTCAAGATATTCCAAGCCATTTCAAAATATTCTTTAGTGCCAGCCAACTTAGAAATTTTTCTGCGCGCCTCGCAACTTACTTTTGCCTTTAACACACACATTTTTTGTGTCTTTGTTATCGGCTGATTGAGAACAAGCTGCTCGAATAACTCCCTAAACGATTCCCATTCTTCCATTTCCCCATTGAACACTGGGATTTCAATGGTTGGAAGCTTGAAAGGAAGAGACATCGACTTAGTCTCTTTCCTGGGAATACCAAGGTAATTATCTTTTAAATTGAAAAATACCTCTGTCAGTTCATCTTGGCCGAACTCTTTCGAATACTCGAAAAAGAATCTTTCGGCCGTGTTGAACCTATCCCGAACTTCTTCACGCGGAATATTGTTTTCCGTAGCATCATTTATGCTAAATTCCAATTTATTGGGAGCGTATTTGAAATGCATAGTCAAATACGATGCAGAGTTCTGACTTCCCTGCCTCTCTGATGAGGTATTTTGAATGCCGTCATTTCTATTTTCGAACTTCTTGTCCGATCCCGACGGCATTAAAGGAACTGCTTTTCTTGTTTCAGAATAAGCAGGAGGTGCACAAGCTCCTTCGAAATCATTAAGAGTGAGTGTAGATGCTTTTTTATGATCTGTCACTTTACTCTTAATATCGGCCATTCGCCACATAAATTTTTCAATCACATCTTTCACCTCAGCTACAAAATTACTTGTGTAATATTTGTTTTTAGACAAGGTGTGAGATGGTGATTGGAGTTCCCTTTCATTTTTCTCAAATTGCTCTCTTAGTTCCGTGAAGGATTTTTATAATTCGAAAGCCTATTCGAGAACTGCATCCAGTCGTTCAAGTCAGTATAGAGCTCTGACATGGCATGACCGAGCTCTTCCTGCTTGTTAATTAGTTGTACAGAATCCATTATTTTTAAACAATACAATAGATTTAATAAAATGGAGGCCTTACCGTTTCTTGTAATTTCTGACTGTTGCTTTGTGATTTTTTTTCAGTAGTTGTTTTTTTTATTTTAATTGTTACACCACGCGGTTTTGAATATTGTGTTTTATATTAGATTTTTAATTATTGGTATTTCACAGTTACAGGGGTAACGAATTTTCACTTCACTTTATTATATATACCTATATATATTTATATGTTTTTTTACTTTTATTAATTTTTTCCAGTAAATATTTCACTTTTCAATTTCACAGAACTTTATCTATTTTTTTTTTTAATTTTCTTATTTTTTCTTCTATTTCTTTTATTATCGTACCGCGTACTCAAAACTTGGGGTCACCAAATGATAGGGGGGTAGGTATGAATAAAACGACGATGTTTTTTTTTTTTTTTTAAACGTTCTAGCGAGACTGATTTTATTTAGTATTCATTCTTAATTCTAGACCTTACAATCTACACATAGACAATACATTCATATCACTTATGTACGCAGTACCTAACATTCTGATGCACCTCACGCACACAATGCGTTGCAGGCGATCGACCTTTTGTGCATTACCACACAGCAGGTATAAGTGATGTGGGCAATAAAAATACAACGAAGTGACAACGGCAACAATTTCGTTGGGATTGAGAAGGAGTTACACGGTGAGAAAGATTTCCTTGACAGTAATGCTATGACTTCGTCCCTTTCAGCATTGGATACCCAATGGAAGTTTAATACTCCTGCAAATCCAAGTGAAGGTGGTGCATGGGAAAGGCTTGTCCAATCTGTCAAGAAGTCCATGAATGCGATGTTAAAAGAACACGCACCGAGATTCGAGACACTCCAATCGTTTCTAATTGAGGCCAAGAACATGATTAATTCCAGATCGTTGACTCAGTTGGCCGTGAACCCTGAAGATCCTGATTCTTTGACGCCAAACCACTTTTTACTTGGATGTGCCAACTTGACGCAAACACCAGCGCCATTTAAACCCCGTTTGATGTCCCTTCGTAATGGCGAATTGTAAAGAATTTAAAAAATGGTATATGGCTCCAGTGGGTTCGGGAATATCTGCCTGATTCAACTCGTCGAACGAAGTGGTGTCTGCCGACACATCCTCTCAACGTTGGAAGCCTTGTTTTTATTTGTGATGCTGACATCCCCCGATCACAATGGAAACGTGGTCGAATTGTGGAACTATTCCATGGCAAAGATGGTGTTGCACGATCCGCCAAAGTCAATACTAGCTCTGGGATTTATAGAAGGCCTATTTCCAAACTTGTCGTTTTGGACGTTGATGAATATGCTGGTGAAGCCTCCCCCTCTGGGTCAGTTCACGGGGGCGGGGATGTCGGTGATGGTCACCTTAGAATTGGCAACGCATCCTGAAGTTCGAAAACGTCCTGTACAGTTTTGTAGATAGACTGTACGGACATGAGAAAACAGCCATGCCAAGTGTGGTTGTTTGGTTATTTATCTTATTCTATTTCCGTTGATAGAAGACCATATTGGATAGCTAAAATACATAAAATACTTAAAGGAATAGGAATTTTATGCACTTTGCTTGGGTCGGCCATAAATAATGTAATGCCTAAAATAGTAATGATAAGAAAAGGTCTACATTTAAGATAGAAAGGTTGACGGCCATAAATTATGTATTTTTACCAAAGGCACACCTCTACGATTGATAAAATTCCTTATGCATAATAAACAGGCATCACTGGAAAGATCGGCGGCTATCTCCAAGTGGATAGCCCGAACAGTCAAGCAGGTGAACAAGGTGACCCATCTCTTCTCTCGCTGGCGACGAATAGTAACAGTCACTGGTCCGAAGTAGTCCAGGCCAGTGTAAGTGAAGGGATCGACGTATGGCGTTACACGGTCTATTGGCAAAAGACCCATCTGATGCTGACATGGCTTCGCTCTTCGAATTCGGCAAACCTGACATCTTGACTGTATGCTGTTGAGTAAACGACGGAGAGATGGCACCCAAAATCTCAAATGTACTTCAGCGATGACTGTCGACTTATTTATGTGGCAAAATTTTACATGATACGATTCAACAAGTAGACGCGTGAAAGAATGTTTATTCGGAAGGATGATGGGATGTTTGGAATGGTTCGGCAGACATGGAGCATTCTCAATACGACCAGATACCCTAAATAATTTATCTGGACCGATGACAGGATTCAACATCTTCAATTTGCTGTCCTTACTCACATGACCATGTAGACCAATATCGGCAATTTCGTCAGCATATACTTCCCTTTGTATATTTCGGCATAAATATTGTTCGGCCCATGCTTCTTATTCTGCCGAAAGTTCACCCTTTAATAGTTCAACCTTTTTGAATTTGCGACAAAAATGTTCTATGTACCGATGCAATCAAGCCATGGAGCGTCTATATCGACGATATTTTGAAAATCGAATTATATCTGGAACCACCGAAACACACTGACGAGCCACGAGCACGGCATGTTTCGATCTCAGCTCAGAGTCACTGGCGTCCAAAAAGTATTCAATATTATTTGCTGAAGGCCATTGTGATTCAGGAAGACTTAAAAACGCTGGTCCATTTTTCCACCGTCCGTCCACCTCATACCTTATGGGAAATTTGGCTCTTGTTGCCTTATCGGCCGGATTGAGAATACCAGGACGCCAATTCCAATTATGCATCTCACTGCTCTCAAGGATTTCTGCCACTCTGTTGGCCACATATTGCTTATATTTACGGTGATCCGAATGAATCCAACGTATCACCGTATGCGAATCTGTCCAAAAATAGATTTTATTAATACTTTTCACATGATTGGAGACGATTCAGTCTTTTATACGGACACCCATAACTGCCGCCTGCAGTTCTAGCTTGGGTATGGTATGGTATCTTGTAGGAGCACAAGCAGATTTTCCCATTACAAAAGAAACATTAATTCCAACTTCACTTACCACGCGCCAATACGCTACCGTTGCCATTGCCTCTTCGCTCGCATCTGCGAATATATGTAAATCAACTTTTCTGTTTGAAAAATCCTTAAGATAACATCTTGGAATACGAAATTCTTCCAACATATTTAATTCAGCTAACCATAACTTCCAATTACTATATAAATCGCTAGGCAACTCTTCGTCCCGCTCTATACCCGACTTCCATACTTTTTGCATCAATATTTTTGAAGCAACCATAAATTCGCAAACAAATCCGATGTTCAAAGAGAGCATATGACGTTTGGTCGGAATCTTAGAAAAGTCTAAAATGGATTTATCAACTTTATGTAAATTCAAGCGGATGCAGAAAACATCTGGATTTGGCAACCAGTGTATGTCCAAAATCCTTTCAACTCAATTTTTATTCCAAAACTCACCGCTATCGTTGACTCCGTTGGCCAATTCTCCACAAGCTTGAAATTTGGAATTTGAAATAATATTTCTCAACACAAAACCACCAACACTATGAATTCTTATCACGTCTTTTACCACCTTCGCGGCTTCTTCTACAGTTTGGAAACAGTCGACATAGTCGTCTGCGTAATGGCGATTAACAATTGCTTCAACTGCACGAGGTGACTCTTTTCAAATATATAGGATTTCATATGGCGAACAAGTTGCTCCAAATACCATTCTTTGCATAACAGAAGTTTCCCCTCTTTTATTTTTATCTCCATTTCTCCAAAGGAATCGTTAGCATTCTTGATCTTCTTTGGCGATTTTGACTTCATGGAACATCTCTTTTATGTCCGCACAAAAGGCGATTGAAGCTTCACGAAATTTAAAAATTGTTGAGAGTAAGGAATTGTTTATGTCTGGTCTACTTAAAAGGCACTTATTCAATGACACATTATTCACTTCGGCTGCAGCATCAAACACAATTCGAATACCTTTTTTGTTCACATTTTTAACACCAAAATGAAACAGATAAAAAGCACGTTCTGGATTTAAAGGTAATTCGTTCACTTCAACTTTTCTGCAATAGCCCTTTGATATGTAGTCATTTATTTTCTCACAATATGCACTGCCATATTCAATATCTCGAGCCATTATATTTTCCACACTATACAAACGTTTCAATGCCATTTCAAATGAATCTGGGAATGGAGGCACGTTTTGTTTCCACAAAAAACGACATTCATAGCGTTCACCAATTTTTCTTGTGTGTTTCTTTAACAATTCCATAGCTCTTTCATTATCAGCTGAAAATATTTTTGTTGTAGTCACTTTTACATCAAGCGTTTCGACATCAAAATAATTTTGAATCATCCAGTTTATTTGTTGTAAACAATTTCCTGTACTGTCTGTTGAAGGAGCACACATTCTGGCATGAAGAGCACGATTTTTAGGTGAGGCTTTTTCTCCTGGCGTTGGGCCATAAACAACAACACCCAATCTTGTAGTGGTTACAATCGGTCCAGCGGCAGACAACTAATGATTAATTTTGGTTTCACATTCTTGTAATTATCAAATTTTATTTTCGATACATTAACATTGTTATAATTTGTTACCACTGTTTCCAAATTACAAGATTGAATGGGCAAAGACATATTAGAGGTGGTATAAAAATTTTTCAGCACATATCGTCTGTCGTCTCTTCCAATACCACTTATTACCAGATCCACTACTTCAGAATTCTCCGTCACAGAATGTTCATTTAGCCACTGTAGGGATAATTGCGTATTGTTTCCTCTTAGTTCCAGGTCTTTGGCAATTCCACTGTCCAGCATTGTTACATTAGCACCATCATCTAGAAATGCATACGTGGAAACATTTTATTTTTTCCGTACAATTTCACGGGCAATATTTGAAAAAGTATGCTACCAGTATGCATTACTTACGGCATAGCAATTTCTTTGTGGTGGTTCTGACTGTCCTCTTGCACTTACATTTTTACTTTCTTCATCAGCAGGAACTTCATAATGCAGTAACACATTATGGAACTTTTGACAATTAGTTTTAATGCAGCGCACCTTGTTTCTGCATTGATTTAATTGATGGCCTTTTTTAAGGCAGCCAAAACACAATTTTAATTCTTTAATTTTCTTCCACTTTTTGTCCGTCCGCATATTTGTGAAATGTTTACATTTTATAATTGACGTACAGACCCCGTCGCACACACTACAATTGTTGACGGCGACGCATGCAATCTTGCGGCTTGGCTGTGTGGGTTGACGACGATTAGTGGACACGTGCGGTGCGTATGGGAGGGTATCGTGGACGATGTTAGGAACACGTCGTAATGTTTGCAACCATGTACTGAAATCTAAAATAGAAGGACATTTATTTAAATAAAGACATTTTTCACCCCATTCTATTAGTTGATTTATTGGTAATTTGGAAACTAGTTCACTCAATAATGATGGATTATTCAAATGATGTTCTCCTCCAGCGTATTTGATGCTTTAATGGCGAAATTTTCCGGTTCGCGGGAGTGAGATACCCGTGAGAGCTGAGCTGCAAGCTACCGGACAGGTTGTGGATAGTGCACAGCCCCTAGTTGGGGCCAGTTGTGAATATATTGAATAAACAACCCCGAACAAGCAGCGGATGAGGAATAGGGTATGGAAGCTCCATAACCCGAACACCTCATTGTCAGGACGAGTAGATGCCGTCCTTAAAGCATCCAAACAACAATGTCTCATCTGCCAATGAGCCAACTCGAAGTAGTCGGGGAATAGGGTCAGGCAGATAATTGCATAATTATGGTCGGATTATGTAAAAGGGATGGTAGCGGAAGAACAGATAACTGTCAACGGTAGCGCCCACAAGCTTCCAGGAAGCCTACACCCGTGCTTTGTCGTTCAAGAGTGTCGGGCTCAACTAAGCTCTTCTTTGTCCTTACAAGCATCGGAGAAACCCTGACAAAATGTCAAAGTAACATGAATACAACACGAAGGAATATCACACATCTCCCAGGGGGTCACAGACAAATGTCAAATCCCCCGTTTCGACGGCAAGCTCCACAGGTCTGGGAGGGAGCAATTCATGTTTAGACAGTATAAAAGAAACCTCTACAAAGACTAAATCAACATTCGCATTTAAAAGGCGTACCAAAATTGGAATGTTAGAACTCTCTACAAATGTGGAAAACTATCGCAACTGGCAAAGGAACGTGAAAAAATGGGTATTGATATCTTGGGTGTAAGTGAATGCAGATGGAACAGCTCGGGAATGAAACTCTAATCTACTCTGGCCGGGATGAAAAGGATATATATAGCGACGGTGTTGCATTACTCCTAAGCAGAAGCGCATCTACATCCCTTATCAACTGGAATCCAGTAAACGAACGTATATTGACAGTCAGATTCCACTCCAGAATACGTAACATCACCATTGTCCAAGTATATGCCCCGGCAGAGACCTCAGTCTCAGACATTAAGACGAAATTCTATAGTGAATTAGATAAAGTACTCTCCAAAGCACCTAAGGGAGATATACTGATATGTATGGGAGACTTTTATTCTAAAGTAGGAAAAGACAATACAACCTACAAACACTGTATGGGTAAGCACGGAATAGGAGTACGAAACGAGAACGGAGAACTTCTATTAGAAACGTGTAGCAGGCATGGTCTCATAGTAGGTGGTACTTGTTTCAAGCACAAACGTAGTCACAAAACGACATGGATATCTCCAGATAGGAGAACTGAAAACCAGATTGACCACTTTTGCATTAGCCGTAAATGGAAACATAATCTTTCTGATGTACGGGTAAAACGTAGTGCTGACTTTGGCTCTGACCACCACCTACATCTCGCGATAGTGCAAATGAAAGTAAGCGCCATCAAAAATATACATCAAAAATTTACGTCATCGAAGTTTGACGTAGAAAAATTAAAATACCCTCATTATCAGGAAGCCGTAGAAAACGATTTAAATATGATGTTAGAACAGGAGAATGTCCCAAACGAAGGCATAGAAGAACGCTGGGAACACATTAAAAATAATCTTTTACAAACGTGCGAAAATGTACTTGGACACTATGGACAAAAGGAATGGATGAGCCCATCAACTTGGAGCTTAATAGAAGAAAGAAGAAATTTGAAAACATCAAAGAACAATGAAAAATTGTCGCATAAAAAGATTGATTTGGAAAAGTTATACACAACAAAAACAAGGAAGTAAGAACTGCTTGTAGAAGAGACAAAAGAGCATACACTGATGAACTAGCGATGCAAGCAAACAAATAGGAATGACACTAAAGCGGTCTACGATATAACAAAACGGCTAGCAGGGAGACATAAACCACATGACCGCCCCATCAATTCAAAGGATGGGATTGTTCTAACAAACATTGATGAATAAATTTCTCTGGCGCACGCACTTTATGGAAACATTAGATAACACTCTGAACTCTCCTTCAAACTTTAATACCATGTCCGACGTACCCATACCTACGTCTAATCAACTCAGCACCGAACCACCTCATTGAAATAGAGAATGCTATTAAAAGGCTCAAAAACAACAAAGCAGGATACGACCGTATTCTCCCAGAAATAATAAAATGCTGTCCTACAAAAATATCACGACTATTTTACCCACTATTTCAAGATATTTGGAGAGAATAAAAACTACCCAACGACTGGTTACAAGGCATTCTACTAAAACTGCCGAAAAATCGAGACCTTTCCCAATGTAAAAACTATAGAGGGATTTCTCTTCTTTCCATACCTTCCAAAATACTAACAAGAATTCTTCTTAATAGAATCAACAACACGGTAGAAACAAATCTTCGGAAAGAACAAGCTGGGTTCCGCGCAAATATGTCATGTGTAGACCATATAAATACGCTCCGAATAATCGCTGAGCACACACTAGAAATGCAAAGTAATATATATATATGACGTTCGTGGACTACACAACTGCTTTTGATAACGTATTCCGGTCCAAAATATGGGAGCTACTACAAACAACAGGTATCCCATAGAAGTTCATAAACCTTATTAAAGCTCAGTATGACGGATTCCATTGCCGGGTCCTACACAATGGCCGTTTATCGGAACCGTTTCGTCCAAAATCCGGTGTGAGGCAGGGCTGCCTACTGTCGCCACTACTATTTCTTCTGGTAATTGATAATGTGATGACGGAAACAATCACAGGTAGCCGTCGTGGTATCCAATGGACTATAAGCAGCCATCTTGAGGATCTAGACTACGCAGACGACATTTGCCTACTATCCACCAAGCACTCAGATATGCAGTCTAAACTCGACGACTTAGTTGCCCACTCAGCGAAAATCGGATTAAGAATTAACACCGCAAAGACAAATGCTTTAGCAATAAAAGCATCAAACAACAATCATTTTGTCATTGGACAGGAACAAATAGAGTTCGTAAACAAATTCTGCTATCTGGGAAGCATGATCGCAACCGAAAGCAGTGCACAGGCTGACATTGAATTCAGAATTGGTAAAGCCAACAGCGCCGCCTTCTTTCAATTAAGAAACATCTGGAACTCAAGGGTTATACTAACGAAGTCAAAAATCAACATATTCAAATCAAACGTTCTGTCAGTACTATTGTATAGTTGCGAATCATGGTTAACAACAACAACCCTTAACAACAGATTGCAAAGCTTCACAAACAGATGCTTGCGATCTATTTTAAAAATCTGGTGGCCAAATGTAATAAGCAATGAAAATCTGTACAAGAAATGTGATATAGAACCTATTCCCGTATAATAAAAAGAAGGAAGTGGCAATGGATTGGTCACACATTGCGAAAAGAACAAGATGAGATATGTCTCCAAGCCCTAGACTTTAACCCGCAAGGGCACAGAAGGAAGGGTCGGCCAAAGACCACTTGGAGAAGAAGCCTGATGAAGGAAGTGGAGAGCAGCGGCAGTAGCTGGAATGAAATTAAACGTATTGCGAATGATAGAATAGTTTGGAAAAACTTTGTAAAGGCCCTATGCTCCCCAAGGAGTTAAGTGGAAATAAAGAAAAAGAAAGAATGGCGAAATTTACTAGGGCATTTAAATCGTCTTTAACCAAAGGAGGAATTTTCCGGACTTTTTGGATTTGACTTTTGATGAGTTGTTCCGGTCTTCCGAACGTCTCTTTTAAGATGGTGCTGTAAAAAGATTCAGAAAAGGTTGGCCATTCTTGCGGCAACCCGGTAAATATTGGAAGAGGATACATTTTCTTATGGGGTATATGTGTTACTTTCGTCGGCACTAATTGGTCTAACGTCGGCTGTGGCATATTTGGCAACGGCGGTATTTCCGTTTTTGGCTGCTGCGATGCAAAAGTTTTCACCATTTCTTCCTTCTATTGTAGCATCGGATTTTGAAGCAATGTTTGCATTTGTTGTTGCAGTTGTTGCTGCATTTGTTGCTGAATTTGTTTTTGCATTTTCAACATTTCTTTCCTCATCTCGGCTGTGTCCATTGTGGCTGATTTTTCTGTTTGTTTTTGTTTCGCTGTTTCGCCGGCAGCTGACGTTGTTGGCTTTGCTGTAGACGGCTGACTTGCTGGTGTGCTTACGTCTGTTTGTAAGCGGGCACCACTTGTAGTGTTTGTTGGTGTATTAGGCAGTGAATGTTGGAGACTCATCTCAGTTATGTATGCGTCGAATTGGGCTGGGGATTTTTCTTGCGTCGATCGTTTACTTCTCTGTTGCTTCTCTTGTGACATCAAATGGACATAAGCGAGTGTAAAAAAATAACATAAATGGCTTAACAACAAACTGATGGGGATTCCTCAAAATGATTGTTGTTGTTGTTATTGAATATCACATATACGGCTTGACACACACAATTTCACAGGTTGTAACTGCAGTTTTTTCGGTAGATTTAAAAAATGTTGCTAACAATTATATTTACATTTTACATTTACATAGACAATAAAAACAAAGTGCAATAAAAATTATTGTTCACAGGACAAAATATTATTCACTGGACGTTTTCGAACATCAGGATGCGTTGCCAATTCTATGGTGACCATCACCGACATTGAAAATCCAAGAAACCAAGTTTTTCACAACATTTACCGTTATAAAATCAAAAAACGAAGTGACCCAAAGAAACCAAAGGTATTTTCGTCTTCTATGGACTCCCACAAGACTGAATATATGCATCACAACCGGTGCAAAAAACTTTGTCAACTTTTGTAGCACAGTGTAATTTTCCTTTACAGTACATTGATTTTCATGACTTTTTTGGCATTTGTTTTATATCGTTCGGTCCCACGCCACTCGCCACCCGACCAAGGGGGCCACTTCCCTATATCGTAGGGAACGCGTACACCCCATAAACCGGACTATGGAGGGTTAGTAGAATGATGGGATGGCCGGCTACATATTAGGTCTGTTCCTTTACGTGCAAGAATCTTCAAGTTTTACCACTTTTTACTCGAAAAGCGTTTCTTAACTTCAGGCACCATACAATTCATATGGGATCAGTTTACAACTTTTACTACTATTGCCGGTTTTACCATTTTTAAAAGTAAAGGAACAGACCAATTAAACCAGCCGGCAGACAGTAACAGTAAACAAGTATATATCACAAATGTTGTCAAATATTTCATATTCCATTTCAAAAAAATGTTGATTTTTTCGCGCTACAACAACGATTTTTGGTACATAGGTTAAGAACAAAATTCCAAGTACGAATCCGCTCGGGTACCTGTTTTTGGTTGATGCGGACCAAAGTTATGGCGGTTTTATTTTCGCTTTAAAGAAAAAATTATTATAAAAACGCTAATTATTTTACCGCGAGCAATTGTTAGTAAAAAGTTATCTGAAAGTGGCTTGAGTTAGTAGGTTGCATAATATTTCTTAAAGGTTACTCAGTACTCGCGAAATGTATAATAAATTGATAAATTATTGAATGTAAGTCAACTTTTTTCAAAATAAAGGTCCATTTACCCGCTATAAAATTACGAAAAAAATCGTATGGAAGCAAAACTTCACTGCGAATCAAATGAGACTAAAATCATACAGATTGGTGTTATAGTTTCGATGTCACAGCCAAAATAAACACATATTTTGGTTAAAAAAATATTTTTTTGTTTGAAAAAAAATATTTTTTCACATTTATTATGTAGTATAAAATTTTGGAAAAGTCTATAGGAATACTTCCTTTATTTTGCTTAAATCTCCCATTAAAATATACGGATTTTGCTTTATAGACATTCATATAAAAGATTTCCTATTGAGGAAGATAATTGGATTGCTGAGGATATATCTCAAGGCTTTTGAAATGGAAATAGAGGTCACATAACCCATTTTAATTTATATGCATTTTAAAATTCGTGTACATCGCGTAATTATCAAAATCATTTTGTCCGCATGTGATTTTCATGTACAGCAAGACCATATCTTTTAATTTGTAAATATTTTATTGGAGGCTAAGATGTAGCATCGGCTGCATCTTAGCACTAAAAAACTTATAAAATAATGTTTAGTTGCGCAAAATGAATACAATTTTTGTCCGCATGCGATTTCAATGTCCACCATGAAAATCTACATCGATATATATCTTTTTCAAGGCGATCAATCAATAACCGTGGATGTAGCATCCCACACTATATTTTGGGATAAAATGAATGTAGCTTCCTTATCAGTGAAGTTTTCAAATCTCTGTTTCCGCTAAAACGAATATGCTGTACTAGTTGTTTCATTGCAGTGGACACGAACCGCAAAAAAGCGATAAAATACGCGATATTTTCAAAAACATTTTTAGGTGATTTTTCTATTTTGGAATTTCTCGTAACTCGCGTTTTAATAAATGGATTTTCACGGGGAATGATTTATTGGATCAGGAACTTATAAAACTAATATGTGCAAGCAAGTACGAGGAATTCGAATGACAATTGTAAAAATTAGGCCCGAAAAATATGATTTTTAGAAAAATGTTCGCACAAAATTTCCGTATTTGGATGCAGATATCTATGAAGCTGTGTAGACACATATATCAAATAACTCAGAATCGCGATTTCTACAATCCTATAAAAACCTGTTTGCGAAACAAAATTAGAAGAAAATGTCAAAAAACACTGTAAATCTGGCTTCAAAATGTCAGCATAATTTAATGGTAGAAGCAGATGAAATTTTGAAAAGTAATACATTAAGGAGATGATCCTTATTTAGTTTGCATCTACTTTTACTTTGACAGGAAACTCGTGGAAAGTGTGGTTTAATCACATCGAGAGAAAACAAAAAAGACACGTTGGCTTCAACCCATTTTTACCTATCTTTTAACATAAATATAGCCACAGCTTCCAGACAAATTAACTTTTGATGCCAATATTTTTTGCCACATCCAAAAACATCTCATTTTAGCCAAAAACATTTAGTTTGTATAATATACAATCACAAGTCGCGTGTTCTAAAAGGGTAAAACTTGGCTTCAGGTTAGGTTAGGTTAGAGGATGTGCAGCCACTAAATGTGACTGCGCCACTCGGAGACCTTATGGTCCATTGTGATCATCCTTTAGAAAAGGTGGAGAGAGATAAAAATAGATAAGAGAGATAGAATAGAATTAATAGGATGAATAGATAAATAGGAATAAAAAGTATTAAAAGAACTAGGAAACAGATAAGAAAACGAGGTAGGCAGAATAATCGAAAAGACAAAAAACGTTACGCGTTTAGGTTGCGCTGTCCCAGCCACTTTAGATTCTTAACGATGTTGCAGATTACAGTAGGTTCCACAGTTGAGTAGAAGGTTAGAGACGGCGGAAAACGAACACCCACTAGTCTGTGTCGTCTACGAGCCAGAGCTGGACAACGACACAGGAGGTGTTCGATCGACTCCGACTCCTCCTCATCCTCACAGAGTCTGCAGTAGTCATTAACATCCCTATCCCATTTAATGGTAAAGGCCCTGACATAGCAGTGTCCAGTGATGACTCCCGTCGTTACCTTCACTTCCGCTTTGCTCAGGTTCAACAACGAATTCGTTCTTTTGGCTGACAGAGACGGCCATATGGATCTTGCCACAATGCACCTAGGTTCATTGCGCCACAATTCACTGGCTCTTTCGTCAGAGAACGCTTCGACTTTTTGGAAAAAGTGACAGATGGGTGGTTTGATAGAGTCAGTGATAGCTAGATCAGCGGACTGTGATCCTCGTCTAGCTAATTCATCTGCTTTTTCATTACCCTGGTAGTCACGATGTCCAGGTACCCAACATAGCCGAAAGCCGTTAGTTAGCGCATCCAGAGCTGCTCTACACTTGAGGACGACGTCGGATTTGATGTTACAGGATTTGATGGCTTTAAGAGCCGCTTGACTATCCACATAGATAGTCACCGGTTCAAAGATTTCTGCATCCAGATTTTTAATCAATTCCGCCGCCTTCCAAATCGCGAAGATTTCAGCCTGGAACACACTACAGTTGCTGTCTAGCCTGTATGTGCGTTCAAGTGATAGACTTTCACAGTAGACACCGGCACCGGTACCTTCCTCCATCTTGGAGCCGTCTGTATATATAGCCAGACCGCCCAGAGGGGGGTTACTGCGGTTCCAGTCGTCTCTACTAGGTATAATGACTTCTATATCGTCAAATCTTAAGACTGGTGATATATAGTCACTTATTTTGCCACAATGGTTCACAAAAATACCTGATTCATTAAGGATACACCCATGCCCATAGGTACGACCACGCCAAAGACCCTGTTCATGAAGCCGCAGGGCACTCCTGGTTGCCTGACACTTAATGCTGATACTCAATGGTCTTAAGTTCAGCATTGCGTTCAGTGCAGCCTGTGGCGTGCTCCTGGTAGCTCCAGTAATAAGAGTTGCGGCGGCCCTTTGTACCTTATCGAGCTTAGTGGATGTTGACTTTTGAAACAATGAGTGCCACCAAACGAGAGAACCATAGGATAGGATGGGTCTAACCACTGTATTATACAGCCAGTGTATAATCGAAGGAGTTAGTCCCCAGCTTTTCCCAATGGAGTTCTTACATGAATAAAGTGCAATCATTCCCTTCTTCGCCCGCTCCTCAGCATTCCTATCCCATCGCAATTGACAGTCAAGGATTGTGCCAAGGTACTTTGCTTCGGGGGAGAGTTGGAGCTGCACCCCATCCAGTGTTGGTGGAACAAAGGCGCCGAGCTTACGCTTCCTTGTGAACATTACCAGTTCCGTCTTCGTTGGGTTAACCCCAAGGCCATTAGCCTTGGCCCAGCGTGATAGAGTTGATAGTGCTCCTTGCATAAGCTCCGAAATGGTTGACGGAAATTTACCGGAAATCAGCAGTACCACGTCATCGGCATAAGCAACAACTTTGATACCTTGATTGTCCAGCTCCATCAAAATATTGTTTATAACAAGGAGCCACAGTAATGGCGAGAGCACACCTCCTTGAGGGGTGCCTCTAGTCACTGTTTTCCTTATTTTTATCTCCCCAATGCTAGAATTTATAATCCTGCTTTGAAGCATATTATTAATCCAGCACGTTAGGGGTTCAGGTGCATTAACTTTCTTCAGTGAGAGATTAATGGACTCAAGTTTTACATTGTTAAAAGCTCCTTCTATGTCTAGAAAGGCAGCCAAGGTAAAGTTTGAGTCTTCCATGTTTTTCTCAATGAAGCCGACCACCTCATGCAAGGCAGACTCAACAGATTTACCTTTAACATAGGCATGCTGTGAGTTGCTTATAGAGACGGTGTCTACCTGACTCCTTATCTCCAGGTCGATCAGTCTTTCGAGTGTCTTAAGGAGAAAGGATGATAAACTTATGGGTCTGTAGTCTTTAGGTGCAGAGTGACTAGGTTTTCCCGCTTTGGGAATGTAAGTTACCTTTACCTCCTTCCACAGCCCCGGTATACAAGAGAAAGTCAAGCACGCCCTAAAAATCTCCTCCAGGATTTGGTATAAGGTCGGTGATGCAAATTGTAGCATCGCCGGCGTTATGCCATCCGGCCCAGGAGACTTATAAGGCTTAAAAGTGCTGACCGCCCACTTAATTCTACTTCTGTTGACCACCCTGTCAATGAGTACCAAATCCAAAGGCTCCTGAACTCGGAAGTCGTCACGCTCGTTGTTGACAGTATCCTCATCCTTGCAGCCTGGGAAGTGGGTCTCCGCAAGGAGATCAAGAGTCTCAGTGGCGGAGTCTGTCCACGCACCATCTTGTTTCTTGATACTTCCAATGGATTTGGGGTCCTTGGAGAGTAGTCGTCGAAACCTAGCTGCGTCGTTAACTCCTTCTACCGACTCACAGAAGTTAACCCAAGATGTTTTCTTTGCCCGCTTGATTTCACTCTTATATTTATTGAAACTCACTTTATAGGAGTCCCAATCAATATCGAGTTTAGTCTCATGCGCCCTGTTATACAGTCGTCTAGTGTTTTTCCTAAGTTCGCCAAGCTCCTTGCTCCACCACACCGGTTGAGATTTCCTCCCAGGATATGTTAGTGGACAGGACTCCTTATGGCAACGAAGAAGAACATCAGTGAGATTTTTAACGGTTCCATTGAGGTCATCAACTGTTTCCGTACTAATATTAGGAGTTAGTTGCGAGTTCGTTAGTTCCGTATATTTGTCCCAGTTTGTCCTTCGTGGGTTCCTATAAGGAATTTGGCGACCTCTGTCCAGAGAGACATCAAAGAATATCTGCATATGGTCCGAAAAGGAACATTCTTTAGATACCCCCCAATTCCTCAGGACAGAGTCATCTAAATTAGAAAGGGTTAGGTCAATGACCTCTTCCCTGTTCCTAATTTTAAACGTTGGATCACTACCCCTATTACATATCCGTAAATTATAAGATAAAATAAAATCGAATATGGACTCACCCCTCTTGTTGGTGTCCTTGCTGCCCCACTGGAAATGGTGAGCGTTTGCGTCGCAACCCAGGATTACGTTACAGGTACCCATCATCTCGTCAAGCAGACGTCGGACACACTGGTTGGGTGGGTCTGGGGCCTCAAAAGGCATATATATAGATGACAGCAGCGTGGCCTTGCTTCCTCCATGCTCCATCCTGACCGTGCATATGTCACCGTTACTGTAATTAGATAGAAAGATTAGATTTAAACTCTTTTTACCTACTATACAAGTCCTTACCTTGTCCCCCTCGGACGCGGCAAAGACGTCGAAGTTGGCATTGTTTAGTCCAGAAACCTTATTTTTATAGATATAAGGCTCCTGGACTAAGACAATGTCTACTTCAGAGTTCGTGAGGGACAAGAGCAGTTCAGCGGCAGCGGCCTTGCAATGGTGCAGATTAATCTGCAGTATGCGCAGCCTTTGCCGCTTCCCTGCCCTTACTGTTTTTCGCGAGGTGGGCTCAGTCGAAACCGAACCCATCCTGAACCGAAATTCAGCTTTCCCTCACGTTCTCTTAAGTATAACTCCCCAGGGGGGTCGACCGCCACTCTGGCCACTAAGCCTCCCAACTCGCTACAGGGGACTAGACTAATAACAGTCCAGCCTGTTGTAACAAGATTGGGATTCTGCAACCTCAGCATTCTCAGCAGGATTTCCTTGCTTACCGTAGGTGGGGGAATCCACGCTGAGAGTACCTTTCTAGACGGGATATCCGATAGGGAGACCGCCGCCAGATCAGCTCCTTCCCACAGAGCACCAAGACCACTCACTGTCTGAACGAGAAAGTCTCGCGACCTCTCATTCATGCAGTTTATGACCTTGACACCCTTACGCAAGAAGGCGCTGCCAAGCTGACGGTCTTCCGGATCTTCCGGTCCAGAAACTATCGCAGCCCGAAGACCAGTTTCAAATAGCAACCAGTGACTGTCGCTGATTTTTCCATTTGGATCAGCTCTGTCGATGATTGCTATTTGCAGGCCATCGTCTGTCACAGCAGTTGGTCTACCGTATGGCTTATTGCGCCTTTGACCGCGTACCTTGGATTTAACTTTTCCAGAAGAGGCGGAGACCTTCTCCGTACTCAGTTGCTTCTCTTTGGTCACACGCCCAGCGGCCGCTGCATACGAGGTTGATGGTTCGATCAGCTGAGAAGTCATCGTCTTCTTGGCTGAAGGCTGCGGACCCTCAGAGGAGCGCACACGCTTCACAGATTTACTCTGCGAGGCGCTGTTCTCCCCACCCGAAGACGATATTTCCTTAGCTGATCCAGCCCTCTCCCTGTTGAGACCAGCATCTTCGATTGCGTCACCCTTGCCTTTTGGAGCAGAATCGGGCTTTGAGGCAGAGTCCTTTACCGCTCGATCACCACTAGGGGTGACTGTTGGCTTAGGGGTGCTCTCAATAGCCTTTTTCTTTACCTCTCGGTTCGGGATAGGCTTCGAAGAAGAAGATTTTGGCGCAGCACATTTACTGGAGGTAGCAGGCTTTGCCTTCTCTACTACGTCTTCCGGGAGGAAGATCCTCTCCACCGGGAATTCGCGATGAAATTCACGAGGGTACATTCTTTCGAACTTCCTCATAAACTTCAACTTGCCCTTGATGAGGTGGACCTCCCTCTCCGAATGCAAGTTTGCATCTTTCCCTACAAACCTGCGGAGATAGGATACGGCACGCTTGTAGTGTCTCGCATCCGATGCTTTGCGGGCCGAGGCAAACTTTGAGCAGCTGTCCGCTTTCGGGTCATCTACCGATTCCCCGTCGTCGGACATCATTTCCGTCGCCTCCTGCCTTTCAAGCTTTTTGTCGGCATGTGCCGACACAGGACCAGTCGGAATACGACTTGCCTCCGGTTGAGTCACCAGGCTCATACCCCCTTCGTCAGGGCTGCAACGATCTACCCGTGTAGACTTGGCCGGGATCACCGTGGTGTCCAGCTCGTCGTCAGTCAGAGTAAGATTGTGCAGCAGTTCCTCCGGGAGCATGTCCTCAGTGGTTTCTTCCGGCACAAGCCTTTCCAGCTGGTCGAGGAGTTCCCTACTCTGTCTCTCTAAACTGTCGTCGATAGTTTTTTTGAGATACGTCCTGGGGTCGTCCCCGCCCACACTTGCAGTCCTGTCTGCCTTGGACTGGCTTTCACCAGCCCTGGTCAAATCATGATCCTTACGAAAAACCGAGTCGTCAACTTTGGGGTTAGAAACTGATGCACTTGTAGCAGGTACAGCTGTAGGTGCCAAGGCATCCACACCTAAAACAGCCGGATCACAATCATTTGATCTCGACGACACATGGCTTGTGGTCACACCAACACTTGCCGCCGGTACTGGGTTATTAACTCCCTGCACCGTAACTTTAGTCCTTCTTTTTCTTCTACCCATGTTAGTTAATTATTTAAGGGGACTACCCCGATCCAGTTTTTGGTCCACGGGGGGTCCAAAGACCCCCAGAGTCCCCACAATGTGCGGAAACGGCCCCGTCTTGGTTGCCCTAGGACGATTTCGTTTTCGCACATTGCAGTGACCCCCTTCCCATCCGCCACCCGGGAAGACGCGCCTGGTAGGAGAACGGCAAACTCCCCCAGGAACTTGGCTTCAGCTATGTTAAATTTTCAAAAATATTGGTGATATACACTTAAACTAATTATAATAAGGTTAGCTGAAGAAGTATTAAATCAGAAATCATGCATACGTGTCTGGCACTCACTACATACGCATAATTGCATTTTTATCATGTTTAAAGGGTCAGTAAACGATATACTATTATATAGATTATAAAAGGATTCACATAAAGCTCCCATGAGATTATTAGCTTCATAATTAGTTCTAACGAGTGGCAAATTTATTGGAATAAAATTACGAGTTAAACGAGACGGGAAGTTAAAATTTATTTCTCCTAATAGAAATGGAGAATCAATTAATCCACGAGTCAGTTTTAACATAAGACTTACATAAGTGGGGAGCGTTACAGATGTATCCCAATTTAAGCCGCGGAGAACAAGCAAAAGGAATTGACTTTGAACAGATTCAATTTTATCTGAATGACACTTATAAGAAGGACTCCATATAATACAGCCATATTCTAAGACCGGACGAACCAAACTAACGAATAGACGTTTGGTCACTTAAGGATCCTGAAATTCTGTGGACGATCGCTTTCAAAATACAAAACACACATATACATACATACAAAACTTATTATACGTTCTGTCAGAGTTGAACTTTTTAAACTTTAAATCGTGGCACAATTACCAAGGTAGTGGTATCACACCAGCTGTTCGAATATATAAGTGCCAAATCCCATTATAAAAAAACATTTTTGTTGTATTTTCCCCAACAACATAAAGAAAGTTTTGACATACATATTTAAAATTTTACCGCACCACTACCTTGGAATTTGTGTATCTCGGACAAAAACTAACCAGTAACTTTTTTCTAAGCTCCGCTTTGTTACATTCTAACTTTTTCGTTAAAATCACTCCCTCTTTGGATTTCGTTCACAAAGCACATACCCTAATGCTTGGTTTACATTTACAAAATCCACTCGATTTTAACTGTCACTTCCTTAGCGTATACGTCAAATGAAAACTCATCCGAAATCCATTCGATTTCATTTGACGTTTAAGCATGATGAAATTATAAGGTGGTGTAAAACGGCCAGCTGATTGGTTTTAATCTGTCAAATATTTTGTTATTGTGAATAAATTGTATGAAAACGTAAACAAACATTTTGACATATTGAAATAGAGTTGTTGTTGTGCTACTTACGTGACCTGTTAAATAGATCTTGACGTTTAAGTAATGGAATTGACGGATGAAATCGAGTGGATTTCGTAAATGTAAACCAAGCATTACACTCTGAAAACAAGGTAAATAAGTAATTGTTCCACGAACAATCCATAATAAAACATAGCTCAATTTGGTTTGAGAAAAACTCTAATCCTTTTGTGTTTTATTTATTTCTTTTAATTTCATTGCTATGCAAACATTGGTCCACTCGACCCGGATTGTTTTCAACGAAAACTACTAACGCTCTCCTTTTCTCCCTTTACTAGGCATATCGACATCGTCGAGAACAACAACAACCTACACTGATCCACGATCATCCCCATCACATTTTTATTTATTTCACTCTAATAATGTTATATAAACAACCCAGGTATTTACACTGCCTAATTTATTTTTACAAATAAAAGTGTCATACAGTGATTTTTCGTGTTGTGATAAATAATTAAAAAAGCCGTCGGTCTGTTTTTGAAACTTATTTTTGTTCGTTCGTCTATATTCGTAATAATTTAGACATCCATAACTCAGCCCACAGATGACATACATATAATTTTTCGTTGATGTGTTCCATATATAGTTAAGAATTCCTAAGTCCTTGGTCACACTAGATGGTTTCATTGAAACAATTTCATGAAATCCAGGGTTCCTAGGTCGATTTCCATACTAGAGCAAAATCATGAAGTTGCTGTAATGGGGAAATCGATTTAAGAATCCCTAAAAGTTTCAATCCCGTGTGGGGCTTGCTAGATCCTCCATCGGGGCCCTCCCATTGGCGAATTGGGGACGTTTGGTTTGTTTCAACAACATACAGGACACCGGGGAAATAAAATACGCGGGGGTGACCAAAATCTAGACTAACAGCTCAGTTATAGCCCATTTAGATATGACTTCATTAACCGGATTTAGCACATTATCGGGTTTTATTTGCTAAATCCAGCCAAAACCTACCAGATTTTCCATACAAAAATAATTCCTCGTATTGAGTGGATTTGTTTTAAATCTGGCATAAATCCTCGTATACAACTCTGTTTTTTGCAACATGTTGCTAGAAAATACAAAAAGTTGCAAGCTGACACAAGAAACAAGGTAGATGCATCGGTGAATTGCTACACTAAAAATAATTTAATGTGTAAAAAATGTGTAAACAAGGCGGAAAAATTAAATTTGTTTTGATGTACTAGTTGATTTTAATCAACCACGCCTAATATTTACGATGTCTAAACGATAAAATAATTCGTTTATTAATTTTAGACGGGCAAACTGCGATAGAATAATTCTTTATTTGCTCTTTAGTTAGCATTAGTAGCATAATGTGCTAACATTTTCAGTATTAAACAATAAATTTGTAATTTGACGTATCTTTTTTGAGACGAATTCAATTTACAAAAAATTCTTTTGACGTTTCAAATTCGATCAGATGGGCTGATGCATCTACCTTGGTAATTGTGCTATGAACAAAAATCAGCTGACTGCCATTTAAATCCTACAAAATGTATATCTAAATGCAATGGGATTTGTACTGGATTTATTAAATCCAGTCGAGGATTTAATAAATCCAGTACAAATCTCATTGCATTTAGATATACATTTTGGAGGATTTAAATGGCAGTCAGCTTCCGCCTTGTTTACAAATTTTTACATTTTAAATTATTTTTAGTGTAGCAATTCACCTTGTTTCTTGTGCCAGCTTTCAACTTTTTGTATTTTCCAGCAACATGTTGCAAAAAACAGAGTTGCATACGAGGATTTATGCCAGATTTAAAACAACTCCACTCAATACGAGGATTTATTTTTGTATGGGAAATCTGGTAGAGTTTGGGTGGATTTAGCAAATAAAACCTGATAATGTGCTAAATCCAGCTAATGAAGTCATATCTAAATGGGCTATAAGGGACGGCAGCTGGTCCCTTAGTATCACTGGCGGGCAGATGTCGAGTCGACTAATATGGTCGCTTTTGGACAGTGGGTGGCGTAGCAGAAACTGCGAAAGAGGCACACACACAGCGAAATGTGAATGTCGGTTTGGAGCAAGCCAAGCACATTCCATTTTCATCGTTAGCGTCTGACCCAAATTGGGCGGCTACAAACAGCGTCTGTATTCCAGAGGAACGGCTGAACAAAAAAGACGGGAAACTATAAACCCTTCAGAAGGGAACGGGAAACCACTGAAGTATAATCCCTTGAAAACCATACAATTACAATGAATACAGGAAATAACAAACGGCCCTCTGTCTCCGGTAATTCGAGGGTGCTAAAAATCCCCGGAGGTAAAACCAAACTAAACCAAATGTCAGAAGTCTTTACGAACTTGGGAAATTTGACAATACCATAAACGAGATGAAAAGGTTACAGATAGATGTGCTGGGCATTAGTGAAACTTGGTTGACCGAATATGGAGAATTTGTATCTCAAGATATAAAAGTTTATCACTCCGGAAATCCTGAAGGAATTCATAGAAGAGGTGTCGCAATTCTGATCAAGAACAAAATAGCTGCCAGCGTCAGTGGATGGATCTGGTAAACCAATTAATATAAACATAATACAAGTTTATGCACCCACCTCTGATAGCAATAACGATGAAATGGAACAGTTCTACAACGACTTGGAAAAAATGTTGAAAATGACAAAACCGCACGACATCACAATAATCCAAGGGGATTTTAATGCCAAAGTCGGGCAAGGAGTAACAGCTGAAGTTACATGCAAATTCGGACTGGGAAAACGGAATGAAAGAGGAGAGAAATTGATTCAGTTTTGCCAAGAATATAAATACAACATCGCCAACACATTATTTTGTCTTCACCCTAGGCGACTTTATACGTGGAAATCACTTCAGGATAATAATGGCAACATAGTAAGAAACCAAATAGACTACATTTTGATAAATAAGAGGTACTGTACGTGTGTGTAAAAATGTTCTACCTATCCTGGTACTGATGCCCCTCAGACAACCTTTTAATGTGCAATTTAAGAATTAAACTTGCTACTACTCGCAAGAAAAAGCCAGAACCAAGAATCAATATTGAAAATCTGAATGACCAATTAAAGAAACAAACGATAAAGGAACAATTAAATGCCGATCTCACTGAAATAAACCAATGGAACCAAGTGAAAAAATCCATAAAAGATGTCACAAAAAATATAATCGGAGCCAACATGCGCAAAAAAGAAAATCCATGGAAAACGGATGAAATTCGAGCACTTCGGAAAGAAAGAAGTAAACACAAAAATGTAAACTATGAAAGATATTGGGAGATAAACCAAGAAAGTAAAATCGCAACACGTGCTACAAAAAATTAGCAAATAAATAAGCAATGTCAGGAAATTGAACGACTTAAAATACTTCATGACGACTTCAATCTCCACAAAAAATTAAAAGAGACATCTGGTATTTATCCAAAGAAGTCGTCAACATTTATCTACAATGATAATAAAGTAGCAATGTATGAAACTGTAGAAAAGAAAAAGCTATGGGAAGAATATATTAAGCAATTATTTATCGACCACCAACGAACATCCTTATCCAACTCTGGGGATGAAATTAATTTCACAGGGACATCTATTACTGAGAATGAATTACAACTAGCTATTATGTCAATGAAAGATAAAAACGCAATGGCTGCAGACGAAATACCTGCCGAGGTACTTAAGTTAATAGACGGAAATAACACCAAGCTTCTTTTAAAACTATTCAACAATATATATAAAACAGGACAATATCCCCAAGATTGGCTCAAATCAACATTTAAATCAATACCCAAGAAAAATAATGCTGAAACCTGCAGCGACTATAGACTAATAAGTCTAATGGGCCACGCTCTTAAAATATTTTTAAAAACAATACATATACGAATCTATCCGATCTGCGAAGCACACATGGGACAAACACAATTTGGATTCAAGGAAGGCATGGGGACACGAGAAGCGTTACTAGCTGTACAAGTATTAATACAAAATTGCCGAGAGGTACAAAAAGATGTGTTTTTATGTTTCGTAGACTACGAAAAAGCGTTCGATACGGTAAATCAAGATAAATTGATAAAGATCCTACTTTCGATCGGATTGGAAGTCAGTGACATAGACTGCATTAAAAACCTATACTGGAAACAGATAGCAAACATTCAAGTAGATAATGAATTAACTGACGATGTTCCAATTTCAAGAGGTGTAAGACAAGGTTGCATATTGTCCCCTCTTTTATTTAACAAATATTCCGAGAAAATATTTGAAGAATCTGTACGTGGAAAGAATATTGGTATCCAACTAAACAACACCTTAATAAATAACATACGCTACGGATTAAAAATCAACGTCAAGAAGACAAAATATATGGTAGTAAGTAGGAATCATGCCTACAATAATACGCAACTAAAGATAAATAACGATGAAATAGAGCAAGTGACAACCTACAAATACCTCGGAATTCAAATCAACGATAAATGGGACATATCAGGAGAAATTAAATGCCGAATAGAAATGGCAAGAAACATTTTTTTCAAACATAACAAAGTTTTACTTAGCCACGACATAAGTCTTACTACAAAAATACGATTTTTAAAATGTTACATATGGTCCGTTTTATTGTACTCTGCGGACACATGGACTTTAAAAGCTGTAGATGAAAAAAGACTGAACTCGTTTGAAATATGGATATATCGTCGAATTTTAAAGATCCCATGGACCGAGCGCATTACATACGACGAAGTGTTAGAACGAATGCAAGTCGAACGCCAATTAATAAAAAATATAAAAACAAAAAACCGCATATCTTGGTCACATTATGAGGCATGAAAAATATAAGCTTCTGCAAACAATTATCCAAACAAAAATCGATGGGAGAAGACCGAGAGGGCGACGGGAAACATCATGGCTCAAAAACATTCAAGATTGGACTGGACACCATAATGAAAGAACTCTTCTGAATGCCGCCAAAAACAGAAACCTATATATAAATTAATAAACTGATTTGTTAAATATACCAAATTATCATTATGTAATTTTATGATCGCTAGAACCCCAATACGGAATGGCAAATAAAGAAGAAAAAGTTTCAATGAAACCACTCTAGTGTGACCTTCGACTAATTTAAAAATCAGCGCTATACATTTGCGCTAAGGCGAGTAAATCGATCGAAAAAATTTGACAATTCGTGTGAGAAGAATAAACTTTTTAACAAAACACAGGGGGTAAGCGTCAAATGAAATCCAATGGATTTCAGATGAGTTTTCATTTGACGTATACGCAAATGAATTGACAGTTAAAATCGAGTGGATTTCGTAAATGTAAACCAAGCATTAGTGTCAAATCGTCCACTATTTTCTCACTTAAAAAACAACAACAATCACAGTGATATTTTAAATATTCCATTTGCATACATTCATTAGTGTTCGACTGCGGAACACTAAAAATCGTAGTGTTCCGACTGCCGGAGCAAAAAAAATCGTAGCGTACCACGAGCCGAAACGCAAAAAATAACGTTAAGGTAATCAATCGTCTGTTTATTATGATTTGGGAGGAAAATTGAATATTAATACATATTATACATATTAATAAATAAAAATTAGAAGAAAATGTGTATAACATCTGATTTGATTTTTGGACAATGGAGCACTAAAAATCGGAGTGTTCGACTGTGGAGCACTAAAAATCGTAGTGTTCCTACTGCCGGATCACTAAAATCGAAGTGTTCCGACTGCCGGATAACGAAAAACCGTACTGTACCACGTGCAAAACAATAAGGTAATATAACACACATGAGTTTATTATGATTCCTGAGGAAAATTTAATATTTTATGTTTTTGTTTTAATAAATACAAATTGAGAAATAATACTGTTCGACGTTTAGGTAATCATCTGTTATTTATGATTTGTGAGGAAAATTAAATATTTGATGGCTTTTCGGACAAGTAAAAATTAATAAATACAAATTAAGATGAGCATGTTACATCCATGTACTTAAAATTAGTTACAAAATTTGAGAATTGACAAAATGTATGTGGTACAAATTTTGTAAAATACTATTCATTGTTACATATAAACAAAAATAATATACTTTACTGTGGTAGCAAATTTAGACGCTCAGTATGTATGTATCAGAATAACAATACTTAGTGTAAATAAGGATCCGATGTTAGGAAAGAAACACACGTCTTTCCTTTTTGAATGCTTAATACGCACTGATTTATTAAACGTAAAAATATTCTTACTAACTAAATACAAAAATACTTAACCTACTCAAACTTGTGTGTAGAAAAGAAAACGTGAGAGTGCACATATGTGTACGAACGCATCTGCCATACAATCTTATGGAGAGGTCGTAAAATACTCTTATCTTACATGCGTATACATGTAGCAAGCAACCACATGGTTATTAGTCTGCTCATAGATTGCCTGTACCAATCTATTTCAGACATACCTTATCTCCTTTCTTCTAACGACCTCCCACGATAAGGAGGTCTGCTTGCCACATGTTTACCCTTTTCAAGTGGACTGTGTTTAAACTAGATCCCTATTTAACAAAATGATCTCTAATCTACACACGCAACCCTCACAAAGACATTCACTATCTTTATTAGAAAATTAATATGTTCTTCTGTGAACATCTTGGGGCCCAAAAATGCTTGTGAAATATAACCAAAATTATTTTGTAACATCAAAATTAGAAATATCAACTAAAATTCTAAATTCAATCAATATTATTGTAGCAGCAATCTAAGTAACAGCACCCAGGAAGCCTCTTCATCTTTCCATCCAGTCTCTCTTGTACGTTCCACCTTTGTCTGCTGGCTTTATCTTCCAGGCTGAACAATTTTCATTTAGCTGCACCTTAATTCTAGGAGCCCGTAACTCGTTCTTTGGCAGCTTCACTTCTCTAGCCTTCAGCATAGTCTTCCTCTGGCCTTGAAGACAGTCATCATTCTTTGGCCCTTTAGTTGCCTTGGCTATCATGACAGTAGTGTGCCCTGATTCCATACTTCTCGAGGTTTCCGCTGCAACCACCTTCAGTACACCACTTTTCTGCTGTTCACTCAACAGTAGTCCATTTTCGTCTTGCGGATTTGTGCCTTCTTCATCGCTTTGTCCAGCCTCTCTAGGTTTGACCGCCAATCGCTGCATCCTCATTGGCCACACGCTTTGCTACCAACTCATCGCGCTCCATTTCAGCTCTACTACATGCTCTCTCAGAGGCAGCCAACTCTTCTTTTAACTTCAGCCTTTCTGCTCTCGAAGCCTTGACTGCGTGTTCTGCCTCCAGGTTAGCCGCTATTAATTCTTCCTTAGCTTCCCTAGATTCCTCAGCCTCACGCAAAGCATTCTTGGCTTGCTCATTAAGAGTCTTGACAAGCTTCACTGCGTATTCCGTCTCGTCTTTGTACGATTTCATGGCTTCCTCCATGGCCATAATCTTAGCTTTCATTTTTTTCATGGTCGCCACAACGGCCTTGCGTTCCATTCGCTCTTCATCCAATTCTGATGCAAGCTCATCTACTTGCATTTTTAGGCCTTGGACTTCCTCTTTGGCCTCTTAATCTTTAGTGTGTAGGTCTCAAATAACCTCACACTGAGCGCTCAGTCTGGCTTCAAGGCTTACTTTAGCCTCTTCAGCTTTCTTCAGATCCATTTCAAGAATCCTATTCATGGCTCTTGATTTCGCCGTTTCACGCTCCAATTTCCATATCACCTGGTACATGGTGTCTATTTTAGTTGTTTTCCTTCGTTCTTCCTCCTCCAATGACAGGGTATTATGGGAAATTTCATCCTTCCGACCATCTCTTTTACAACCTGTCTCACCAGCTCATCCTTCTTGGTAAACAGTTGGAGCATTTTCTCCTTTACCATTTTGTTTTCAACTGGCAGGTTCGATGCTGCAGCCTGTTGAGTCTCGACGTACTCACAAATCTCTTCGTGGTAGTCTTCAGACTAGGTTTCATTGATCTCCTCAATAGCCCAGATGAGGAGACCAAGAAGCCACTTCTTCCTCATTTCCCCTACGGACAATATCCTCCCTTGGATATTAAGACTTCACCTATTGCCACTTGCTGAACCAATTTCCTCCCTGTGAAGCAAATTGTCAGCTTTCCTGATCTTTGGTGTCGGCCACTGATCCGGCTCGAAGGACCAATGTAAATAAGGATACGATGTTAGGAAAGAAACACACGTCTTTCCTTTTTGAATGCTTAATATGCACTGATTTATTAAACGTAAAAATATTCTTACTAACTAAATACAAAAATATTACTTAACCTACTTAAACTAGTGTGTAGAAAAGAGAACGTGAGAGTGCACATATGTATACGAACGCATCTGCCATACAATCTTATGGAGAGGTCGTAAAATACTCTTATCTTACATGCGCATAAATGTAGCAAGCAACCACATGGTTATTAGACTGCTCATAGATTGCCTGTACCAATCTATTTCAAACATACCACATGTGGGAATGGAAATCCTTATCTCCTTTCTTCTAACGACCTCTCACGATAAGGAGGTCTGTTTGCCACATGTTTACCCTTTTCAAGTGGACTGTATTTAAACTAGAACCCTATTTAACAAAATGATCTCTAATCTACACACGCAACCCTCACCAAGACACGCGCTATCTTTATTAGAAAATTAGTACATATGTTCTTCCGTGAACACTTAGTGTCATAAAGATGTATATTTTCGTAGAAAAATTGTCTTCTTGATCTTCATGAATTACTTAAATTTTTTAATGTGAACAAAAGAAATAACGAACGGAAAATATTGATAACAGCACAATGTTTGCGGAAATTGTACTTGTAACTCAAAGCCACACGGTGAAACTTAGAAACTTTCCAATTATTTTGGCGTTCATAGATCGAGATCCATACTAAAGTAATTTTATGAAACTACTGTATTGGGGAACTCGACCTAAGAACGCCAAAATAATGGGAAAGTTTCGTATAAAAGTTTCACCGTGTGGCTTTAGAGCAACTTTTTGTATCAAAAACAATATTCCTCAATGAATGCAGTTGAAGAAAGTATGTGGATTTTCCCAAGTAGACTTGTACGTTTAAAGTCGCTTATTATTTTAGGGAAATTGTACCTTTTTATATTTGCACAACAAACAATATCACTCAATGAGAATGTGCTGATTTTCCGCTAGTAGGACTGCACATTTAAAGTCAACTTTATGATTTCGGGATTATATAACCACACACTTATTATTCTGGGGAAATTGTACCTGTTGATATTTGTACAAGAAACAATATTCATCAATGAACTACGCGGATTTTCCGCCATTAGGGAAACTGTATTTGTTGGTGTTTGTACATCAAAAAATATTCCTCAATGAATGCACTTCAAATTTTTCGAAACCAAAACCAAAAATATTTAACTTTAATATATTGTTACGGAATTAGATTTAACTAATCACCGTGTAGACGTTGTTTTATTCCCCAGTACGATTTGTACCAAACAAAACAGGGTTCGTTCTAGATTACGTTTCTACAATGCTTTATTTACTTTATTACACTTATTCGGAACCGACTTTAATTACTAAGCACACAGCTAGTCTCTAGTTAGCACGCAGCTATTCTTTAACCGATCTGTTCAGTTCAACGCTTAGAACACAACTAACTCAATGTTGCCGTTCCAACCTGTATTTATTCCCAAAATCTCCTTGGTCTAGTATTATCCAGAACACCTGGCGACTCCTCGAATCTGGGCAGCGTAATTACAACAACAAACAAATGCAAGAAATAAGAAATGCCAACTAAACGATAATTACATGATTGTGGAGAACGAACAAAAGCACATTAATAAAAGGTAAAGTAAGAACTAGAATGATGAAGAGAATTCTATATGGTAGTTGTTGTTGCTTAAATAAAGTAACTGCGTAATAAAAAACTTTACGTTACAATTCAAATTTTTAAATTAACGGAAATTAAACTAAATTAACTTAAACCTATCAGTTACATTCGTAACAATATTATGAACTTTTTAGATGAAATATTTATATATTTTAGATATTTTTATTGGTACCACAAAGTAGCATGCCACTTTACTATGTGTTATATAAAAACCCATCATAATTATGTTTATTTACGTATACATAATAAGATATTAATAATAAGATAAATAAACATTAGTTTTGTTCCTTTACCTTTTTAATTGTAAGGGTGTTAAAAGAGAAAAGTGTCAAAATTGCTCTCTCATGAACATATTTACCAGAAAAGTAAAGGAACGGAAAAATGGTGGATCTGGCAGCAATGTCAAAAAGAAACATAAAAAATCAATTTTCGTCTTTTAATTCACAGTTTTTAATTTAGTTTTGTCAGCGTTCGACTTTTTCTTCTGTACTTCGTCCATTTTTTTTCATTGTGAAACAATCGTCAAACAAAAGTCGAAAAATCAGTTCTGCCATTTTTTACCTGCAGAAATTTTGCTGGTAGCCTGTGGTAGAAGAGAAAGCCATTTTCGCTCTCACTTCACTCTCACTCTCTTAAAAATTGCTTCCAGTTTTGCCACTTTTGGGGTTAAGGAACGCTTTGCAGGTTAAAAATGGTAACAAATAAAAATAAAAATAAAAAATGATAAAAATGGTAACCTCAGGTAAGTAAAGGAACACAGCTATTATTATGCCACTAACATTTGGACACATTTACACGAAAAATGCCTATCAAAAAATCTAACAATTCCACACAGATCATAAGAACCATATGTGTGGTTCATTAACTTTACGTTATTTGTTAAGTGTTGCGGCCAGTGGAAAACTACAATTTTTATTCAAATTTTTTTCAAATTTTCTACTAAATCTCTCAACGTTTGAAACTAATATAAAACATGTGCATTTTATTTATTAATTTTTATTTTTAATTTTTACTCGTCCCACAAGCCATAAAAAATTTAATTTTCCACAGAAATCATAATAAACAGTGCTTCGACTCATAGTACGCTTCGATTTTTAGAGATCCGGCAGTCGGAACACTACAATTTTTAGCGCTCCGTATTTGAACACTACGATTTTTAGTGCTCTACAGTCGAACAGTGCAATTTTTAGTGCTCCATTGTGCAAAAACCAGTCAGATGTTTTTCACATTTTCTACTAATTTTTATTTCTTAATTTGTATTTAGTAAAAGAAACATAAAATATTAAATGTTCCTCACAAATCATAATAAACTCAGATGTTTTACACATTTTCTTCTAATTTTTATTTATTAATATGTATTTATTTATACTAAAATCATAAAATATTCAATTTTCCTCACAAAACTAATAAACAGACGATTACCTTAACGTTATTTTTAGCGTTTCGGCTCGTGGTACACTACGATTTTTAGTGCTCCACTGTCCAAAAATCAAATCAGATGTTTTACACATTTTCTTCTATTTTTTATTTATTAATATGTATTTATTTATCCTAAAACATAAAATATTAAATTTTCCTCACAAAATATAATAAACAGACGATTACATTAACGTTATGCTTAGCGTTTCGGCTCGTGGTACACGACGATTTTTATTGCTCCACAGTCGAACATTAAAATTTTTAGTGCTCCATTGTCCAAAAATCAAATCAGATGTTTTACACATTTTCTTCTAATTTGTATTAATGTGTATTTATTTATCCTAAAAACATAAAATATTAAATTTTCCTCACAATACATAATAAACAGACGATTACCTTAACGTTATTTTTAGCGTTTCGGCTCGTGGTACACTACGATTTTGAGTGCTCCACAGTCGAACATTACGATTTTAGTGCTCCGCAGCCGAACACTACGATTTTTATTGATTCATTGTTCAAAAATTAAATCAGGTGTTTTTCACGTGTTCTATTATATTTTATTTCTTAATATGTATTTATTAAAAAAAAATTATAAAATATTTAATTTTCCTCACAAAACATTATAAACTCACGTGGTATTTTCTATGTATCCACAGTCAGAACACTATAATTTTTAGTGCGCCATTGTACAACAACCGAATCAATTTTTTCATATTTCTGCTTAAGCTCCCAACATTATTAATTAATATAGCTTTGTTTCTTTACCTTTTTAAAGGTAAGAGTGGTAAAAGAGAAAAGTGTCAAAATTGCTCAAAATGAACATTTTTACCAGAAAAGTAAAGGAACGGAAAAATGGTAGATCTGGCAGCAATGTCAAAAAGAAACATAAAATATCTATTTTCGTCTTTTATTTCACAGTTTTTAATGTTTTTCGTCCATTTTCTTTTTCATTGTGAAATAATCGTCAAACAAAAGTCGAAAAATCAGTTCTGCCATTTTTTACCTGCAGAAATTTTGCTGGTAGCCTGTGGTAGAAGAGAAAGCCATTTTCGCTATCTCTCCACTCTCACTCTCTTAAAAATTGCTTCTAGTTTTGCCACTTTTCGGGGTTAAGGAACGCTTTACAGGTTAAAAATGGTAACAAATGGCAAAAATGGTAACCTCAGGTAAGTAAAGGAACACAGCTTATATACATACATGGATTTCACAGGTGTATCTGTGGTTTTATGTCTTAATTTGTACTTATCTCAAAAATTATAAATATTTAATTTTCCTCGCAAATCATAATAAACTCGTGTGTGGTACATTATCATTACGATTTTTTAGTGCTACGACTGCGGAGCACTACTATTTTTAGTGTTCCGACTGCGGTACCTAACGTTTTTAGTGTACCAAAATGTGGTACACTACGTTTATCGTTGTGCTCCGGAACAGTATCACTAAAATATTGTTTAGTGTTTGTGTTCCGGACCACTTACGCTAAAAATATTTTAGTGATACTGTACTCGGAAAGGTACACTATGTTAGTGTACTATTTATTTACGAACTCTGCTATTTTCTCACTTAAAAAACAACAACAATCACAGTGATTTTTAAATATTCCATTTGCATACATTCACTACATTACATTTATTTTTATAAAAATATTTTCGGATATTAACCAAAATAAAATTTATTCGTGTTTTCTGACACCGTGCACCCTATATTCGGTCATACTTATATAAATAATTAATTTTTTATATATTATCTTATATATACATTTATTTCATAACTTTTAATTTTAATTTTTTGAATAATTTGTTGTTGTTCGCTACCGATTATTACTAACGTGCATTTTTACAGTCCGTGCACCTAGCACTAACGTATTTTTTTTTTGCAAATTTTTGAATTTTTTAAATATTTTTGAAAATTTATTTTCGGCAAGTGCTGTCTTCGATGCATTGCCGAAGTTTACGTGTATTTTACGACAGACTGTTAGGTGATGTTTAGACTTTCAAATTTAACGGGAAAGAAAATTGAGTTTTTGGGCGGGGGAGTAGAGAGGAATAAGAGGGGGTACACGCCCTTGTACTCTTTGAACTCCAATTTAATTTCTATAAGCAAACGAGAATATGAGAGTGAAGAAGAATCAGAAAATTGACACAAAGATTATTTGCGTGTCTAAATTGAAAGGAAATTTTAAAAGGAATTGAGAAATTGAGAAGAAAGAATTTGCCATTCCAGTTTGAACGTATAAACACGGATTTAACAATTTGCGAAAATTTGAATACACGGTGAATAATTTAGATTTAAATTATTGTTTGTTAACAATGGGTTAACACATATTAGTCCTTAAAGGGTTAACGTCGTTTAGATCTGTCAACGTCAGTGCCAACAGATTTCAACGAGTGGCGAATGGCGCCATTTACATTTACTTACTCTCGTCTCTTCTATCTCTCGATACACAGTCGCGCTCCACCGCTATTGTGCAAACAAGGTAATCTGTTTACCAACCCTTATTTATTATAATAATAATTGTTCCACAAACATCCCATACGGGACAAGGGAGACTTCTCTCATACCAATGAGAGCAACCCGATTCATTTTGGCTCAATGATATGGGACCTACTGTTTATTGCCTAGTCCGAACGGCGTGTCCTAAGACACCACTTGTAGAGAAGTTTCACATGGCTGAAATACGCAGGAAATGTCGCCAAATTACTGAGGGATATTTTGCCACCGTTGAAATTTTTGATGTTGCCTGGCCGGGGAAACGAACCCACGACCTTTAGTGTGCAAGGCGGATGTGCATACCATTGCACCACGGTGGCACCCATTTATTATTATTATTATTTATTATTATTATTATTAATAAACTCGGGCTTTGCCATTATTATTTAAAACTAAAATCCCCCTATTGTGTTTTTATTTATTTATTGGTTTTGGGCTTTGCATCTTTCCCCGCATTGGCGCAAACATTGCACAGTGAAATTAATGTCTAAATTTTGGTACAACATCTATAATCCTCTTCATCCTACAAAAATTGCCATCGAAATTGTACGACTTTAAAAGTTTTCCAATTAAAACCTTGCTTCAACACAAATTGCATTGCGGTAATATATTCCTCCGAAAATATTTAGTTGAATCGTGCACTAAAAGAACCTTTTAATTAATCACAGGTGAAGTTTATATTTACTAAATTTTCTTGTAAATCCAAATTTTAACACAGAATTCTTCACAATTTGACTCCAAAAACAATAGGATAGCTGGAATACCACTTGGAATCGATTTGCCGCGCAAGACGCCATTCTATGCGTTAGAAGAACGCAGTGTGTGGTATAGTCCATCGTAAATTTTTCAACAGTGTATATGCTCTAATGTCATGTCCATACCAGCATTTGAATCACGTTGTTGGCTCTCATAATTACGTACGCGAATTAAACCGTTCGTACACAATTCACAGCAACATGATTCATATTTTCTTTATTTTTATTTAATGATTTTTAAGAAAGTTTCAACCAAAGGCGAGTAAAATTAATTGATATGAAGTGAAAAAATGTTTGTCCTTCTTTCAGATATCTATTTAATATGAAATTATATTATTTTCATTAATGTTTTCTATTTTTTCTCACAATTTTGGCGTTTTAAGTATATTTTTTTATTTTTCTATTTTCAAAATTAACGAGAGAGACCTGCCAAAATAATTTTTTGGTATACAGACTTTCTGGCAGGCATTTGATTTTTGTTTCAAGATTTGTACGCGAATTTGAAACGATAAACGAGAAATGCAACTGCAATGACAGAGAAGACAAAATTTGCTATGATTTGAGTGTATACCAGTCATTCATGTTTTGAAGTTTTCCTAAATATGTGTGGGTTTTTGATACATTTTTTAATTTTTTTATTTTTCCTGTCATAATTAATTTATTTCGATAAATTCTCTCATTTCTTAGAGATGGGACATATTTTATCGTCGTTCTGAGAGTAATTTAAATTGAACAAAGTACACAAATCGTTGTTCGTTCTCAAAATTTTGTATGGGAAATGAAGTAATTACATCGTAATTTGAGGTCGAACAACGAATAGAGAGCGAAACACCGTCAGTCTGAACAAGGCATAAAATCATTTGCATGTTCCTTCACTGTTGTCAAGACAAAAGACGACAGAAATCATCAAATTGAGATGTGGTGAATATACTGCACCACTCTGCAGTTTATTGGTATTCCATACCTATCAAAACATACTTACTCCCCTGCCTGGCGTACTCTGGTTTGATTAAACAGGTCCCACCAAACAAATGAAATCAATAATCAAAATACAAGTATGGTCTAAAATCGTCATCGTAAAGGGCCACAAAACAACAAACCCGTACCTTCAGGAGCAAAAGCACCACAGCAGAAGCAACACGCAAATTGAAAGGACGATCTTCTTTTTATAACACATTTCTTCAATTTAGCTTCGTCGGTCATACAAACGGTAACATAGAAGAATCATTAGAAAAACCAAACCTAATTAAGTATTTATTTGGAATACCACTTATTAGAAAAAAATATACATTTCAAGTTTCAAAATTATATTATTAATATTAATTAATAACCAAAAATATGCATATGAGTGAAAAGTGATAGTAAATCTGCTCGTTCTAATATAAACCATGCATGAAAAAAAAAAAACAAAGCATTGATCCTTACAAAGCCAAAAACTAGTGCATATATTGAAAATTAAAAAGAAGCAATGGCATTTTTACCGTGGAAAATTAATTATTGTGAAACTTAAATTATTAACTAAATATATGATGACCTTGAATGTCTCCTTAAACAAGTAGTAGTGATCACTTCGTACATCATATACATATTTCTACTAAAACTAAGGAATTACATTAGTGTTTAAACGCCGCCATTTTATGTACCCCTATACAAGTACAGCCTGGTGGCATAGCTCATAAGAAATGGGTGATAATCAAAGCTATCAACAAAGTCTCTTGATTTATCATTAATTTTTTTGTTCATAGAATTATCCAACGTTGCTGATCGACGTGGCCTCTTCAATCACCTAGAGTTGGTAAGTGATGTGAATTGAGTTATTGATTTTTTATATTATTGTTTAAATACCAGAGATTTTTTGTGAGGGTTACAAAATCCAAAAAAATTCTCTACACTCTTAAATTTAATACATTGCTGAGCATTGAGCAAAAATTAAGAAAGGTACAGAGAACAGCTCTTCTCCCATTTTTTCTTGTTTTGTTTTGCTCCTAAGTGATCAAATTGAATTGTTGCTTATTAAAACTCTACTTACGTTTTATCCCCATTTAAATTTTGTTTTGATCGTCCAGTTCTTTGCTTATTATGAAAATCATTCTTCAATTTTGTATTATGTTTAAGATCTTTACCCTATATTAGGCACATAAGACTTCAATTGAATTTTGTTTGCTATTACTTAAATTGAAAACTTCTAGCTTATAGTTATTATGACTGTTCTAAGTCAGTTAAATTTGTATTATCTTTTTGAAAATAAATGAATTCCAATAAATTTAATATTAATATAAACATGATGTGCTAAGAAAACCATTTAAGAGTTTTTCTGTGATGACGACAGCGACAAAGGAATAATAAGGTAACTCAGGTTTAGTAAAGGGGTCCTTTAATATATTTTGGCATCGGACATTGGAAAGGGTGGGTAATGAGGCGTGGCTCTCCGACCAACATCCAGGAGCAGTCAAGTTAAATCAAGAACAATCTTTAGCCAATGTACTCGTTATAGGAATCGCATGAGGTCGTTATTACCATGGGGCTTATTTTGTTTAGTATCATAACGACGGTAAGTTCCTTCGATTTCTCTACTTTTGCTTTTAATGTAAGGTCACCTAAATAAAAAGTGAGTTATCTTATTATTGTAGTATAAAACAGCCAGTAGAACGGAAAGGACCCGAACTCCCCAGCCGACTGCATAGCTAGCAGACCAGAACTCCCATTGTCCTACTCCAATCTATCGAGTGTTCAATAAAAACTAATAATTTCAGACGAAATTATTCAGGAAAAAATTATGTTCATTACACATCTGGCAAATATGACAGCTATGACATGGACCTTTTTAAATATATATTAGTTTTTGTTTCATTCGAGCGCGATCTTCTTAAGAATAGCTTCAAAATCGGAACATTTGACTAATATGTTTTTGTTGTGAGTACAACGTATATTTTAAGTTAAATATATCCAAAATATCGCGAAACTAGTACGTATAGCAAGATATTATAGTGGATTTTGAAAGAGGAAGTAATAGCTTATAGTGGATTTTGAAAGAGGAAGTAATAGCTTAATTTTCATTAAAAAATAGTGTTTTAGCGTGCATATTTTCTTAGTGTGTTTTGTAATGCCAATTCGATCATATACTTAAATTTGACCTAAGGTTTTAGTCATGATGCCCACCTCGGGAATAATTTTCCAAATATGGGTTTAAGATTATTCTTTATTGAAATCAGTTTTGTTTTGTTTCCCCAAGCCTATTTTTGCATCATAAGATAATCGGGACCTTTGCTCATGTCATTTTGTATTAACAGCATAAAACAATTCTTACCGTATACCCCCTCCAGAGGGAAAAGGGGGAGAATGTTACGCTCGTGGTTTCTTAAAACACTCTTCGCAGCAGCACAAATCATTGGCTTGATTTTTACACTCTAAATATTTTTGGCCACTTTCTCCATACAAGTGGATCCACTGCGCATTGATCCATTCGTACCGGATTACGAACGAGCTGTTGGTAAAAGAAGTCATCGTTGTCTTCTTTTTTCTAATTGCAAAGCATCATCATCTCATTATCATCATCATTTTGTTTACATTAAAAACAACTAGGTACGTACATGCCGGTTAAAATTAATAAATAATATTCATAAAAAGAAAAAAATATATATCGACGAAAAAATTGTGTAAAAACAACAACAATCGCGTCGTTCATATTCTTGTGGCCGTTTTATAACGCGTCGCGTATCCCGTCCCCCTCCGTCTTATTTGCAAATATTGTTTTGCCGACGGCAATTGAAAATAAAGAAAAATCAAAATTATTAATGAACAATAACTGAGCGTCGAGTGTAGAAGTGCTTCATTTTAGCTCCGATATAATATTATAAAATTAAAAAAATAAGACGTTGCGCCATTTAAAAAGTAGCTAAAACAATATATCCTGTATATAATCATAATCATTGAAGCTGTGGAAGTGCTGTGTTAGTTAAAAAACATAAATCCAAATCCATGTATAAAAGCAATAAAAATCATTAAACTGAGAAAACTCCAACAAGAGAGCACTTAAATGAGCGCGCAAAACAAACAATAATAAGTGAGAGCAAGAGTTAATGTCAATAACTGTCCAGTGTCAATCGTTTTCCGTATTTTCACATCTCGCGGAAGCTTTTCTAAAACAACAACATAACCTTAACTAGAAAACTGTTAACAGTAATATAAACTTTTATTAACTAAAAATTTAATTGCGCCTAAAAGTGTGCAACGATTTATCAATTCCGAAAATAAAGCCGCAAGTGATATGTACCCACAAATAGCAGAAGAAAATAGTTCTGTAAAACGAGCAAGAGAATCGAATATAAACCTAACTCTTGATAAAAACGTTAAGACACCTTAACTTTATTGAAGGTACTGAGATTTCTATCCTCTCGGGAGTTAATGATCAAATCAATGCGATAGACAAGAGACTTTCTGAATTGGAACATGAACTCTTAAATAAAATAAACAAGAAAATCGTCGATATTGACCAAAACATTGTCGAAATCCAAGCCCGCTTTACCAAACTAGAGTCTAAAAATGAAACTTTCCATGAAAATGAAATTAAAGACTTAAAAATACAACTTCAGCGTCATGAAAATTTGGCTGTGTCCTGCGACCTTAGGATAACTGGTATACCATACATAAAAAATGAAAACCTACACCAACGTTTCGAAGTAATTTGTAACGTCATTAATATAAATGTTCCAACATACACCTTTATTTTTCGAATGCGCGATAATAACTCAAAATCCGACGTTATCATTGTAAAATTATCGTCTGCTTACGGCAAAAACTATATCCTAAAATGTCATGCTCGTTTTAGGAAAAACAACAAGAGTAATCTCGTGTTATCGCATATTGGCTTCGATTCCAACAAAGCAATATATATCAATGAAAACCTCACGAGTTTCAACTATAAAATATTGCAAGCCGCTATAAAACTACGGAAACAAAACGTTGTATTTTCTGCTTTCTCCCTGCGAGGCCTCATCTACATCAGGGTCAAGCAGACAGATGAACCCATACACATTGATGATAAAAAAATTTTTTCGAACTTCTTTCGATCTTACACCCGAATAAACCTGCATCTGTATACATCATGTCATTCCCTTTCCATGAAAACATCACCGCAAACACACAAAATAAAAACTTAATCCTGGTTCCATCCACCGCGACCTCACAACAAATAGTAACAGCTGTTTAAACAAATTTCTTAATAGTGTCTACATGCACCTCTCAGTGCTTATAGCCTGTCGAAACATTGCCCCAAGATTATATTATGTCTGGACCATATGACATCTCCTTAAGTGGTTCTAAAGATAAGGTTAAAAGCCTTATTCGTATACTAAGCAAGAAGAAAGAAGGATTAAGTACATGCCATATTAATGCGCAAAGTTTAATCAAAAAAATTGATGAGTTTCGGCACATATTCGAAGAATCTTCTATTGACGTTATTTGTATATCTGAAATATGGTTTAATAAATCTATTACAGACTCCATGGAACAAACTGACGGATATAAGTTATTTCGTACCGATAGATCTACCCATGCTGGTGGCGTAGCAATATACGTAAAAACAAAGTGTTGAGTCAATCCTGCACAGATGACCGTATTGGGTATATATTTGCTGAAGTAACTTCTACTGGAAATAAATTATTCCTGGCATGCATTTACAGACCCAGTAAACACATTGAATATAATGAGTTATTAACTCGTCTTGGAGGTTTCACAGTACAATATTCCAATATCTTAATCGCAGAAGATCTGAACTGTAACCTTTTGAAACCGAAAAATTTCCAGTTTTCTCTGAATTCTATAGGTCTCTATGTGGCAAACTCGAGTACACCAACGCACTACACCTCCACCTGTAATACCTTATTAGATCTCTTCGTAGTTGACACCACAGACAATGCAGTACTATATGATCAGGTATCTGCTCCTTGTTTTTCGAGGCACGACCTTATCTTTACGACTTATGATTTTAATCTTCACATTAAGAAATCGAATGTAAAATATCATGATTTTAGTAGAATCAATATATCAGATCTTGAATCTGATATCTTGCGCATAAACTGGGATGAGATATATATAAATATCTGCTAATGATCAGCTTGATTGTTTACAAAATAACATAACATGGCTGTTCAACAATCATGTTCCTCTGCGAAACGTCAACACCCAAAAGAAAAAACCCTGATTCAACAGTACTATTAAGAATCTGATTGATAATAGAGACAGGCTATTTGCCCGCTGCAAACGCTACAAAGTATCATCTTTCCATGACGAATACAAAGCAGCCAGAAAAGAGGTCACAAGACAAATACAAAGGGCTGAATCAATGTTTTATGAACACAAATTCCGATATGCAGCAAGCTCAAAAAAGAAATGGCAAGTTATTAAAGAAATTGGCATAGGCAAAAGCAAAAATTATTCTCTAGATGATACAGTTAATGTCGATGAACTCAGCACACAATTTGTGGATCTTGATATGATTCCTCCAGTCGTGCGAAAGTCTTTCGCGCAATTTACACCTCCTGCCATATTACCTACTTGCAATACAACAGATATTTCTGGGATCACACTTCAATTCAATTGTATCACACCATCTGAAGTTCTATCGAGCTGCATGGCAGTGAACTCTAATGCCTTGGGATTTGACTTGATACATCCAAGATTCTTCAAACTACTTCTACGATTCATCCTTAAACATGTTACACATATATTTAATACCATAATCACAACAAGTACATATCCGAATATGTGGAAACACGCCAAGATTATCCCTATCATGAAACCCAACAAGGAGAATAGGCCAATAGCAATACTACCATACCTTTCTAAAGTATTTGAAAAATTATACACATGCTAATAACGGACTATACTACTTTTTGATCGTCAATCTAGCTTTAGAGCTCGCCACAGCTGTAATACAGCGCTAACGGATGTATGTGAATCCATTAGAAAAAGCATTGACTCTGGAAACATAACATTTCTAGTATTGTTAAATCATTCGAAAGCTTTTGACTGCGTAAATCATACGTTGTTGTACTCCAAATTGAAAACGCCTTTTAATTTCTCTAATACTGCTCTTCGGCTTATACAATCCTATCTGCATCTCAGAAGTCAAGCTGTTGTTGGAAATCAAAAAGTATCCAGTGCACTATATGTTAAAACAGGGGTTCCCCAAGGTTCGATTCTGGGGCCTTTGTTCTTCTCTATGTATATACAGGACCTTCAGGATCACATCACACATCCAAAGTTCCACGTTTACGCTGATAATGTACAACTTTATCTGAGTAGCCCAAAAAAACAGTATTCAAAAAAGCATTGCCCTGTAAATTGAGGACTTGCGAAATGTTCACTCATGGGCGGAAGGAAATGGGTTATTTTTAAATCCATCCAAGACGAAATGTGTTATAATAAGCAAAGTAAGGAACACACAATCTCTGGTGCAACATGACATCATCCTGAACAACCAGACAATAAGCATGGTAAAAGAAGTGAAAAATCTTGGAATATTCTTCAACGATCGTCTAACATGGCAAAACCACATTCAAATTTCTGCAGGAAGAGCATTTGGAATGCTCAGATTGATATTGACGCACGTAATTACTGCGCAATTACGGCTCAAAAAATATATTTCGTCGACGATTAAAAGAATTTGTTAGACAAGGAGCCGTTAGATAGTAAGAGTTTGTTAGCTCCTCTAAATCCTTTCGTAGATGACAATGGCGTCATGCGAATGAATTGCAGACTGATAAATTCGCCCACACTTGCACCTTCGGAACGTAATCCTATAATTGTCCCCTATAGGAGTGCCTTTGCTCTACGGTTGGTAGAATATACTCACCAAAAATGTGTTTTTTTTATCGATCGTTCCCAACGCCACACTTTCCCGCCCTTGCCGACCGAGAGAGCCACCTCCCCTTAACGTAGGGAGCGCGTACACCTCATATTCCGGAATATGGGGGGTTAGCAGACTAGGGAAAACCAGCTACAGCAAAACATCAGCCGGTTAGAAAGTTACATTTTAAAGACAAACACATCAAAAAATAAATAGATCTAATCTAACATATTGCCCGGCAACTGTTGCAAGCAATACTAAGAACGTAAGATAAAGTTTTTTATGACATGCAGGGTTTCGGATAAGGAAATTCTATTATATAACTTGTTATATTCATCACATAAAGATCGTAGTGGATTACTTATTTCATAATTAGATTTCGCTAACGTTAATTTAAGTGGTATGTAGTTTCGAGTGCTACGTGAAGGTACATTAAAATTTATTTCGTATATTAAAAACTGTGATTCAATTTGTCCACGCAAGAGTTTAATAATGAATATAGATCTGAGCATTAAACGTCTTTTCTCCAATGTTGGAAGATCAATTAACTTTAGACGGTTTTCATATGGTGGAAGAGATTCATTTGAGCTCCACCCTAACCCTCTAAGAGCAAATAAAAGAAATTGAACTTGTACTGATTCTATCTTATCAGAATAACATTTGTAAAAAGGACTCCAAAGTACACAACCGTATTCTAATGTTGGTCGGACAATGCTAATGAATAAGCGTTTGGTCACGTATGGATCGTCAAATTCCTTAGACCAGCGTTTTATAAAGCCTAGTAATGACTTGGCTTTGTTAACACAAGACTCTATATGTACGTTGAAACGCAGTTTACTGTCTAAAATAACTCCTAGATCCACAAACGAATCTACATTATCCAATTTGTGGAAACCTATGAAGTAATCGCAAGAATCAGGACGAGATCTATAAAATGAAAATTTTTTACATTTTTTTAAGTTTAATGACATACCGTTGACACTACACCAGTTGGAAAGAGAATACAAATCATGTTAAAGATTAATTGATTGATTATAAGAATCATGATTGCTAAAGAGTTTAACATCATCAGCAAACATTAATACTTTAGAGAAACGAATAACAGATGGAAGGTCATTTAGGTAGAGTACAAAAAGTAATGGACCTAAATGGCTACCTTGAGGAACACCAGAATGCACAGTTATATTTTTGACAGAATATCATTAAAAGAAACCCTTTGGGTACGGTCCTATAAAATAAGAACGTATCAATAAATAAGAACGTCAGCAAACATATTTGCAATGTCATTAGGGTCACATGATTCTCTACAACCAAGTCTCATGCTACTAGGAAATTCACATACTTTTCTTTTAGAGTTTACGAATTTATAAAAGTTTTTTAGGATTTCTATGAAAATTATTTCGCATCTTAATTAAGTAATTTGAATAACACCTTGAATTTTCACTATTGAACGAATTTCTAGCTTTTGCATAATTGGTAAAATTTAAAGTGGAATTACATCTTTTAAATTTTTTATACATTCTACTTTTCATATTTCGCAAACTTCTGAGGTGTGGAGTAAACCAAGCAGGGCCCATTTCTGAGCACATCTTTAAGAGAGGGACTGATACTGTCAATGCATCATTAAGTACTTTATAAAAATTTGAAATACGGGAATCAATGTTTCCATGAGATAACCAATTATTATTTGATAAGATAGAACGCAGTAGAACCACAAAATTTAGCTTACTTGACTTAGTTTGGGGTAAAGTTTTAGTAGTTACACTATTATTGAGTTCAAGAGTTACCATATGGGTAGGATGATACATATCTTCAGGTTCTGAGAATGGAGGACTTGCACATACAGAAGAGTTTATGGTTGAAGAAAACACTAAGTCTAAAATTTTGCCTTTAGAATTATAGATATTATTTATTTGATAGAGACATTGATCAAAAATATTTTCCCAGAAAGATAACATTTCAGTAGACAGATCTGTTGATGAAACAGGTACATAATCTACTATGTTGTCGCCTGGGACCCATGTTAAGTTTGGTAAATTGAAATCACCAAGACAAATCAATTCAGAATTTGATGAATGGTGTAGTGAAACTTCTTTTATTAATTCGGAATGTTTAAGATAAATGTCTATGTCTGAATTTGGGGCAATGTACGAGCACGTTATAATAAAGGATTGATTTAAATATTTTATTTTAACACACACAAATTCAATATAAGGGTATTCAGTAAGCATAATTCGCTCTGATGCAATTACGAACTGCAATGAAAACTCCTCCACCAATTTTGTTTAATCTATCTTTTCTGTATATTTGGTACTGATCTGACAAAATCTCAGTGTCACGAATACCTGGTTTCAGCCAAGTTTCTGTAAAAACTAGGATTTTGAGATCACAACCAAAAGATTTTAAGTAAATATTATTAAGTTTAGTATTTAGACCTCTAACATTTTGGTAAAGTAAGGATAGCGAACTTATTAGTTTTTTGAAACAGACACGACTGAAGGAATAACAACAGGATTATTAGTATTAGATTTCTCTCTGTATATATATTCTTTAACAAGTGTACTTTCTGGCCAAAATGATTCATTTAATATAACATTAAAGAACTCATGAGGCACAGTTAATTTGAAAGATGATATAGCACGTGGCGTTGACGAATTATATTTCATAATTTTGTAGTTAGTGTCACGTGAATTATTCAATCTAGCTTTTAGGTAATTATAAATGTTATCTACAGTTGTATTAGGATGTAATCTGGAAATAAAAATACTTTTTCTGGGAGGAATTACTATTAGTTCATTAATACCTCCGGACCAAGTAGGGTTGGGATTTAAAGTTTGATCAGTTTCCGGAACTTGAGGTGTAATTGGAACAGAAGCATTAACATTTGAACAGTGTGCATTAACAGTCACTAGAGGAACAGAATTAGTTAGAGAACATATGGGTAACATTTCTGAAGAAGGCATTTCAATTGTCGAATTTCCCTTTGAACTTGAAACGATTGGAAGTGATGAACGCTGCCCCGGAAGGGCCAGGCTATTTTCCGACGGTAAGGTCTCAACAGACGTGCGTGGCGGAACCACAGCTGGTGAATTAAGGCTAATTAAGTTATCACCAGGAACAACAGTTGAGATTTTTTTTACGTTTCGGAGAGCCATCAGCGAAATCAAAATTTTTAAACACTTTTTCAAAAATTTCAAGCCTTGAAAAAACGACTTCAAAATCCTTCCTCATAGCAGCAAGCTCCATTTTAGATTCCCTGAAGAGACGGTAAAAATCTACTTCCAGGGACCTGCAATTGGCACATGCCCAACGAAATCCATTAATGCGATCAGTAATGATATGAAAATGCTTGCCAGTAAAACCTAAGCATTTCAAATGTTCATGCTTCTCACATAACCAACAAGTCAACAAACGTTCTTTCAAACTTGTAACTTTACAGTCTTTATTTAAACATTCCATTATTAATGGTTATGCCTAAAAGTATGCTATACCAAAAGCCAATAAAAAGTTGTAAAAAGTTAAAGTTAGTTAATTTTAAAACCGCCTGAAAGTATGCTCTAAATCTGAGTCTAATAAAATATTACGAACAAATAAAAGCACAAGACAGAAAAACAGCAAATGTCAAAAATAAAACAAAACAAAATAATCACTAAGAAACACTGAGACAGGCAAAAATTTAAATTTTACTTATCTGTTTAAACTAATGTGATATAAAACAGAACTTCACTGAACATTAAGGCGATTAATTATATATTTTTATTATTTCGATAAATCAAACACGAAAAACCACTGAAAAATTAAAATTTATGATAAATTATTCATGGTGATATTCAGTTAATGATGCGAACTTTGAGATTGGAATATTGGATTCCTCGTATGAAAAAATTGGTTCGGTTGATTGTTCGGTATTGCAAAGTGTGCCTTTTGTTGAAGAAACGTGCTCTTAATCGTCCTTTTACAAATACTGGCGTGGACTTTGCAGGTCCGTTTAATGTAAAATCTTATCTAGGTCGGTCTTGTAAAATAACCAAGGGCTATTTATGTGTCTTTGCGTGTTTCTCTACAAAGGCAATTCATTTGGAAGCAGTGTCGACTGCTAATTTTGTCGACTGCTAATTTTATAGCTGCGTTACATAGATTTATTGCTCTACGTGGTTATACCCCATAATGGATACAATTTTGTTGGAGCTTCAAAGGAAGGAAAGATTTCCTCCGAAAAAGCGCTGACTCCGTCTCCTCGTCTTTATCAGACCAGGGCCTATCGTGGCATTTTATACCTGCTGGTGCCGCGGACGTTAGAACCGAAAACGGCGTTGTAAGACGGCCCATTGCAAAGTTGGTCGTTCTGACCGACCACACCCCCACAATCGAGAAGAGTTATATAGTATGTTGGTGAAAATCTATTCGGAAGACGAACTTTCGAACGTTGACGACAGTATTGTTATGGAACCTCGCCCCACTGATTCCCAAAGTAGAATGTCGTCGGCTGCAGTGAATGAAGCCCTTGTTGAGCCAATCGCGGCTGTAAAAATATCCGAGCCCGGGTCCGAATCCAATAATGAGGATTCATCTGCGGCACTCAACTCAATCAGCGACACAATGTAAACCGAGGCCGAATCCATCTCTGTGGGTTCATCTGCGGCTCCGGTCCCACCAAGCCAGGGACTGCCGAAGCAAAAGAAAATATGCCGTATGCAATGAAGAACACCACACGCTCCTTCATGAAGATGCAAAGACCGTGGTTAAAGCCACAAATAATCGTCAGCGTCGTCCGCATGCCGATTATAGATATCGGCCACGTAACAGTCCATATAGTCGTCCGTCTGATAACGCTCCATCCTCGCAGATAGGATTGGTCGGCTTGTTGTCCCTCCAGACAGGTATCTGTCTATCCCCGACTTTAATAGTCAAGATTGTGTCGTCCGATCGACCCACTATTATGAGGCCGGTTTTGGACCAATGCAGTAGGCAGAGTCAGATATGTTCCTCTCTGGTGCATAGTCTTCGACTCCCTACTTCTATGATCGAAGGTGGCCAAATATATCGGCTGACCGTTAGGTCGATCTATGACCGGAGTCAGTCCATTTCAATTGTGGTGACCAATGTGGACCATGCGCTTACGCCTACAGCGGCAATCCCAGAGCGCGTTCAAGACTCATTTTTAGGTCCGGTCGGGTGGCCTTGGTACTGGGGCCGGAAGTTTATGTCAGGGTCGTAACTCATCGGGAGCAAGCGACGCCAGGGTTGCCGATACCCTCTACACCATTTTTGGTTGGGTGTTTTCGGGCATATGTAACATATAGTGTTACCCACATGTTTAAAAAAAAATATAATTTATTGGAAAAAATAGAGCAAAAAAAAAAAAATGAATTGAATTGAAAACATGTATACTTATGTGTTGTATTTTAGTTACAACATCGCAATGTGTTGTAAAGTGGCCGGCATGAATAATTTAGATTTAAATTATTGTTTGTTAACAATGGGTTAACACATATTAGTCCTTAAGGGTTAACCTCGTTTAGATCTGTCAACGTCAGTGCCAACAGATTTCAACGAGTGGCGAATGGCGCCAAAGCCTCCACCTTCCTTCATGTTATGATCGTTGACACTTACTTACTCTCGTCACTTCTATCTCTCGATACGAAGTCGCGCTCCCCCCGCTATTGTGCAAACCAGGTAATCTTTCTTACCAACCCTTATTCATTATTATTAATAAACTTGGCCTTTGCCACTATTATTTAAAACTAAAATCGCCCTATTTTGTTTTTATTTATTTATTGGTTTTGGGCTTTGCATCTTTCCCGCATTGGCACAAACACACGGAAAGAAATTTAAAGAGAGTTTTAAATTTTTTTTAAATTCAAAGAATTTGGTGGTTTAATCTCATTGAGCCTTAAATATATTGCCGTATCCACAATACATTATTGAAATATTCTACGACTACTTATAAATTCATCGCATTCTAACCAATAAAATAATTTTATTTTAAAGCATCATGTGTTTTAAAATCATTTTTGGTAATATTTTGGCGAAAATTTACATCTTTTATTGGATTTTCGCATACAAGTTTTGACATCACGTGTCGCTTTCTGGAAATTTATTGCATCTAATAGATTTATTTTATTTAAATATTTTGGTGCATTTTGGTGCAGTTTTACAGAGTTGTTCTTTTACAAGAATTGTTTTTTAAACAACTATCTGGAAATTCCTGTTGCAAGTGTTACATTTGTGATAATAAAAAACATAATTTTCCACGAAACTTTAATGTTTCGGTTAGAGATGTTTGTCAGAGCTGCTGACGCTTTGGTTAAATGTGATGCCAGTTTCAGTGCCCAACGGGACGAGGATCTCGATATTTACATATTAGAGCTAAAGAAGCTGAGGTCAAGAGATTATGGGACATGGTAAAAACGAAGTTTGACGACTGTCTCAACTAATTTAAAGAAGATCAAAGTTCTGGTACCTCGCTACTGCTGTTGATCGAAAATATGAGGTTGCATTTAGATCTTATCTAAATGCTCTCGCCTCTATTAATAGGAGGTTAGATCAACTTCGGGAATTTAAAGGGTATTTAGGTATTTCAGTATGACAAAATCGTAAAAGAGAACCCACAAAAACTTTAGTCCTGCGCGGAAAGCTCTTAAACAGACTTATGACAATCCACGTATTTTGGTGAACCACCAACTTAAACTTTTATTTGACCGACCAGTTTTAGATAGTGAGACTAGTTCAGGGTTAACTCGTAAAACTAGTGTCACGCTTTGGGAACAAAGCGTTAAAGACCCAGCAAAATTTGAAGGAGGGGGTTCTACGCGATGACGTGAATTCATGTCATCTTTTGCATTGGTTCAAACGTAGTCGTGAAAGATCTGATCTTTTCATTAGCATTTGAACCAATGCAAAGGAAGTCGTGAAAGGTCCGATCTTTTCATTAGCATTTGAACCAATGCAAAGGAAGTCGTGAAAGATCCGATCTTTTTATAAGCATTTGTACCCATTCCATCGATCCAATAGAGTTGATGATTGTGTTTTTATTTGCACACCAGTTTTGGTCTGTTCCAGTAATGCAAGAATCTACTAATTTTTATTATTTATTTTTTTTTTTGCGATAACATAAAGGAAAAATTTTTATCGTTGCAAAAATTAGACGATTCTTGCAGGTTCTGAAACAGACCAAAGTTGTTAAAACTGTCGTCGTAACGTTGAATTAAATTTCCTGTATATCAGACAATTAAAACTTCTAAACAATTGGTTATGTACGGAACTCGAAACGTCTGCACTAAAAATGATGTCCCAATAATCGAGCTAAAATAGAATGGTATTTTAAAAGTTCTCTTGTCTGTTCTAAATCTGACATAGAATGAAATCAATCAAATCTCGCTTCTCAAAATTTGAACAGAAAGTCCTCATCCTCAGGCATATTAGAGGTTGTTGTTGCTAGACAATTTTCGCTACTTGGAGCCCCTATTTATACATCCAAGATTGCAAATTTGCATTTGTGAATTTCAAATTGAAGCTTTTTATTTCCAAAGACGACTCATTTGTCCCCCTTCTATTCCAGAAATCAATTCTTCAATATTACATTCATATTACAGCCAATGGCTTTTTTCCATCGTAGACTGTATATGTCTTTCACATCGAAAGATTTTAAGTGGATTGTGGTTCAGAACGCTGAGACGTCAGCAACATTGTCTGTTAGTTGGCGACGACCCAGGTTCGAATCCCAGCCGGGCTCAGCTGATTTTTTTATTTTTAAGTTTCTGCCTTTTTAGGGGCGAAGGCCATAATTTGTGAAATTTTAGTTAATTTGATTAATCGAGCTTTTTATGACCTAAGGAGATCACATTGAAAAATTTATATCTAGCGAAGTCCTACACACACATAAACCACTATGCGACGATCGTTTCGTTAGCTGGTTAGGCTAACGTCCTCAGGCATATTAGGTGTTGTTGTTGCTAGACAATTTTCGCCATTTGGAGCCCCTATTTATTTCCAAATTTGCATTTGCCGGGTTGTAGATCCCCACATATTTTCGTTCCTAAACTAAAATGTTGTTATAAAATAACAAAATAAAAGTAATTTACGAACTAAAAATTCTTAAAGGAGTGCATTTGGAGTCCATGTCGAAATCTGAACTGGTGATGGGAAGATAATAGAAAAAAACCTTTTGTAAGATAAAAAAAATATCAGTTGCGGAGAACGGAGGAAGTAATCCTTTGCGGTGCAGCGGTGGTGATTACATTTAAACTTTTTCCTGATAAATTACATGTAGTTATTTCATGAATTCGTTTGAATTAATACAAAAATTAGTTTGTCATGAAAATTACATGTCAAAGCATTGGTGAAAATGACATGTCAATGTCATTGGTTAAAATGACATGCTTAGGATCCAAAAAAGAACGTCATGTTTTGGGGGTCACGCTCATATAAAATCATGAGTGAAAATGACAAAAAAAATTACATGCCAGATCACTTGCACCCATGATTCAACTAATGATTTGTAATCGAAGATTTTACTGGGGACAAGTCTGCTTCGACTTACTGGGAAGATTTGGACGAGTTTCTTACGAAACGAATCCAAACTCTTACCTGCCTACGTGACATTAGGGGTATAGACACTGGCAAATTATCCAACAATAAAAAGGTTCGTTCGCATTTCACGAATGCTGGCACGAACCGTACCCCAATTCTCCTCGCAATTCCCCTCCTACTTCTAGGTTTTCTCTTGCATTCTCAAATAAAACGTGCGTTCTTTGTGCACGACAAACCCAACACATCAGATCATGCCAAAAATTTCTACACCTTTCAGTTCCTGAAAGAATAAACCACACTTTGTTACATACTAGGCGTTTACACACGACAGTTTGTCTTCAAATGCAACTCTGATTTACTAACACATGCATACATTTGTCGGCTGTCTTCCAGCTGTCCATTATTTTTTCATAGACAGTCGGGTTAAAAATTTTTTGACATTTTTGTAAAAATAACTGAGATAATAATTGAAATGTGTTGAAAACATTAACAAAATACATACATATGTGAAGCAACAAGGAAAAGAAATCGATGATTTTCATTTATAATTTTACAAAAGTTTTTGCAGTTGTCTGGGTGACGTAGGGGATGGAAGATACCAACCAACGGTCCTGACCGGTTTTAACATGGCAAAGACCAGGATTTATCTTGGTCCCTCTTTCATCCCAAGTGGACACTGACCTCCCCGTGGTGTCACCTGGGGAACTGCCTTTAACACCCGTTAAAGGTAGTGAGCTAACATGTGCCGCGCGTTCCCCCATAACAACGTTAAAAACTTGGGTTTGGGCGTCGGGTTAGTAACCCTCCCCTAGAAAAAACAGCCTACTATGAAAAAACGAAAGAAAAACAAACCCCTCTAAAGTTGACGAACCCCGCAAACGTTTTAAGGACCATGATCTGCGAATCTGCACCTGGAATGTTCGCACTCTTTATAGAGAAGGTGCAGTCTTCGCATTGGAAGACGTACTTGAAAAGTACAAGGCCGATATTACTGCCATACAGGAAATACGATGGATTGGGAAAGGCGTCACAACAACACCTAAAGGTGACGTAAAGCATGAGTTTGGTTGCCGATTCGTAGTTAGTCGGAGACTAAAACATCAGGTATCCAGCTTCACCCCAGTGAATGAAAGACTTGCTGCAATTCGAATAAAAGCTAAATTCTTCAACATCAGCTTTATTTGTGTTCATGCTCCCACTGAAGAAAAGGACGAACAGACCAAAGATATATTTTACGAGCGCTTAGAAGAAACATATGACCGTTGCCCTGCAAACGACATTAAAATCATTCTAGGCGATTTTAATGCCAAAATTGGAAAGGAGAATATCTTTGGCCCAACAGTCGGGAAATTCAGTCTCCACAGTGAAGCATCTGACAATAGTATGAGGCTGATAGACTTTGCAGCTGCAAAAAACATGGTAGTTAGCAGTACCAGATTTAATCATCTCGATATTCACAAGGGCACCTGGTTGTCTCCAGATCAAAAAACAAGAAATCAAATTGATCATGTTGTGATAGAAGAAAACATTCATCGAGCGTGTTGGATGTACGATCGTTCCGAGGCGCAAACATTGATTCGGACCACTACCTTGTTGCAGCAAAGGTACGCAACCGCTTAAACGTAGCAAACAAAGTACGAACAGACACAACACGAAAGTTAGACATCGGTAAGCTGCAATCACAACAGATAGCCACAGCATATTCCACTCAACTAGCCCAATTGCTTAATCAAAGCACTCCTCATCCCGATAACATATCAGCGCAATGGCAAAGCATTGCCCACTCCATGCAAACAGCCGCAAAATCCATACTTGGATACCAGAGACCTCCACCAAGGAATCCATGCATGCTATGATCAGGAGTGTCGTGCTGCCACCGAAGAGAAAAGTGCGGCATATAGGGCTACTTTACAATCCGTAGCAACGCGTAGCGCACGAGAGAGATACAGGGAGAAAAGGAGAGAGGAGAAACGTCTTTTCCGCAGAAAAAGGAGAGAGATGGAAAAGCGGGAGTGTGATAAAATCGAGATGTACAGAAGCCAGAATGAAGTCCGAAAATTCTACCAAAGAGTCAAGCATCAAACTGATGGCTTTGGTACAGGCACATCCTCCTGTAGAGACCAGCAAGGTAATTTGGTAACTGATACAGATAGTGTACTCAGGATATGGAAAGAACATTTTTCAAATCTGCTGGTATTTGCACATTATTCCCTGAAATGCTTTCCCGTACACCAAAAAGATGCAAAATGTGTTACGGTTGTCTACTTCCGGCTTGGGGGATTTCTTCACCTGGACCCCAGCTAGCTCAACCTTGTTCTCTACGGTGTAAGTCCCAACCCTGTTCCCCATTAGGCAAGTAACAAGAAACATAAAGAGTCATTTCAAAAACAAAAAAAGAAACACGATTCATCACCATACCATGGAAGTCTACATCTGATGGCTACTATTTATGCCCACCCAACCTAGGTCACAACTTCCTCCTCTTGTCATATGTGACCCCTCAAACCGGACAGATCACACCACTTACCTCGTCTGCAATCCTTCATAATAAAAAGGTCTAGCACACTATCATTTAAGTATATCGTTATAAATTCAGATCATATTTATTCTTATCATTCACTAACAATACACAAATGGAATCACTGTTAAGCTACTTTAAATTAAATAAAATCTAAAAAATCAAAAAAAAAACTATCAATATATGTCTTTTTTTTACTTCTCATACATATGAGTAATTTTAAAAAGTAACGGCTAATAGCCACATAAACGAGCGGTCTCACGACCAAGAAATTTTAAACAATGTCTTCTTAGCAAAGCAAACGTGATTGTTTACTAAAGCAACAGCTTTTGAATCAACAGTTAAAAATTAACAAAACGTGAAATATTACTATTTCCGCACTTTTGGCGAACCACCCTAATATTTTCTAAAAGAGCTCTTTTTCGGATCAATACTAATGCCGGCCATATACTATAGGCATGCAGGACAGCTACCGATGAACCCTTGTGTACGTGTGTGATTGAATAGTGTATGGCATTCCTTCAATCCATATTCCAAAAATGATGAATTTTCCTCCAAAACTCGATTTTCGGTTGAAGTTTTCCAATTTTAATATTTGTAATATTTGTTGTTTTTAAAAATTGTTTGTTGGATTGAAAGGGGTTCATTTGTAAAATCAAAAACGGGGGCCCGGCGGGGCCCGCCCCCCCCGTACTGATTTTCGATCCCATAGGATATTAGCTTATGCTACACATTTTTTTTTAATTTTTGAATAAAATTTTAAAATGTTTTAAATGTTTCAAGAAATGTTTATAGTATTTGAAGGAAGTATTACAGAGAATTATTTAATTACATTGGTATACTTATTGTCCAACATATTTGAAAGTATAAAGACTAATGACCACGTTTGGCTTTTTGAGCAATTTTCCGCATAGTTATTGTTAAGTTTTAAGGTGCTGTTTAAGCGTTTATTCGTAATTTTAGGCTGACTGCAAGTGTTACTTAGTTCAGAACAAGAAGTTTATTTGTATTTATTGAACGTTTGTTGCATATTAAGTCCAATACTTTGGCTTATAAACAACATCTAGAAAAAACATTCTAGCGATCTTTTGTTTTTGAAATTTTTGATAAGAGCAATTCAACAATAAAAAATAAAAATTAATGTTTGTGGTTTTAAATTTTTGTAATGAACTATTTTGAACATCATAACAATTACAAATTCTTTATTATGTTTGAAATTTGAAAAAAAAAAACTATACCAACCATTATTATGATGTAATTCTGTTCCACCGCAGTGTCGCCCGTTGAGATTAGTTGAAACTGGTCTTTTGCTACAAATTAGTAAATGCCTATTGTACAAAAAAAAGGATTTTTCTGTCGAACTTTTATGTTTTGTTTGACCTTTCGAATGATAGTAAAATCAAGATTATTGAGGTTAAAGTTTATATTTTATTTATTGCATATTATTTCCAAAATTTCGAAATTACATTGAATTTCATCTTCAGGGATTTTTCGATTACACATTGAATTGTATTTTGGGAAGTACACATTTCTAGAAATGTTCCTTTTTCCTTCTTCGACAAAGGAATTTGTGACGACAATCGAAATTAAAAAAAAAAAAAACTGGTTGAAAACAGATTCTTCTTCGTCAAAATCTTAACAAGTATCAGCCGGCTTTGCGGACAGGTATATACCATGAGCCTGTGTGAACTGAAACTTTTATCTATGGACAGACCGAACAACGGCTACACAACCAAAATCCCTAAATCCAAAGCTATGTATTAGGAGATATTCAGAATTGTGTAGCCATTTGCGGACGTATGAACTTGCCAACAAAATATGGATTTTATCATTGATCACAAGTGTTGCGGAAAAGGTACCTGAAGAAATGGACCTGACCAACATAGTTTATTTTGGGGGTCATTCCTTTTAAAAGATATTGCGCCTACCAGTCATTTCAGTTCTTCACCAATGTGGTTCATTTTCGAGCTTAAACTAAGTCTGGACAAAATATTACTAAATCCAAAGTTTGGTCCAAATCTGTTGCTCAATTCAAGAAAAGTCGCACATATCGCTTTAGCTTGAAATCGAAATTCTTGAAATTTGAGGGAAAATATCAGAAGGAGTAGATAAGGCACGCAGTATCCGGTTCGAAAGTTGTCGTGCGCACCAACCACTATACATGATTGCCGTAGGTGTTCTTTACAGCTTTCGGGCCATTTTCTCTGGAAGTATGGACTTGCCCCTAAAAAAACTTGTACTGTAGTAATAGGGGACCCGAGAACGCTTGTTGCAAAAAGGCAAAGCGTTTCCCGAGAGGTATTTTTGTTTTTTAATTTATTAATTTCATATTTTTACTTATAACTAAATTATTAGCATAAAGGAATGGAAGCCATATTTACTAATTATCCAGAGAGGTCTTAAACTGCACTTCTCTGAAAATTTTAGAAATACTCTGTGGAACGATATCGAAAGAGGGGATCGATATTATCCATATTCGAAGTTGATCAAAATTTGGACAAAATATCACGAAGGCCAAATTTTGGGCCGAATCGGTTGATCTGTTTGAGAATTATCGTGTTCTCCAGGCAGCCACCCAGATGGACGAACATAGCTAAGTGGACTCCAAATTTTCTGAAACACATTTCTTCCAAACACTCTTTGCCCTTAAAACCATTATTTCCATGAGGCAAAAATGTAGATTGGGAAAAATTGTGTTTATCGATTTTTCTAAAAGAATGTATACATGTATAGGCTTTGGATTGGCGCTAGAATTTCATTTTGCCAGAGTTTTCCTAGTTTCTGATCAACTTATAAGAAGATCCAAGATAGGAAACCAGAATTTCTATAAGTGAAATCCGACGATTGTTCCGCGATTTGGTGCTAGAATTTCATAATGGATAGACTCACTATTGCTCAGCATTAGTTGTGTATCAAGAAAACCACTATCAGCTTTCAAAAATTCTTTGCGATAAGATCTACGATTGGACACCAAAATATACTTAGGGAAATAACTACAATTGGTTTCTTTATGACAATAACAACGATTGGATTTCCGAAATTGACCATATTCTGACACGGCAGCGTGATAAAAGACAAAAAAGAAGACACGTGTCTCGGCTATTTTTCCTTTATTTATATAACTCCTAAATATACCTGTAAATATAAAAAATACTACTGGATAACGCCATGATATCGGAACGTTCCCTCTGCATAAATCAATTCTCTACTAATCCCATTTTCCTTCCATAAATTACTCAATATAATTGGAGTCGAAAATTGAAGCCGTGATTTTGAACTTTTGTGAAGTAGGAAACAAAGGAAAGGTCCTCAACATTCCATGTTAACAACAAAATTAAATGTTAAGACATTCCTAAGGTTTTCCGATTGTATACTCTTTCTTTTGGTCTTACCGAAGTGATATTACTGAATTACATAACATTCACTGTAGTTGTGAGTTATTTGATAAATGATACACCCTAAAATATATGCGATTATTAATATATCCATTGTTTTGAACATATATTAATTCTGATATATTGTCAAAAAAAAAAAAAAAAACAAGGGACATTGGCCTAGAAGTCTTACGTCATTTTAATTAAAATATAGAAATGAACATTATTTCATTAGTAATATAAATCTAAAATAAGGTTTACGTCTTTGCTAAATAAGAAATTTTCGCTAACATGAAATTTCAAAAGTTTGGTCAGGTGGTGTCGGTAAGACAGTACCTCCCATCTCAGTGGAATGATGGCCCTACCCAGTTCTGTCTGTCCCAAACCAAGAATTAGACTTGGGCAATCTTGTTCCCGGAGCGGATCGATCTTTCTAGTTCCTTTTCCCAAAAGGAACTAGTTCCTAAAAATAGTTCCATAGTTCCAAATGGTGCCCAGATCGATATTAGTTGTATCTTTTTACTTTTTCAGTAATATTTATTCAATAACTTTTTTTCAGAGAGTAAGAGAGATTTTGCTCTTTGATACGAAAATAGAGAAAAAAGTAAAAAGACAGCATTTAGTAAACTTTAGCAAGATAACAATTGATGACCAAAACAAAAACATTTTCTACAATGCATGAACGAAAAAATAACTCCAACGCAACGAAAAAGTTCTTCAATTTTAAGCAAAATAAGTAAAAAATAATAAATATATTTATAAAATAATCAATAAATAAACCAGAATCGTGATATTTATAGTATTTGTCCACAAAAATAAGATATACATTGAGCAGCTGGCCATTACCAGATGATTAAAAAACAGCTGATCGAACTTGCTAAATGTTGCTGGGAAAAATTCTTTCAGCAGCTTTTAGCAATTTCTCAGCAAACAACTGTCAAAATTGTTCTCTCTCTTCGCTCTCTTCTACTGAACTTTTGTGTAAAAAGACAGCATTTAGTAACATTTCGTAATAATTATTACAAATTATCACGTAAAAAGACACACCTATTGTTTAACGAATCTTTCTCTTTCATCGTTCTTTTCATTCCAAATAGTTCCGAGACCGAAATAGTTCAACGAAAATTTCTCTTTCATCGTTCTTTTCGTTCCAAATAGTTCCGAGCCCGAAATAGTTCAACGAATCTTCCTCTTTCGTTGCTCTTTTTGTTTCCTTCGTTCCAAATAGTTCCGAAACCGAAATGTGTTCATTGTTTGATGGATGAATTGACCTAAACGGTGTGTTTCTTTACTTTTAAAAAGGGTAACAGTGGCAAAAAATGGTAAAAGTGGTGAACTGCTCTCATATAAATTGTATGCTTTTTAAAGTAAGGCAACACTTTGCGGGTAAAAAGTGGCAAAAACTGGTAACCTCAGGCACGTAAAGGAACACGACTAAAAATAAATAAATTGCAGCGAACAAACTGCAACAACGAAATATCGACGTAGGCGTTAAATTCAAGGAACGAGAAACACGAAAGGAACTATATGAACTAAAGAAACTATATAAACTAAAGAAACTATATAAACGCAAGAGCTGGATATAGTTCCAATAGTTCCTTGTCCGGAATAGTTCCTTGGAACTAGTCCGTTCCGGAACAACACAACTCTACCCAGAATACATAAAAATGAACACAACAAAGAATACGTCAAAAAGAACCAGCATCATGGTACAAAAATACAGGTACAACGGCAAAAACAACTGATTATCACATCAATTGTCAAAATGCCTTATTGTGAATAAAGCTCTGTACCAGAACTAAAAAGTTTTTACAATTTTTACCACTTTTACACATTTTGCGTTCCCGCACACAAAATTTATTTGAAAATCGTTTACGACTTTTACCACTTTATAAAGTACGGGAACAGGCCAAAAATTACATACAAAAGGTAAACAACCAATTCACAGTAATGCGTTATTTTCACGTTTGGTGTGGTAAATGGCCCGATTATTGTTATCGATTTAACACCTTCTTTTTCCGCCATGATCAGCATATAGACAGAAGCCGTGGTAATTTGTTTGTGTCGTTCTAATTTTTTTGTAATTAATAATAATTTTCTTTTGCTCTTTTCAGATTCTGTTTACCACATATGGAAGGATGCAGTAGTCATTAAAATACTTGGGGAATGGTTTTCCATTCCTCCAAATTATACTGATGACTTTTTCATTCATTCACATGTAAACTCCCTGGGTTAGCCACGCAATTTTTTTTTTTTTTTTTTTTACGTGCGGGGCTGGACTTGTGTTTATGAGGGGCCCCGCAACAAATGTTCACTTCTCTTTGAACAAAAATGGCGCTCAATGGCTTTCTCTTTAGAAACTTTTTACGCGACAAAATTGAGCGACAAAATATGTGCAACATGTTTGACGGCTTCTGGGTGGCTCACACGCCGACTTTGACATTTGTTCCAGATTTTTTGACGTGTCTGCCTTTTTTTGGAAAAATTTCTATGTTGGACTCATTCTCGACAGTTCTCTATTTTGCACATTTTACAATTAAAAAAGTACTGGAACGGAGCTATCATGTGTTCTACTTTTTTCATCACACACTTTGGTTATACGGACGTATGTATTTAGGTATGCGCCTTAGTATATGAGTACTTCAGTAGTGCGATTCTGCAACTATTTAACGACAGAATTAGCGACAATAATTTAAAAGATGTTGGTGTGTGGTAATTGTATGTCCCATTCGTAGACGGGAAAATATCCGAATTTGTTTCTTATCAACGTTAGTGGGATATACGGGAGGCATATATGTGGGATTTATTCTACTGTAGTGGTAGTGTTGATAGTTAAACTTATTGGCCTGAAAATGTTGACCAAGCTCTGCAGAAATATGTTTCCCAAGATCCATTTTCTCAATTAGTGAATCAGTTAGTAAAGGTGTCATGCAAGCATAGTTGGCGACGGAATCTGCATTCACATTTCCATTTTTTCCAACGTGCCCAGGTATCCAAAATAGCTTTAAAGTGCTCTTATTTGATATTAGGCAATATCATATTTTATTAATGGATTTCCATTTTGTATTGGAAATTTTTGCAACGGCTTTAAGTACGGAGAGGCTATCATAAAATATAATAGTGTTATATTTGGTAAGTTTGGCAATATTAATAGCTATTAATATGCCAGCGGCCCAGCACTAAATATGGAGGATATGTTATTTAACCTTTTACAGCCAAGGACTAAGCCACTGTCGTCGACGACAGCATACGCTGTGTTGCTATGATCCTTTGAAGCATCAGTGTAAAGTAACTTCCAATCTGCGTGAAGACCTATATAGAGATGGAAGTGTGGTTAATACACATCATTTGGTGTGCATTCTTTTTTAAAATTGGAGAGTGAAGTATCACAGACTTTATCCGGGAACGTCCAAACGGGGTGAATATTTTCGTACTTCATAAGTTTTTCTTGGAAATTTATCATATTGTGTTTTAAGCATTCGTAGAGCACGGAGGGTGTTTTGGGTGTTCTTTTTGCTATCAGTACTTTGGAAACGTCTTCGTCTATAACTGATGAGTTGAATGAAAGTATTTTAGGTAATAATTTATTTTTTATCTCGACGACTCTGTCTTCCAGGGAAGGCAGACCTGATTCAATTAGTAAAGTTTGTATCAGTGTAGTTCGGTAAGCATATATGCTAGCTCGAATGCAATCATGGTAAACTGATTTTATGAGCTTCAACGTAGAGTTGGGGCAGTTTCCAAATAAATACAATCCATAATCAATTTTGCTTAGAAGTAGCGTTTTTACTAGGTAGATCAAAGTATTTATGTGTACGAAAGAGCGACCAGAGAGATATTTAATTATGTTTGCTCTAGGTACAAGTTCTTTTTCAGTTTCAGAATTTGTCCTCTCCATCGATAATTTTTTCAAAATTAATGCCCAAGATTTTTAAATAGGTTACTTGGGGTATCATGATGTGGTTAATTGATATCTCCTTCGGCTTGCATCTGTGTTTTCTGCATATATGCAATACTGAAGATTTAGGTAAGCAGATTTTTGCACCCGAGGTCTTTGACCAATTCATTATATCTGTATAAGTTCGATACATTGGTTACGCCAATGTATACGTTCGATACTTTGTTTCCCCTTCTGCAGTATTACAATTAACCGCATTAATTGGCCGCTCTTCGAGCTCAATGGGGAAATCTACTCTGCCTTTCTTTTAGGAGTCATATTCGCCTGGATCGGATGCTGGGAGAGAATATTCATTCTTTCCCACACTCTCTCCTAAAAGTCACATTCGCTCAGTTCGGATGCAGAGGGGCGCTTTCCAATGCTGCAGTCGTAGTTGATGTCACGGCCTTGTGAACGTTATTCTGCCCACCTGCAACGACACTTGCTATTTAACTTTCGAAGGAGTCACACTCCTATTGCAATCGTTCGTAGCTTCACATACCAAAGGTAACTGTTTCTTGTACCAAGAAACTCACTTTTACCACCAATAAACCAAAAATATATTTGAAACTGATACACTCGTGTTTGTCTTTTATTTTCTTCTCTTTTCATCCCTGAGCTATCGACGGTCAGTGGTATCACGCCAACATTTTGATCCAATTGAGCCGGATCTGTCCCAGTCGAAGCCATTTGTTTTTGCCCGCAAATCAAATCACCTTTGCTAAAGAGAAGAATCTTGGATACCCATATTTGTTGTTGTTGCCATCAGAGCAACTTGCTATTGTTGTGAAGGAAATAACTCGTAATTTCGAAACATCATTGCTTCATCATCGTACATTCCATCAACAAAACACAGGTACGTAAATCAGTTTCTGTGTAAAAATTGAGCAAACCCGCGAGTGTTGTTTTGTTTAATTCGTAATCACTTGAGAAAATATTTTTCGGTTTAAAATTGTTCGCTACATCGCGCATTGGTCGCCTTGTAAAATTGTCCATTGCTTCAAATCATCTACAGTCCACTTACTTAGTCGTAGCAGTAATTGTAGTGGTCCTCGCCAACAGTGCAGCTTATTTCAATTTGTTGTTGTCCCTTTATTATTTCGGTTCTATTTTCGAAAATAAAACACTTTAATAGTAAACACAACAACAAATTTCCATTTGTCGTTGATCTTTTCAGAGATCATTTCTAGCAGTGCTGTTCCTTTGAATTTGTTGTTTTCTACTTTTCTCGTTTGGTTCTGTTTTCTAAGGCAGAACCCTTTCAGAGAAATAATTACAACAATTTCACTACAATTATCAGCTATCCGTATCGTTCGTTTTATTCCTCACTCAAAGGCTTATTTCTCACACCCCGCTTCCTCGTTGATATCTACAGCCAGCAGTGAGAAATAACATCGCTTTCGTCCAATTACTTTGCTATTTTTGAAATCTCGTTTCTAACCCAATTTACACCATCGATCTCTTCTATTAGTTGTTATTGTTGTTGTTATTCCCCAAGGTCTTCCTAACGAAGCCCTTTAGTTGAGAATTTGCATTGGCAAATTTGCAATAACAACACACATTGCTACAGTCATAAATTTTCGTTTGGTTTATTTTGTTGTTACAATCCTCTCAAACCGAAAATATATTTGAAACTTATACACTCGTGTTTGGCTTTTATTTCTTCTCTTTTCATCTCTGAGCTATCGACGGTCAGTGGTATCACGCCAACATTTTGATCCAATCGAGCCGGATCTGTTCCAGTCGAAGCCATTTGTTGTTGCCCGCAAAACAAATTACATTTGTTCAAGAAGAGAAGAAACTCGGACATTGGACTCTTTGTTGTTGCCATCAGAGCAATTTGCTATCGTTGTGGTTTATCTAACTCATTGTTTCACATGATTATCCATCCATCATCAATTGCATTACATCAACAAAACACAGGTACGTAAATTAGTTTCTGTGTAAAAATTTAGCAAACCCGCGAGTGTTGTTTTGTTTAATTCGTAATAACACGAGCAAATATTTTTCGGTTTAAAATTGTCGCGCATTGGTCGCCTTGTAAAATTGTCCATTGCTTCAAATCATCTACAGTCCACTTACTTAGTCGTAGCAGTAATTGTAGTGATCCTCGCCAACAGTGCTGCTTATTTCAATTTGTTGTTGTCCCTTTATTATTTCGGTTCTATTTTCGAAAATAAAACGCTTTAATAGTAAACACAACAACAAATTTCCATTTGTCGTTGATCTTTTCAGACATCATTTCTAGCAGTGCTGTTCCTTTGAATTTGTTGTTTTCTACTTTTCTCGTTTGGTTCAGTTTTCTAAGGCAGAACCCTTTCAGAGAAATAATTACAACAATTTCACTACAATTATCCGCTATCCGTTTCGTTCGTTTTATTTCTCACTCAAAGGCTCATTTCTCACACCCCGCTTCCTCGTTGATATCTACAGCCAGCAGTGAGAAATAACAACATCGCTTTCGTCCAATTACTTTGCTATTTTTGAAATCTCGTTTCTAACCCAATTTGCACTATCGATCTCTTCTGTTATTGTTGTTGTTATTCCCCAAGGTTTTTCTAACGAAGCCCTTTAGTTGAGAATTTGCATTGGCAAATTTGCAATAACAACACACCTTGCTACAGTCATAAATTTTCGTTTGTAGCGTCGGTTCTTGAGTGGGAGCTTTGCTGCCATTTCTCTGCTTGTGTTTTATTACTTTTTGTGTGGTATTCGTAGTCGACACTCGCACAGTGGGACATATCGTCTCAAAATATTTATTTTTTCTTATATTTTTTGTTGAATATTTTCGATTAGATTTTTTTGCTTTTTAATTCGCGTGGTGCTACAATACCACTTGTTGTTGTTTATCTTCGGTTAAGGCATCCTACTTTCGGCCTTACATCCAAAAATTGTGAACCCTACAGTCGGTACTGGTACATTTTCTCATTGGTTGAATCAAATAACTCTAAAAAAACCTGGCAATTTAAACATTTTTCTATTTTTACCTGCTGCTTTCGTTTAGAAATCTCGTTCTAGAAATTTGTTTGACTTTTTTGACGTCTTGTTCATTGTACCCTACACCCTGCAAGCTAGGTTTGGGTACAGCATTTGGCAAAATTTGCAATTTTTGGAAATTTTCTTCTTGTCTTTCGTTGCTTGCGCTAAATTCTCAGTTGGGAATTACATATCTGTCGTCATTCTTCAATTCTTTTAGAAACAATATCGACAATTTCTATATTCTCTAGTCGGCAAATTGTCCCAGTTCAGAACTTGTGTTCAATTTCTTATCCTTCTTGGAACTTCGCTGTCTACTTGCGTACTCTACTGGTGGAATTTTGCATTTTATATTTCATTGTCGGAAATTAGAATAGTTTTCGGCCCTTTCATTGGTTAAGTATTCACTCTCGTTTGTACTTCCTTGGTTTTTTCTTTCCCCAATTAGTAGGATTCGCATTTTCTATAGTTTGAGTTTCGCTTCAAGTATTTCCATAGTTATCGCTTTTCTAAATTTGCGACGCTTGGACTCGTTAGTCTTGTCCTAAACTTCTGAGCCCACATACCTTTTTGGAACTGATTCGTTTCCCTCTTTCGTCCCCATTCTCTTATTCGTTGAAATCATGTCCATAAATCCCCTCGTGCGTTTCATTCGAGCTGCCGACGGTCTTGTTAAATATGACTCGTTTTTCGATCGTATAAATTCTGAGAAGCACACCGTATTTAGTCTCGAAATACACGGTTCCGAGCTTTCTCAGCTATGGACAACATTCCAAAGCACTCATCAGAAGTGTCTTGACCATCTGGCGACATCACAGAGTCCTCAACCCTCTGACAAAAATGTCGTCGAGGGTAAATACGACAGCTCCTTTCGGGCTTATCAACATTGCCTTTCGGCAATAAACCAGAAGCTAGACGAGCTAAAATCGTCCAAGTCTTCTCCATCTTTGAATGGACCAACCCCTCCCAACAATCCACCAATGTTTCCTCAACACCTCTCACCTTCGGAGGAATTCCAGTGCATCTGCTCCACCATCCACTAGTTCGAACACAATACCTTCTGTTTCCAATGTTTGTAAACAAAATCAAGCGCCTCCTTTGAATACAAGCGAATCACTCGCATCTATTTCCACCCAGCCAAATCCACTTAGTAGTTTCACTCCGGTCGATCCACCTTCTCACAATTTAGTCTTGCCTCCTATCTTTTTAGCACAACTTTCATCAAAAATTCTCGATTAAGCGACATTGAAAGATTGTGTCACTTAGTTCACCAGCGGTGAGGCTCGGGAAATTGTTTCGAAATTTCCACTCACCCATTGTAGTTTTAAATTGGCTTGGAAGGCATTGACGGATGCGTATGATAATAAACGTATCCTCGTGCATAGTCACATCAATCTTCTTTTCGGTCTTCCCGCCATAGAAAAGGAATCGATCTCTGGCCTAAAAGCTCTCCAGCGCGGAATAAATAGTTGTATTTCCGCTATGTCTGTTTATGATGTTGTAACGGATCATTGGGATCCAATTCTTGTTTATATTTGCATACAACGTCTTCCTAAACAGACAATCGCTCTGTGGGAACAAAGTGTCAAAGAGAAGTCGTCTCTTTCGACATGGAATCAATTAGATTCGTTCCTAACAGATAGAATACAAACTTTGTTGTGTCTTGAAAACTTTACTGCTATGGAAACTTCCAAAACATCATATTCGCAAAAATGTCGATCTCCGCCAAAATCATCTTCACCAATTAGTGGTCCAAAATAAAAAACTAGTACATGCATCTCATCAAATTCGTCAATTAGTCTTTCAAAATCTCGCTCATCGATCTCCTCAAAAACAGCAATTAGTCGTTCAAATTCTACAACTAGCTCATCTAAACTGAAATCTTCGTTGAATCATGCTTGTGTGATGTGCCCAAATCACGGACATCTGCTTCGACACTGTTCTCGCTTTCAAAAAATTTCGTTTGAGAACAAGTTTTCGTTTGTTAAAAAACATCGCCTTTGCATTAACTGTCTCTCGAATGGACACCAAGTTAAAAAATGCAATAGCAAACATAATTGTTCGGTCTGTAAAGGTAGGCATCACACGCTACTCCATCGTAGCAAAAATCGTAACACTTCGACAAACTCGTTGATTTCTCCTTCATCCAATTCTTCTATTCCAACCATTTGTGCCAAATAATTGTAAAGAAAGCCAAACTTCTCCTTTACATCCCAGCGAATCACTCGCATCATCGATTTCAACCCAACCACACTCCATTAGTCGTCTCTCTCTCATGTTGATTCACCTTCTCACAATTTAGTTCTGCCTACTATCGACATCGAAGTCTTTAGTGGAGATTTTATTTCTTGGCCAACCTTTCGAGACCTCTTTAGTACAATTTTCATCAAAAATTCTCGCTTGAGTGACATTGAGAAATTATGTCACTTAGTTCAAAAAACCAGCGGTGAGGCTCGGGAAATTGTTTCGAAATTTCCTCTCACCCATCGTAGTTTCGAATTGGCTTGGAAGGCATTGTCGGATGCGTATGATAATAAACGTATCCTCGTATATAGTCACATTAATCTTCTTTTCGGCCTTCCCGCAATAGAAAAGGAATCTATCTCTGGTCTTAAAACAATTCAGCGCGGAATCAATAGTTGCATTTCCGCTATGTCTGTTTACGACGTTGTAACGGATCATTAGGATCCAATAATAGTTTACTTTTGCTTACAACGTTTACCAAAAACCACTGTCGCTCTCTGGGAACAAACTATCAAAGACAAATCTTCTCTATCTACATGGAAACAACTAGATTCGTTCCTTACCGATAGAATTCAAACCTTGTCGTGTCTTGATAGTATAATTGGTGTCGAACCTCATAAGAAATCACATTCTCAACCTCGTCGATCTCCACAACAATTATTTGTTCAATTTCTAAAAAGTTCTCATTTAAAAGTTCCCCGAAATCGTTGTTGAACCATTCTTGTGTGATGTGCACAAATCAAGATCATCTGCTTCGACACTGTTCTCGCTTTCAAAAACTTTCATTTGAGAACAAGTTTTCGTTTGTTAAAAAACATCGCCTTTGCATTAACTGTCTCTCGAATGGACACCAAGTTAAAAAATGCAATAGCAAACATAATTGTTCGGTCTGTAAAGGTAGGCATCACACGCTACTCCATCGTGGCAAGCATCTTAATACTTCGACAAACTAGTTGATTTTTCCCTCATCCAATCCTTCTATTCCTTCGGACTCCACTTCTAGTAGATTATATTCCATTCAAAATTCTAAATCTTGTTTCGTCAACCGGCAAGTTCTGCACTCAACAAGAAATAGAGATGTGCTCTTGGGAACTGCCATTGTAAATGTCGTCCATAATCGCAAGAATTATTCTGTTCGAGCAATAATTGATCCTTCGTCGGAAGTCTCTATTGTCACAAAGAGACTACAGGAAACAATTGGAGTTAAAACACGTCCTGCTAATGTCACTCTGTCTGAAGTAAACAGTAGTAGTAATTCAAACGAAATATGTTCCTTGAATTTAACATCACTCAAAAATTCTGCAAGTATCCTACATACGGATGTGTTGGTCTCACCTAACATCTCGAAAAACTTCTTGTCATTGTCTTCCAGTTCGAATCTGCGTACTAAATTGTCTCCCTACGAATTAGCAGATACATTCGAAGACAAGCCAATTGATTTGTTATTGGGCGCTGATCTCTACTCCAAAATTTTGTCGCCTGAGTCGCCTCACATCGTTTCGAATTCGCTGGTGGCTCAGAAAACAATATTCGGTTATATTCTCACCGGCCCAATACCTCATAGTAGCCATACATAGACGATAAAAGCGAACCATTTTAACGAAATCGTTGTTTAGTATATCGAAAACTCGCACTCACTTGTAAAATTTCAAATGCTCAATTGAAACTGTATTTACGTACCTCTAAATCAAATCACACCTTACAACCTACTAACTCTAGTTTAAGTTTGCTCGCGAATTTAGTCTAACCCTGTTGCCTTGCAGATAGCGCGTCAAGGTGGGCGGCTAATGTATAAGTTCGATACATTGGTTACGCCAATGTATACGTTAGATACTTTGTTTCCCCTTCTGCAGTATTACAATTAACCGCATTAAATGGCCGCTCTTCGAGCTCAATGGTGAAATCTTCTCTGCCTTTCTTTCAGGAGTCATATTCGCCTGGATCGGATGCTAGGAGAGAATATTCATTCTTTCCCACACTCTCTCCTAAAAGTCACATTCGCTCAGTTCGGATGCAGAGGGGCGCTTTCCAATGCTGCAGTCGTAGTTGATGTCACGGCCTTGTAAACGTTATTCTGCCCACCTGCAACGACACTTGCTATTTAACTTTCGAAGGAGTCACACTCCTATTGCAATCGTTCGTAGCTTCACATACCAAAGGTAACTGTTTCTTGTACCAAGAAACTCACTTTTACCACCAATAAACGGATAATATATTTGAAACTGATACACTCGTGTTTGTCTTTTATTTTCTTCTCTTTTCATCCCTGAGCTATCGACGGTCAGTGGTATCACGCCAACAATATCAGTAATGATATTTGTAAATACGTCCTTTGTTTTGTTGTTGTCTTTGTTTATGCTTAGAACATATAAGTCGTCAGCATATAGACAATGATCAATTTTTGGATTTCGATTTATGAGTAAGCTGATTTTGCAATCTGAAACAGTACAACAGACAGTGGTGAACTTTGTGGAATTCCGTTTTCTAAGTTGAAGATGTCAGAGTAGCAGTTATTGATACGTACTTTAAATGTGTGATGAGACAAGAAACCATTGATAAATTTCATTATTTTGGATCCAACTCCCCAGGAAAGTAATTCGTTCATGACAACGTGTATGCCAATGCGGTCAAAGGCCTTTTCAAAATCTATTGCTAATATAGAAGCGTGATTTTTCGCTGATAAAGCTTTAGTAGAGTAAAAATCTATATGAAGCAGGGCGTCAGTGCATCAAAGGCCAGATTTGAATTTTCGAATGTTTAAAAACCAGGCTAGACGATTTGAAATTATACGTTCCATCAGTTTTGAGAGACATGGTAAACCAAAAATTGGTCTATATCCAGAGAAGTCCATTTTGTCTTTGTTTGGTTCTGGAATTTCAACCACAATTGCAGTTTTCCAGGAATGAGGTATTATACCGGTCTCAAAAATAACATTGTATAAATCCAGTAGTTTGTCGCAACTTTTACTAGAGAGGTTCTGTATCATATTATATGATATACTATCATGTCCGGGAGTGATTCCCTTTACCTTCTTAAGTACTAGTAATAATTCTGTCTTGGTTATTTTAGTATCAATAATCTTGGCATGTTTATTCGTGGGTATATTGCAGTATTTCTCGCAAATCCGGCAATTGGAGGAACGGAACTCGGGCGAAAAGTTTGAGTTTGACGAGTCTTTCGACCAACGACTTCCAAAATAGTTGGCTATATCCCGAGCTTCTGTAACTGTTCCGTTGTCGGTTTTGATTGCAGCAATGGTGTTATTAGTTGGGTTTTTATTTGTTAATCTATTGACCTTGTCCCATATTACTGAAATGGCAGAGTCTCTAGAAATGTTTTAGTATAATTTAAGAAGCATAACATTTTTGCTTTTTTGTTTTCTAGCTTGAACTTAGCATTAGCCTTTTTATAAATTACCAAATTGGTATGATCTGGATATTTCCTGAATTTCCTGTAACTAATTACTTTTTCTCTGCGCAGAATCGATAGATTATGATTCCACCACGGAACTGATTGTTTTGTACGCAAGGATTTTTTTGGGATTGAAAGGTTACAGGCCTTTCTAATTGACTTGGTAATTATGGCATTTATTTTATTTGGATTGGTCTGGAGGTTTTTATTATTCAACAATATGCTGAAAGATTGGCCATTTGGCTTTTTTAAAATTGTATTTTGTGAAAGTATTGAATGTAGATAAATGGGTTGGTTTGCCGTCGTTAAGTACACAAAGATTATGCATATTAAGAGCATGTTCAAGCTCTAGTCCTCGTTGATTACTTTTTTTTTTTATCTCCATAGTTATCTTGGATTAAAAACAAACAGGATTGGACTGGATACAGTAATGAAAGAAATCTAATACACGCTGCAAGAAATAGAGAATTAATATCACTAACATAACATAAAATGAAGTATATAAAATAAAATGTATAAAGAATATATTTATTATATTGTATGATCGCTTTATATCCGAATACCGGATGTGCAAATAAAGAAGAAGAAGAATATATTCCTAAGGGTACAATTGGTGATTGCGTATTTTTTAAATAAATCTAAAACATCGTTTGCCGAAAATGTTTCATTAGGATGTATGTAGGTGGAGATTATAGTAATCTTTATATTTAATGTGACTTCTACTATGATGTTTGAAAGTTTTGATGTGTTGTTTATTAATTTATGTGGAATATTTCTTTTGATGAATACTGCCAATCCACTCTTGGCGCTGATGTTGGCAGGATCATTAACTGAGTGTGAGTCAAAACCATTTGGAGGTATTGGTTCGGATTGGTAGGGAATGTGAGTTTCTTGTAGAGCGATAAAATGCGGCAATTCGTCTTTGATTAACACTTGAAGATCTGCATAATTATTTATTAGACCTTTAATATTCCATTGGATTATTTTGAATTTGTCCATAGAAATTTTAAAATTAAAAATAAATAAACAAATAAATTATTTGCTCTGTTCCAAAACCTGCAAGAACACACCATTCCCGAAATCTACGACAATTCATTAGGTTGAAATTGTCGAAATCCCGAAAATAGTACGTCATTGCAGGCTCCGAAACAGGACGAACAATAACTTGCTTTATCTATTTAATCAATCAAATTAATATCTTCATCAATTTCTGATCTTCTCTTCGAGATTGTTGCTGGGTTATGTTTTTGCTGTTTTGTGTTGTTACATTTATTTCTTTCAATAGATGAATCTCTTGAGTTATTTTGTTTACTTTTATTAGTGGTAGTTGTTGTTGTTGCTGACAAACTTGGAATTTTTGAGTTGTATTTGTCTATCAGTCGATTTTTGTTTATTGTTTGTATCTTCTGTTCTTTTTCTTTTAAAGGAGTGTGTTGAGTTTCAGTAGTTTCATTTGTTGTTTTCTTAAATGATGTTGAACAGCTTGGTTTTTGAGAGTGAGAGGTGACACTGGATTCAATCTCAGTTGTATTGTTTTTGTTACATGTTGTTACCTTTTCTTCGGTGATGACGGTTTCATTTGGTTTAACGGATTTATCTTTATTGTTGTGTGTTAGGTTCAACCTCTTTCTTCTGCTCTCGATTGCTTCTTCTAATGTTTCCTTTGGTATTTCAAAAGTGTCAGGTGTAGGTGTATTCTTTATTGCTTCTTTAAAAGAGCATTTGTTTCTAATTTTCGTTTTTAATTACTTCTTTTCTTTGCTTGATTGCGGGACAATTTTTATTTTTGAACGATGTTCGTGGTTGCAATTTACGCATTGTATTTTAACACAAAGAGAAGGGTCATGAATAGAAGAAGCACATACTTCACATCTGTTTTAACAGTGTTTTTTTTTTTGTGTGTCCAAGCTTGAAACAATTTTTACACTGAATTGGATTCGGAATGTATTCTTTAACGATACAGCTCATTATGCCTATGTCAATGGTAATTTATAAGAGTTGAAGCTTAAAACCTGCATTGGCGTATTCGAGACTATTCCATCCTAATAGGAAGTAATTTTTTGGCAGGCCACAACACCTTGGTTTTGCAAACCTTTCGTTATAGGCGAGGAATTGTAAATTATATTTTTGTGGAACCCATCGATTTGCATTCACTTTCCTGAGAAAAATATCAATTTTTGGATTGGAAAGGTAGGAATTTGAGTTATCTTTACCATATTTCCTCTGTTTCGGATACATAAACCTATCAAATGTGACTTGTTTGTAATTTTATAGTAGTCTTGAAAATATTGAACATAATTCAGCATAAAATTTTGACTTTGTAAATTGTTGCTATAGATTTCATCATACGAATATTTTTTGGAGCTCTAAGCATAAATTTTCATCAAATTCCAAGACCTTAATACAATTTTTTTGCACAATATTTGTTGGCAATCAACACTCACGGCCTTTATTTATAATTATAAATAGTTTTTTGTTAAAGTTTACCACATCTGATAAAGGATTTCTGTAAACTCTTAGGGTGGTTCTATCCTGGTGAACCATTAAAATATGCTAATATTTTGACATTTTTTCATAAAGCGAGTAAAAAGTACCATTATAAGGCATATGCGAAACATGTTAGGTATTGAAAATATAGGCTACTATATACTCTAAATGTCCACAAAAATATAATTTACATTTCCTCTCCTATCGTCAGATATAACTGTATTTGTAGGCAAAGATTGGTTGGTTCTATTCAAATGAACCGGAGTGTATGTTGTAGCTTCTTAAAGGGGTTTCAGGCGTTTTGCTTTTCATCACAACTTATTTCGGGCATGGTTGATTTCTTTTTGGTTGAAATAATTGGGGATAGTCTAATGTATTACCTAGACTGTAAGTTGTGTTTTGTTTTTGTTTTTTTCGTTTCGGAGATGTGATATTCTTTTCAGCTTCGCTGAGAATATCATAATAATTGCCCCCCGAGGAGGAAGCCATGGTGAGGTAACTAAATGTCACTAAAAGTTCTTGTGCTTTGCGCCGGATAGAGGAAAAAAAAAAACGTAAAAAAAGTAAGGTGTTTGTGCGAATAAACTTAAACGATCCGAACTTGGTTTAAAATATAAACTTGAGAGAGAGCGAATTGATTACAACGAGTCATGGTGGAACAAATACAAGGTAAAGTTAATACTACAACAAATACAACTCAACAACAACCACATTGAAATTTGTTTTTGTTTGTAAACCTTAGTGTCAACGTAAATGTAAACAAAACAAGGAAATGTCTATAAATTATTGGAATTTAAAAAACAAATAATTTTTCACATTTGATTGAATATTTTGGAAAACATGAATGAAAACTCGTTAGATTTTCAATTTGAATGTTTCCATATCATTCCACTAAATGCATAATTTCTCGCAGAAAGTAGAATACTTGCAAAAATGTTTCGGGTCGCTGGTAATTCATTGAAAAAAGAGAAGCTGTTTCAATCATTTGCTTTTGAAAACAAAAAAGCACATGTTTATTAGGGCTTTATTCTATTCAAGTTTAACAAAATACCACACATATTAACAAATATTGTACCGCCTCTATAAGCGGTGTTTTAGTGTGCGGCATGTCGTTCGGACCTGGAGGAGGTTACATGTCATTTATATGAAGATTCTTTATGGGAAATAGTTTTTTTTCTGATGAATAAATTTGTTCTTCAAAAATATGTATCCCTAATATACATCGAACATACAAATAAATACATAAAATGTCGTATGGAATTTGACACTAACACTACAACCCAGTTCAGTCAGCTGGGTATTGCTGCTACCTTTTCTTGTTCTACCATGACAACGAGTGTTGGCTGTTGAATGTTACTATTTTTTTTTTTCGATAACATAAAGGAAAAAATGTTATAATAGTAAAAAGTAGTAGCTTGTTGCAGTTTCTGGAACAGAGCAATTACACTATGCAACAAAATGGAGGTGAAAGTCTGGGGAAGAGATAATTCTTTTTGGGGATGGTTGTCCTTGGTGAATACATTAAGAACCCCGAAGGACAGATCCGCCTTGAGTCGAACTTTCGAGTTATGACGTAATGAATATTTTGCTGGAGACCCTATAAGCCCTCAGGAATTAGCGTTATATCTTTGTTCACTGTTGTTTTAGCTTATTTTTGTGATGACATGTCTTCAGTTAAATCGAATGAGGATTATTTTCGTAGAACATTTCCATCTTTTAACTTGGTTCCTTCAATGTCCTTTTTGTCCTTTATTTCCAGAACCGCATTGAAAGTCCCACAAGATGACATTTTTCAGCTTCGGAATGTTCTGCAAAAATGTCGCTCAGAAAATTTTAGGTACGATTTTTATTGAAAACTAATCGATTTTGTCGCATTTTCATGGTAATTTTTGACATTTACCTTGTTGTGGCTCAGAAAAATACTATATTTTGTTTTTTGTATATTCGTTACAGCACATACAAAAACACAAACCACATTTTTTTCTGAGCAAACAGGGGCAAATGTCAAAAATTACTATGAAAACGCTACAAAATCGATTAGTTGTCAATGAGAGCCATACCTAAAATTTTCTGAGCGATATTTTTGCAGAACATTTCGAAGCTGAAAAACGTTACCTTGTGGTACTCTTAAAATAAAGGATGAAAAGGACATTGAAGGAAGCGAGTTAGAAGGTCGAAGTGCTCTACGAAAATAATTCTCATTCGATTTGACTGAAGACATGTCATCTCAAAAATAAGCTTGAACAACAGTGAACATAGATATAACGCTAATTCCTGATGCATTACAGGGTCTCTAGCAAAAATTGCATCACGCCATAACGCGGAAGTTCGACTCACGGCGGATTTGTCCTTCGGGGTTGTTAATATACTCACCAAGGGCTTTCATCTCCAAAAGGAATTATCTCTTCCCCAAAATGTGTGTTCACAGTGTTATTTATGAAAGTTTTTAATTAATTGACCTTTAATCGAGCTAACATTACCTATGGAGTTTGTATTGAAAATGTGAATTCTAGCAAAAATCCACATACCCAACCAATATGCTACGATCGTTTCGCTGGTGGTTTAATCTGATTTTGATAACATCTATTTATACAACAATTATTACAAATTTGCAGATATGAAGTAATTTTGAAGCCTTTTCTGAGCGATATTTTTGCAGAACATTTCGAAGCTGAAAAACGTTATCTTGTGGTACTCTTAAAATAAAGGATGAAAAGGACATTGAAGGAAGCGAGTTAGAAGGTCGAAGTGCTCTACGAAAATAATTCTCATTCGATTTGACTGAAGACATGTCATCTCAAAAATAAGCTTAAACAACAGTGAACATAGATATAACGCTAATTCCTGATGCATTACAGGGTCTCTAGCAAAAATTTCATCACGCCATAACGCGGAAGTTCGACTCACGGCGGATCTGTCCTTCGGGGTTGTTAATATACTCACCAAGGGCTTTCATCTCCAAAAGGAATTATCTCTTCCCCAAAATGTGTGTTCACAGTGTTATTTATGAAAGTTTTTAATTAATTGACCTTTAATCGAGCTAACATTACCTATGGAGTTTGTATTGAAAATGTGAATCCTAGCAAAATTCCACATACCCAACCGATATGCTACGATCGTTTCGCTGGTGGTTTAATCTGATTTTGATGACATCTATTTATACAACAATTATTACAAATTTGCAGATATGAAGTAATTTTGAAGCCTTTCTTTTTCAAGTAAGCCTACCCAGTTGTTCACTAAATAGCAATTGTCTACTTTGACATAGTTATGTAACTACCCAGCAAACCAATCGTACCGATATCGTAACGAAATCTGAACAAAATTCGGAGTATACGTTATCGTAACGATATTTTTATTTATTTATTTACAAATATTTTATAAATTAATTTATAAAATATAGATTTAAATGGGCCGGGTGACTGAGACCATGTGCGCGCGATTGAAAATAATGGGATATTTTTACATGATTACAATAGGTATTTTACAATGATAATAAAAAAAATATTTCAAAGTACATATATATACATGTTTATTCGGCTCGAAGCGACCAAATGTTTAGTCCGCACTATAGGGACTTGGTGGAAACAAGTGTAGCAAGACTCCCCAATGGAGCCAGTACGCCCAATGCGTACGTTTGGCCGTCGGTAACAATGAAAATAGAATTAAAATAAAAACAATAGTTTTTAGTATAAGGTTTGGCTCAATTGCCGTATTTATTTATGGTAAACAATATTACCTTTCGATTAATGTATGTACAACGATATGTACAGGCTTACAATTAAGCGCGGGTGTTGCTTGAAAATCAAGCCGTCGACCGATCTGTTTCGTTTGTTTATGTTTTGTGTTGACATCTGCATAGATGCTTCAAGAGGGCGGTTGTTAAGAGAATATTCATTGAAATCTCTCATACTATTACAGGGGTGTAATAAATGGGTATGAGGAGATTTCAACGAGTACACCTATGCAATTCATAGGGTCAATTTAAATGATACGATCAATTCTAACTTAAACATTTGCCGCCTCCCTTGAAACATCCAAATGTTTTAACAGAATCGATATAAGTACAATGTATATATGTAAGTATTCAGTATTGGTCTAGTGCAGGCGTGAGCATAACCTTTTACATTTTTTTCCAATTTTTTGTTTGTTTTTTTTTTCATTTTTTCAAAAACAATCTTACATACTAAACGATGGGCCATTAGGGACCCCGCGGTAAATATGGCCATTAGGGACCATGCGATAAGCTTACAAACTAAACGATGGGGCCATTAGGGACCCCGGGCCATTAGGGACCCCGAGGTAAATATGGTCATGAGGGACCATTCAAGCGACTGGGCCATTAGGGACCCCGGGCCATTAGGGACCCCGCGGTAAATATGGTCATGAGGGACCATTCAAGCGACTGGGCCATTAGGGACCCAGCTGTTGTGCAGATCACTATAGACCTGGCTAACGAAAGGGCCATTAGGGACCCTGCGAACGATAGTGCAACGTGAGCTAAAGTTCGTTATGTTTGGTTGGGCCGCTTTACAACGATTTTCCGTACCTTTTACGAAAACAAGAATTTATGTGACAGGTCCAGTAATGATCCCACCAAATTATGTATTTTGAGCGAGCAGTGAACCAGACGAAAGTCGAAAAGTATGACCTTTAATTATTTTGGGGTATAAATCTGCTCCTATCAAAATGTCTACAGGGCGCGATTCGCCAAATTGAGGATCTGCCAAAACTATATTTGACACATCCGACTTAATGCCCGAAGTGACCGAAAAGGTTGGAAGATTTCCCGATATGGAACCTACTACCAAAGCCGAAGTCTCAAAAGTAGACGACCTGTCACCACGACTACGAAGTTTCAACGAACAAATTTTATGATATGTAGCTGTGACAGTATCATTAGCTCCAGATATTGGCGATTTATTGGATTGGACCTGGAGTCCCAGATCCTTCTGAAGTCGTTCCGAAACGAGGGACGACTCAGAAGCGGGGTCGATCAACGCCCTAGCAGGAAAAGAAACACCTTGGTGAACGATATTCACCAGTGCTGTTTCCAATAGAACTTTTCCTAACTGACTGACAAGGAAGGATTTTTGAACTAAATTATCGACCGATGTCGAAGGAACGCTAGAAGCTGAGGAAGAATTATTACTATCTAATATCCTAGGCCGAAAGGTGGAAGCTGAAGACAACTTCGAACTTCTGGGAGTCACCATTTGACTCGGACTGCTCACCATAGAGCGATCTCTGTGCAATAGAGTATGATGTCTCTGATTGCACTTTCGACAACAACGACTAGCACAATTTTTGACCTCGTGTCCATTCCGAAGGCAATTTACACACAAACGATGCTTTTTGACCAATTTAAATCTCTGTGCAATAGAGTATGATGTCTCTGATTGCACTTTCGACAACAACGACTAGCACAATTTTTGACCTCGTGCCCATTCCGAAGGCAATTTACACACAAACGATGCTTTTTGACCAATTTAAATCTTTCCAACGGCGTACAATTTACGAACCGCTGACAAACATTTAATTTGTGTTGTTGCTCTGTACAAAGAACGCAACAAGAATTAGAAGACGGGCGAAAAGGTGTCGAACAGTATTTGGGACTGGGAGGAGAGTGAGGAGAAGAAGTACAAGACTTAGGAGACACTTTACAAGTCGAATTATATAAAGTGCCAACACTTCTCATCTCATGCAAACACAGAAGAGTATGAATTCTCTCTGTCACGAATGCATCTAATTCTTTCCAAGTTGAAAGACGAGACTTATTTTGCACACTCTGCTCCCATAAAGCATGAGTGATCCGTGGCAATTTTTGCAAGCAAATGAAAACCACAATCGGATCCCAACTATCCGTTGGTATTTCATAAGTTGCCATGGCCGAAAGACAACTATTTATTCCACGCTGTATTGATTTTAATCCCAAACTTGTTTATTGATCCAACACAGGTAGCGAAAACAACGATTTCAATTGGCTGTGGACAAGCAAGCGTGGATTATGGTATGTGGAATTCAATGCATTCCACCCAAGGTCGAAACTCCGATGAGTTAGAGGAAACTTCGAGACGATTTCTCGAGCCTCACCACTAGTTTTACTCACCAGATGACACAGTCGCTCAATATCTGTCAACCGGGAGTTATCGACGTAGCCCGCACTGAACAAATCTCTAAAAGTGGGCCAATTTAAAATGTTTCCATCGAAAACCTCAATATCACATGGAGGTAACGCAAGATTGTGAATGCTATCAAAATTTGTGAGATCATCAACGAAGTTTGTGCCTATTCTAGGATTCCCAATACACAAAATTGAAGAGCTAGACGCATGTGATCCCACATCACGAGAGAGATGGGACGACAAACTCACGTTTTTAACATTCACATCACAGGACTGTTTTTCCACAGAAATGTCGCCTGGATGTTTGTTAAGAAGTCTTCCGAACTATCCAATGTATTCGGGGATATTTTAGATGAACTACTAAATTTGGACAACAAACTATTTATCATTGAAGAACAACTTATATATTTCTTATGCGACTCCTCATATATGGAATTAAGATTTTCTACAGAAGAGAGGCATTTACTAAAAGTTTCCTGAAAGTTTTTCCACAATTTCCTCACTCCTAACTTCGAGGGCATAAAAGTCAAGTTTGTCTTCCTTCATTGCACCGAAATGTGCAGTAAATCTCACTATAGAGTTGGAAGCTCTGAGGATCTTTTCTTTAGGAGTGAAAGCCATATTAACGAAAAATAAAGAGAAATCAAGCCAACAATATGGTAGCCACAGGATAAAACAAAGCTAGCAACTTTGTAGCCACAAAGAAGAATGCAAATAAATTAATTTACTTTCCACAAAAGGAATAATAATCCAGATACCAATTGTAGCCGTCTGATTTAAAATTGCAATCTGAAATTTAAAACAATATTCAAAATTCCAAAAGAAAGCTCTAAATTTTGCAAATTAAAAGCAGCAAAAATGCAATCGACAATTGTCTATGAGCAACGAAATTGACTTAGAATTTAAAAACAATATTTTAATTCCAAAATCTATGTAGAATCTGAAAACTACCATATAATTTACAAAATTAGTACCAAAAACTACACTAAGCGATATTATTTTATAATTAAAATCCAATAATAAATATGTAATGTCAACCAAAAATCCACAAACAACTACCGAATGTAGTGTATATTTGTGCAAAATTGCAACAGAAAATTCGAACAATATCAAAATTTCAGAAAAAAAATTACAAATTCGCAAAAGTATGGCTAAAATACGCTCTAAAATCCGTCCAATTGTAGGGTGCATGCAATATCAAATATTTACAAATAACCACCAATTGTAGTGTATTCATGTCCAAAAATGCAACGAAAATTTCAAACTATATTGAAATTCCAAAATATATACCAATCGCAATTAATACTATTAAATAACGCCCTACACAAGAAAAAGACCAAATGTAGGGTGCATGCAATATCAAATTTATACAAATAACCACCGAATGTAGTGTATTTGTGTCCAAAAATTCAACAAAAATTTCAAACTATATTGAAATTCCAAAAATATACAAATCGCAATAAATATGTTTAAATAACTCCCTACACAAGAAAAGGTCTAATTGACCGATTGTAGGGTGCACGCAATTCCAAAATTTCCAAAAATATTATTAAAAAGTTCCCTGACACCGATATATAATATTTACCATAAAATATTATAAAGTGTGTCACAGTACTAATTTACTGACCGAGTACTGTGTAGTAATACCCCGGCAGGAGACTGTGCAATAAAAACGGAGACGTCAGAAAGAGGAATGCCCAAAAAATGCAATATTTTTGCGTACATGCGTGTGTGTATATACATATTTGCATGCAAGCCACTTACTGACCGACTAGACGGTACGACAAAGCGACGATGCTGGAGTATGTAGATATACGAACGTGTGTTTATCAAAGCAGAAGGGACCACGAATAGGCCGTGCAGTGTAAATATGTAAGCAGTGTATTTATGAATATATATTTTGTATATTTACACTGCTTAAGACAACGAGAACGAAATCAACGTAAATTAGAAATATTTTAGGGAATATTTTCTACACTTTTTTGCAACAAGAAAGGAAAAGTAAATGACAATTTCGAAGAACAAAAAACAACGCGAAATTTTTTAAAACTAAAAATATAATTTTTTTTGGTTTCTTATTCCCGTATGTATGTACGTCTGTCCACGATTTGGACTTTGACCGATTAACAAAAAAGGGAATATGTGACGTTGCAAAACGAGATGACCACAAACAAACGAACGAACACTTGTTTTTATTTATTGCTCACTTTGCACTATACGTACCGATGGTAGTTGAAAGCTACAATTATGTTGTGGACTGTATGTTAATTCCAAAATTATGCCAACTGGAATATCCGGCTCGATTGGATCTAATGTTTATTCGGCTCGAAGCGACCAAATGTTTAGTCCGCACTATAGGAACTTGGTGGAAACAAGTGTAGCAAGACTCCCCAATGGAGCCAGTACGCCCAATGCGTACGTTTGGCCGTCGGTAACAATGAAAATAGAATTATAATAAAAACACAATAGTTTTTAGTATAAGGTTTGGCTCAATTGCCGTATTTATTTATGGTAAACAATATTACCTTTCGATTAATGTATGTACAACGATATGTACAGGCTTACAATTAAGCGCGGGTGTTGCTTGAAAATCAAGTCGTCGATCGATCTGTTTCGTTTGTTTATGTTTTGTGTTGACATCTGCATAGATGCTTCAAGAGGACGGTTGTCAAGAGAATATTCGTTGAAATCTCTCATACTATTACAGGGGTGTAATAAATGGGTATGAGGAGATTTCAACGAGTTCACCTATGCAATTCATAGGGTCAATTTAAATGATACGATCAATTCTAACTTTAACAATACGTGAATTTACTAATTTCAAATGGATTCTGAGCTTAAACATCACGGATATTATGGATGAGAAGGGCTGAGCGTATTTTAGATAGAAAAACATTTGATGAACCATCCAGGATATTTACGATATCGCTATTAATAGCGGAGGCTCGGCATTCCACCAATATGTGCAAAATAGCCACAAAAAGAACAAAGTGCAGGCATTGTGTTGGGCTAGGAGAATTTAATCCGACCTACCGAGGTACAAATTGTAACGTTTACGGGGAATGTTCGGGTTAACTAGTTTTAGAAATGTTCCGGATGATTGCCAATTTAAAAGGTCTTTTGCGTGTTGCTTAGATTTATACACGCTGAACAAATTGAAGTGAAAACATGGCATTTCTGAGACGTGTTGTAAATTTAGTGCTTCTTTCGCAGTCATGTCGGCGAAATCATTGCCTTTGATACTAGAGTGAGAAGGTGTCCATAATATAAAAACCGTACATTGGCTCGGAATATGGATAACATCGCTGTAGATGTTTCCTTTGTTTTTGAGAAGAGCTTTAGCTACACTAAGGTTATCGATGCATATCAAGGTTTTTTCTCCTTTTCTGGCCAGAGAAATTGCTGTTTTAACAGCTCATAGCTCGGCTGTGAAAATACCAGTATAGTTAGGTAAACGAGATTTACAAAGGGGTAAGAAATTGTTAGTTGATTGTTGCATGATTACAGAGAATGATGTGCATTCCCCGTTGAACGAGCCATCTGTGAATAATAGTAAGTTTGGATTAAATAATGAGATTTTTTCATGTAAAAGTTTTTCATAACATATTTTACTTGTGGAGTCCTTTCTAAAAAAGGATAAGGTGGTATCGATCGCAACAATGTTGCCACTATGAGAGTTTTGAGTAGGTTTTGGGAGGTATTCCGAAAGAGTGAAATACATTTAAGACTTTGTCGATAGAGGACAAGGGTAATCTGTTGTTTGTATTTACATGATCCCAAAATTTGCAGTGAAGAGCATGAGAACGTAGAGTAAGAGCTTTACTGCCCAGGCTAACTCACTTAGCGCCGAGAATTTTTTTTTACGAGAAAACTTAAAATTGCTTATAGAAATTATATTTTTGAGACATTTTAAGCATTTTAAAAAAAAATAACTTTTTTCTCTAAATCGGTTAGTTTTCCTGTAATCGGGCTTTCTTTTAAAAGTGCCAAAAACTTTGGAGGATAATATAGGTGTATCCTTATATGTCATCCCTTGGTTTTTGATTGAGAAAATACTCTTACTATATTCCTAACAAATACTTTACTTTATATGATCCTAACATTTATGATTAAATTTTTATCGCGTATTTAAATTTTTCATCAAAAGTCGAAAATTACAAAAAAGTCGATTTTTTGAATAGCTTGGGTTTTAGCCCATTTGCATGGAAATGCATAGGTCAAATGAAGCTTTGTAAGCCTTAAATGACAGATAACAGACAATACTATAACAAAATGCAAAAACATCCACAAAAATATTCGAAAAAACCAGAGTTTTACGTCAATTTTTGCAACCATTTTTCGAGGCGTTTAAACGGCCAGTGGCTTTATCTGGGCTAATGGAGAATTTATCTAAAAGAAGTCGGAAATCAATATATTTTCCCTCAACGTGTAAGGCTTCTAGAGGTGTAGATCGAAGAAGACCCGTTGCAGTTCTGAAACATTTGTTTATGGCTACGTCGCACAGCGTTGCCGCTTCCATACAAAAGTGGACAAAAATAAGAGTTGACCTAGGTTGATGAATTTTTGCACAAGTACATGTAAGGGCATAGGAATGAAAAATTTCAACTTTGGTCCATATCGGTTCAGATTTGGATATAGCCCCCATATATATCTTTCTCCGATTTTGCTATAACTCGGTCAATTTTGATCGAATAGCCTTCAAATTTAACATGTTATATTTTCTTAGGCCCTTGATTAGCTCTACCGATTTTCAAAGAAATCGGTTCAGATTTGGATATAGCCCCATATATATCTTTCCCCGATTCTGCTACAACTCGGTAAATTTTTGAGAGTTATAGCAAAATCGGGGAAAGATATATATGGGGGCTATATCCAAATCTGAACTGATTTTTGTGAAAATCGGTAGAGCTACTCAGGGGCCTAAGAAAATATTACATATTAAATTTGAAGGCCATTCGATCAAAATTGACCGAGTTATAGCAAAATCGGAGAAAGATATATATGGGGGCTATATCCAAATCTGAACCGATTTTTGTGAAAATCGGTAGAGCTACTCAGGAGCCTAAGAAAATATTAAATATTAAATTTGAGGGCTATTCATCACAAATTGAGCGAATTATAGCAAAATCGGGGAAAGATATATATAGGGGCTATATCCAAATCTGAACCGATTTTTGCTAAAATCGGTGAAACTACTCCTGAGCCTAAGAAAATAAAACATACTAAATTTGAAGGCTATTCGATCAAAATTGAACGAGTTGTAGCAAAATTGGGAAAAGATATATATGGGGGCTATATAAAATCTGAACCGATATATCTCAGATGGTTGCAAGGATGGGCAGAATGTTTTTACACATTTTGATTTGGAAGATATGTCCAATTAACGGAAAACAGGAGCCAAGGTGGCAATATGTGGCAATCAAAAGGTCTGTTCTACTAAATATTAGGAATTTTGAATTTTTTTATCAAATTTAAATTTTGATTTTTTGATAACGGTACATTGCCCATGTGCAGTTAATGCCAGCTTTTTGTACTAAAACGTTATATTTATAGCCCACTCATCAAATCCCCATCCAAAACTTTGAGTATTATCAACAAATTTTTCAGAAAATGTTATTTTAAATGTCGCCTTATTTTCATATGATTATCGCCATAGATTACCTGGGAAATATTTTTCATATTTAAAGAGCTATACCTTCATTATGAATGCACATATCGACAGAATTCTTTCAGATACCTTGTATCGGATGTGTTTACTTTAAGAAAAAAAAAATAAACATATGTAAAAGTTAACATCACATTTTTTGATTTTTGTCCACGCGGCGATCTTTTTTATATTAGTATTTGAAGTAAATCCGTAAATAGTTATGCAATGTGAAAAACCAAGGATCTGCAGATATCAATCGCTGTGTCTATGTGGGGGCCTTTTGTTTTTGAACAGATGAGACGAAGAAGATTGTTGATCTTGCCAAGTTTTATTTGCAAATGTTTTATGTGATCATTCCATACCAAGTTTTTTATAAAATGTAGAACTAAAATTCGCATGTGATTATCGACGTTAAATACTTTACCATCAAGACACATGGAAGAATACTGACAACTTCTTTTACGACATACATGAAGAGCATCAATTTTGCAGGTGGGGATGACAGCTCCCACTTTTTTAGACCATACCTGAATTGAGTGATTGAAGTTTTGCAAATGATGATCCACTTCTCCCTGGTCTCCAGAAGAGACTTCGAAAATATTATCGGCAAACACTCCAACATAGTCAAGTCCAGGTAAGGTTTCTAGTATTTGGCATAGAGAGTTAACGTATATGATGTAGAGAACGACTGATAGGGGTGAGCCTTGAGGTACGCCGTTTTCGATAGCAATAGTGGTTGAAAGGTAACCATCGACTCTGACCAGCATGCGACGAGAGGAGACAAAAGATTTCAACAATGATACGAATTGGGATTGCACGCCCCAACTATGGAGTTCTGTTAGTATATTCGTGTATGTCACGCGATCAAAGGCCTTTTCTAAGTCCTCGGAGATAACGATACTATGTTTCTACAGTAAAGATTGTTACGTAAAATCGATTCAAGGTCATGACACAGTGTGTGCACCCCGTGCAGTGGACGAAAAGCATGCTGGATATGGGAAAAACTGTTTTTGTATTCCGATAGGCGTTGTGATAAAATCTTCTCAAAGACCTTCGAAAGAACTGGAAGTAGGGAAATGGGTCTATATCCTTCCAGTGAGCAGGGATTTTTCCCTTGCTTTGGAATAGGACAGAGGATGGCCAATTTCCAGTCATGAGGCAGTAATCCGTTTTGTATTATATTGTTGTATAATCTGCAAATTCGTTGTTTAATTGCATTTGGGGCATTACGTATCATTGTGTACGTTATTTTGTCAAATGATGGAGTGGAGCCTTTGAGTGTTCTAAGTGTGGCGTTTAGTTCTTCACCGAATAATGTCTTTGTTAGGCTATGGTTGGAACTAGTAACCATGTTAGGATTGTTTATTACAAAGGTATATTTTGCAGAAGAAATGGACGGATCAAAAGCTGAGTCAGCACTTATAGAGCTCCAAAAGCAACCGAAAGCATTTGCTGTGGACTCTGGATGTGAAATGGTACTATTGTTAATATTAATACTTGAAAAGGCATTGCATTTCGGATTCCTTAAATTTGTAACTTTACTCCATAGATGGCGTATATCCATCATTGGGTTTAGAGAATTTAGAAAGCGATTCCACGTCAATCGTTTTGCTAGTTTGCATTCTCGCTTAACCAAAGCGCACATTTTTCTGTAAAACAGACAATTTTCTGTGTTTCTGGCTCTTTTAAATAACCTCCAAACATGTTGTCTTATTCGAATAAGCTTTGCTAGTTCACTATTAAACCATATTGGCTTCGACCTATTCTTTGGCTTGCGACTGACTGGAATCGCTTCATTAGCTGATTTTCGGAAAAGCCGTTTGATATTAGACGCTTATTTATTTATGTTCTCTGATTCAGTGAAATCAGAGTTATACTGTTCTAACTTAGACTGAAAAAGTGACCAATTTGCTTTGGCATCGACAAAACGTGGGATAAATTTGAAATGAGGATGGGAAAGTGATCCCCAACTTCAGGTAATGCCAATGTATTCCAGCAAAAAGAAGAAGCAAGGTCTGAGTTACACATACTTACATCGATCGCTGTGAGAGTATGACGGGTGCTCAATAAAATGGGGGAACCATTATTGAGGATGACTAGTCCATAATTATTAGCAAATTCTTCCCAAATCAAACCACCTTGAGTGGTGCTTGATGAACCCCAAAGTGTGTTTTGAGCATTCAAGTCGCCGAGTAGAAAAGTATGATGTGAAAGAGGAACATTAATGAGATCAACAATGTCAGATGTTAATGACAAATATATTCTTTGGAAACATTAATAATATGTAGAGGCAAACCGCAATCTACAAACAATAATTGAAAAAGTAGTGCTTCAGTTGAGTTATAAGTATAAGTATTATAAGTATTTGTGACAAGTGAAACCTTGGAAGTTCCATTGTAAAATAGTAAAGTTAGCGTTCAAATCCATATGATAGATTAAAAAAAAAATTAAATAATCTATATAATTATTAATGAGTTTGAAGAATGATTATGTAGACATTGAGATGTCATCAATGTCCGTAATTTCTGGTCGTCTGTTGCTTATTTTTGCTGGTATGTTTGTTGTTGTTGTGTTTTCTGCGGGTAAGCTGTTTGAAACTTGTTGATATTTATTTGTTGTTGTTCTTTTGCTTTTATTATTGATACTTGAGAGGAGAATTTTGAAAGTAGGTGCTCTTTAAAAGTTTTCGTGCTTGTTGTGACGGAGTGTTGGTGAGATTGGTTTGTTTGTTTAGATGGTGTTGGTGATGGTGACTTGGGGGCTGATGTTGTTGATGATGAAGAGTGAGAATTCATGTTTGAAGAAGAAGAGGAGAATGATGTTACAACAGCTGTTGTATTGCTGGCAGGGTTTAAAAGCCAGCATCTACAAACATTAGCATTAGCTGTACACTTCAACTGCTACACAATATTGACACACACGGCTAAATAAGCAACCGAACGCATATTTAGTTTTGTACATTTTTGCTTATTTCGTTTTTTACGCCTAATCTTTTTTGCGTTAGGCATAATCGACAACCACGCTACATATTTAGCAGTCGGCAGACCATTCGTAAGAACGAATTAGCATCCGAGGGTGGTTTTTTGATTAGAGTTGCCAACGCAGTAATAAAAAAGGTGTCATTTAATGTCAAAACGCCTCCATCATATGGTAGAACCTAAATAATACTAATTATTATTGGTTAAAAATAAAAAATATATATTGAACAGCTTCATCAAAAATTCACATGTTATTTGAACGAAAAAGTGGAATTAATTATATCGTGATTTTTAATTTACGGTGGTAACCCTGATCTCAAATACAATTGTTTGCTGATAACATGGCTAAGCCGTTGAAACATTGTTGCTTATTCTCTTTTCTGATATGTGATCATGTGTGCTGCAAAATATGAATATGCGTGCTCGATGCAATTTTATTAAAGCGACAATATCAAATAGCATCAGCATCGCTAGCAAGATTTTTGTGAAATTTGTTGCTACATGTTGCCGTTGTTCATTGTTGCTAAACATATTTCGAAGACATTTTAGCAGGCAAAGCTGCAAATATTCGGTGCTTTTGCTAATATGGCGTTAGCATTTTAAACCCTGATTGCTGGCATTTGACGTTGATGTAGATAACGTTTTATCTTCAGAGAGGTTTTGAGTGTTTTCGTTGTTTTTCACCATTTTGGAATATGTGGTTTTATGAGATGGACATTGGATTGTCTTCTAAAAATCTTCCATGCCTCGCGATTGGTACATCTTTGTTTTATTTTTATATTATTTACGTGGGATGTGTGAGTTTCGTTGTTGCAGTTAACGCAGAATTTTCGGTTACACGTGCTGTGTGGTGGTGGCAAGCCGCATTCTTTACATACCTCTGTATTTTTGCCGTGATTCTTTGTATGACCCAGTTTTTGACACACTTTACATTTAAGTGGATTGGGAATGTATTCTCTGACTGGAATCGTACGCCAACAAATATCAATATAGCTCTGAGGATGTTTGTAGCATAATTATAGTTTGTAAGGTAGTGTAACATATGATTTCCAAAACATTATGATTTAAATGCTCATTATGAATAAAACACTCAATTGTAATTACTCTTGTTTGTACGTAGGTAGAGATGAGCCAATGTGTGTGTTCGTGTGAGTGTGCTTATTTGGGCTACCAACCACAAGATGAGGAGTTGGTTGGCAGTTTTGATTCTGACACCGAACAACCACGGGCATCTTCATCTCTACGCACGTTCTAACGTCTCAAACAAAAATTAGAAAATAAAATAAAGAGAAGCGGACGACTGTTGTTTATTAATTTTAATAAATTATAACCGGCCATACTTTATTTCAGAAGTGGTTCTTACCCATAATTTAATAAATAAACTTAATAAATAAACTTTCAAATTAAAAATGGAAGAAAAACAACATAATGTCGGTACAAATTTGATGGACAAAAATAATACAGAACAGAATAAAAAACTAAATTTACAAAATGTTACGCTGCGACCCAAAACAATTATTACAGTGCCGTTAGACAGCGAAGAAGAACAAAATAGTGCCGTGGAAGAAGAAGAACATAAAACGGTTATTGGTGTGCCCGACGAAAACAAAGACGTACAGTTCGAAAACAAAACAGTACAGTCGAGTCTTACAGCACAAGAAATATTAGAAAAACAAATTGACAAAGATACCGAAAAAGATAGAGCAAAACATACAGAATTCAAAATTAGAGGCGGTGGTTTTGGTATTCCAGTGTCCAAAAATTCGCCGGTAAAACAAACAAGTAAAGAGAGTAAAGAGAACATGGAGAAAAACAAAGCGGCAGAATTAAGAGATAAGGAAATAGAACTATTGCGCAAAGAAAATGAACTGTTGCAGAAAGAAAGAGAAATTATGCAGAGAGAAAATGATTTATTAAAATTAATGTCTGGTGACGTCGACAAAGTGCTGCCCGCAAACACCTCTGTTCCTCTTGCTTTGGTGAGCAATTTTGTACCAGTATGCGACGGCAAAGCAGACGCAAACTTTTTCATCACACAACTTCGTGATTTACAACAACACTATAAACTTTCCGATGACCTGTTGCGAGCGTTATTAGCTTCGAAACTTGAGGGCAGACCATTGAGTTGGCTGCATTCACGTCGCGGTACGGCGACTGAAGACATTTCAGAGACGTTCATCCAGTTTTGTGTTATGTTCGGATCAAAGGAGAGCAAGCTAGAGCTGCGCCGAAAATTTGAGCGTCGTGTCTGGCGTCAAGAAGAAAATTTTATGGACTATTACAATGAAAAAGTTGAGTTGACAGAAAAATTAAAATTGGAGGAAGATGAATTGGTGGAATATGTTATTGATGGCATATCAAATACAGAGCTACGCAGACAGACGGTACTGCAGCGGTACAACAACTTGACAGAGTTGTGTAAATCCCTGTCGACTATCAAATTACCGAAAGCAGTGGATGCAGACCGCGGAGTAGCGGCTAACAAACTGAGTGTGAGATGCTTTAATTGCAACAGCTTCGGGCACTATGCAGCTGACTGCAGCAAGCCGAAAAGAGAACGTGGTACCTGCTATGCCTGTGGGGTCAGCGGCCACACTGTCGCCACTTGTGACAAAAATAAGAAGAGAGATGCTGTAAAAAATGAAAATAATTATGTAAGATATTTTAACTTTAGCTTTAATTCTAGTGATAATATTAATTTTTCTTTAGAAAGCCTGATTGATACGGGTAGTTCGGTCAGAAGATGCGTTGCCAGCAGGAACCAACATTTTTCCTTTACCTAATACTGCCTTTCACGGCTTGAATTATTCAATTTTGAAAACTTATGGATATTGTTTTTGTTTTTTGAAATTACCATATAAATGTTTTGAACTTAGATTGGTTGTAGTTGACAAAATGTCTATCAAATAATCGGTGTTGTTGGGTCGGGATTTTTTGGATAAAACTCAGAGCAGATTGTTATTGTTTGGTGATGAGCTCGATTCAGAACCACAACAAGGACTTATGCACAAATTGGAGTTAAACGACAATTTAACACTTACTGATCCAGATATAGATCAGGAATGTTTAAAGTTTGAGAACGATATTTTAGCAATAGATATTTCGTCAAATTACACAGATTTCAATTTAAGGGTTGGTGATAATATTTGCCAAGATACGCTGACAGAATTAAACAATCTCTTTAAAGAAACTTATGTAGTTATGATACGTCCGGAAGTTCCAGAAATCCATTATGAAATGAAGCTAATACTAGAAAATTCGAAACCTTTCAATTGCCCTCCGAGACGACTTTCTTATTCAGAAAAACAAGAATTACAGAAAATATTAGATGACTACTTGCAAAAAGGGATTATAAGATCTAGCGAATCTGAGTATGCTTCACCCATAGTTTTAGTGAAGAAAAAACTGGTGACTTACGAATGTGTGTAGATTTTAGAAAATTAAACAAAGTTACGGCTAAACATAATTATCCGATACCGTTGATTGACGATCTTCTAGAGAGCTTAGCAAACAAGAAAATATTTACTAAACTAGACTTGAAGAATGGGTTTCATCACGTTTTTATGGACGAAGATTCTATTAAATATACAGCGTTCATTACACCACTAGGACAATACGAGTTTATACGCATGCCTTTTGGATTGAAAAATGCTCCTTCCGTTTTCCAAATGTTTATAAACAGTGTTTTCAAAGACCTTATTAGATCGGGAGATGTCGTGATATATTTAGATGACATTATGATTGCAACTCATGACCTCGAAAGACATTTAGTAATAGTTAGAGAAGTTATGTTAAGGTTAGTAAAAAACAAATTGGAGCTACGTTTAGATAAGTGCGAATTTTTGCGTGCCAGCATAAAATACTTGGGATATACCATAGACAACGTGGGCATACGGGCCGACGATAGAGGGTTAGAAGCCATAAAAAACTTTCCACTACCCGATAAAGTTCGGGCAGTACAAAGCTTTCTTGGCCTTTGCTCGTATTTCAGACGTTTTATCAAAGATTTTTCGATTTTGGCAAAACCACTGTACGATTTAACTAGAAAAGATAAAAAAATTCAGTTTTGGGAAACTTGAGCTCGAAACATTTGAATTGTTAAAGGGAAAACTTTTAGACTCGCCGGTTTTAGCCTTGTTTGACCCATCGGCAGAAACAGAGCTCCACTGCGATGCGAGTGCATTAGGTTTTGGTGCTATACTTATGCAAAAACAAAAAGACAAAAACTGGCATCCCGTGTTTTATTTTTCTAAAAGAACTACAGATGCCGAGTCGAAGTTTCACAGCTTCGAGCTAGAGACTTTAGCGATAGTCATGATGAGATGGGACATGTGGGCATTAACAAAGTTACAGACCTAATAAATAAATCTTATTGGTTTCCGCATATAAATAATAAAGTAAAAGACCATGTACAAAACTGTTTAAAATGTATAACCTTTTCACCTAAAAGCGGTCCCGTAGAAGGATTTCTACATATATCCCCAAACCGTCAAAACCTTTTGAAATGATTCACATAGACCATTATGGACCAGTAGATAGAAACAGTTCAAAGAAACATATATTTGTAGTTATCGATGCTTGTTCTAAATTTGTTAAGTTGTATCCGACAAAAACTACTGCTACCAAAGAAGTAACTAAAGCTTTACGAGAATATTTTAGATACTACAGCCGACCGCGATATATTGTTTCTGATAGAGGGTCGTGCTTCACTTCAAACGATTTCAAAAACTTTATCGAAGAAAATGACATACAGCATGTAAAGATAGCAACTTTCTCACCTCAAGCTAATAGACAAGTGGAGCGTGTTAACAGAACTTTAGGACCAATGATTGCAAAACTTATAAGTACAGAAAATAATATTACTTGGGAAAAAACATTAGAAACCGTCGAATTTGCAATAAATACACATGTAATAGAATGATAAATGAACATCCGAGCGTTATGTTATTTGGTGTCAACCAACGGGGTAAACTTTCAGATAAAATTAGAGAAAATGTGATGGAACCAGACAGCAGAGATTTAAATTCAATTAGAGATGATGCGAATGAAAAACAACGAGCCGCACAACAGTATAATAAAAATTATACAGACCTCAAGAGAAAACAACCGTCGTCGTATAAAAATGGTGATTATGTCGTAGTAAAAAACGTCGATAATAGTGCGGGGGTGTCAAGAAAATTTATGCCAAAGTTCAAAGGCCCCTTTGTTGTTAAAGAAGTACTGGAAAACGATCGTTATGTCTTACAGGATGTAGAGGGTTTTCAGCATAGCAGAATACCTTATAAAGGTACATGGGCGGCACATAATATGAAACATTGGCATAGGAAATCTAACCTATTGAATAACTGTAAATCCCGATCTTCACGACATGATGAATTAATCATAAACCAATCAACAGCAAAAAATAACGTTTCGAAAACCATAAGTAATAATAAAGTTCCATAAGGTAACAGCATCGAAAAGAATCAGGTGATCTTTGTTGTCAGGAAGGCCGAAATGTAGCATAATTATAGTTTGTAAGGTAGTGTAACATATGATTTCCAAAACATTATGATTTAAATGCTCATTATGAATAAAACACTCAATTGTAATTACTCTTGTTTGTACGTAGGTAGAGATGAGCCAATGTGTGTGTTCGTGTGAGTGTGCTTATTTGGGCTACCAACCACAAGATGAGGAGTTGGTTGGCAGTTTTGATTCTGACACCGAACAACCACGGGCATCTTCATCTCTACGCACGTTCTAACGTCTCAAACAAAAATTAGAAAATAAAATAAAGAGAAGCGGACGACTGTTGTTTATTAATTTTAATAAATTATAACCGGCCATACTTTATGTTTGAGATTGAAGGTAATGCCAGCTCCGCCAGTAGCGACCAGATTGTTATCTTCATATTTCATAAACTTCAGTACTCCTATTACATTGAACTCGGCCAGATCCTGCATAATGTCTTCTTATCGTATGGTTTTTATTTTGTCACAAAAGATTAATCCTTGTGAATAATTATCCCACACTTAATGTGGCTTTATGTTTACGGGGACTACGTCGATATATTTGGCTTTTAAAAACTTATCGAATGCTTTGAGATTATTAGCTTGGATAAGCAAGTCTCCACTGCGAAGTTCGGATATCTCACTGTACTCACGGCTTATATGCTTTATTCCTCGTCCTATCTGGAAAACGTTGTAGGAGGCTAGTGGTCTCACTTCAACCGAAGGATCGGTGCTTGCAGCAGAAGCAATTAAAAACCTGGGAACATCGTCGTAGTTAGGGGTTTTGGTTGGAAGAGGTACAAAATCTGTTGCTTCTAATCGAGATCTTTTGTTTGTACGGTTTGGCTTCTGTTTGTCTCGATCCGGGTCAAGTACAGCGTACCTGTTTAAATTTGGGGGGTACACCCCATTCATGATGAGGAAGTTTTAATCTTTCAGGCAATTAAAATTTTTATTAAATGGTAATTGAAACACGTGTGGACAAAAAGAAGATAAATAAGCACTCCCAAATTAATCAGCTGCTAGAGAACAAAACGATGTTTGCTCATCAACCGCTTGATGAGAACTGATCGTAACGATATCTTAACGAAAGTTGTATGAAGTGATTGACATAATTTCGGAACGAAATGTCAGAGCGACATGGGATCGATTTCGGTCCGATTTCGTAACGAAATCTGAAGAAAATCCTTGGGAAATTCGGAAAGAAAATTTCTTACCGACATTCGTTCCGAAATCGGTACAAAATGTGAACTATTTCCTCTCCGAACAATCATTTAGAAATCGGAACGAAATCTGAACGACTTTGCTTCCGAAATTGTTCAGACGTGTCGGACATCAGACATTTGGTTTGCTGGGTAGTTACTCATTGATCCTAGTTACTTTACATCCAAAAATGGCACAAAAAATATCATATAGCTTGCTTTTGTCACTGGAAATTGGTTCCCCTGCCTATCATGTCAATGCCCTAGCTACAGGCAATACGGCATGTAATATATTGACTACTGGTGGATAGCGTAATATACAATGTTTCTCTCTTGAAATCTCTTTTCAACATAATTTCTCTTTTGAAAACAAAATAGAATAAATGTTTTGTCATTTTGTTTCAAAAATCGCTTTTTGATGCGTTTGATGTGAAAAAATAATTGTTAAATAAAGTTGCAAAAAACGATTTATAGAGCTAAATTAAGCAAGTAAGATAACGTTAAGTTCGGCCGAACCGAACTTTTTATACCCTACGCCGAAATTAAATTGAAAGAGAATGGAATAATTAGTTTCCTTTCATCTACGAAAATACTTAGCTTCGCCTAATTACAAAATTTCAACCATTTTGGTGGGATAATAAAGCTAAAACCTTGAAAATACCGAATATCGCGAGGTATTCTATGGGGGCTATATGAAGGCGTGAACCTATACCAACAAATTTCAGTTGGGAAGTTCTATACAACTAACTAAATAACAAATTTCAGCCATTTTGGTAGGATAATGAAGCTAAAACCGTAAAAATACCGAAAATCGGGAGGTACCGTTCTATGGGGTCTATATCGAAACGTGGACCGATATATACGATATATAAACCAACCATCAATACCAACCATCTGTACCAAATATTGACTCTCTATCTTTAAAATTGCGAGCTGTATCTTGATTTCAACAGACAGACGGACGGACGGACAGACGGACATGGTTAAATCGATATAGAATTTCATGCTGATCAATAATATATTTCGAATATTTCGATGCGTTACAAACGGAATGACAAATTTAATTATACCCTCCATATGGTGGAGGGTATAAAAAGGATGAATATTTTCAGAAGAATATTTGGTAAGTATACATACTGGGCGTATATAAAAAAAAACAGATTAACTGTTAAAATGATATTGTTTAAACTGGTATACTGATTGCAACTTACTAGTGATTTTGGCTATCATTTCTGACTACCGAATTAACTGGTTACTGGTAATGCAATGGAGGGACAATTGGGTTTCCCAAGACTATCGAATTGACTGTTTACTGGTAATGCAATGAAGAGACAATTGCATTTCACACGACTATCGAATTGGGTGGTTACTGGTAATGCAGTGAGGGGACAATAGACCCCTTACTATGACATCCCCATGTTAAATTCACCAGTCTATAGCATTGCGAGTAGTTTGGGTGGTAACTAGTTGTGTTTATCAGTAGCCAGCAGAATTGTTATTGCTGGGTAATGTCTTGTCTATAATCATTTTCACAATACATACACATTTACATACAATCGAAAATGGGGTTTCTTTGTGAATTGTAATGCCTTCCATTTCGGAAGTTTGATATGATAGATTGACAATGGATTAGAACGCTAAGAACTAGACAACATTGTCTGTTTGTTGGAGAGGGCCCAGGTTCAAATCTCAGCCAGGGCATCCGGGCTCTGCTGTGAAGTTTTTTATTTATTGTTGTCTTATTATGACGAAGGTCATTATTTATGAAAGTTTTTAATTAATTGAATTTTAATCGAGCTAACATGACCTAAGGAGTTTGTATTGAAAAACTGAATTCTAGCAAAGTCCCATACACCCAACCAATATGCTACGATCTTTTCGCTGGTGGTTTGATTCAGCTCATCAGGCATATATTAGATGTGAATGGCTAGAAGACAAGGGCTGATTTTGATAACTTATATTTATACAACCATTATTACAAATTTGCTGATATTAGGTCTGTCTAGTTACTTTCCCAGCAAGAATTGTCCAGCAAGAACTTACAATGCGTTTACACACAGACAGTATTGGCAAGACAATAGCAAAGTTACAAACCATTTTCACCAATACATTCATACTTTTCTCTATACACATTTAAAATTTATAAATGTATTTGTGAAAAAGGTTTGTATTTTTGCTATTGTGTTGTCAATAGTGGCATTTGTAAACGCAGGGTTACTGGCAGAGTAAGGAGTTTTATTCTCTTTTGCAAGAAAATTGTAAAAAGTAAACAGACACCGTCCCAGCAAAAACCAGCAAGCAATCAGCTGACTTGCCAAAACAGAACAATTTGCCCGCCAATAAAGGAACCAAAGGAAACATAAATGTTGTATTTTATTAAAAATAAAAAAGAAAATGACCGTAAAAATGAATTTTTTATGTTGCAACTTGGTTCTCCAAAAAAAATTCACTTGCTCATTTCCATAATAAAATTGTTTTCAATTTGCACAAACATAAATCAACGAAAAATTAAATTAAAAGAACGGTCAAAATTTCTCTCTCGATCGCTCTCTTTTGCTGACTTTTTGTGTTAACAGACGACTTCCAGCAACAATTGGTACAAATTGTTACAAATTTTAGGGTAACCAGACGGACCTATTAAGTATTTTTGAAGCCTTTTTACTTATGTCATGTTCACACGAGCGTTTTAATTACGTTGTTCGCCTGTCGAACGACGTACACGAATTAACCCGTTTCCACGACACCATTCGTAATTAAGAGAAACATAAACAAAATTTCCTTCATTTTTGTTTCCTTGTTTTCACGAAAATGTGAACCGAAAACACATAAAATATACATTAAATTGAATAGGAAAAGCAATAGACTTTCCTTCAAATGTATCTTCTATATTTAACTAAACACATTTCATTAATTTTTTACATAAATTCCGAATAATTTTGTATTTTCAATATGTTTTTTATGTTTCTATTTTCAAAATTAAAGAGAGGGAGACATGTCAAAACAATGTTTGTGTATGCAGACTTTCAATTATTTGTATCCTTTTTGTTTCTAATTTTTTACTCGATTTTGAACTAATGGACAAGAAATGTGTGTGGAATTAAGAAGGAAACACAAACATCTTCCTTCTTCATCTATACAAAATGTTTAGTTCATTAATTTTCATTCATCTTTTTCCTTTTTTCTAATAATTTTTGTGTTTTCAACAAATTTTTCAATTTTGAATTTAGACATGTCATTATTAATATTTTCGATAAATTCTCTCATTTGTTAGGGATGGGACATACTTATTCGTCATTCAGAGAGTATTTCTATTCGAACAACGTAGAAAAATCGTCGTTCGTTCATTATATTTTGTGTGGGGAAATAAGTAATTTATTCGTAGTTATGGTTCGAACTACGAATAGAGAACGAACGACGTACCGTGGAAACGGGCTATTATCAAGTCAACATATGGTCTGTTCCAGTACTGCAAGAATCTACTAATTTTTACTATTTTTTTTCGATAACATAAAGGAAAAAATGTTATCGTAGTAAAAAGTAGTAGCTTCTTGCAGGTTCTGGAACGGAGCAATAGTGTCTTGTCTAGAATTATTTTCTCAATACATACACATTATCAATCGAAGATGGGTTTTCTTCATGAATTGTTATGCCTTCCATTTCGAAAGTTTGATATGATAGATTGACAGTGGCTTATAGTACGGTTACATTAGAGTTTTTTTGCCGGATTAACCCACTTCATAAGGATTTATTTCGCCTTTGCTCCATGGAATTGACATTTGAAATCCAAACCCACTGGGTTAATCTGGTTAAGTTCATACAATGTGTATTATGTGTGTTTTTTATTCAAATTTCCTTAAAAAACGAGAAACAAAAAGTGAGAAAAAATGAAGTATGTTGCTGTGAATGACGAATGATGTCGTGGGAACGGGTTAATTCGTGTACGTATTTCGACAGGCGAACAAAGTAATTCAAACGCTCGTGGGAACATGCTATAAGGAGTTTGTATTGAAAAAGTGTATTCTAGCGAAGTCCCGCACACCCGACTAATATGCTACGATCGTTTCGCTGGTGGTTTAATTCAGCTCATCAGGCATATTAGATGTAATGGCTAGAAGACAAAGGCTGATTTTGATAACTTCTATTTATACAACCATTTTTACAAATTTGCTGATATTAGCTTTGTTCCAGTACTTTTCTAATGGCAAAAGTAGTAAAAGAGCAAACTGTCAAAATTGCTCTCACAGCAGATATATTTTCAAAAAGTATGGGAACGGAAAAACTGTGAGAAATGTTTAAATGTGTCATATAAAAAATGGCAGACGTCATGCAAAAACATAACAACAAAGATACATTTTTAAGAATTTGTTTTATTTTCATTGTTTAACATGAAAGGACACTTGCAAATTAGCTATAGGAACCAACACCAATTTTACGCATTCCTCTGATCACTTTACAGCTGTATGTAGTACGAAATTTTAAGATTAAAATCTCTCCAGGAAAGAGATCGAAATTTAGTGTTAAATCATCAATGGCCTCAGTAACGACTAATCTGCAGCAAAACCCAATGTTTGCAAACGGCATTCTCCTGGTCAAGCTTTTCCTTTTTTATTTAAAATAAAAAACAATATTTTTATGAAAAACTGCGTTTCTTTGCTAAATGTATGATAATGTTCATCTGATTTATAAAATGCAATTACGCTGTGAAACAAAATATAAAGTATTTAAAGAAAATTTAAAATACATTTAAACTGATAATGACACATTTGGCTTTATAGCGAACAACATCTTGCGTTTCCTTGCAAACAGACATTCCAGTCGGTACGTTATGGAACAACGATAGGTTCTTCTACAATTCCTGAATTTACATCACCATCTTGCACACGCCAAAGATCTTGCACACGTCAAAGATTTAAAAACTTCTTACAACATTGCTCTCTAGGAAGCGTCTACTCAGGACATCTCTCTAGGCCATTAGAAGCGACATTTCTACTGAAAGGCGGATCTTGCTGTTGCAGATGCAAATGACGTGGTTACGTTAATGATTACGTATTTTTGTATTTCACGTAACGGCTTGTGAATGCTGCAGTTGTGGAAGATTTCGTATTACAAAGCATTCGGCACAAACTTTTTAAAGTTGAAAAAACATGATTGAATTGATTCGTTAAACTTCAAAAAACTGTTAATAAATGACAAATTCCTGCGAATTTTAATACGTAACACCGCGGATTGTAGTTATCACTGCATCTGTAATTGTCTTGAAGTGTTATTTCGTTGTTATTTGATTATTTTGTAGCCAAATTATTTCTTCAATTATTATTTTTTCCTTTCAACAAATGTCAAATATATTGTTTGACGAATTTACAACTTTCTACACACCCAAATTTGTGTAGTAGAAAATAGTAGAAGAGAAAGCCATTCCGAGCCATTTTTGTTTAAAGAGAATAGAAAATTTTGCCAATTTTTGTAGTACGGGAACGCATTTTATCAAAAAATTGAAAAAATAGTACTAAATAGTACTATTTTGCAGGTTCTGGAACACAGCTAATAAGTATTTTTGAAGCCTTTTTACTTACCCTGCGTTTACACATGACAGACAGTTGAGTATATGTATTGATTGTCAAAAACCTAAAACATGCCTGTGTGACGTAGGCGTCTAGACAACTACAAAACCAGTTGTAAAATTATGAATGAAAATCGTCGATTTCTTTTTGTTTTTCGTTCACATATTTTGTTTATTTACAAACCTTTTTGCCTTTTTTATTTGTAAATAATAAGTAAGTATTTTATGTTTTATAATTTCAAATGTTTGGTTTTATTTGGTGATGTAATTCAATGGATGTTATGTGTGAGTGTGTATGTACAATGTGTGTTGATTTTAGCTAGGCTTTGTAATGCAATTTAGGTTTTTAACTAGCACAATGTAAGGTAAGTTTAAATTCACAATTTTAAGGGTATTTTAAGTAGATGTAAGTTTTAGTTAATTTTAGGCAACTTTTACACAGTGCAATATTAGGTTTAAGTAGCAAAATTCTAATTATTTATTTAATTGTATTTATTGTTTTGTGTATATTTTAACTTCAATGTTTAACTTTGTGTTTGTTAATATAACAAAATGTAACTTGTTCGTATTTTTGTATGTAACTATTTGTTCTTAGTTTTTAACAAAGTGTTTATGTTTCAACTTTTTAACTTGTAAGTATGTATGTAACTTGAGCGAGGAGATGCACGGTCGAACGCTTTAAAAGATCACTGACGGACTGAACTGATGCTGCTCTTGGTACTGCTTTTAAAGTTGAAAACTTCCAGGATTCATTGGAAGGAGAGCAATAGGTTACTAGCTAGCGGCCGCAGGTTATTTGTATGTGTGTAAATATGTACAAATGTACATACTTCGGACCGCTAGCCCAAAATTCATCAAAACAAAGCTACAGTGCTTGCAATAAGTATGGTCCTAGACCATACATTCTCCGCCCCCACGACTCAGTGCTTAAATCATCCTTCTAGTTGACTGGCAGGTTGCGTATTGGTATGCTGCAATCTGAAAAAAAAACGAGAAGCAGTACAATGTTCTTTTTTAAAAAAAAAGGGTCCGACTATTATCCATCCAAAAACTGTTTTTTGGGCCAAAAGAGATCCAATTGACTTCATAGGTGTTCCAATTGTAAATATAAGAGGTCCTATGTCTATCCCTATTAGGAGATCAACTGGTTGGCTGACGTAAAATTTCGGGTCTGCTAATTCCAAGTTCGTAGCATCGCGCATTTGTGTTTTTTCTAAGGTATATGGTGGTAAATTTGAAGGCAAATATTTCAAAACAGGGGCCCAAACTTCCAATTTAAAATTTGGGTCAAGTCTAGATCGTAGTTTAAAAACGCATGCTTTAGCAGAAGTTTCCGAAATGAGTTGGTTTATTCCAGTAACATGAACAAGATTTCGTTTAGTTGGCAAACTTAAACGATTTTTTAACTTCTCTGTAATGAACGTGGATTGTGATCCAGAGTCGATTATCGCACGTGCATCATAAAAATGACCATTTGCCTCAATTTGTACTATGGCTGTGAAAAGTAAAGTGTCTCCGGGATGTTGATCTCTATTTCCACCATCCTGGAGAGTCAAAGTTGTAATATTTTCCGGTTCTTGATTTGTTGTGGACTGTATAAGTGTAGTGAGAGCAGCAGCACTGGTACTAGGTCGTGCTTCCTCTTGAACTGTAGTTTGTATTGCAGATATGGTCTCCTTTCCCTTGTGTAACAAGGTATGGTGTTTTAAATTACAAGTTCTGCATCCAAAACGGCTTTTGCATTCTTTCACGCCGTGATTAGCAGATAAGCAATTATAGCAAAGATGTGAGATTTTCACAACATGAATCCGGTCATTCACGTTTTTAGCCAGAAACTGTGGGCAATCTCGTATAAAATGATTGGCTTTGCAAATTTGACACGAATTCTGATATTGTGTCTTGGGTTGCTGAGGAGCATTTGCATTTAATTTACCCGTTGAACTCTGAACTTTCTGATTTATATTAGTTTGAAAGCTGCTTGTGAACTTCATTTTCTTCGAATTTTCTTGTCTGTATGGAGTTAATTGGTTTTGCTTTGAAAAACTTGGCCTTATGTTTCCGACAGATTCCAAGGTTTTGAATTTGTGAGTCAAAAAGTTATTGAAATCGTTCCACGTTGGTAGAGTCTTACAATCTTCAAGGGTATTTTCGAATTCTTCTAAAAATGTTCTTGGAAGTTCGCTGGAACAAATATATGTTAATATTGGGTCCCATCCTGAAACTTCGACCTTTAGAGTTTCCAGAGTTTGAATGCAGCTATTCACTGTTCGCTGTGACTTTTGAATGCTGTGACTTGAGTCTGAAGTAACGTTTGGTAAATTGAATAAAATTTTCAGTTGCTCGTTCACCTGCATCCTCTTATTTTCATATCTGTCAGTTAAAATCTTCCAAGCTAGCTCAAAACCGTCATTTGTAAGAGGAACATGGCTTATTAATTCTCTTGCTTCACCAGAAGTCTTCTGGGTCAAATGAAAATATTTCTCCACATTACTCAACTTTGAGCCTCTTATGTAGATTGCGGTAAATAAGTCACGGAAACTCGGCCAAGCATTATAGCCTCCCTTAAAAACGTCTGTGTCACATGCTGGTAATCTTGAAATTGCTGTTGAATCGTTTTGCTTCTGCGCCATCAGGGTCTCTCGTTTTATTTTCTCCTCTGATTCCTTCTGCTTTAGCGTCTGAATTTGTCCATTTACAACTGCAATCGCCTTCTTATAAATATCAATTGCCTCTAAATAATGTGTCCTCAGCTTGTTTTTATCGATTGGTTTTTGTCCCTCTTCTGGCTCATAATCGCGGCATTCCACATAAGCTTTCTTTACTTGGTCGTAAAAAGAGTTAAGTTCCACTCGTGATGCCTCCAGGGTATGTATGTCGTCATCAGTGTTAGCAATGCTTAAAATTGAAACGTAATCCTGCAAGTCATTAACGCAGTTTGCAAATTTTGTGCACTTAGCTTTATCCATCCTTATTGTAACGAGGGTCAGACTTTAGAACAAATTTTTGTTTTACAAAGGTTTGACAAAGTTGCCCTTTACGAGGACAAAGTATTATTTTTCTTGGGTGTTTAAAACAAATCAAGAATTTTGTCTTTGCAAAATTTTGTTGTTAGTTCCCAATTAAGTTGATTAACGACAAGCGGATCTAATTTTGTGGAGAGCCTTCGAGTCCAAAGAATCTTTGATATGAAATATTTCGGAAAGAAAAGCCAGAAAAAGAGTCCAAATTGGATTATAAAAACCGTTAAGGAAAATTATTTAGATGAGTCAGTAAACTTATAAACGGCTATTCTTGTTTTTCCACGAATGATTTTGTGCAAATGCAATAGACGATAGCAAAAAAACACAGAAAAACTATTTTCAATTCAAAAATTTTTCAAAAAATATCCTACAAGAAAATGTGTGCTGGGTTGCACAGAAGAAATGATACTTTACAGAGAGTTTTGCACCAAAAGAACAATAAAATCACTTATTTCCTTTGGTAGGAGGATTTTATTATATGTTGAAGCTCTACAAACAGTATAATATAGTGTCGAAACCAAACAATAATAAAATCAGAAAATTTAAGAATCCCAGCAAACTGTTTCAATCTCGAACAAATATTTGGGTCAGCAGCAAAAATTCAGCAAAATATTTGAAAAACTCCAATTATATCCAACAAAGAATGATTTGGGTCAAATGTAAAATATTTCAGCAAAGTTTAAAGTAATTTTGCTTTCCGAAGAAAAAATTGCAGCAATATGTTGTAAAAAATCACAGTAAAATGTTTCATCATAAGAATTCAAGAAAGATGAAAATATTTTGTATCAAGAACAAAAATTTCCATCAGCAAGAATTCAAAAAATTGTTCAAAAGTTTCAAATAGTTGTGTAAATTCAGGTTAAGTGTTTTCAAAGAAATGTATAGAAAAATGTTTAGGTAAATGTTTTAAGGTTAGTTAACCTACAAATCACTGCGCTTGTATGTTTACCAAATGCTTTGTAAAAAATGCTCACATTTTTGTGGTTAGTTAACCTCAAAGTATTTTAGCGCTTGTCCACCAAAAGCGTCTACTTCCTTGATATGTGTTTTATTTGCGCCAAATCGTTCCAAAAATTCCCAAAATTGATGTATTGGGAAGCTAATATGGCGATTATGTACAAATATTTAACAATGTTCAGATGTGTCTGTGTCTTTATGTAAAATATTTTGTAGGGTTATGTATGAGTCTTGGATAAACGGCGATTTTTTCCAAAAAATTTCCACAAAAATATATGTAAAAATTGCAAGGTTATGCTTATTAAATGATGACGCCAAAAGGTTGCGCCAAAATTTGCATATAAACGCTATGTATGTTTGTATTGTAGTTGTTGTGTAAAATATTCTCCAAAATGTCTGCTATGTTTATGTAAATTATTGTGTCACAATTATGACGCCACAAATTTGCGCCAAATTGCAAAAAACGCTTGTTGTATATATTCCCAAAAAATGAGAAAACCAGAATCTCAAAAAAAAAAACAAACAATAATTTCCAAAAAGACTCAATAATTTCACAAAGAATTGATTTGTATAGTTTATGTGAGCATATGTATGTATTGCTTTCTCAATATGGCTCCTGTAATAACCCGTATAAAATGATTTAAGGCAGGTTTGGTTTCGTTTTATAAACCATAAAACAAACTTAAACTTTATTCCAATTCAACAGTTTTCACAAGTAATAAAAACTAGAGATCACAATAACTAAAAACAAATCCAAGCATGATAACTTACGTTATCGATTATTAAATCAGTGTTGCCACATCCCTTCCACCTTTTTCAGTCTTAGCTTCAATGGTCCTTGATCTGGAGACACGCTCGTTCCATTGGAGTTATATGTAGACAATAATGGCTGATTGATTGTGGCTGGCAAAATAGAGTCTGGAGCTGGCAGGGCTGGTTCTGGGGCAGCAGAAGATGGTTCCGACTCTGGATCTTGTTGAACAGATGAATCTTCATGTATTGTGGCTTCCGGAATCTTTTTCACCATACTAATGTTTCTTGTGAAGGTTCGTCCTCCTCCGACGATTTTAACCTCACTTCCATTCCTCTCAACAACTTTGTAAGTTATTTTATCAAAATTTGGAGTGAGTTTATTTGGAAAAATTACATTTTTCAATAATACCTTGTCTCCTACTTGGATAGCAGACTCCTTTGCATTTCTAATCGTGTCAGCCTTTTCTTTCCCTTTTTGTTTTAAAATCAGATCATTATCTCTAGCAGCTGAATCAATTACATCTTCATTTATGTCCTCACGAACACGTCTGTTAAACATTAGTTCACTAGGGGCAGCGCCCGTTGTTCCATGTGGCGTTACATTATACATCAGAAGGAATTTCTGAATTTCGTCTTTGTAATTGGTTTTATTCGCCGCAGCTATTTTTAATCGCTTTACCAAGGACCTGTTCATATTTTCCACTTCGCCATTTGCCTGAGGCCAATAAGGAGGGGTTCTGATTAGCGATATATTATTTTCTGCACAAAAGGCCTTGAACTCGTCGCTTACATATTGTCTCCCATTGTCAGTTCTGATGGATTTAGGCAAACCAAATTTTGAGAACATTTCCTTCATAGCTTTAATTATAATCTCCGAAGTTATCCGTTTCAAAAATACAACTTCTTGATATCGCGAGTAGTAATCAATTACAACCAAAACATGTTCCCCATTTGGCAGCGGTCCAAGAAGATCAGTGGCCAGACATTGCCATGGACCATTTGGGAATGGATGTCTCTGCATTGGTGTAGGATTATTAGGTTGTGACACCAGAAGACAATCATGACAGGTTTTTACAAAGTTTTCTGCTTCTCTGTCTATAAGAGGCCACCATACCTTGGAACGAAGGCGACGTTTCATTGCAGACTGACCAGGGTGGCCCTCATGAGCCAACTCTAACACTTTCGTTCTTAAAGTTTTCGGTATTACGATGCGACTTCCTCTCAACAAAATTGGTCCAATGGTCGACAACTCAAAACGAAAAACATAATATGGATTTGATGTTTTTGAATCCCACGATTCATTCTCCATATTAGAAATTGCATCCATAATGTCCATGTCTTTACTACTTTCATTGCTTATTGTGGAAATGCTAAGTGCGGATGGAACTGTGTTTTCCAAAACATGGAAAATCGCCTCTTCGCATTTTGAATCAAAAGTGTTGTTTTCAGAAATTTTACAAAGTCTTGATATGGAGTCCGCTATATTTTCTTTTCCAGAGCGATATATTACTTTAAACTTAAAGGCCTGCAGTCGAAGTAGCCATCTCTCAATTCTCGCAGGAGGTCTAGAAGTAGGCTTGAAGATACTTTCCAAGGGCTTGTGGTCTGTTACCAGTTCAAACTCTAATCCTGCCAGGTAATAATAAAATCTCTCTACGGACCAAACTAACGCTAGGCTCTCCTTTTCTGTTTGGGAATATCTCTTCTCAGTAGGAGATAGGCTTTTACTAGCAAAAGATATAATTCGCGGTTCATCATTATTAAATTGTAATAGGACAGCCCCTAAAGCCACCGGGCTTGCATCTGCTATTACCCGTGTCTTTAACTTCGGATCAAAATACGAGAGATTCGGTATTTCGGATAACATCATTTTCAATTTACAGAATGCCGCTTCTTGCCTATGACCCCAGACAAATTTAGTATCCTTTGTAAGCAGCACTCTCAATGGATCTGTCATATCTGCCAAATCTGGTAAAAATTTTCCAATGTACGTTACCAAACCTAAGAAACTGCGCACTTCTTCTTTCGACTCAGGAGCTCGAAACTCTTGAATTACTTTCACCTTATCTGGGTCCGCAGTAAATCCGTCTGCTGAAAGTACATGTCCCAGAAACATGAGCTTTTTAGTTTTCCATACACATTTTTGCTGGTTCAAAGTGACATTATGTTTTTCCAAAATTTCCAGGACAGACTTTAAAGCGTTGTCATGATCCTCATCGCACTTACCGAATACTATAATGTCATCAATGTAATTTAAAGCGTTAGGGCACGTGGAGAGCATCCCTTCCATAATTTTCTGGAAAATTTCGGGAGCGGAGTTTACCCCGAACATCAATCGTTTGTATCTGTACAAACCTTTATGTGTCACAAAGGTTGTGATTTCACGACTTTGTTCATCCAATTCCAGTTGATGATATGCAGATTTTAGATCCAGTCTAGAAAACACTTTCGCAGACTTTAGTCTACTCATAAATGATTCAAATGTAGGTAGTGGATAGTTTTCCCGAAGAATAGCCCGATTAGCGCATCGCATGTCAATACATAAACGTATGTCGTCATTTCCTTTGAATGCTATTACTATCGGAGAAATCCATTTACTGGGACCGCTAACCGGTTCTATAATATCAAGACGTAGTGCTTCGTCAATTTTATTGCCAACTTTCTCCTCCAATGCCACAGGAACACGACGTACTGGCTGTTGAACGGGCTTTATAGTATGGTCTATAGATAGTGACACTTTAATACCATGTATCTTTGGAAAAAGTTGTTGGTGTTCTTCCTCCTGGATGCGATTAACATTTAGTCCAAGTTTCAGTACTTTCAAGTTGAGAGCTGTCTCTCTTCCCAAGAGGGATTGATTTCCATTTTTGATTACATAGAATGAAGAAATTATTTCATTTCTACCACCGACACATATGGGAGCATCAAAAACTACAATCACTTCTAATGGATAGCTGGCAGCGTATGCTTTAAATTTGTTAGTGGAGTGAGAACGTACATTCCAAATGGCAGCATCTTCGCTTATAAGATTGAACTTACAGCCCGAGTCTATGACCATAACTACGTCCTTCCCACCAATTGTACAGCATATGTTTTCTTCGTTTTGACTATTATCCCCAACTTTAAAACATCCAAATTCCCGAATCTCTGAACTTGTACTTCCTTCTTCTTCTTCTATACATCTGACATTTGAACTAGAACGGCTCCTCTTGTAAGGCTCATTGTAGTTGTTTTCTAATCGTCGTTTCTTAGTTTTACATTTAATGGCAAAATGTCCCAACAATGAGCACTTATTACATTTTGCCTTCCTAGCTGGACACTCAAAAGAATTGGATGGATGTCCCTTCCTTCCGCATCGACCGCACTCAATTGATGTAAATGATTGTGTGTACCCTTTTGAGGCTATCTTGTTTACTGCGTTTTCTTCTACATGACACAACAAGCTACGAGAGTTTTTGTTAATCTGTTCGTGCACTTGACATGCATCTATAATTTCGGAGAGATTAAGCTCTTTCTCCAATAACCTCTTTTTCAAATCCATTGGAGCCCACGAATCTATAATTTTATCCTTTATGGAAATCTCTTCAATTTCTTCTTTGGTGCTCCCGAATGAACATTTTGTTATTTGTTGTCTCAATCGCATTAGAAACTTGTTAAAATTTTCACCCTCTATTGGCGTTATGTTTCGGAATAGATGTCGCTCGAAAGTCGTATTGCGTTTTGGAGAAAAATATTCATTTAGTTTCGCAACCAATACGTCGTATGTTTTGATTTCACCCTTTTCGTCTCTTTCCACATACGCTCCAGGAATGTTAAAAACTACTTCTTGCAACTGAGGTCCACCCAAATGTAGAAGTTTATTTCTCTTTTTGTTATCATCGGTGATCTCTTCAGCAGCGACGTAGAGGGTAAAAGATCTTAACCATTTTTCCCACTCATGGCGTAATAGTGACTTGTCTATTGTATCACACAGGAATGGTTTCAAAACCTCTGCCATTTCATTTGCAATTTAACTGAAACAACAACAAACGCTTTTATATAAAATCTATTTGCCAAATCGCAATATGTGTCTACATCACTTGATGTCAGTACACATCTTTTCTTTATGCCGAATTTAATCGGTATCAATAATTTTCTAATTACCTTCTTGGTATCTTCACAAGTATAAGCAATTTAATGCCCATTCACTCCTAGTGAATGTCTGTCACAATTTAATGCAATTTCTTTTATTTCGCAATTTAATGCCCATTCACTAATCCAACAACTTTTAGAGAAATACTCTCGCAATTCACTTATGTTTTCATACACCTTTATCTTATTACAGTTGGTGGTGCTCCACCGATCTGTTGCAATTTAATGCAATTTGTGACGTATTGTCAAAATATATCTTTATCTTTTGGTGTATTTTAATTAATAAGAAAAACCAAAATTTATCACTCGTCGCCAATGTAATAACCCGTATGAAATGATTTAAGGCAGGTTTGGTTTCGTTTTATAAACCATAAAACAAACTTAAACTTTATTCCAATTCAACAGTTTTCACAAGTAATAAAAACTAGAGATCACAATAACTAAAAACAAATCCAAGCATGATAACTTACGTTATCGATTATTAAATCAGTGTTGCCACAGCTCCAAAAACTTTATGTAAAACGTTTAATTATGGCGGGTCAATTTTCCAAAGGGCCCACTGTAAACGGACAGACAAAGAGATTGACAAGAGAGGAAAGAGAGTATATTTCTTTCCAAATGTTCCAATTTTTCCAGTAAAATTATCTCCCTTTGAAAACACACTAGTAATATCCCAATTTTTGGAAGAAATTTCCAAATTTTCCAAATATTCAAGGAGAGAAATCGAGAGTCGTGTATGTATGTGTAAAAGTGTGGACGTATTTGCGTATTCCCACGAGCAAGAAAAGGGTCAACATCAGTCCTTGATCCCCAAAAATCTGTTGAATTTGGGTCAATGTGACAAAGGGTGCCAAATTGTATGTAAAAATAGCGCTTTTATCATATAAAGGTACAGAGTCGGTGTCAAATTTCGCCGCACCCTGTAGTCCTTTCTCGATTCCACGCTTTCAAAGCACAAAAAAACTTATTGGTACTCACTTTGACTCTCTGTGTATAGTTGGGAGTGTGTCTGTGTGTTTTTACCCTGGTGTTGTGTCCAGAGATGTCTTCTTCTTCCTTGTTTATTGGCGCTTGATGTTGTTGTTGTAATTTGTTAAAAACCTTTGCACCGTACCGTACCGTTTTTATTTGTTAAATTATTAATTTGTTGTTTAAAAACTCGTATTTGCACAGTTTTGTTGTTGTTGTGTTTCACCTTCTGTGTAGTGTAGTTGTTGTATTTGTCTTCTTTTTTTCGAAAAATAACACTTTTGTAATTCACTGTTTATTGTACTTTTGTTCCACTGTATATGTTCTTTCGTTTTTGAATGATTTTAATTAATTTTTTTGTGTTAATTGTTTCGTGTTTTTGGTATGAAATTAAAAATATTTAATTAATTTGCAAAAATTTCATGAAAAATGCTTCGGGCCACTGTATTGGTTTTCAAATCAGCGTTTTTCTGTCTGTCGTTCACCCACTTTTTGTTGTTTCTTCCAAATATATTTGTTTTGCACTTTTCACTGTTCTATGTTCCGCCACTTGTTGTTGTTTTTATTTTTGCCGGCACTCTCACTGGAAATTTGATTTTTATCTCTTTTTTGATTTTTATGCTTTCACTTTTTTTGTCTTTTTTCGTTCTTTCACTGTCAAAATTTTCCTCACAATATGTTTATTTGTTGTTTTTTGTATTTTTGTGGCACTTTTCTGTTAGTAATTTTTGTATTTTTTCCACTTTTTAATTTATTAATTGTCACTGAGTATTCTGTTTGTTTTGTTTATTTTCTTTAGACTGTTCAATTTCTAGGTGTTCTCTGTAGTGAACCACCCGTTCAAGTTCACTTTTTTATTATTGAGAACTATTTTTTATGATTTAATTTTTTTAATGTAATCACTTTTTGGATAAAAACTCTCACTTAGTGCAATTTTTTAAATATTTTAAAAACCACAATCTGGCTCGATATGGACCAAATGTTTATTTACAAACCTTTTTGCCTTTTTTATTTGTAAATAATAAGTAAGTATTTTATGTTTTATAATTTCAAATGTTTGGTTTTATTTGGTGTTGTAATTCAATGGATGTTATGTGTGAGTGTGTATGTACAATGTGTGTTGATTTTAGCTAGGCTTTGTAATGCAATTTAGGTTTTTAACTAGCACAATGTAAGGTAAGTTTAAATTCACAATTTTAAGGGTATTTTAAGTAGATGTAAGTTTTAGTTAATTTTAAGCAACTTTTACACAGTGCAATATTAGGTTTAAGTAGCAAAATTCTAATTATTTATTTAATTGTATTTATTGTTTTGTGTATATTTTAACTTCAATGTTTAACTTTGTGTTTGTTAATATAACAAAATGTAACTTGTTCGTATTTTTGTATGTAACTATTTGTTCTTAGTTTTTAACAAAGTGTTTATGTTTCAACTTTTTAACTTGTAAGTATGTATGTAACTTGAGCGAGGAGATACACGGTCGAACGCTTTAAAAGATCACTGACGGACTGAACAGATGCTGCTCTTGGTACTGCTTTTAAAGTTGAAAATTTCCAGGATTCATTGGAAGGAGAGCAATAGGTTACTAGCTAGCGGCCGCAGGTTATTTGTATGTGTGTAAATATGTACAAATGTACATACTTCGGACCGCTAGCCCAAAATTCATCAAAACAAAGCTACAGTGCTTGCAATAAGTATGGTCCTAGACCATACATATTTAGTTTTTGTTTTGTTGCATCCCAAACCTGGGGCTCAATTCTGTTTCTATAAAAATGTGGAATGGAAACTTTTATAAAGAAAAAAAATGTCAAATGAAAACAATTATAAAGGAAATATTTTTCATTTCAAATTTTCGTAGAAATAGATTTGTTTTCATTTATTCAAAAATTTCCATGTTTGCTGTCTACGAAAATTACAAGACAGTGCCGAGGCAACTAGCCAAATGTTTGTATGTATTAGTAAATCAGAGTTGTATTTGCAGACAGTCTGTCTTGTGTAAACGCCAAGTTATCAAGTCAACCTAGTGTCTTGTCTAGAATTGCCCTGTAGGAAGCAATGGGACATGTGTCGACATGTCACCACTATGTCTACTATTATGGTGACAAAGTCAACACTTTGTCAACAGGTTGTCAACAATTGATACTTTTACCTTAATAAGAAGAAGCATTGTTTATATTGAAAACTGATAGCCCAACGAAGCATCTTCTTATTTTGTCTTCATTTTCTTAATTGTTTGGCATAAAATAATGTGTTTTTGTGAAAAATCAATAAAATATATAATTTTAATAACAACAAGTATGATCAAAGGAAATTAGGAAAGGAAAATAACAGACAAGCGAAAAAATAGAAAATTCTCTATCAAAATACAAGTTCTGAGGCGGCTGACAATATTTGTGGTGAAACTTCGACAATTAGACATTTTATGGAATCTTTAGAGAAGATTGTGGAGCCTGACAAATATATTGTCGCGTCTCGCTGAAAATGATGAACGCAACTTACATCTGATATTTGGACACGGCATAATAATGAGTTAAAATGTTGAAGGGGTTTTCGGCAAAAATCGATTGCGAGATTTTTCCAATGTTTATACAACTTTAACAGTTAAGCAAATTTAGGGACATTTTGTTTATTTATGCATATTTTATATCAATATTCAGCTAATCGCCTGTTAAAACGTTAAGTGCAGAAGAAGAAGAAATATTTTAAGCAGATAAATCACACCAATTCCTATGGTCAAGAAAATAAAAACGCGATGATATTTCTGACTATGAAAACCATTTTTTATTATTGGTTAGCCATCCTTGAAAACATTGGCTTTATTTACTAATTTTGTGCTTATGTGGAATCTTGGGCTTAGCCTTTTGTAAAGATAAAAAAGACTGTAATACGCAATTTGTACTTTTTAGTATTTTCATAACTATATGTTTTTCTTTTATAAAATATACTACTTAAACAAAAGTATAAGTTCATCGTGTTACAAAACACATAATATAGGTTTTTAGTCTATAAAAAGTTTCAAATAGGACAAAAAACTTAATAGTGAACAATTTGGTACCAATGACTACATATGACCCTTTATGTACTATTGACTCACTACTTCCAATGTCTCTATTGACTCACTACCTCCAATGCCAACACATGGCTCCTCAGCAACTACTGACTTACTACCATGGTACAATAATACAGGTAGCATTATCAAGCCAGCTGATGGTAACATAATGTGTCAATTGCATTGAATTGATGTCAAATTTTGACATCTTATGTTACCAACAATTGCTGATGCGGCTACCTGTGTATTTGTACCATGCTTACTACTGACCATGGTGGAATAAGAAGGTGTTACATCAAATCATGTCAAACGTCAAATTTGCTCACTGTTTGCACAGAAAAGGTTTTATGTTTGTGCCCGAATTAAATTAAAACTTACTTACTTACTTACTTAGTTGGCCCATTAAAGAACATTTGTTCCATAGACCGAACCAAGAAAAGATCTCCATTCCTCTCTGTTTTTCGCTTCACTTTTTTGAATACCGCGCCTTTCCATTTCTTCATCCACTTGTTTGCTCCATCGAAGCTTAGGCCTGCCGATTCTGCGTGCACCGCCATGTGGCATGTATTCATACGCCTTTTTAGCGGGTTCATCATCGCTCATTCTCATGATATGGCCTAGCCAACGCAATCGCTGCATCTCGATACGTTTAACTATATTCATGTCTTTGTATAGCTTATATAGCTCGTGGTTAATACGACGTCGATATTCACCGTCAACGCAAATCGACCCGTAGATCTTTCGAAGAATTTTCCTCTCAAACACACCAAGCACTGCCTTATCTGCTTGCGCAAGTACCCATGCTTCGGAGCCATACATTAGCACGGGTAGTATCAGCGTTTTGTATAGTGTTATTTTTGTTTGACGAGATGTGCTGCTTTATAATCGACAAAAAGGTGAAATATGTCGATCTGGATCTCTTGGGTCTTCTCTAGGATTTGTCGCAGGGTAAATATCTGGTCAATGGTGGACTTGCCAGGTCTAAAGCCACATTGGTATGGTCCAATTATTTCGTTGACCATTGGCTTTAGTCGTTCGCACAATATCCCTGACACTATCTTATAGGCAATAGGGAGAAGACTTATGCCTCTATAGTTTGAGCATACTGTCTTATCTCCTTTCTTGTGGACGGGACATAGGATGCTCAGGTTCCAATCGTCGGGTACGCGTTCTTCCTGCCAGATGGTGCTAACTAGCTGATGCATACACCTTACCAGCAGATTGGAGAAATGTTCCTTCCATATTCTGAGCACGGTATCTGTATCTGTTACCAGATTACCTTGCTGGTCTCTACAGGAGGATGTGCCTGTACCAAAGCCATCTGTTTGATGTTTCACTCTTTGGTAGAATTTTCGGACTTCATTCTGTCTCCTGTACATCTCGATTTTTTCACACTACCGCTTTTCCATTTCTCTTTTTCTTGCGGAAAAGCCGTTTCTCTTCTCTCCTTTTCTCCCGATATCTATCTCGCGCGCTACGCATTGCTACTGATTGTAAAGTAGCTCTATAGGCCGCATTTTTCTCTTCGGTAGCAGCACGACACTCCTGGTCATACCATGAATTACTTTGTGGAGGTCTCTGTAATCCAAGTATGCATTTTGCGGCTGTTTGCATGGAGTGGGCAATATGTTGCCATTGTGTTGTTATGTTATCGGGACAAGGAGTGCTCGCGTTAAGCAATTGGGCTAGTTGAGTGGAATATGCTGTGGCTATCTGTTGTGTTTGCAGCCTATCGATGTCCAACTACCGCGTTGAGTCTGTTCGTGCTTTATTTGCAACGTTTAGACGGGTACGTACCTTTGCTGCAACAAGGTAGTGGTCCGAATCAATGTTTGCGCCTCGGAACGATCGTACATCCAACACGCTGGATGAATGTGTTCCATCTATTACAACATGATCAATTTGATTACTTGTCCTTTGATCTGGAGACAGCCAGGCGCCCTTATGAATATCGAGATGATTAAATCTGGTACTGCTAACTACCATGTTTTTTACAGCTGCAAAATCTATCAGCCTCATACCATTGTCAGATGTTTCACTGTGGAGACTGAATTTCCCGACTGTTGGACCAAAGATATTCTCCTTTCCAATTTTGGCATTAAAATCGCCTAGAATGATTTTAATGTCATGGACAGGGCAACGGTCATATGTTTCTTCAAAGCGCTCGTAAAATATATCTTTGGTCTGTTCGTCATTTTCTTCGGTGGGAGCATGAGCACAAATAAAGCTGATGTTGAAGAATTTAGCTTTTATTCGAATTGCAGCAAGTCTTTCATTCACTGGGGTGAAGCTGGATACCAGATGTTTTAGTCTCCGACTAACTACGAATCCGCAACCAAACTCATGCTTTACGTCATGGCAGCTATAATACAGTGCGTCACCTTTAGGTGTTGTTGTGACGCCTTTCCCAATCCATCGTATTTCCTGTATGGCAGTAATATCGGCCTTGTACTTTTCAAGTACGTCTTCCAATGCGAAGACTGCACCTTCTCTATAAAGAGTGCGAACATTCCAGGTGCAGATTCGCAGATCATGGTCCTTAAAACGTTTGCGGGGTTCGTCAACTTTAGAGGGGTTTGTTTTTCTTTTCTTTCGTTTTTTCATAGTAGCATGTTTTTTCTAGGGGAGGGTTACTAACCCGACGCCCAAACCCGAGTTTTTAACGTTCTTATGGGTGAACGCGCGGCACATGTTAGCTCACTACCTTTAACGGGTGTTAAAGGCAGTTCCCCAGGTGACACCATGGGGAGGTCAGTGTCCACTTGAGATGAAAGAGGGACCAAGTTAAATCCTGGGCTTTGCCATGTTAAAGCCGGTCAAGACCGTTGCTTGGTATCATTCATCCCCTACGTCACCCATTAAATTAAATTAAAATGTACAGTTTAATTTTCGATTTAAAATTCAATGTTTTATTTACAATTCAAGTTGTTCGGTATATGCCGGTTATTTGTCAACTCAAAAACTTCTTATTTTTCTAATCCCTTCTTGGGCTACACAACAAAAGGGAACAATGTCAAATTGAAACGATCACAACACAGGGAACGATCAATAAACGAAATTCGCACAAAGCATACAATTAATAAAACAATGTAAAGGGCCACAGTTACTGATTTTTATGTACGAATATGCATACAAACAGAACTGAAATACAAACTGCATAACCAACATTGTTGTTGTTATTGCCCATGAACACAAAACGGACGATGAAACTAATAACAGACAAATGCCTAAACTATGTAGGCATTGTTGTTGTTGTTTCTCGTTGCGACGGACACGAAACAAAAGGGAATAAGTACAAGTCATACACACATTAGGGTGGGACGAACTAACAAAACATTAAGGTGGGCCGAATAAAATATTCAATTAAACAATTTTAAATAAAATAACAAAATGAAAGGCCCAAACGATACAAAAGCATATAAAGACACTAATAACATATAAAACACATATGTTTTCTCCTCCAACATCCTCCGTCCGTTGAAACGTCTATGTTCAAATAAATGTATTGTAAGCGGACTGTAATATTTCTATTGCTGGGTTTCCTTGGACAACAAATGAGGCAAAAACTATCTTCGGACGACATACACCAACCATGCAGGTATTGTGTGATAACAGCGATTTATGTGATTCCAACGTGATAACATCTTGCAACGTTTTCAAATGCAACGCAAATCTCCGAAAGTTGAATGAGTAATGATGTGGTGTAATGACCTTTGTGAGCCAACTTGTAATTCCAATAGGCTTGTATGGACGACATAGAAAAGCTTCAACAATCGATTTATTGGGTATCTGTTAGAGATATAAAATACAAAACAAATTATTCGAATATATTTCAAATAAGACAAATGCTTTTCCGAAATGCCAAGAACGACACTATATCAACAAATAGTGTTTACGAAGACGGCAGCTTTTCGACAATCTGGCATATTTATTATTTCTTCTACAATAGCAAACCAATTGGAGCCTCTTCGGAGAGGCGACAAACTACGAGACCGCATACGGATTGATGAGTCCAACGAAGAACGAAATACAATTTTAGTTATATTACTCCTTGCTAGTACTTGTTCCCAAAACATGTTTCGAGCTCCTTTTTTGATTTTTGTGATACGATTTGCTATGAAACAGTTGACAGTCGACGATGGTAGTTTGCGCCACTAAAGAACATTCTTGCAATATTTCCAACTGTGCAACGATGAGACGAAATTTACTATTTTATATTTTGATTTGAGACACGTTTTGCTGGAGAAAACGGCAGCGCGACGAATTATAGATTGAACTATGCTAGCAGCAACTTTCAAACATTTAAAATTCCAAGAAAATGTAAGATTTTTGAATGCGAGCAACGAAGTTGATATTTTTGTGGCATTTTTGACATCGGACAACACGAGATTACAAACATTTTGTTTATTATTATTCGAATTGAGAGACGCATGGTTGCTTTTCCATTTGGCCAATTCGAAACCATGCCATTTCAAAATTTGTATTAACTCGTCCCTCTTGAGAGCTAGAGTTTCGCTGTTATCGGAGCCAGTATGTACGTCATCGACGTAAAGATCTTGTCTTAAGACCTCCGAACCACTTGGATGAGGTGTATTGTATCTATCTGTAATGAGAAACAAACAACGATTTGCGAAAAAAGAGGCGGCCGATGAGCCATAAGTAACAATGATAAGTTGGGATACCTTTATATAATCAACTGTGTAACTTCTCCACAAAACGAATTGAAACCTTCTATCTGGTTCTTCAATGTGAAACTGTCAATACACATTCGAAGTGTCAGCAGTGACAGTTAAACGAAACGAGAAGAGTGTGGTGATCAATTCCTGTTGGGACCAACCATCAATATATCATTCAACGAATGATTCGACGAAGTGCGAGCGACTTCATCAAATACGACTCGAAGTTTTGTGGAACTACTTGGAGGATTGAGAATGCAATGATGAGGTATTATATAAGGCGAAGTATTCGACGATTTGTTGTAGGGCGACGTGTGTCCGAGCGACACATATTCTTGCATGATTGCTTCATACATCGATTTCAAAGTTGAGTCACGTTCAAGTCGTCTTTCGAGCGACAAAAAACGTCTACGACATATTTCTAATGAGTTACCAATATAATTGGGTAATGTCTTGAATGGAAGACGAACTACTCTTCCATACTCTTCCACCAACTATCCATCCGAAAACAGTATTTGTGAGACATGGCAATCCATTTCCCAACGAAATTCTGCCATCTAACAACAAATCGAAAAAGACTTCGGCACTCAGCAGCACATCTATAGGTTGTGGCTTGTAGAACAATGGATCTGCGAGTTTAATATTTTGGGGAATCTTCCACTGCGAAGTATTGATGAATTCACCAGGTTGGCGAGACGATATTGTTTTGGTAACAGCAAAGGTCAAGGACCACACGAACGAACTACTTCTTGATTTGACTGTGGTGTCAACAGAAAACTTTATTGCCGTTCTAACTTCTCCAATTCCTGAGATTTCTTGGGAAAACGGTCTAAATTTGAGTTTAAGCTTTTTTGCAGCTTCTTCCGAAATGAAATTTAGTTCAGAACATGAATCTAATAATGCTCTTACCGTCTCGAACGAACCACAATTATCCTTTATGAGAATCAGTGCTGTTGGGATTATTGCTCTCTTGAATGACCGAGCTACTAACGAAACTGGATTTACACTGGTTGACGGTTGCGGTGAATTACTATTCGAATTTGAAGTACTGGATTGTTCTGAGCTACTAAAGATGTGAAGCAGCGTATGATGTGCAGAATCACAAACTCTGCATCGAGATTTAGAGGGACAGTTGGACACCATATGACCTTTTCGAAGGCAGTTGATGCAATGCCCACTACGTTTTGCGAAGTTAAAACGTTCCCAAACGACGATGTTAGAAAAAGACGAACAAGTTGCTAGGTTATGTTCACTTGAGTTACAATATGAACAGTTCGAATTTGAGCCGACCGAATAAATTTAGGAGATTTAGGTTTGTGTGAAGTGATATTTTCTGGAAGTTCAGATCTCTTTCTATGGCTTTCTAAGAATTGACAACGACGACTTAAAAGTTCATAACACAAATCCCACGAGGGCATAATTTTCTTCACAAATTTGGTATGGTTCGACCACGGCTAAGGCAGGACCCGAAAGACAGTTAATTAAATAATTAAACTTCTCAATTATACTGATCGATGGGTTTTCATGTACCATGTTGTTGAAAGCAGTAATGAATCCTTGATATTCACGGTATCTACCATCAAAATTGGGCAACTTAAGTGAGGGTAATCGAGAATGAGATCAGTAAAAGAAGTAACTGATACCTTTATAAAGGTTGAAGGAGAATCTGCTGAAGTGGGTCTGGCGGTAAACGGTGAGAAGACCAAGTTGATGGTGTCGACGCGCAATGCGTCCATTGAGCTCGGGCCGACTGTGGAAGTTGGTTCCTATAATATTGAGGTAGTAAAAGACTTCGTCTACCTCGGCACCTCCGTAAACACAACAAACGAAATCAGTTGTGAAATAAAAAGAAGAATTGTATTGGCCAACAGATGCTACTTTGGTTTAAGTAAGCAGTTTAAAAACAAAGCCACATCTCGTCAAACAAAATAACGCTCTACAAAACACTGATACTACCCGTGCTGATGTATGGCTCCGAAGCCTGGGTACTTGCGCAAGCAGACATGGCAGTGCTTGGTGTGTTTGAGAGAAAACTTCTTAGAAAGATCTCCGGACCAATCTGCGTTGACGGTGAATATCGACGTCGCATGAACCACGAGCTGTATCTGCTATACAACGGCATCAATATTGTTAAACGTATCGAGATGCAGCGATTGCGTTGGCTAGGCCATATCATAAGAATGAGCGATGATGAACCCGCTAAAAAGGCGTATAAATACGGACCGCTTGGCGGTGCACGAAGAATTGGCAGGCCAAGGAATAGATGGCGCAAACAAGTGGATGATGAGATGAAAAGAGCGGTATTCCAGAGTGCGAAGCAACACATAGAGAGGAATGGAGATCTCTTCTTAGTTCGGCCTATAGAACAAATGTTCTGTAATGGGCCAGCTAAGTAAGTAAGTAATCGAGAATGAGAACCACTAGCCATAGAAATATTCATCAAACTATTGTCCACTGACACTGAACCACGACCTTTCTTTAACAATTTCAATATTTTGGCTTTTGCAACAATAAATGTTTCTTCTAAGTCACTTCTTCCATTGACATTAGCATTAATAGCTTCTATTTGATTTTGTACTGTGCACAATTGTTTGAAGTACGAGTCCAATATTTCTAGCCGACATTCTAAAATGGTCGAATCCATTTTAGATCCATCTTTCTCCACTTTTTTCTGTATGTTAGAAGTGTTCTTTTTGTATAAGAGAAGCTAGTTCCGAACTACTAGCATTCTCTTCCACTATGTCAATATTGTCTTTAGACATTTTAAGAAAATATACAAGAGAATCACAATCGAACAACAAAAGAGAACTTGGCTTCTATTTTCAAATAAAAGCGCCAAAAATGTTTATGCAAAACCACAAAATTTCACTCAAGATGGAGATATTTTTGTCAAAGTATTTTATTTTCTAATACAAATTAGAAAATTTTTGATTGTATAAGTGTATTTTCCAACACTTTCCACGAACGACGATCAATGTTTGTATGTGTTTACCGCGATTGCGTAACACCAAAGTTTTTTCGAGCAACAAAAAGCCACTTTCTGCTAAAGGATAATAAAAATCCTTTTCAAAAACCATAACTTTAGAACGACGCACGGTGGTCGAAAGCACTCATCTAGCGGCGCGAAATTCATAACTTGCAAACCAAGTGAGATACGTCACTGAAATTTTGCACAAACTCAGCTTGTATCCGTGGGTAATAATGGGCCAAATATGAACAATATCGGCTAATGTTTTGATATAGCCCCCTATATAACGGTACCTTCTGATTTTCGGTATTTTGAGGATTTACGCCACAATTTCGTAGCAAATTAGCTGTAATTTGGTATTTAGGGTTCCTAGTGGTCACAAAATATTTTCACCAAAAATTATGAACATAGGTCCACGTTTTGATATAGCCCCCATGTAACCGTACCTCCCAATTTAAGGTATTTTGAATATCATGACCACATTTTTAATACAACTTGGCTGTAATTTTGCATTCCGTGTTCTCACTGCGTTTAAAATCTTCTTGCAAAACATTTTCAATACGGATATATGTTTCGATGTAGCCCCTTTTATGGTACCCCGGATTCGTTGAATTTTTACTTGTTATTCCATATTTAATAACATATTTAGCTATAATATGGTATTATAGTGTCTCCGGGGGTAGAACTCCTCCTTGCAAACATTTCTTAAGATAGGTCCATATTCTGATTTAGCTCCCATACAAATGCACAGCTAAATTTTTATGAATTTCATGCCAAAATCCCTTATTTTAAAAGTGCAGTCATCAAAAGATTTGCAAATATTTGCAGCCCGAATGTGGTTATTCAGTATCGAGGGAGTCCAATTTCATTCCCCAAAAAATAATCGGACCTAAGTTCGGCCAAGTTTACAAGATGCACTCTATGCAACAAGCGCGTACAACCCCATGGTAAAATAATTACAGGTAGTCCCATCTCAAAAATGTATGTCGATGCAACTCTGTTTACCGGTACGCTACCGTGTCAAATACAAAGCAAAACAAAAATTGAATGACATTTAGTAACAACAACAAAATATATTTTTTTTTATTTGTTTTTGAAATTACCAAAAATAACAATTAATTATCCAAATATTTCAAAAAAGAGAAATATGTATATATAGTTGTGCATCATCTGGAGATATCTTTAACATGCGTGCGACCCTTCAAATTCATTTGTCTTGCTGCAAATCTGTTCTGATATTGAATAATCCTTTACGACGTCTACCATGCCTGTGTATGTGGATGCATGTTTCGAAGATACAATCACTTAAACCCGTATTTTGTTTGTAGGTTGGAATTGCAGAACATTTTGGAAAAATGAAAAAACAACAGATCCAATTTAGTGGCTTAAACCCGTTGAAACCACAAGGTCTTGCAGTGTACGTTATGGCTTGGAAACCGGGTTATGAAATATAGTCACAAGATGGTTGGTACGAGTATAAATTCATGCGAGACACCGTGGTGCAGTGGTAAACGCGGCCGCCATGCACTCAGATGGTCTGCAGAACATCAAAATTTTCGGCGGTGGCAAATCTCTTCAGTAGAGTTCGCATGCATTTCCTGAGTGGTGATTGATTATCCCTTCGGGGATGTTATGAGAACATACATATCATCACCTGAAATGCCCAAAGACGTAACCCTCACCGTAACCCTTTGAGGGTTACGCCTTTGGACATTTCAGGTGACGATATGTATGTGTATATCGTCACCATAAATGCCGGAAGACGTAACCCACAAAACCAAAACTTTAGAGGAGAAGCAAAAAACATTATAAAATTAAAAACTGTGGACAAATTTGAATTTGCCATCATTTTTTATGTAAAACTTTTTAATGAATTTGTATTTAAATGAATTTGTATTTGAATGAATTTGTAATGTATTGCTAATTATATACTCGTAGATTAATTATAATGAATTACTACTCTAGCGTTAAGTATACGAATTATTACATTCAGAACTTAAATCTATTGTAAATGAATAAGTATCCTAGTTCTAAGTGGTTACTTTCGTCATTTCCTATTTTGAATTGTTAAAACTTGACGAAGTAACCTAAGCTAAGCTTGAGACATTATAGAATTTGCACACTCACTTCAATTGTAAATCAATATCCAAAGGGTGAGCATCAAATCTCTTTCTCTCTTCTCTGTCTCTTCTCTTTTTATATTTAAATAAACAGAAGCTACGTTTTATAACGTTTTTGGAAATTTCCCTTCTTTTTATTTCATGGTCATCATCTATCATCATCATCTGCACAATATTATTTCTCTTTGGGAGAGAAATAATATTGCACAAAATTCGTAACATTAGATACAGTCCACTTTAAAGGTCGGATTCCTGTTGGTTGCCGTTTTCCTTACATATTGATTTGGAATCCCCCTCTCCACTCATTTTTATTCATGGTCCTCCGTAACCGTTCACAAAGAAGCAGTGATCTTTTGTTATAAACAGCAACAACTATGAGGTAACTTCATCATACTTCTCGTACATACATTTATACCTGCGGTTCGGTAAGTGATACAACTTTTTTATTATTCTCCCCATAAGTGAAGTGATAGCCAAGCACAAAACATAGTGAAAAAAAATCAGTGAAAAAAAATATACATATATATGTACATATATCCCAAACGAGCGAAAATCAATAACTCATAAAATTAACGAAAAGAATTGCAATATTTTACAAGAATATATATGTACATACATACATACCTGCATGTTCAAGTGACTTGTGTTTGGCTAAGCATAAAAAAATAACATATTAAACTAACAACAACAAGGCATACATCAGAAAAAATATTACAGTGAGTGCAAAAAGAAAGTGTCAAACTTAGAAAATTAAAGCTGCAAATTGGTGGAAGTTGTGTAACAGTGTTTGTGTGTGAGTGGGAAAAAATCTGTCCGTCCGCATAAAATTGACGTAATATAAAGAATATATATCGTGCCATTATTGTCTGTCTGCAAAGTAGCGGTGCCTATGTACAAAAGAGGTCAGTGAACCCGACATTTAAAATAAGTGCAAAAGAAGAAGAAGAAGAACGGCGTTCCAAAAGTACATAAAGAAGAAAGTGGGAAATCGAAAACTGCAATAAATAGTAAATCTATTCACATTTATTTACACGATACATAGATGCACATAAATAAATACACATATTTTACACAATATATGCGAAACAACACACACATACACACATAAAATTCTAAATTTTTTTAACAATTTCCATTTTCCATTTAAAAATAAAACGTTATTTGCACCCAATAATTACACTCATTTCACATTAAATCACCTTATACATTCTTTTCGAACTCACTGTACTAATACAACATATACGGTCTTTTGACGCTCACTATACAACATAACAAAAAGCAAATATAAAACGAAAGAGAGATAACAAGAAATATCAACGACACAGCGCATACCCATCATATATACACACAAGCATACATATTTACATTAATAGCGGCAAACAGCTAAAGCAATAGCTGGGTATTCTAACTACGTTGAGAGGCGCCAATCCAGCGCTGTAGTTAGAATAGAGAAACACAAGAATAAGAGAAAACTAATTTTTCGTTGAATAAGGGGAAATAACCCAGACAACCAAAATTAAAAATTTTAAAACATTTCATGATTTTTTCAACGAATATATTTTAACTAATAATACTGAACTAACCCGCATGTGTAGTATAGTACATACATTCATATATACATACATATTTTGGATTCTTATCTGGGTTGCCATAAAATACAAAAAACATCTCGTTTTTTGTGGTAAGTGAAAACAAATATTTTCAAACATTTAAAAATTTATGTCTGTGCGAAAAAGTGGTTAGTAAATTCGTTGGCGAATTTACTACCCTTTTTTGATAAATTCTTGCGAAAATTACGACATTTTGGTCGAATTTTTAAATATTGTAACTTTTTTATGGGATTTTCCGAAAATTTTTTTCTACAATTCCGATTACACGAATTGAGCAAGCTATTTGTTATCAAGCTTTAACCCATAGCTTATAACATTAGAGTTGCCAGTTGTTCTGTTCACTCATTTTTGGTCGAATTTATTAAAAATTTTTGGTCGAACTTTTTTATTGAATTTTTGATTCAGCTCCACGTCACACATTTATTATAAGTGGAAAGCAACAAATCGTACTACGTGCGATAGAGTTGCCACTGTTCTTTATCGTCCCAATTTGTTCCACTATTTTTTTGGTCGGCTTACTTTATTGACTTTTTGAGTCAAAACATTTTCAAATCCAAAATTTTCGGGAAAATTTATTAAGATTTGAGAAACTCACTCATAATATTTGGGAAAAGTTGCAAGTTTTATCTGAACTTATTTTGGTCGATTTTGAATATTTGGTCATTTGATTATTTTTGGTCAAATTTTTTTTAATAAGGCTCTAGTTGGCGGGAAATTTTATTACAATCTGATTGTGTTACCCCGAAAAGAGTTGCCAATTCGTCGGATTGTCTCAATTTGGACGTTTAACTAGTTTCTCGAATTTGGTCATTTTTTTAAATAATTATTTCCTGTTGATAATTTGAATTCATCATTCTGATATTTTTTGTTAAATTTTGGTAAAGTTGTTCAGAATTGTCCGAGTTTAAAAAGTTATTTGAACATTTTTGGAAATTGTGCCTTTGACTATTTTTTGGTCGAATTTTTTGGTATTAATAATTCACTAATTTCTATAGCAACCGCCATTGTTTTTTCTAATTTTTGAGCTGAGATACCCAAAGCAAGTCGCACATTGCAAAAATTGGTCGAATTTGTTATTTTTCGGTTTTGACTCATTTTTAATTTGGTCGTGTATATGCATATTTGAAGCAAGTTTTCCGCATTTTTCTTCAATAGATTGGTTTTCCTGCAACTTAGAATTCATTTATTGTGCAAAATTTCGCTTCAAGTTCACAAAAATAACAATTTGGTCGATTTAGCTATTTGGTCGGATTTACAATTTTTCCATTAAATACAAAGTTGCTCGGATTTTTAATTTGGGAGAATATTTTTTGAGTATTTAAAGTCGTCTTATTAGAAGTTTAGCTAATTTCAACAAAGTTGCTTTGGATAATTGTCCCCGCTCTTTTCATTCTTAAAGGTTATATAGTCACCCTTTAAAACTATTGCTTTGGTTTCGTAGTCACCCCTTAAAACTACTACTCTTTCTATTAGCAACTCCCCCTTTTCTTTTGTTCGAATAAGCTTAATTTGTTGATTTTAGCACTCTATTCGAAATGAGCTTAAACGCTTCTACATCCGAAGGCTCAAATAGCCAAATTTCAGACGGCGCTCGCCCTTCAGTCAGTTCCGCACACACATGTCCAGAGCAAAGTAAGTTCTTGTTTGAATGTGACCTTCTGCTCAATTTTTGTACTCAATTCGAGGCTAGTGACATTACTGATCAAACTGATACCGTTTTAGAGGTTAAATTGGAGGATTTAGAAAAACGATGGCAACGTGTTCAAAATGCCTATGAGAATTTAATACTTTCCCCAAAAGCGGCTGGTATCAAAGATTTCAAAGAGAATGCTATGGTCAATTTAAATGCAACCACCGAGGCCTACTATACTGCTAGATCACAGATTTTAGATATACTTAGGATATCAGGTGCAAATAATGTAAAAGCAAGGCAGAGTATTGTCCCTCCTCATTTTTCGCAAGCTATAAATCAAGCCCCCGTTGCAAAGTCAAGCGTCTGTATCAAAGTGCCACCTTGCGATACTGAGGTATTTAAAGGAGGGTACGAAGAATGGCCGTCTTTCCGTGATATGTTCACGGCGGTCTACGCGGACCATCCCGAATTGTCTCAGGCTCAAAAACTGTATCATCTTAGGAATAAAACCAGAGGTCCTGCCGGTGCGATAGTCAAAAGATATCCGTTGTGTGACGATAATTTCAAATTGGCATGGGATGCTCTGAAGGCTAGGTATGAAAATAGGCGTGTTTTGGTCGACAATCAGCTTAAAATCCTATTTAATATCCCAGTTGCCGCAAATGAAAGTAGCGAATCACTTCAGAAAATACATTCTACAGTTTCCGATTGCCTCAGTACTTTGAAAACTCTCAATGTAAATGTTGAAAGTTGGGACCCCATATTGATTCACCTCATTTCTACAAAATTGCCAGACGAAACCCTATCTCATTGGGAGCAATCTCTGAAGTCCCACAGAGAGTTGCCAACTTGGGCTCAATTAGATGAGTTCCTTGTAAATCGATTTGAAGTAGTTGAGAGAATTTCTAGCATTCGTACCACCAAACAAAATAACTCTGCCCCTTCTCAGAATTGTAATAGATTCCAAAATCAGCCGTCTCAGAATAGATCAATCACGTTATGTCCACTTTGTAATGGGAATCACGCAATAAGAGAATGTCAAGAGTTTCGGCAACTTACTTCTCATCAACGTTTAAGTTTTGTGTTCAAGAATAAACTTTGCACGAATTGTCTTTCCCCGTCTCACATCAAAATCAACTGCAAAAGTATCAATACTTGCATTATTTGCCACAAATCACATCACAGTCTTCTGCACGTCAATGATTCTTCTTCTCACGAAGATGGTACTGAAAATAAGTACAATCCCAATAATTCGTCTTCTAAATTCTCCCCAAAAAAACAAAATTACTCGTCTGCTCAAGAAAAGCCATCAACGTCAAATAAAAAAGGCTCAAATGTTCAAGCTAATTTCTCTGCCAATAATGACACGATTCTCCTAAGAACGGCTCTAGTGCAAATTGAACATCTTGGGGAATTGTTCACTGTACGAGCGTTAATTGACTCTGGGTCTCAGAGAACATTTTTATCTGAAAAAATCAGAAATCTTCTCAAAATTCCTGTCATTAGAAGCCACTTTGAAATTTCTGGAGTTGGAGGTCAACAACAAGTTTCTGATAAAGAATGTGAGTTGACTGTAGTCTCTAAAAAATGTGACGTTCGTTTCTCAATATCTGCAATAATACTTCCCAAGGTAACAAAACCAGTGCCAACTGTATCTTTCGAAATTGCAAACCCATTTGATCTTGAAGATCTAGATTTGGCAGATCCACACTTCAATAAGTCCTCACAAATAGACCTCATACTTGGTAATGACGCCGACAGATTTATAAATCTTGAAGGCATAAAGAAGAATATTTGTGGCAATACTTCCGCTTACAAAACTATATTCGGTTGGGTTTTAAGTGGGCCCATTAAAACCGAAAGTGTACATCTCTTCTCCACCACAATCGTTGAGAAAAATGAACCTCCATTAAGTGAGTTGTTAAGGAAGTTTTGGGAACTAGAGGAAGTTCCAAATGTGCCAAAAGTCTCCACAGCAGACCAGTTCTGTGAAAATTTTTATAATAAAACCACTTCTCGTTCACCTGATGGACGTTACATTGTTCGGCTGCCTTTTAAGAAGGAATTTGCTGACACAATTTATCTCGGCTCGTCTCGTCTCATTGCATTGGCACAATATACTCGATTGGAAAAAACTTTGTCTAATGATCTTGACTTACGTACCGAATATAACTCGGTTTTAAACGAATATGTCACATTAGATCATTTAGAAGAAACCTCATATAGAGAAGTCTGTATTGATAACAAATACAACTCCTATTATCTTCCTCATCACGCTGTTGTTCGCCCCGAACACAAATCAACAAAAGTACGAATTGTTTTTAATGCATCTCGCAAAACAAAGTCCGGTTATTCTTTAAATGATGTTCTCCATACCGGCCCCACTCTCCAAACAGATTTAACGTCTGTCATTTTGAATTGGAGAAAGTACCCTTATGTCTTCAGTGGAGACATCCAAAAAATGTACAGACAAATACTCGTACATCCTCATGATAGACCCTATCAGCGCATTTTATTCCGTCAAGGTGACGAAGGCCACATAAAAGATTATCAACTTAAGACTGTAACGCTTGGTGTTAATTGTGCGCCGTTTTTGGCGATCCGCACACTTTTGCAATTGGCAAAAGACTCCGAAGACAAATACCCTGATGTGGCAAAAATTTTAAGGCAAGAAACCTATGTCGACGATATTTTATCTGGCAGTTTTTCCATAGAAGAAACAATTCAAAAGCAAAACGATTTGATTGATGTTCTTAAAAGTGCTGGTTTTCCTCTAAAAAAGCTTACCGCTAATGACCCAAAGATTCTCTCTAATATTGAAACGGAAGATTTATATGATTGCGATTTTCTCCGCTTACAGGAATCAAGTTCGACCAAAACTTTAGGTATGAAATGGAATGCTTTCTCAGATCAGTTTTCATATTCCCTTGGCTCACTGTCCACAAATTCCTCTATGACTAAACGTATGGTTCTCTCAGCTGTTGCACAATTATTCGATCCCGCAGGGTGGATAGCACCAATTATTATTAGATCAAAGGTTTTAATGCAGCAGTTATGGTTGGAAGGTATTGACTGGGACGAAAACTTAAGTCCAGATTCTCAATCAAAATGGAACACGCTCGTCTCTGATTTCCAAAACATATCGTCAATTACGATTCCTAGGTGGATTCAGTATTATCCAACTGATTCTGTGGAAATCCATGGGTTTTCTGATGCGTCCCAAGCTGCATATTGCGCATGTGTCTATATCAGATGTCAAAACGAAAAGTCAGTTGTGTTCTCCAATTTGCTAGTTGCAAAAAGCAAGGTTGCTCCTCTTCAACCTGTTTGTTTACCAAGACTTGAGCTCAGTGGAGCAGTCCTCCTCGCAAAACTGATTAATTATGTTACCTCCACTTTCGAGTTTAACTGCACTAATATAACCCTATGGACAGACTCAACAATAGTTTTAGGTTGGCTGTCCAAACCCCCTTGGTCATGGGAAACATTTGTCGCTAACCGCACGGCTCAAATATTGGAATTAGTTCCAAATGGGGTTTGGCGTCATGTACCCACGCATGACAATCCTGCCGACCTTGGCACAAGAGGCTGTAGACCTCAAGATTTAGCAACCAACTCTTTATGGTTTACTGGTCCCAAATGGCTAACAAACCCCCATTCTGAATGGCCCAAGAAAAATCCAATAGCTATCCCAGATATGGGAAAACGTGCAAACGTACAAGCTATGGTAGCCGTTGAAGAAGATACCGATTTATTGAAACCATTTTCCACTTATCATAGAGCTCTGAGAGTATTCTCATATGTATATCGGTTCTACAACAACTGTTTAAGCAGGAGTAGAAATTCCCCCAAAATTATTTCCCCGCAGTTTTCACACTCTGAAACTTTTTCGGCCAAATATGGACTGATATATTTTTATCAGCGCAAATTTTATGAGCAAGAATGTAAGGATTTGGAAGACGGCAAAGATATTTCACTAAAAAGCCCTTTAAAATCCCTTAATCCGTTTTTAGATCACAACAACATTTTGCGTGTTAATGGTAGATTGGCCAACGCAGATCTTCCCTATAATGAACGACATCCCATGATAGTTTCTGGAAATTCTCGCTTCTCTCGGTTGTATTTATTACATTTACACTTATGTCTTGCTCATGCAGAGTGTAATCAACTGTGCAGGATGGTCCAAAACGAATTTTATATATCTCGTCTCAAACCTAGAGTGAACAGCATCATTCATAAGTGCAAAACATGCATAATTTTCAAAAAGAGACCTTGTACCCAGATTATGGCCCCATTACCTCCAGAAAGATGCGCTTTGACTCCCCCTTTTCATATAACTGGTATTGATTTTGCAGGCCCCTTTGAAATTAAGAGTTCCACTTTGAGAAATGCTCCCATTCTAAAAGGTTACGTTTGCTTATTTGTGTGTTTTGCAACCAAAGCTATCCACTTAGAGCCATGCACTGAACTCTCATCTGTGGCTTTCGAGGCGTCCTTTGCTCGATTCGTTGGGAGGCGAGGACTACCCTTTCGGATAGTATCTGATAATGGGAAGAATTTCATTGGTGCTAGCAGAAAGTTGCTTAGAGAATTTTCGCATTTTATTAAAGCTGTTCCCAGTGAGATTGCTGGCAAATATTCTACTCACGGGTTTGAATGGCGTTTTATTCCACCACATGCACCTCATATGGGTGGCTTGTGGGAATCAGCTGTAAAAAGCTTTAAGCACCATTTTAAACGGATAGCAGGAGCACACAGATTTACGTTTGAACAATTTGCGACCGTTTTAGCTCGTATCGAAGGTGTTCTCAATTCTCGCCCCATTTCTGCTGTCTCTGAAGATCCTTCTGACATTACCGCCTTAACTCCAGGACATTTTCTTAGAGGTTCCCCAATTATGGCACTACCCGAACCAATATCAGAAAATCTATCTCTTGTAAATAGGTGGATTAAACTAAAAGCTATTCATCAGCAATTCGCAAGAAGATGGAAAGAGGATTACTTAAAATCTCTACATAAACGCTACAAATGGAAAAACTCCACTCCCAATTTAAAACCTGACGATCTAGTTGTCGTAATGGACGATTTACTACCACCGAGCGAATGGCGGTTAGGTAGAATCGTAACAACACATTCTGGTAGTGATAGTCACGTTAGAGTGGCTGACATTAAAACAGCTTTTGGTATAATTAAAAGACCAATTGTCAAACTTTGCCACTTACCTCTTCTCGATTCAGATGCGTAATGTTATAGTGCTCATATCATATACTACCCTTCTCATCTCTACTCAAACTCGTCTCATTCGATACTCCAACTCATCTCATTCTCTACTCAAGTTGTCTCATTCTCTAACTCTTCTCACTTGCTACTCTAAAATACTCTTCTCAAGCTCGTCTCATTCGTTACTTTGAAGAACGAGTAATATATGCGCTCAATGAATTATCTCGTCTTATACTCGTTTACTACACATGCACATTATCATTTCCATTTCCACCATGCCATTACACTTTACTAACAATGTTTTACATTGTAGGTCTCGTCGCAACTCTAGCACTCGGGAACTGTACCAGTGTGTCATATGTGATAGAAGCCATGCCTTGCGCTTCTGTCCAGAGTTCGTTCTGATGCGAGTGGAAGATAGAAGGAAGGTAGTCCGAGACAATGATTATTGTATGAACTGCCTTGCCCGAAGCCATCAGGTACGAAGATGCCACTCTAAAGTTGTTTGCAAGAAGTGTGGCAGCCAGCACCACTCCATGCTGCACCCGGAGTCCGCAACCACCGCTTTAGTCCGACACGAAGATTCTGATGAGGTAGTCAGGTCGACTGTGCATGAACGGCTATCCTCCCCCAATCGTCAAAGCTCATCCAATAGACGCTCCAAACGAAGAAGGCACCATAAGCCTAACAAAACAGCTAGAGGGCAGAAGCGCCCCTCACAACAAAGCCAACCAAAACACCGACAACCATCCAACCAACATCACCAAGCACAACACCATCAGCCGAAACAACACAAACAGCAACGACAACACCAACGAACCAATCGCTACTCAAACAACCGCCAACAAGGGTACCGCCAGCCGAACCGACGCCATCAAAATCACCCCTACACCCGCAACAATAGCCAAAACCATCACCAAACTTATCGCCAGCGTCCAGCTCCAAATACACCCCGCACTAGCGTACTCATGCCAGACCAACTAGTACTCTCCCAAGCCATCAAATCACTCGCCGAAGTCATGTGCGTCTCCTCTTCAGTTGCACAAGTGCAAGGCCGGCGCCATGGACAAATTTGAATTTGCCATCATTTTTTATGTAAAACTTTTTAATGAATTTGTATTTAAATGAATTTGTATTTGAATGAATTTGTAATGTATTGCTAATTATATACTCGTAGATTAATTATAATGAATTACTACTCTAGCGTTAAGTATACGAATTATTACATTTAGAACTTAAATCTATTGTAAATGAATAAGTATCCTAGTTCTAAGTGGTTACTTTCGTCATTTCCTATTTTGAATTGTTAAAACTTGACGAAGTAACCTAGGCTAAGCTTGAGACATTATAGAATTTGCACACTCACTTCAATTGTAAATCAATATCCAAAGGGTGAGCATCAAATCTCTTTCTCTCTTCTCTGCCTCTTCTCTTTTTATATTTAAATAAACAGAAGCTACGTTTTATAACGTTTTTGGAAATTTCCCTTCTTTTTATTTCATGGTCATCATCTATCATCATCATCTGCACAATATTATTTCTCTTTGGGAGAGAAATAATATTGCACAAAATTCGTAACATTAGATACAGTCCACTTTAAAGGTCGGATTCCTGTTGGTTGCCGTTTTCCTTACATATTGATTTGGAATCCCCCTCTCCACTCATTTTTATTCAAACTGTTTTATGGAATATTAATCTTATGAAGGCGAGTGTATGGGATATTATCGATCACATACGAAGGGGAATTAGTAGTGAAACCAAAACCGCTGAAGTGCTTAGTTTTGAGATCCTCCATTACAACAAAATCTGCAATGTTATCCCATTTTCCGAAATGTCATTTCTTGAATAGCATCGTTGTTTTTGAACGTAGAAGCTTGAAATTTTGCCAGATCATGTATTTTAGCTTTTTGTATCAGATTACGTCAAAAAACAAATTTCGATTTTCATGTCGGTTACGTCTTCGGGCATTTATGGTGACGATATGTATGATGCAAATTCAAAAATATATGTAGATTAAACGGAAAAATAAAATATTTTATTAAAACCAAATGAAGTTTAATTTACATATATTAAGACAAAAAAAAAATCTTACTAAAAACTTCGCATCCATCTAATTATTCTTTCTAGCTTCTATGAGATTCTAATGAATAAAATACCCTTTTTGGTGCTTGGGTTTCTATTCCTAATCCGTTCTCTCTGACCATTTGAGCCTTATTCAAGAAATCTTCTTCAATAGCACAGAATTCAAGGCATTAAGGAAGGCCACACTTTTCTCAATGTTGTCGATGGTAAAGTTCTCATCCAAAGGATTTGATTCAGGTATCAGGTTGACAACTATTCGGGCCATAGAGAATTTGATGTAAATCGACACTTGAAACCACATTGTTCAACACTTTGACCTTGGGTTATGGACTCCTTGGTGATATTATCAACAGCAGGAAACGTTATCGTGGTCACCATCATGACTAAAGCATAAAGGCAGATAACATTTAAACATGCTCACTGGTTTGAGACAATTCAATTTGAAGTAATTGTCCGTAATTGTACATCAATGCCCCTGGTTATGCTTTAGATTCAGCATACATTTGTTTATAGTCCACCGACTCCGTGGCAATCTTCTGTTGTTATCTTGCAATGATTCCTTTTCATTATTTGCCGAGTCCTTACCGCTCAATTCAATCATATGATCATTGAGTTTTTGTACCAATTCACGAAACTTGGTTAAGGTCCATAGCGCTACCAACCGTGGGAGCAGCGGTGAATACATATATTCTTCGCATTATGACGATCAAAAAGACAGAAAATATTGAACAAAGCATTTTTCGTGTCAATATATTTTGTAAATTCAAATGAAAATGTCATTTGTGTACATGTGTACATTCATTCAATGTCAAATCCCGTTTGACAATGAACGTACTTCAAATTTGAAATTTAAAAAAAATTTTAAACAGCTGTGAGCATGAATCTACCTTTCTTGTTATACCATGGTACAACCCATAAAACACTAAAAAATTGAATTTTTTGAAAATTTGTTGCTACATAACTAATTACCTCCAGACCCTAAACTAATTTTTATAATTTAAATCCCACCCCCTGCTATTAATTAAAAATATATCTTGTCCATTTTCATTACGAATTTATTTAACATTTAAACAAATATGAAGTTAATTTTTTTGCAACCATTTTTTAAAATCTGATGGAACAAAAACTCTTGTATTTGATAGTGAATAACTGAGTGAATATTTACAACAATAAAAATTAAAAAACAAAATCTTTGTCTGCAAAGTGTCTGTAATCGATACAATGGAAAATATTTCGCAATTTTATAGTTCGATTTTTTTACTTTCGCGCCGCTAGATCAGTGGTTTCGTCCAGTGTGCGACGGTAGAAATTAAAATTAATCAAAAACCACGATTGGTTATAAAGCGGCAAATTACTTGTGTTTGTTATTACACCGAATGTGCAGAACAACAACAACGAAAGACGAAAACGTCTGAGACACAAAAATTTGTTCTTCCACTTTATTTGTTTAATTTTAATAATAATTAATTTTAATTTTATTAATTAATCTACTTTAAATTTATGACTACCGTCCTGTCACGGTCGCCAAAATGTTTGCACAGAAAAGGTTTTATGTTTGTGCCCGAATTGAATTAAAACGCACAGTTTAATTTTCGATTTAAAATTCAAAGTTTTATTTACAATTCAAGTTGTTCGGTAAGACCGGCATATTATTTGTCAACTCAAAAACTTCTTATTTTTCTAATCCCTTCTTGGGCTACACAACAAAAGGGAACAATGTCAAATTGAAACGATCACAACACAGAGAACGATCAATAAACGAAATTCGCACAAAGCATACAATTAATAAAACAATGTAAAGGGCCACAGTTACTGATTTGTATGTACGAATATGCATACAAACAGAACTGAAATACAAACTGCATAACCAACATTGTTGTTGTTATTGCCCATGAACACAAAACGGACGATGAAACTAATAACAGACAAATGCCTAAACTATGTAGGCATTGTTGTTGTTGTTCCTCGTTGCGACGGACACGAAACAAAAGGGAATAAGTACAAGTCATACACACATCAGGGTGGGACGAACTAACAAAACATTAAGGTGGGGCGAATAAAATATTCAATTAAACAATTTTAAATAAAATAACAAAATGAAAGGCCCAAACGATACAAAAGCATATAAAGACAATAGCTGTGTTCCAGAACCTGCAAAATAGTACTATTTAGTACTAATTTTACAATTTTTTGATAAAATGCGTTCCTGTACTTAAAAAACTGGCAAAATTTTTTGTTCTCTTAAAACAAAATTGGCTCCAAATGGCTTTCTCTTCTACTATTTTCTACTACACAAATTTGGCTGTGTAAAAAGTAGGAAATTTGTCAACTGGAATATTTGACAGTTTTTGAGAGAACCGAAAATAAAAAACATTCAAACAAATTAGAAAATAATTTTTAGTCGACGTTAAAATAAGATATTTCGCAAATAATTCATAAATCGTTTAATAAAAATTCGTGGTAATGAACTAAAAGATTTCAGGAAAGCCCGTAATTAAACAATTTCAATCTTACAGTTCAACTTCGGCAACTGGGACCAACGTTTTTATGTGAAAAACCATCCGCAATTATCTTCCAGTACACCGGCATCGCACATTGTCACAGGGATCTTGCAAATGGAATCACATCTTTTGTACATTAACATGGTTTATATTGCTCAAGCCCTTCAACGTTTTTAGATTCATGCATATGGTGGGTGGAACAAATGATTGGCATAAAAAAGCCCAATGCTTCCCATATGCCAAATGTTATCTTTCCCACTAACACCTCAAAATGGAAAGGATATGTCCATCCCAGTCAGCCTGTACGTCCGTTCGAAGGGGCATAGTTCGACGAAAGTTAAATTAGTTATTAAACAGCCAAAGAACCTAGAAGAACCACACAGGTGTTAGATTCAATCCAAATTGCCAGTTTCAAGCACTGCACTTCGTGGCCCCCATGGATCGTATGTTTCGCCGATGTTAACACGCGATAGTGTAGCGGATGCTATTGGTATTAATAGTGATGAAGTAAATTAATGCAACTTTAATATGCTAAATAAATAAACACAATTCCAAAACGTCATTTTGGTGGTCCAGTAACTAATGAGATTAGAATAAACTTGTAAGGGATTTATTAACATGATTTTTATTTTTGCTTTTATATTATGAGTACAAAATTTATGTTTAAGTATTAAACTTTCTTTGAGATTTTTGTTTAAGCCTCCATAATTTATATGGTGAAGGGCGGGCAATTGATTGATTGGTTGATTTATAGGAACTGATTGCAGGCGCGGATACAATTATTGATACAGACCAGTATATTTTGATATAATTTGATACAACTGTGCCTGGAACTCACATCCGCCTTCATGTCCACTCCCGGTCTAAATGACCAAGAAAAAGACTTCCATCATATGTTGTTTCTCTCACTTCTTTTGGTACGTAACATTTGATTTATAAAAGATAAATTTAAAATCACAATTCGTTATTACAGACAAACCTACATACATATATTTTTATATGATGTTTGTCATTTTTTATTCTTGACATATTTATTATTAACCTTACAACATTTTCCGTTCCTGTACTTTTTGAAAAATTATGTGTTCTGAGAGCAAAATTTGTCGTTCGCTCTTTTACTATTTTTGCCATTAAAAAGTTCTGGAACGAAGCTAATAATAACATATAAAACACATATGTATTCTCCTCCAACACTCACAATAATGCATTACTGTAAATTGCTTGTTTACATTTTGTATGTGATTTTATTCACATTTACGCATTTTGACAACTAGTATGAAGATCAGCTGTTTTTGGCGTTACACCTTCTTATTCCACCATGCTACTGACATACTAGTTCCAATTAGGGATACGTATTACCAAGCAAAAATCGATCTTTCGATCTTTTGATTCTTACTTAGAACTCAAGAATCGATCTTTCGATCTTTTGATTCTTACTTAGAACTCAAAAATCGATTTTTCGATTCTTACGTAGGAAAGTTAAAACAGAATTGATCTTTCGATTCCCACTGCAAGAATCGAAGAATCATAATAGAAAATCGATCTTTCGATTCTCTATGAAGTCAAGACTCGATTCCGATTTTTAGATTCTTCAAATCAAAGAACCGAGGAATTGATTACTCGAAAATCGACTTGCGTATCCCTAGTTCCAATGTCAGTACTGACTTTCGAATGACACGTTCATAAAAAATGTCTATAGGAAATTACATTAGTTGTCTACAGTTTGTCAGTAGTACCCTTGACAATGTCAGTAGTAAGTCAGTATAGATTCACTATTGACATTTCCTACAGGGTATTTTCTCAATACATACACATTTACAATCGAAGATGGGGTTTCTTCATGAGTTGTAATGCCTTCCATTTCGGAAGTTTGATATGATAGATTGACAATGGATTAAAACGCTAAGAACTAGACAACATTGTCTGTTTGTTGGAGAGGGCCCAGGTTCAAATCTCAGCCAGGGCATCCGGGCTCTGCTGTGAAGTTTTTTATTTATTGTTGTCTTATTATGACGAAGGTCATTAATTATAAAAGTTTTTAATTAATTGAATTTTAATCGAGCTAACATGACCTAAGGAATTTGTATTGAAAAACTGAATTCTGTTTGTTGGAGAGGACCCAGGTTCAAACCTCAGCCGGATTCACTTTTTCAATACAGCGTATGTGCAGCGGCCTTTAGGACTTTGAGTATCCAATCACAATTTCCGTCTAGTTATAGCATATATAACATACAGAACTGTAAACACAAGACAAGGTATATTAAAAAATATATATACCCTGTAGGAAATGTCAATAGTGAATCTATACTGACTTACTACTGACATTGTCAACGGTACTACTGAAATTGCGTATTACAGTCTTTTTTATCTTTATAAAGGGCTAAGCCCAAGATTCCACATAAGCACAAAATTAGTAAATAAAGCCAATTTTTTCAAGGCTGGCTAACCAATAATAAAAAATGGTTTTCATTGTCAGAAATATCATCGCGTTTTTATTTTCTTGACCATAGGAATTGGTGTGATTTATCTGCTTAAAATATTTCTTCTTCTGCTGCACTTAACGTTTTAACAAGCGATTCGCTGAATATTGATATAACATCTAGGAGCTTAAAAGAATAAGCATGTATAAATATGCATAAATAAACAAAATGTCCCTAAATTTGCTTAGTTATTACAGTTGTATAAACATTGGAAAAATCTCGCAATCGATTTTTGCCGAAAACCCCTTCAACATTCTAACTCATTATTATGCCGTGTCCAAATATCAGATGTATGTTGCGTTCATCATTTCCAGCGAGACGGGACAATGTATTTGTCAGGCTGTCTAATTGTCGAAGTTTCACCACAAATATTGTCAGCCTCCTCAGAACTTGTGTTTTGATGTAGAATTGTCTATTTTTTCACTTGTCTTTATTTTCCTTTCCTAATTTCCTTTGCTCATACTTGTAGTTATTAAAATTATATATTTTATTGATTTTTCTCAAAAACACATTATTTTATGCCATACAATTAAGAAAAAATAAGAAGATGCTCCATTGCGCTATCAGCTTTCTATAGACACAGTGGTGACATGTCGACACATGTCCCATTGCTTCCTACAGGGTACTTACTGCCTGTGTTGAATATAACTAGTCGCATGGTACAAATACACAGGTAGCCGCATCGGCAATTGTTGGTAACATAAGGTGTCAAAATTTGACATCAATTCAATGCAGTTGAGACATTATATTACCATCAGCTGGCATGATAATGCTACCTGTATTATTGTACCATGACTAGTCGTTTACACTAGACAGTTTGTCTTCAAATACAACTCTGATTTACTAACACATACAGACATTTGTCGGCTGTTTTCCTGCTGTCCATCATTTTTTCACAGACAGTCGGGTTAACAAATTTTTGACATTTTTGTGAAAAAGAAGTGAGATGATAATTTAAATGTGCTGAAAACAAAAGAATGTGTACAAAAAGGAAATATGAGAATGAAAAATGAAAAGAAATCGATGATTTTCAATAATAATTTTACAACCATTTTTGCAGTTGTCTGGACGCCTACGTCACACAGGCAAGTTTTGGGTTTTTGACAATCAATACATGAACTCAACTGTCCTGTCATGTGTAAACGCAGGGTAAGCTTCGTTCCAGAACTAAGTCCCAATTTACATTAGGCGAGTTTACTTGCGGCAATTGTCAGTTTGATGGAGAGAGAGGTGAGGCATATGGTAACCCTTTGCCTCTCAACACCCTCTCTCACCCACAAGCTGACAATTGCCGCAAGTAAACTCGCCTAATGTAAATTGGGACTTAGACCATGTTTATATTATAGCCTTTTTTCAGGGTTAACCTTCTCAATGAGGATTTATTTGACGTATACACAAAGGAATTGACATTTGAAACCCAGTGGGTTTGTTAAATCCGGTTATATATAAACGTACTATTAGTTCTGGAACGAAGCTTACCCTGCGTTTACACATGACAGGACAGTTGAGTTCATGTATTGATTGTCAAAAACCCAAAACTTGCCTGTGTGACGTAGGCGTCCAGACAACTGCAAAAATGGTTGTAAAATTATTATTGAAAATCATCGATTTCTTTTCATTTTTCATTCTCATATTTCCTTTTTGTACACATTCTTTTGTTTTCAGCACATTTAAATTATCATCTCACTTCTTTTTCACAAAAATGTCAAAAATTTGTTAACCCGACTGTCTGTGAAAAAATGATGGACAGCAGGAAAACAGCCGACAAATGTCTGTATGTGTTAGTAAATCAGAGTTGTATTTGAAGACAAACTGTCTAGTGTAAACGACTAGTCATGGTACAATAATACAGGTAGCATTATCATGCCAGCTGATGGTAATATAATGTCTCAACTGCATTGAATTGATGTCAAATTTTGACACCTTATGTTACCAACAATTGCCGATGCGGCTACCTGTGTATTTGTACCATGCGACTAGTTATATTCAACACAGGCAGTAAGTACCCTGTAGGAAGCAATGGGACATGTGTCGACATGTCACCACTGTGTCTATAGAAAGCTGATAGCGCAATGGAGCATCTTCTTATTTTTTCTTAATTGTATGGCATAAAATAATGTGTTTTTGAGAAAAATCAATAAAATATATAATTTTAATAACTACAAGTATGAGCAAAGGAAATTAGGAAAGGAAAATAAAGACAAGTGAAAAAATAGACAATTCTACATCAAAACACAAGTTCTGAGGAGGCTGACAATATTTGTGGTGAAACTTCGACAATTAGACAGCCTGACAAATACATTGTCCCGTCTCGCTGGAAATGATGAACGCAACATACATCTGATATTTGGACACGGCATAATAATGAGTTAGAATGTTGAAGGGGTTTTCGGCAAAAATCGATTGCGAGATTTTTCCAATGTTTATACAACTGTAATAACTAAGCAAATTTAGGGACATTTTGTTTATTTATGCATATTTATACATGCTTATTCTTTTAAGCTCCTAGATGTTATATCAATATTCAGCGAATCGCTTGTTAAAACGTTAAGTGCAGCAGAAGAAGAAATATTTTAAGCAGATAAATCACACCAATTCCTATGGTCAAGAAAATAAAAACGCGATGATATTTCTGACAATGAAAACCATTTTTTATTATTGGTTAGCCAGCCTTGAAAAAATTGGCTTTATTTACTAATTTTGTGCTTATGTGGAATCTTGGGCTTAGCCCTTTATAAAGATAAAAAAGACTGTAATACGCAATTTCAGTAGTACCGTTGACAATGTCAGTAGTAAGTCAGTATAGATTCACTATTGACATTTCCTACAGGGTATATATATTTTTTAATATACCTTGTCTTGTGTTTACAGTTCTGTATGTTATATATGCTATAACTAGACGGAAATTGTGATTGGATACTCAAAGTCCTAAAGGCCGCTGCACATACGCTGTATTGAAAAAGTGAATCCGGCTGAGGTTTGAACCTGGGTCCTCTCCAACAAACAGAATTCAGTTTTTCAATACAAATTCCTTAGGTCATGTTAGCTCGATTAAAATTCAATTAATTAAAAACTTTTATAATTAATGACCTTCGTCATAATAAGACAACAATAAATAAAAAACTTCACAGCAGAGCCCGGATGCCCTGGCTGAGATTTGAACCTGGGCCCTCTCCAACAAACAGACAATGTTGTCTAGTTCTTAGCGTTTTAATCCATTGTCAATCTATCATATCAAACTTCCGAAATGGAAGGCATTACAACTCATGAAGAAACCCCATCTTCGATTGTAAATGTGTATGTATTGAGAAAATACCCTGTAGGAAATGTCAATAGTGAATCTATACTGACTTACTACTGACATTGTCAAGGGTACTACTGACAAACTGTAGACAACTAATGTAATTTCCTATAGACATTTTTTATGAACGTGTCATTCGAAAGTCAGTACTGACATTGGAACTAGGGATACGCAAGTCGATTTTCGAGTAATCGATTCCTCGGTTCTTTGATTTGAAGAATCTAAAAATCGGAATCGAGTCTTGACTTCATAGAGAATCGAAAGATCGATTTTCTATTATGATTCTTCGATTCTTGCAGTGGGAATCGAAAGATCAATTCTGTTTTAACTTTCCTACGTAAGAATCGAAAAATCGATTTTTGAGTTCTAAGTAAGAATCAAAAGATCGAAAGATCGATTCTTGAGTTCTAAGTAAGAATCAAAAGATCGAAAGATCGATTTTTGCTTGGTAATACGTATCCCTAATTGGAACTAGTATGTCAGTAGCATGGTGGAATAAGAAGGTGTAACGCCAAAAACAGCTGATCTTCATACTAGTTGTCAAAATGCGTAAATGTGAATAAAATCACATACAAAATGTAAACAAGCAATTTACAGTAATGCATTATTGTGAGTGTTGGAGGAGAATACATATGTGTTTTATATGTTATTATTAGCTTCGTTCCAGAACTTTTTAATGGCAAAAATAGTAAAAGAGCGAACGACAAATTTTGCTCTCAGAACACATAATTTTTCAAAAAGTACAGGAACGGAAAATGTAAGGTTAATAATAAATATGTCAAGAATAAAAAATGACAAACATCATATAAAAATATATGTATGTAGGTTTGTCTGTAATAACGAATTGTGATTTTAAATTTATCTTTTATAAATCAAATGTTACGTACCAAAAGAAGTGAGAGAAACAACATATGATGGAAGTCTTTTTCTTGGTCATTTAGACCGGGAGTGGACATGAAGGCGGATGTGAGTTCCAGGCACAGTTGTATCAAATTATATCAAAATATACTGGTCTGTATCAATAATTGTATCCGCGCCTGCAATCAGTTCCTATAAATCAACCAATCAATCAATTGCCCGCCCTTCACCATATAAATTATGGAGGCTTAAACAAAAATCTCAAAGAAAGTTTAATACTTAAACATAAATTTTGTACTCATAATATAAAAGCAAAAATAAAAATCATGTTAATAAATCCCTTACAAGTTTATTCTAATCTCATTAGTTACTGGACCACCAAAATGACGTTTTGGAATTGTGTTTATTTATTTAGCATATTAAAGTTGCATTAATTTACTTCATCACTATTAATACCAATAGCATCCGCTACACTATCGCGTGTTAACATCGGCGAAACATACGATCCATGGGGGCCACGAAGTGCAGTGCTTGAAACTGGCAATTTGGATTGAATCTAACACCTGTGTGGTTCTTCTAGGTTCTTTGGCTGTTTAATAACTAATTTAACTTTCGTCGAACTATGCCCCTTCGAACGGACGTACAGGCTGACTGGGATGGACATATCCTTTCCATTTTGAGGTGTTAGTGGGAAAGATAACATTTGGCATATGGGAAGCATTGGGCTTTTTTATGCCAATCATTTGTTCCACCCACCATATGCATGAATCTAAAAACGTTGAAGGGCTTGAGCAATATAAACCATGTTAATGTACAAAAGATGTGATTCCATTTGCAAGATCCCTGTGACAATGTGCGATGCCGGTGTACTGGAAGATAATTGCGGATGGTTTTTCACATAAAAACGTTGGTCCCAGTTGCCGAAGTTGAACTGTAAGATTGAAATTGTTTAATTACGGGCTTTCCTGAAATCTTTTAGTTCATTACCACGAATTTTTATTAAACGATTTATGAATTATTTGCGAAATATCTTATTTTAACGTCGACTAAAAATTATTTTCTAATTTGTTTGAATGTTTTTTATTTTCGGTTCTCTCAAAAACTGTCAAATATTCCAGTTGACAAATTTCCTACTTTTTACACAGCCAAATTTGTGTAGTAGAAAATAGTAGAAGAGAAAGCCATTTGGAGCCAATTTTGTTTTAAGAGAACAAAAAATTTTGCCAGTTTTTTAAGTACAGGAACGCATTTTATCAAAAAATTGTAAAATTAGTACTAAATAGTACTATTTTGCAGGTTCTGGAACACAGCTATTGTCTTTATATGCTTTTGTATCGTTTGGGCCTTTCATTTTGTTATTTTATTTAAAATTGTTTAATTGAATATTTTATTCGCCCCACCTTAATGTTTTGTTAGTTCGTCCCACCCTGATGTGTGTATGACTTGTACTTATTCCCTTTTGTTTCGTGTCCGTCGCAACGAGGAACAACAACAACAATGCCTACATAGTTTAGGCATTTGTCTGTTATTAGTTTCATCGTCCGTTTTGTGTTCATGGGCAATAACAACAACAATGTTGGTTATGCAGTTTGTATTTCAGTTCTGTTTGTATGCATATTCGTACATACAAATCAGTAACTGTGGCCCTTTACATTGTTTTATTAATTGTATGCTTTGTGCGAATTTCGTTTATTGATCGTTCTCTGTGTTGTGATCGTTTCAATTTGACATTGTTCCCTTTTGTTGTGTAGCCCAAGAAGGGATTAGAAAAATAAGAAGTTGTTGAGTTGACAAATAATATGCCGGTCTTACCGAACAACTTGAATTGTAAATAAAACTTTGAATTTTAAATCGAAAATTAAACTGTGCGTTTTAATTCAATTCGGGCACAAACATAAAACCTTTTCTGTGCAAACATTTTGGCGACCGTGACAGGACGGTAGTCATAAATTTAAAGTAGATTAATTAATAAAATTAAAATTAATTATTATTAAAATTAAACAAATAAAGTGGAAGAACAAATTTTTGTGTCTCAGACGTTTTCGTCTTTCGTTGTTGTTGTTCTGCACATTCGGTGTAATAACAAACACAAGTAATTTGCCGCTTTATAACCAATCGTGGTTTTTGATTAATTTTAATTTCTACCGTCGCACACTGGACGAAACCACTGATCTAGCGGCGCGAAAGTAAAAAAATCGAACTATAAAATTGCGAAATATTTTCCATTGTATCGATTACAGACACTTTGCAGACAAAGATTTTGTTTTTTAATTTTTATTGTTGTAAATATTCACTCAGTTATTCACTATCAAATACAAGAGTTTTTGTTGCATCAGATTTTAAAAAATGGTTGCAAAAAAATTAACTTCATATTTGTTTAAATGTTAAATAAATTCGTAATGAAAATGGACAAGATATATTTTTAATTAATAGCAGGGGGTGTGATTTAAATTATATAAATTAGTTTAGGGTCTGGAGGTAATTAGTTATGTAGCAACAAATTTTCAAAAAATTCAATTTTTTAGTGTTTTATGGGTTGTACCATGGTATAACAAGAAAGGTAGTTTCATGCTCACAGCTGTTTAAAATTTTTTTTAAATTTCAAATTTGAAGTACGTTCATTGTCAAAGGGGATTTGACATTGAATGAATGTACACATGTACACAAATGACATTTTCATTTGAATTTACAAAATATATTGACACGAAAAATGCTTTGTTCAATATTTTCTGTCTTTTTGATCGTCATAATGCGAAGAATATATGTATTCACCGCAGCTCCCACGGTTGGTAGCGCTATGGACCTTAACCAAGTTTCGTGAATTGGTACAAAAACTCAATGATCATATGATTGAATTGAGCGGTAAGGACTCGGCAAATAATGAAAAGGAATCCTTGCAAGATAACAACAGAAGATTGCCACGGAGTCGGTGGACTATAAACAAATGTATGCTGAATCTAAAGCATAACCAGGGGCATTGATGTACAATTACGGACAATTACTTCAAATTGAATTGTCTCAAACCAGTGAGCATGTTTAAATGTTATCTGCCTTTATGCTTGAGTCATGATGGTGACCACGATAACGTTTCCTGCTGTTGATAATATCACCAAGGAGTCCATAACCCAAGGTCAAAGTGTTGAACAATGTGGTTTCAAGTGTCGATTTACATCAAATTCTCTATGGCCCGAATAGTTGTCAACCTGATACCTGAATCAAATCCTTTGGATGAGAACTTTACCATCGACAACATTGAGAAAAGTGTGGCCTTCCTTAATGCCTTAAATTCTGTGCTATTGAAGAAGATTTCTTGAATAAGGCTCAAATGGTCAGAGAGAACGGATTAGGAATAGAAACCCAAGCACCAAAAAGGGTATTTTATTCATTAGAATCTCATAGAAGCTAGAAAGAATAATTAGATGGATGCGAAGTTTTTAGTAAGATTTTTTTTTTGTCTTAATATATGTAAATTAAACTTCATTTGGTTTTAATAAAATATTTTATTTTTCCGTTTAATCTACATATATTTTTGAATTTGCATCATACATATCGTCACCATAAATGCCCGAAGACGTAACCGACATGAAAATCGAAATTTGTTTTTTGACGTAATCTGATACAAAAAGCTAAAATACATGATCTGGCAAAATTTCAAGCTTCTACGTTCAAAAACAACGATGCTATTCAAGAAATGACATTTCGGAAAATGGGATAACATTGCAGATTTTGTTGTAATGGAGGATCTCAAAACTAAGCACTTCAGCGGTTTTGGTTTCACTACTAATTCCCCTTCGTATGTGATCGATAATATCCCATACACTCGCCTTCATAAGATTAATATTCCATAAAACAGTTTTTAATTTTATAATGTTTTTTGCTTCTCCTCTAAAGTTTTGGTTTTGTGGGTTACGTCTTCCGGCATTTATGGTGACGATATACACATACATATCGTCACCTGAAATGTCCAAAGGCGTAACCCTCAAAGGGTTACGGTGAGGGTTACGTCTTTGGGCATTTCAGGTGATGATATGTATGTTCTCACAACATCCCCGAAGGGATAATCAATCACCACTCAGGAAATGCATGCGAACTCTACTGAAGAGATTTGCCACCGCCGAAAATTTTGATGTTCTGCAGACCATCTGAGTGCATGGCGGCCGCGTTTACCACTGCACCACGGTGTCTCGCATGAATTTATACTCGTACCAACCATCTTCTGACTATATTTCATAACCCGGTTTCCAAGCCATAACGTACACTGCAAGACCTTGTGGTTTCAACGGGTTTAAGCCACTAAATTGGATCTGTTGTTTTTTCATTTTTCCAAAATGTTCTGCAATTCCAACCTACAAACAAAATACGGGTTTAAGTGATTGTATCTTCGAAACATGCATCCACATACACAGGCATGGTAGACGTCGTAAAGGATTATTCAATATCAGAACAGATTTGCAGCAAGACAAATGAATTTGAAGGGTCGCACGCATGTTAAAGATATCTCCAGATGATGCACAACTATATATACATATTTCTCTTTTTTGAAATATTTGGATAATTAATTGTTATTTTTGGTAATTTCAAAAACAAATAAAAAAAATATATTTTGTTGTTGTTACTAAATGTCATTCAATTTTTGTTTTGCTTGACAATTGCCGCAAGTAAACTCGCCTAATGTAAATTGGGACTTAGAAGTTTTTACACATTTTTAATATTGATGTAGATGTTTCGGCTGAAGGTCATTAAAAACTCAGTGTTTTATTTTGATTTTATTTATCCAATATTTCGATTGTCATCGACAATCATCTTCAGGGATCTATTTCAAAGAACAATTTTATTACAAAATGATAAGCGAAATAGAATAACACAAAACATTACATTTAGTTTGGAAGAAAAGCGTCTACTCGAATTTAACGTCAAAGCTAAACTAATGCCTGATTTAGACCATGCTGGATTTAGCAAATCCAGTGGATTTAAGTTGTCATTTTCATACAACATATGTCAAATAAAACCAGATAATTGCTAAATCTAGCGTAGTCTAAATGGACTTTAAGTTTTCTTTCGTCTGTGCTTATGAACTAGATTCCTGTAAATGTCGTTAGGTATGTTTATAATATGTAGCATCTCTAATGTAAATCGTCTCCTATAATTATTTTCTTGAGCTAATATGTCGACTTTTTTGAAATTAGGCTTGTGTCCTGTCAGTGTGCAATGCGCTGCTAATGCTGTTTTTTGCTCAAGTGGTTTGTCTGATTTTTGATCCGATTTATGCGCGGAAAGTCTAGTTTTAAGTTTTGTTTTCGTCGTGCCAACATATACCTTTTGGCATACGTTGGTTTCGTCACCGTTACAAGCTATCTTATAAACTACATTGCACTTGTCTTCTTGCTTTGTCTTGGATTTTGTTTTGCTAAACATATTATTAACATTATTATAAGTTCTTAAAGCTAATTGATATTTTTCGTTATTATAAATGTCCGAATTGCAAAATCTCTCCGAAAATCCAGGGATATATGTTACCGCCTTATATATCTTTTCATTTTTGTCTCTTATTTCCATTTTTCGATCTTTCTTAGCATGTTTTAGTAGATCATTAATTGTTTTTTGTGTGAAATCATTTTTCGTTAAAATTTTTCTTATTTTTACTTCATTATTCGAGTGGAATTGCTCGTCGCTTATATTGAAGATCCTGTTGATGAAATTTACAGCTGTATTCACTTTTACTCTTCTGGGGTGCTTTGAATAGAAGTTTATTAATCGTCCGGAAGCTGTCGGCTTTTGGTACCAATCTAACTTAATTTCGTTGCCTTGTCTTAATATCATTGCGTCTAAATATGGTAATTTATTATCCTTTTCTATTTCGTGCGTAAACTGAATGTTATTGTCGAATGAATTTAACATGTTAAGGGTACTTTCGATTTCAGTTTTTTTGATTATACAAAATATGTCATCAACGTACTTAGTTAATAGTCTCGGCTTCGTCGTCAGCTTTTTCATAGAAGTGTCCAATAATTCTTCCATTACTACGTCAGCAATTATCGGTGACGCTGGCGATCCCATTGGAAGTCCTTTTCGCTGCTCGTACACTTTGTCTTCATATATGAAATATCTGGAATCTTTTATGCAAAAAGCCAGTATTTCCATAAATAAGTCCTTGGGTATTTTTGTGTAGTCCTTGAGTATATTCCACTTTTCGGTGATGGTTTTTAAAGCTAAATTTATTGGAACGCTTGGGAACAATGATATTACGTCAAATGATATTAATATTTCGTCGTCATTGATATTCATATTGTTAACTTTAGTTTTGAAATCCACTGCATCTTTAACATTGCATATTGAGTCCTTTGTCAAGTGCTTTAAAATATCTACGATATATCTGGACAGTCCGTAGGAGGGTGCGTTTATTGATGAGCATATCGGTCGTAGTGGTATTCCATCTTTATGAATTTTTGGAAGACCGTAAATTCTTGGAGCGGTTGATGTACTAGTTGTCAATTTATTTTTCTCCATAATATTTATTATGTTTAGATGGTAAAATTTTTCTACCAATTTGTTGTTTTTGTTTTGTAGTGCAGTAGTCGGTTCCCTTTTCAATCTTCGATACGTACACATATCGCGCAAAATATCTTTCATTTTCATTTCATAGTCCTTTTTGTACATAGCGACAGTCTTTTCCCCTTTATCAGCATTTAATATTAATATGTCTTTATTTTCCTTTAAGAACTGTTTTGTTTGGTCCACTGTGTCAGTTATTACTTTATCTCGTATGCTCAATTTTCTCTGTTTTAAGAGGTCGTCAATAAGTGATACAAATTTAATTCTTGCATTTTCCTGTTCTTCTTTGTTCTCTAACGTCTGAATGCACTCTTCGCTCTCAGCAACAAAGAAGAACAGGAAAATGCAAGAATTAAATTAGTATCACTTATTGACAACCACTTAAAACAGAGAAAATTGAGCATACGAGATAAAGTAATAACTGACACAGTGGACCAAACAAAACAGTTCTTAAAGGAAAATAAAGACATATTAATATTAAATGCTGATAAAAGGGGAAAGACTGTCGCTATGTACAAAAAGGACTATGAAATGAAAATGAAAGATATTTTGCGGAATATGTGTACGTATCGAAGATTGAAAAGGGAACCGACTACTGCACTACAAAACAAAAACAACAAATTGGTAGAAAAATTATACAATCTAATGCCTTGTTCAGACTGACGGTGTTTCGCTCTCTATTCGTTGTTCGACCCCAAATTACGATGAAATGACTTCATTTCCCATACAAAATATTGAGAACGAACAACGATTTGTGTACATTGTTCAATTTAAATTACCCTCAGAACGACGATAAAATATGTCCCATCTCTAACAAATGAGAGAATTTATCGAAATAAATTAATTATGACAGGAAAAATACAAAGTTTAAAAATTTATGAAAAACCCAAACATTTTTAGAAAAACTGCAAAATATGAATGAAAAGTAAACGGTTTAACGACTAGTATACATTCAAATCATAGCACCTTTTGTCTTCTCTTTCATTGCATTTACATTTCTTGTCCATCGTTTCAAATTCGCGTACAAATTTAGAAACAAAAATCAAATGCCTGCCGGAAAGTCTGTATACCAAAAAGTTGTTTTGGCAGGTCTCTCTCTCTCGTTAATTTTTAAAATAGAAAAATTTTAAAATATACTGAAAACACCAAAATTGTGAGGAAAAATAGAAAACATGAATGAAACTTATATTATTTAATATTAAAAAGATATCTGAAAGAAGGACAAATATTTTTTCAGTTCATATCAATTAACTTTACTTGTCTTTTGGCTGAAACTTTCTTTAAATTCAGTAAACAAAAACTATGAAAATGTGAATTATGTTGCTATGAATGATGTACCATGTCGTATGAACGGGTTAATTCGTGTACGTAATTATGAGAACGAACGACGTTATTCAAATGCTGGTATGAACATGGCATAAACATAATAAATATTATGGAGAAAAATAAATTGACAACTAGTACATCAACCGCTCCACGAATTTACGGTCTTCCAAAAATCATAAAGATGGAATACCACTACGACCGATATGCTCATCAATAAACGCACCCTCCTACGGACTGTCCAGATATATAGTAGATATTTTAAAGCACTTGACAAAGGAATCAGTATACAATATTAAAGATGCAGTGGATTTCAAAACTAAAATTAACAATATGAATATTAATGACGACGAAATATTAATATCATTTGACGTAATATCATTGTTCCCAAGCGTTCCAATAAATTTAGCTTTAAAAACCATCACCGAAGAGTGGAATATACTCAAGGACTACACAAAAATACCCAAGGACTTCTGTTCGCCCAGATCTCGGCAACGAGTTGTCTTTCTCGCAAGCTGTTGTCTTCCTCTCACGAAGACCAAAAAACACCCCTATTTTTCGTGTTAGGGTTTTTGTGGAACTTTCGAGGCCTATGTCTCGGAAAGTATACATTTCCGTGACACCGTTGGAATCAGGACCTAAAAATACCGAATTGTTCCGCCAGGTGTGCCTAAAGGAAAGGAGTTCAACGATCTTATCTTATTTTTAAAAATCGTATTCGCCTTAACTGTCCAATTACAAAAAAAATGTGTATGCGTTATATGTTTCTACATTTAAGAATAATACCAGGATCACAAGGAATAGCTTTGGAAAAAAACTCAAATCGATGTAAGCATCCTCTTTGAATTGTTGTACTTACTTACTTAGTTGGCCCATTACAGAACATTTGTTCCATAGACCGAACTAAGAAAAGATCTCCATTCCTCTCTGTTCTTCGCTTGACTTTTTGGAATACCGCGCCTTTCCATTTCTTCATCCACTTGTTTGCTCCATCGAAGCTTAGGCCTGCCGATTCTGCGTGCACCGCCATGTGGCATGTATTCATACGCCTTTTAGCGGGTTCATCATCGCTCATTCTCATGATATGGTCTAGCCAACGCAATCGTTGCATCTCGATACGTTTAACTATATTCATGTCTTTGTATAGCTTATATAGCTCGTGGTTCATACGACGTCGATATTCACCGTCAACGCAAATCGGCCCGTAGATCTTTCGAAGAATTTTCCTCTCAAACACACCAAGCACTGCCTTATCTGCTTGCGCAAGTACCCATGCTTCGGAGCCATACATTAGCACGGGTAGTATCAGCGTTTTGTATAGTGTTATTTTTGTTTGACGAGATGTGGCTTTGTTTTTAAATTGCTTACTTAGACCAAAGTAGCATCTGTTGGCCAATACAATTCTTCTTCTTATTTCACAACTGATGTTGTTTGTTGTGTTTATGGCAGTGCCGAGGTAGACGAAGTCTTTAACTACCTCAAAATTGTAGGTACCAACTTCTACAGTTGGTCCGAGCTCTATGGACGCTTTGAGCGTCGACACCATCAATTTGGTCTTTTCGCCGTTTACCGCCAGACCCACTTTCGCAGATTCTGCTTCGACCTTCCTAAAGGTATCAGTTACTTCCTTTACTGATCGTCCCATGATGTCTATGTCATCAGCATAGGCAAGTAACATGTGGCTATTGGTGTAAATTGTGTCATTTCTTTTGACATTTGCATCTCGTATTACCTTTTCCAGCAAAATCTTGAGTAGGTCACACGTAAGGCTGTCTCCTTGTCTGAAACCTCTTTTGGCACAAAATTCTTCGGAGAGGTTCTTTCCAATTTTAACTGAGGACCTAGTATCAGTTAAAGTCATCTTACAAAGCCGGATGAGCTTTGCGGGGATACCAAATTCAGACATTGCGTGGAATACCTTTGATCGGAGGGGACTGTCGAATGCTGCTTTATAATCGACAAAAAGGTGAAATATGTCGATCTGCATCTCTTGGGTCTTCTCTAGGATTTGCCGCAGGGTAAATATCTGGTCCATGGTGGACTTGCCAGGTCTAAAGCCACATTGGTATGGTCCAATTATTTCGTTGACCATTGGCTTTAGTCGTTCGCACAATATCCCTGACACTATCTTATAGGCAATAGGGAGAAGACTTATGCCCCTATAGTTTGAGCATACAGTCTTATCTCCTTTCTTGTGGACGGGACATAGGATGCTCAGGTTCCAATCGTCGGGTACGCGTTCTTCCTGCCAGATGGTGCTAACTAGCTGATACATACACCTTATCAGCGCGTCGCCTCCGGTTTTAAACAGCACGGCTGGTAAGCCATCGGCTCCTGCTGCTTTTTATTCTTCAGCCGGTTGATTGCTGTTTTTACCTCATCTTGGCCGGGCGGTATACATTCTATACCATCTTCTGGGATTAGATCTGTGGTATCATCGTCTTCGCTACTATTGGATACCAGCAGATTGGAGAAATGTTCCTTCCATATCCTGAGCACGCTATCTGTATCTGTTACCAGATTACCTTGCTGGTCTCTACAGGAGGATGTGCCTGTACCAAAACCATCTGTTTGATGTTTCACTCTTTGGTAGAATTTTCGGACTTCATTCTGTCTCCTGTACATCTCGATTTTTTCACACTCCCGCTTTTCCATTTCTCTCTTTTTCTTGCGGAAAACCCGTTTCTCTTCTCTCCTTTTCTCCCGATATCTCTCTCGTGCGCTACGCGTTGCTACTGATTGTAAAGTAGCTCTATATGCCGCATTTTTCTCTTCGGTAGTAACACGACACTCCTGGTCATACCATGAATTCTTTTGTGGAGGTCTCTGGAATCCGAGTATGGATTTTGCGGCTGTTTGCATGGAGTGGGCAATATGTTGCCATTGTGTTGTTATGTTATCGGGACAAGGAGTGCTCGCGTTAAGCAATTGGGCTAGTTGAGTGGAATATGCTGTGGCTATCTGTTGTGTTTGCAGCCTATCGATGTCCAACTTCCGCGTTGAGTCTGTTCGTGCTTTATTTGCAACGTTTAGACGGGTACGTACCTTTGCTGCAACAAGGTAGTTGTCCGAATCAATGTTTGCGCCTCGGAACGATCGTACATCCAACACGCTGGATGAATGTCTTCCATCTATTACAACATGATCAATTTGATTACTTGTTCTTTGATCTGGAGACAGCCAGGTGCCCTTATGAATATCGAGATGATTAAATCTGGTACAGCTAACTACCATGTTTTTTGCAGCTGCAAAGTCTATCAGCCTCATACCATTGTCAGATGTTTCACTGTGGAGACTGAATTTCCCGACTGTTGGGCCAAAGATATTCTCCTTTCCAATTTTGGCATTAAAATCGCCTAGAATGATTTTAATGTCATGGACAGGGCAACGGTCATATGTTTCTTCTAAGCGCTCGTAAAATATATCTTTGGTCTGTTCGTCCTTTTCTTCATGAGCATGAGCACAAATAAAGCTGATGTTGAACAAATTAGCTTTTATTCGAATTGCAGCAAGTCTTTCATTCACTGGGGTGAAGCTGGATACCAGATGTTTTAGTCTCCGACTAACTACGAATCCGCAACCAAATTCATGCTTTACGTCATGGCAGCTATAATACAGTGCGTCACCTTTAGGTGTTGTTGTGACGCCTTTCCCAATCCATCGTATTTCCTGTATGGCAGTAATATCGGCCTTGTACTTTTCAAGTACGTCTGCCAATGCGAAGACTGCACCTTCTCTATAAAGAGTGCGAACATTCCAGGTGCAGATTCGCAGATCATGGTCCTTAAAACGTTTGCGGGGTTCGTCAACTTTAGAGGGGTTTGTTTTTCTTTTCTTTCGTTTTTTCATAGTAGGCTGTTTTTTCTAGGGGAGGGTTACTAACCCGACGCCCAAACCCAAGTTTTTAACGTTCTTATGGGTGAACGCGCGGCACATGTTAGCTCACTACCTTTAACGGGTGTTAAAGGCAGTTCCCCAGGTGACACCACGGGTAGGTCAGTGTCCACTTGAGATGAAAGAGGGACCAAGATAAATCCTGGGCTTTGCCATGTTAAAGCCGGTCAAGACCGTTGCTTGGTATCATTCATCCCCTACGTCACCCCTTTGAATTGTTGTACGTTTGCAAAAACTTTTCGATGTGCAAATTTCGAGCAAAGCGGATATCATATTCGTAATCGTGCTCATCAGTCACTTTAATTGGGGCCGTCACAGATTTTTTTGAGCCTTTGGGTATTATCTCAAGAAGTATTTACTTGCCTACGAAAAATGCAGCAAAAATTTCATTACGATCCAAAAAGTGTGTCCAAACTGCACCAACAATTTTGTGTTGGAGATAACCGAGGGATGGGGCCGATATACATACACATTCTAAACTAAAGGTCTAAGCATTAATGTAATCCAAAATGCACAGCATATAAATTTATCGTTTTCTGTACTTTGCAAACGTTGCGAGCCTTTTAAAAACTTTTTGACCAACATCTTTCCTTATCAACTGGAAACCAAAAGAGTCTAGTTGTCTTACATCTTTGACATTGCAGAAACGTGATTGAATCTCGACCACAAACATCATGCCATCCATTTTCAGTACACGATTCGCCTCCAGCAGGTAATCCTTCAAATCACAGGAAATTCTCGACAACTAACCAAATCTCGACAACTAACCAAATCCATGGAGTACAATTTCTGAGGAACCTGCCACCTTACTGTTAATGGTGTATAGTTGTTCATTGAAGAAACGGAACGTCCTCTCATTAGTAGTTCCTTAAACTTGGCCTCAAAAGCACTTAAGGCCTCGGCACGTACGGTCGGCTGTGAGTCGCGTTCCGCGTCGAAAACAACAACTACATAAATAATGTGTAAGTGATGTCAAGTTTGTTCTCGGGTATTATGTGCCGAAGGCATCAGTCCAGCAGAAGTTGTGAATTGTTTTTCTTCTATTATAGTTTTTCTTCTATTAAACAGCCTTTAGCTGCTTCGAGTAAAGTTGGTGTTGCTTTTGCTGTTGTGTTTGTTTTTTTCTTTCCTCCTTAACCGTCCTACAATGACTGCATTGTTTCATCCTTATCAGAGTCCATAGGCATAGAAGGTGGTTCGAGTGGCCCTTTTCCCCAGTAGGTGCTTCATTAATGGGTTTTGCCTTATTTTTCTTCTTTTTGTTATCAGTCTGGGCTATGGGCTTGAATATCATTGGCATTCTTTTCAAAGGACCTTGGAAGAAAGAATTTTTTTGACAACACTCGAAATTTTTCTTCAGCATCGGAAGTAAATAACCAATTGCACGTTTTTTTCGACAGCACAGAAAATACCCAAAGTGTGTGCCACATCGGCTGATCCGTACGAGAGTAAAGCTCCAGTCCAACTGGAAGAATCGATTCCAAATTGTTTGAAATAGTCTGGCATAAGACTTAATTCCTAATCCTTAAATTACAAATAAAATTTTTTTAATAAAAATGTATGTATGTATGTATGCAAATATATATTTTTTTATTATTAAAAACGATGTAATGCAATATGAAAAAATGTTAAAAACATCGGCTCACAGCCGGCTGATAGCCGCCGCTGACATTTTTCAACATAAGCCGCCGCCGACAAACTTTGCTCGGCGCAGGTCTCTGATCGCCATACGCGAGTGCATTAAATTCGTTGCATTCATTCCCCCATCATACAGTCCACAGAAATCTTGTCGAAATCGTTGTTGTACTGATCATCCGACGTCGCGTTGATTGTACAAATCATTTGTTGTTGTTGTTTTTGTTTGATTTGCTCCAGACCATTTGGTCTCGTCATAACAACGAACTCTCATTACTTCCAATCGCCTATTCTCATTGTAATCCCCAATTGTAGCTAAAAGTTCATATTGGTCGCTCATATGAACACTTCTTGTATTAATACTTGCTTTTCCCACTACACAACACCTTAATTGTTGCTAAACTTGCTATTTTCTTTTCGTACTGATCACCCTACGTCGCGTTGATCACACAAAGAAAGTATTCGGTGTTGTTACTTTGTAAAATTCGAATTGTGGCTCTTTCCATTCTAACTGAGAACTTGCAAATATAGTTTGTAATATTTGCAATAACAACATCGTCAACTTCCATTCGCTCTCGAATTCTTTGTTGTTAAATATCTACACGCACTGTCATAACTTTCATTACACCAATCTGCCTGAGTGCTGATCATTCCAAGATCAGTTATTGTTGTTGCTATTCTCCAAGGTTCTTTTCTAACGAAGACCTTCTCTTGTAAATTTGCATTGGCAAATTTACAATAACAACACTCTCGAACCAAAAAAAAATATTTGGCGTTGTTATTCACTCTTTCACTTAAAAATCCTCTGAAAATTTGCACTGCCAAATTTGCAATAACAACGCACTATCCAAATTCTCGCTTCTTTGGTTTATTTGTTGTACAGATCGTCCATCGACAACCAAACACATTCGTTTGTTCTATTCTCCTACCTTTGTCTAATAGGTAATTATACTAATTTGAGAAATTACATGGTAATTCTACCAACAACTTTCCCGCCTTTTTAAGCGTCCTTTACAAATTTCTGTTGATCTGCAGCACTCGTTTGATCGTTTGCAACGTCTGTTCTTCAGTGGGAGCTTCGCTGCTTACCCTGCGTTTACACATGACAAGACAGTTGAGTACAGGTATTGATTGTCAAAAACCCAAAACTTGCCTGTGTGACGTAGTGTAACGTGGTTTTGTCGTAGGCTGGGGTAGACTTAGTCATGTCCAGGGCCGCCATAAGGGCCCACTAAACCTTACGGAATAATAAGATGAGTAATCTCCCTTTCCTGGGGGGTTAAATCGGATATTTATTGATGTAAAACTAATTTATAATCTACTGATGTTTAAATACGATAAGAAGGATAATTGGCTGGAGAATCGGCTACTTGGATTCAGTAAATGATTTGATGATGAGCGGGAACTCGGTGATTAGCTGTTCGGTTGTAGATAATCGGAAACTCGGTGATTCGTGTTGTAGATGTTCGGCTACTCGGGGTTCATATGTCTTCGGTCACTCGGTGATTCGTGTTGTAGATGTTCGGCTACTCGGGGTTCGTATGTGTTCGGTGTTCGGCCACTTGGTGATTCGTTGTTCAGGGTTCGGCCACTCTGTGATTCGTGGAGTTCGTATGTCTTCGGTGATTCGTGAGGTAGATGTTCGGCTACTCAGGGTTCATATGTCTTCGGTCACTCGGTGATTCGTGTTGTAGATGTTCGGCTACTCGGGGTTCGTATGTGTTCGGTGATTCGGTCTTCGGCTACTCGGGGATTCGTGTTGTAGGTGTTCGGCCACTCGGGAATTCGGTCTTCGGCTACTCGGGGATTCGTGTTGTAGGTGTTCGGCCACTCGGGGATTTCGTGTTCGGCTACTCGGGGATTCGTGTTGTAGGTGTTCGGCCACTCGGGGATTCGGTGTTCGGCTACTCGGGGATTCGTGTTGTAGGTGTTCAGCCACTGGGTGCTGTAAGTGTTCGGCCACTCGGGGATTCGGTGTTCGGCTACTCGGGGATTCGTATTGTAAGTGTTCGGCCACTCGGTGATTCTGCACTCGGCTCGGCTGTTCGGGTCGTCGTACGTTAATGTTAGTTCTAAGTTAGTCTCTACGGTATTCTACGAGTACTGACTAGTGGAACAACACCCGAACGTGGAGTGGAACAACACCCGAAGGTGGAGTGGAACGACACCCGAATTTGGAGTGGAACAACACCCGAAGGTGGAGTGGAACAACACCCGAAGGTGGAGTGGAACAACACCCGAAGGTGGAGTGGAACAACACCCGAAGGTGGGTGGAACAACACCCGAAGGTGGAGTGGAACAACACCCGGAGGTGGAGTGAATGTATTAGCCACCGCGCAAAGGGGTAGCTCTCAAAAATACTTCCCAACCTCTCTACACTCCCGTGTCGGTTGGCGGACCACGAACACACAACTGTACTCAAGCCGGTATGGCTGGCTCCCTGTAGCAAGCCTAACAGTCCCACCACAAACTGAAATACTTAAATGAACGGTCGCACAAAGCAATTGAGAATTACTCCGCTGTTCTCATGTTAGTGATTAATCAAAATGTATTGTAACGCACCGTCCCCATAATAGTGAATGTGTACTGGTTGTATAGGTATGGGTTTTAACAGTGTGGATGGCATTGCGTTGTTAGGTGGTGGGCCGTAATGTTGTTGCTAATATGTACGTGATCATTTTGTCACGTTACATCCCCCCCTCGCTTCGAAAAGGGATACTTCGTATATCGAACCATCTTCAGATTTCGAATCTCTTCTTCCTTTTAGATCTCGTCTTTCGTTGTTGTTTCTTCTTTAGCATTCCTTCTTTACAGATTTTTTCGGATTCGCAACTTCGTTTTATCTGGTCGGGGCCTTCTTTATTGGGTACCGTTTCTGTTCTTTTCGATACGATCGTACGTTCGTTTTTATTCGCAGGGTTGATAACAGATTCTATTACGTCGGTTTCCTCGCTTATAATCGAATGGGATCGTTGGTAAGATTCTGTCGGTGCTTCATTGGCGGTATGGGTAGTTAAACATCCGCTAGTTGATGACTGAATGGTAGTTAACTTCCCGCTTGCCGTTTGAGTGGCGCTCGGTCCATTCCCCATAGCCGCTTTACATTGGCGATTCGAATGGTTTTCAAATACGACACAGGTTGATTGTAGGTTTTGTTGGAATGGAGTCGTCTGCGCTCTGAAGTTGTCATGATGCTGTTGGTTCGCTGGACTACAAATATAGTGTAGCCCGTTCCTGTCTCGAACAGCGGCCTGAGGGACAACTTCTCCGTCCAGCATAATGCTTAGACCTCTTTTTATAAGGAAATCCATTCCCAACACCACAGGTTCAGCGAGAGTGGGCAACACTGACACTTGAATCGGAGTGTTTTTATTGTTGAAACTGATGTCCACCGGATACACTTTGCCACATCTAACCATTTTCCGGTCGGCCATCTGTACTCTTCGGGTGTTTGCGATTGGTACCAAACCATGACTCTCCAAGAGACTGCCCACGGCGTTGTCGATGAAAGTAAGTGATGATCCGGTGTCGACTAAAGCCCACATCTTTCGGTCATTTATTTCAATCCAAATATAATAACGACCATGATGATCGGCGTCAACATTCGTATCGTTTCGGCATTGACAGTTTCTTGATAGAACATCATCCCTGCCACAATACGAACAGAATACTTTGAACCTGCTTCTGCATTGGAATCGGGTAAGGCCCTTTCCTTTGCAACGCCAGCAGTGAGTTGAACGGTTGTATACTTCGGACTCGTGGGAAACCATATGCGATGTGTGTGGCCGCTCTGCTCGACATTCGTCTTTCTTGAGCAATTCGAAGTCATCGGTTAGGGAAATTAACTCATCTAGATTGCTGAAGTCTTTTCGGCGCACATATAGACGATATTCGGGACGTAGTCCTTCATATATCCGATCGAGATGATCCAAGGTACGCAGTTTAGGATGTTGTCTAGCTATTGTTAATATTTTTAGTATGTACTCCTTTGCCTTCTCTCGGCTAGACTGTCGGCGGTTATAGAAACATTGCTCGAGATTTTTCAGATGTCTCTTCGGCAAAAAGAATTTCCCGGCTTCTTCGCGGAATGCGCACCATGAAGTTATATACGGTTTCTTAATTCTATACCACTTCAGTGCGTTGCCTTCCAAAATGACAGGTAATGTGGAGATAAGGCTATTTTCGGGAATCTGATAGCACTCTGCCAATTCCTCCAGTCGTTCCAGAAATTCTGGGAGGTTTCCATCGCCTGTAAATTTTAAATTCCATTGGTGTATTACCTTCATAGTTTCGAAATCACAAATTCCGTTCTTAACTTCTTATCGTATTTCCGACTCGATCCGTCCTCGTTGGCGGTGGTTTCATATTTTCCGCATTGCGAGTTTGAATCGGGTCCCTGCTCGGGCGCCATTTGTAACGTGGTTTTGTCGTAGGCTGGGGTAGACTTAGTCATGTCCAGGGTCGCCATAAGGGCCCACTAAACCTTACGGAATAATAAGACGAGTAATCTCCCTTTCCTGGGGGGTTAAATCGGATATTTATTGATGTAAAACTAATTTATAATCTACTGATGTTTAAATACGATAAGAAGGATAATTGGCTGGAGAATCGGCTACTTGGATTCAGTAAATGATTTGATGATGATCGGGAACTCGGTGATTAGCTGTTCGGTTGTAGGTGATTTGAAGATAATCGGAAACTCGGTGATTCGTGTTGTAGATGTTCGGCTACTCGGGGTTCGTATGTCTTCGGTCACTCGGTGATTCGTGTTGTAGATGTTCGGCTACTCGGGGTTCGTATGTGTTCGGTGATTCGGTGTTCGGCCACTCGGTGATTCGTTGTTCAGGGTTCGGCCACTCTGTGATTCGTGGAGTTCGTATGTCTTCGGTCACTCGGTGATTCGTGAGGTAGATGTTCGGCTACTCGGCGTTCGTATGTGTTCGGTCTTCGGCTACTCGGGGATTCGTGTTGTAGGTGTTCGGCCACTCGGGAATTCGGTGTTCGGCTACTCGGGGATTCGTGTTGAAGGTGTTCGGCCACTCGGGGATTCGGTGTTCGGCTACTCGGGGATTCGTTCCATTCCACCCGAAGGTGGAGTGGAACAACACCCGAAGGTGGAGTGGAACAACACCCGAAGGTGGAGTGGAACAACACCCGAAGGTGGAGTGGAACAACACACGAAGGTGGAGTGGAACAACACCCGGAGGTGGAGTGGAACAACACCCGGAGGTGGAGTGGAACAACACCTGAAGGCGGAGTGAATGTATTAGCCACCGCGCAAAGGGGTAGCTCTCAAAAATACTTCCCAACCTCTCTACACTCCCGTGTCGGTTGGCGGACCACGAACACACAACTGTACTCAAGCCCGTATGGCTGGCTCCCTGCAGTAGCAAGCCTAACAGTCCCACCACAAACTGAAATACTTAAATGAACGGTCGCACAAAGCAATTGAGAATTACTCCGCTGTTCTCATGTTAGTGATTAATCAAAATGCATTGTAACGCACCGTCCCCATAATAGTGAATGTGTACTGATTGTATAGGTATGGGTTTTAACAGTGTGGATGGCATTGCGTTGTTAGGTGGTGGGCCGTAATGTTGTTGCTAATATGTACGTGATCATTTTGTCACGTTACAGTAGGCGTCCAGACAACTGCAAAAACAGTTGTAAAATTATGAATGGAAATCGTCGATTTCTTTTTGTTTTCCGTTCACATATTTTGTTTTTGTTAATGTTCTTTTATTTTCAACATATTTCAATTATTATCTCACTTGATTTTACAAAAATGTCAAAAATTTGTTAACCCGGCTGTCTGTGAAAAAATGATGGACAGCTGACAGCCAGCCGACAAATGTATGTATAGCTTCGTTCCAGTACTTTTTTAATGATAAAAGTGTCAAAAGAGCAAACTGTCGAAAATGAGACCAACACACACATTTTTCCAAAATGTACGGGAACGAAAAAATGGCAGAAACGTCAAAAAATCTGGAACAAATGTCAAAGTCGGCGTGTCAGCGAATCAGAAGCCGGCAAACATGTTGCACATTTTTGCTCGCTCAAATTTGTCGTGTTAAAATTTTCTAAAGAGAGAGCCATTCAGCGCCATTTTTGTTCAAAGAGAAGTGAACATTTTGCAACTTTTTTGGTATACGGGAACGCATTTCGGGGAAAAATGTGCAAAATGTGTTAAATGAGTAAAAACTTTTTAGTTCTGGAACGAAGCTTATGTGTTCGTAAATCAGAGTTGTATTCGCAGACAGTCTGTCTTGTGTGAACGCCTAGTTACGCATGGTCATTTCTCAGCTTGTGTGTTCATTCTCTTTTGTGCTATATCCGTTGATGTCCCAGCACAGTGGGGTAAGATAGTACAAATAGTACAGTGGGGTAAAATACTAAAAATTAATAATTGTTTGCAAAAATTATTTTTCGATAATTTTTTGAAATATAATTAATTGGCAGTAGGGTTTTTGGAATTTTTGGATAAATTCACCCTACATTCGGGATTTATTGCACATATTTCTAGCATAGAATATATGCGAAAAATACTTGTTTTTTGACATTTTAATATTATTTTTGGCAATATTTGTTAAACATTTTTGAAAATTGTTCGACTCTCCGTAGGGGTTTCGGTATTTTTGGACAAATACACCCTACTTTTGGCATAGCATACACCAACTTGTCATCCAAACAAGATAAATTTCTGGAAAATTTTTGAATTTGCGTTGATTTTCTGGTGGAAACTTTATTTATTTTTATAAATTGTTTATTTGTCGTTGGAATTTGGAAAATTAGACTCTAGTAATTCAGATTCCTGAACCACCACTCATTTTCTTGTATCTTGTTTCAATTGTGATTGACAAATTCTACGCATCATTTGAATTGATGAAGGTTGATTCACCCTACAAGTTAGAGATATATGCCTCTAACGTTTAAGATATGTGGAGCAAGGTAAAATCTACCTTTGAGCAGTGTCAACCTTTTCTTATATCTAATAGTACGCAGGAGAATAAGGTTAATATTGCTGAGAAATATACTAGTTCACATCGGTCATATATCCGTTGCATCACATCCATCCGCCAAAAGCTTGAGGCTCTATAAACTTCTGTTGGTGGACATTCTTCACCTCAATTGCCACCAATTTCAACTGACGTTGATCACATTTCTATATCTTCTCACAAATCGCATATTTCAGATGACCATTTTTCATCCATGACAGATTCTTCCCAGTCTGTGAGAAGTCTGAATTCCCCTGCTTCACCTTCAAATATTTCCAAAGAAATATCACCTCCCAATTTGCTATTGGACGATCCTGTTCTGTCTTCTTTTTCTACCCAGTTTGCGCAGCCAGAAATTTCACCACTTTCCAAAATTGTCAAACCGTATAGTACCCAGACTGACGACATCACCTTTTATTCTGAACAATGTTCATCTGGTTTATCATTGAGGGAGTCTGTCCCTTTGCAGATTGATACACCACATGTCTTCCTTCGAGATTTCCATTCACCAATTCTAGTTTCCCATTAGCGTGGAAAGCATTGTCGGATACGTATGACAATAAACGAATCGTGGTTTATAGTCAAATCCAGCAATTGCTCAATCTCCCTTCTTTGGATAAAGAAACTTGTTCTGGTTTGAAAACCATCCAGCGTGGGATTAGTAGTTGTCTTGCTGCAATGACCTTCTATGACGTCATCACCGATCATTGGGATCTAATAGTTGTTTGCAGCGATTGCCAAAATTGACTTTGACTCTGTGGGAGCAAAGCATCAAAAAGAAGTCGTCGTTACCTTCTTGGAGAGACTTAGATGCTTTCCTCACAAAGAGAATACAAACATTGGTTTGTATCCACAACATGTACGGGAATCAACTGACACAATCGTCGCCCAAGAATGTTGCTCCACATAGATCCCCCAATAAATCGTTGTCCAAATCAAAAACTTCATCGAATAATTCAGCCCAGAAATCTTGTTGCCCAATTTGTTCTAATCAGAGACATGTTTTGCGACTCTGCCCCCAGTTTTCTAAACTATCGTTTGAGGACAAATTCTCAATTGTTAAGAAGAATAATCCTTGCATAAATTGCTTATGGCGTGGTCATGCTGTTAAGAAATGTAACATCAAATATAGTTGCAACACATGCAAGCAAAGACATCACAGCCTTCTCCACCGGCCACAAATTCGAAAAATTGTTGCTTCGCCAACGTCGAAGACATCTCCGGCTTTTACTGATGTCAAAAGTCGAGACCTTAACTCTACTTTGTCGCAACCAAGCTCCGCTCCGACTTTTAAATATGTCAACAGTCGAGTTTATGATGGGAAATTGTCGCCACCCAATCCAGATCCGGCTTTTACTAAGTTCAAAAGTCGAGTATGTTCTTCTTCTTTGTCACGCCCATGCACCTCTCCGGCTTTTACAAACTTCAAAAGTCGAGAACCTGGTTGTACATCTGAGAGAACCTGGTTGCACATCAAGACAAAAGCCTAATTCCGCAAAGGTAAATATAGTTCGCAATGGTAAAATGTACACTGCACACGCAATTGTTGACACTTCGTCTGAGGTAACAATATTATCTAAAAAACTTAAAAATGCGATCGGAATTTCGTCACTTCCTGCGACTAGGAACGCTAAATCTGCTACACCAAGGGAAGTTTGTTCCCTTAAGTTGCCGTCCCCTAAAAATTCGTCTAGAATTATAGAAACATCGGCAGTAGTTTTACATTACGTCAAACAGAACGCCTCCACACATGTCGAAATAGAAAGCTCGGATTCCTAATTTAGAATTAGCGGATTCTTTCGATGACAGCCCAATAGAATTGCTACGTGGTGCTGATCTATATCCCAAGATACTTGAAGCTGAACCTCCTAAAATCGTTTTAGATTCGTTGCTGGCCCAAAAGTCTATTTTTGGGTACCTTCTCACCGGTTCGGTTCCTCTTGCCGCTAGTACGTAATCTCGCACCTTACATTGAAATCGACCATTATATTTAATTGTTGAAACAAACCGGTACAATTATATCTTGCAAGCTAAAATTTAATTGTTCAATAACTCGTCTCCATATTCTTGAATCGAGCGTATATCGGAGTTGATCATTTCCTAATTACTCGTTTACCGAAGTCGATAATTTGAATAATAGCTCACTTAGGAATCTGAATTTACGCTCATTAATCCTAATTTGAAGAATTGTATTTATCCTTATACTAATAAGTAATTATTCCTAGCTTTAATTTGTTGATCCACGCTTACGTGTATCAAGGTGGGCGGCAATGTATAAGTTAGATACTTTGTCCCTCAACTTCCCCTGCTCGATCAATCACGGATGCTGATTGGCGCACTGGCATCTCCTCTACAATTCCCTCTATGGATAACGTAGTGTGCGGTCGCCGCTGAGCATCGGTTGTTGTCGGTTTGCTCACTTTGTTACACTTTGCTCTCACTGGAATAACTTGTATTGTATTAGTATATGACATGGGATCCCCTGCGATCACTTAGAACCTCTGCGTTCACTTGTCATTAGTCATTTGTCGAAGAATAACGTCTACGCGTTATTACTAAAAGGTCTCTGTCGCTACTATCAACAAAAGGTAATCTCTTCGTTGCAAGAAAAGAATCACGAATAAACTTCCAGCTGCTTGTGTTTTTATTTCTCTTATTCTTTTCTCCCTCCACTGTGCATCATTCTGTAATCTGAGCTATCGAAGAAAGCTATGGATTTTCCCTCCCTCATCTAAATAATTTGAAATAAAAAACATTTACTTTTTAATTTTTTTCATTTGAGTTTTCATTTCACATTTTCATAGAAACAGAATTGAGCTCCATGTTATGCCTTGTTCATACTGTTACGAATGTAACTGATAGGTTTAAGTTAATTTAGTTTGGTTTCAGTTAATTTAAAAATTTGAATTGTAACGTAAAGTTTTATTACGCAGTTATTTTATTTAAGCAACAACAACTACCATGTAGAATTTTCTTAATCTTTCCAGTTCTTACTTTCCATGTCTATTTTGTTAGTCCCAATTTACATTGGGCGAGTTTACTTGCGGCAATTGTCAGTGTTGGCGTGATACCAGTGTGAGAAACCCAAAAAGAAAAGAAATTAAAACAATTTGGTGTATGTAATTTTATGTATGTAAATATTTTCAATTCTTTATTTGTAAAGTAGGTGGGTTTCAAAGAAACAAGACTTTACCTTTTGTGTGTGTTATGGACAAGAGCGAAAGAACAAGTAAAGTTGCAGGTGGGCAGAATAACGATAATAAGGCCGTGAACATCAACTACGACCGCAGCATTGGAAAGCGCCCCTCTGCATCCGAACTATGCGAATAAGCTTTCCAGGAGAGGTAGTAGAAAAGAGCGAACTCTCTCCTACAAATAAGGCTCCTGGAAGAAGTGCAGAGAAGATTTCCCCATAGAGCTCAAAGAGCGGCCAATTAACGTAGTTAATTGTAATGCTGGGAAGGGGAGACAATGTATCGAACATATACATTGGCGTAACCAATGTATCGAACTTATACATTTGCCGCCCACCTTGACGCGCTATCTGCAAGGCAACAGTGTTAGACTAATTCGCGAGCAAAACTTATACTAGTGTTAGTAGTGGAGTGAGTATGTTTTAAATGAGAGGTACGAAATTCAGTTTCTATTGAGCATTTTTAGAGCATAGCCGACCAAGAAGAGCGAGCGCTTAAATTGTTTATGTGTGGGTAAAATTACACTGACAGAACAGAACAGGTGATGATTTTCATATTGAGTATGAAATGAAAAACACAGGAAAAAAGTTGTCACGGCGTGTTAGCGTTCAGAGCCAAACATAGTGGTGGGTGTGTGGGTTCGAATCGTCGGCTTTCCTTTTTCATTTGCATTATAGATCATAAAAAAGCTCGATTAATAAATTAAAAAAAAAAAAATAATACTAAAAATGATCTTCCCCTAATAAGGCAAAATTTTCAAATAGAAAAAATATATTGTTGACGCGTTCGCTTTGTATGACTAAAATTAAAAATAATATACAGTGAATCACAGTCAAAAGTATCCACTACAGTTTCTTTTATTAAAACTGCGATTGCTAAGAGTTAATTAATGGTAGCGATTTCAACTTTAAAATTTCTTCAAATGCATTGAACAAATTGTCTACGGTTCTAATATAAATTAGCATTTGACTTGTATCCCTTATATCAGTGCTTTCATCAAAGCAAACAGATACATATACCGCATTTCGAATCCTCTCCTTTGTTTATATAAATTTTTTATTGTTGCATTGCAGACGAGGCATTCTGCGTCATTAAAAATATTAATACAAAACAAAAAATCATTTTCAAATTCTTCCCTCCACATATTTGCTGTACAACTGCAAAATCTTTTCAGTGTACCCAAAAAAAAAACAAATAAAGCGGCATCAACCTGCTTGCATGACATTCAGTACAAGACTGAAGTAAAAAAATCAAAACATTTGCTCTCTTACTTTGCGTTCGGGTCGCGTGTGTGTGATTTGCCGAAAAACTTCGTAACCATATCAATACCTACGAACGGGTTTGTTTTAGAGATATTTCAATTTTTATTTAATTCATTAAATATTATACATTTTTTTTCGATACAATTTAGGGGTGCACTGCACCTGAAATGACCCATCCAAAAGAGGTTAATTGGGCGGTGGGTAAACCAGGTTGGGCCATAATGCGCGACGGGATGATAATTTTTGCATATACCTCTGGACCCAGTACGATTGCAACCGCGCTTGATTTAAAAAAAATTAGGATCTGCCAACTGTAATCCGCTAAAGGAATCCGCAATCGACGCGGTATGGACAGTGCTGGTGTTCGTCCACAAGACAATTTGGCGACTTGTGCCGTAATATACTGCCGCTGAGAGACATCGTAACACGATGTCACCATTATATCGCAGTAGCGTACACCGTCAACCAAAGACATAGGCCAATTTAAATGAGAGACCAGCGATTCACAAATACGACTAACTCCCGAGCATGGATCAATCAATGCACGAACCAGCATGTTGCCATTTCGGAAACAGAGGCGGACAACAGCGGTAGGTGCTAGCGTAACCAGACGACTAATGGGGAGTGGGGGAATGGCTCTGGTCACGGGAGGTTCAACAAACGGGCGTGCGGAGGACGACGAATGAGGGTTACGGCCAGCTGCATTTGTACGCTGAGGTTCGTTGTGCATGCGTTCACGGCCATGTAAGAGAATGTGATGAAATTCGGCGCAGTGTTTGCAGTTTCGAGCAGCCCGACAAGAGGATGTCTTGTGATTGGATTGCAGGCAATTAGTACAATAGCCATGGGACACAACAAACCGCAGGCGTTTTGGCTGAGACATTCTCTTGAATTTGAGGCATCGGTATAGCGGATGGGAGCTGGGACAAAGACGGCATGTCAAACGGGTGGAAGGTGACGGGTGACTTCTGCTAGCAACGACGGAATGAGATGATGTCGTTGTTGGCTGAGGGTTAGTCGGCTCTTTACCAGTTGATGGACCTGGAGCAGACTGGTTTGGGGTTGCTACAGCTTCATCAATTTTGGTGAGCAACATCTCCTTCTCAACCTCACCGTCAGACATCATATCATCATCACTCTCAGGCATAACTACCACAGGGAAAATGTCGGAAGCAGACTCCATATCTAAACAAGTATTTACACGACATAGAAAAGGTATTTATTATTCATTGTCGATTAATACTAACTTCGCAACTGGTCGTCGAACAATGCCTTGTTCCGTCCGAAGATCTACTACTCTAACGTGACCATCAGTTCCTGGATGACACTGAACGACGCGACCTAACTTCCACGAAGTAGGGGGTAATTGCTCATGACGGAGCACAACTAGATCATTAATTTGTATATCGCGCTGAGGATGTTTCCATTTATATCGCTTGTGTAATTCTACTAAATATTCCTATTTCCAGCGTATACAAAATTGATGAGTGAGGGCTTTTAATTTGCGATATCTGTTGACAAGACTTAGTGGCGAATCCACTATTAAATCTTCAGGTGGAGAAAGAAGAGGAGCACCGATAAGGAAGTGACCGGGGGTCAGTGCGACGGCATCTGTTTGATTATCGGTTATAGGACACAGGGGTCTAGAATTCAAACAAGCCTCAATGCGAACTAGAACAGTGGAAAGCTCCTCAAATGTGTATTTAAAGGTTTTTGCATGTCGGCGGAAATGTTTTTTAAAACTTTTGACTGCAGCTTCCCACAGGCCTCCCATATGGGGAGCACCAGCTGGGATGAACTGCCAAGAAATCTCTTGAAAACCTAGCGAAGAACAGACTTTTTCACGACCCTCCTTAATGAATTTTTTGAAGTTATTTTCAATTTCACGAGAGGCACCGACAAAATTAGTCCCATTATCGGAAAACACTGTCTTAGGGCAACCACGACGACCAATAAACCTATAGAAGGCTGCCAGAAAAGACGCAGACGATAAGTCAGTGGTGGCTTCTAAGTGAACTGCTTTAGTTGAAAAGCAGACGAAGACACATACATAACCTTTAGTAATTCGACACGCCCTGCCCGTAAATGACTTCATATCAAAGGGTCCCGCGAAATCAACTCCTGTAGTGTGAAAGGGGCGAGTGACTACAGTTCGCTCCTGAGGAAGAGCAGCCATGATTTGATTACATGACCGCTTCTTCTCAAGGATACACGTCTTACAACGATTGATGACACACCGAACAAGATTTTTTAGGCGAGGAACCCAATATTCGATACGGAGTATACGGAGCATCATCTGATTTCCACCATGAATGGAAATGGCGTGAACGAATTCTGCAAGCAGGCGGACAAATCTACAAGAATATGGCAATATTATGGGATAGCGCTCAGTGTAGGACAGTGTTGGGGACTTTGCTAAACGGCCATTAAGACGCATGACACCATCATCGTCTAAACGAGGGTTAAGTGGAAGAAGTGAACTTTTTGAAGGCAAAGGAGACTTGTCTAATAAACATTTATACTCCTCAGCAAAATACGCCTTTTGTGCAAGAATTGCTAGACGAAGCTTAACCGATTTTATTTCAGATGGATCTAAAGCTGTAGAAGTGAATGTTCTGCGACTTTGAGAGTGTGGACGACAATTATTGTAAAATCTAAAAACATAAGACAATACCCTCAAAGCCCTTCCAAGTGACGAAAATCTATCCAAAATATCTTGATAAGAGGAAAAGAAAGTGAAATTGCTTTTGACGGGACGAATTTCCAGCTCAGTATCCATGGATGTGGTATCATTTATTTTCCATTGAGAGGAATCTGACAATAACCACTCAGGACCATGCCACCAAAGTGAAGAATTGGCCAAGTCCTGGGGCGAGATACCACGACTACCCAAATCAGCAGGGTTATCTTCGGATCTAACGTGGAACCACTGACCACTCCCTACATTTTCCTGAATTCGACATACTCGATTAGCTACGAAAGTTTTCCAAGTGGAAGGTGTTTTACGAAGCCATGAGAGGACTATAGTGGAATCGGTCCAACAATAAACTCTAGTAACTGGAATTTGAATTTCCTGAACTACTGACTTTAGAAGCTCCGATGCTAATGTAGCCCCACAAAGTTCAAGACGAGGCAATGATACCGATTTAATAGGTGCAACTTTGGTTTTAGAAGTTAAAAGATGAACATTAACTTGACCGAGTGGAGACTGAGTACGCAAGTAAACTACCCCCGCATATGCCTTTTCCGAGGCATCAGAAAAGAGGTGTAGCTCAGTTATGTCTTCTGGACTATATTGAACCCAACGAGGGATACTAATCGAATTAACAGAAGAATAATTTGCAATAAAAGACTCCCAAGAGGCTTTTGTATTGGTGGGTAAATAGTCATCCCAATCTATCTTGTCTAACCAAACTTGCTGCATAATAATTTTTGCGACAACAATTACAGGCGAAAGCCAACCTACGGGATCAAAAAGTTTGGCTATAATTGACAAGACTTCCCGTTTGGAGTATTGGGCCTTTTTTGGGATAGAGTCTACAACGAAAAAGAAAGTGTCGGAATGGGCATTCCAGCGAATTCCTAAGGGTTTGGAACTACTGCATTCTACAAATGAAAGGACCTGGGAGAAAAACGAGATAAAATGGACTTGTGATTTGATGTCCACTTCCTCAGTTCAAACTTTGCAGTGGCTAAAGCTTCAACAAGCTGATCACGATATGATAAGGCAGTGTGAATATCGTGAGCGCCAGCAAGTACGTCGTCTACGTACATACAATTGCGCAGAATATGCGCGGCGAGAGGAAAGTCGGACTGAGTGTCCTGGGCTAATTGAAGAAGAGTACGAATGGCTAGGAAGGGTGCGCAGTTTACCCCAAATGTGACCGTTTGCAACTCATAATCTTGGATAGGGTCTGAAGGAGAAGATCTAAACAAAATTCTTTGAAATGGTGAATGTTTAGGATCGACACGAATTTGGCGATACATCTGAGTGATATCGCAATTAAAAACAAATTTGAATAAACGCCATCGCAAAATTAAGAGAACTAAATCTGCTTGAAGAGTTGGCCCAACATGGAGAAGGTCATTTAAGCTAACACCGTTTGAAGTTTTGTTAGAAGCGTTAAAAACTACCCGAAGTTTTGTGGTCGGTTTGTCAGGGTTAATAACTGGATGATGTGGAAGGTAGCAAGCCAAAGAACTAGTAGACTGTGGGGGCTGAACTGGGCACATATGTCCCAACGACAAGTATTCTTGTAGAACTTGGTCATAAACTATTTTGACTGAAGGTCTTCTAAGAAGCGAATTTTCCGACCGACAAAACTGTTTTAAAACGTTACTACGAGAGTCTCCCAGTTGCAAAGATTGCGGAAATTCGGATTTAAAGGGAAGCGTTACTACGTAACGTCCTTCCGAATCTCGCACGGTCGTGGCACGATAATTCTTCTCACAAAACATGTCCGATGGAGAAACGTGTTTCAATCTGGGAACTTCTTCGAGTTCCCAGAACCGGAGTAGTGTTTTGTTGAGAGATTCCTCCTCAGCTATATCCAACACAGTCGAAAAGACCTGGACTGAGGAAGAAGGCATGGGACCAGTCAGAATCCAGCCGAATATCGTGTTTTGGGCTAACAGGGAGTCCAGAATATTTCGCCGCGTCCCTTCCCGCAAAATTTGTGGATACAAATCCGCCCCCAATAACAAATCAACAGGTCTAGAATCAAAGAGGTGGGAATCAGCGAAACGAAGATTAGGCAAGCGAGAACTGATGTTCGAACTGAGGGAAAATGATGGAAGACTTCCAGAAATTTTTGGAAGAACAAATGCAAATGTCTCTACTACTAACGAAGAATCGATTGGTGAACCAATGCGAAGAGGGCAATTTTTCTTTGAAGTGGCATAGGTAGAACCATTGAGACCAGAAACAGTTGCATTAATGGACCGAGTTGGCAATTTAAGAACCTTTTGCAAATTTTCTGTAATAAACGAAGCCTCTGAACCGGGATCGATAAGAGCCCTAGCAGGATACGAAACTCCTAAATGAACAATGTCAACCATCGCAGTACCTAACAAAACGTTCCGATTTTGGGATGTATGGAACACTTGACTATTCATGGTTCTAGGATTAGCACCAGTGGATGTTGATGCGACATTATCAAGTCCTTGAGGAGGATTGGTATTGGTAAACGAGGGGAGTGAGGTAGGTGATCTAGAAGGAGCTGAAGTAGGCCTATGCAACATTGTATGATGGCGACCTTTGCAAATATTACAATTGTGGGTACTAGAGCAGTCTTTGACTGAATGTCCCACTGAAAGACAATTAAGACAACAACCCTGCTTTTTAGCGGCTTCAAATCTTTTTTCAAATGAAAGCGCCCTAAATTTAGGGCAAGATCGCAATGAATGAGATTCTTTGCGACAAAGTACACATACCGATTTCGACTTATCTTTGACCGAAGAAGTAGCAAGATTAGTTTTGACTCTACTTTTCGGAATTGAAATTGAAGAAGAACCTCTCATGTCCCTAAGGCAAGCTAATGTTTGGATTCGTTCTGTTAGGAACTTATCTAATTCATCCCACGAGGATAAAGAAGATTTATCTCTAATACTCTGTTCCCACAAAGTTGCAGTTAATTTAGGCAAACGCTGTTGACAAATAAATACCAAAATTGGATCCCAATGATCCGTGGCTACATCATAGACTGACATAGCAGAAATACAACTATTGATTCCACGCTGCAAAGTTTTCAAGTTAGAACTAGTCTCAGCTTCAAACACCGGAAGGTCGAATAGGAGCTTAAGATGGTTATGGACCAGAATGCGTTTATTATCATACGTATCTTTTAACGATTTCCAAGCTAAAGCGAAACTTCTATGGGTGAGCGGAAACTTTGCCACGATTTCCCTAGCCTCCCCCTTTGTTTTTTGTACCAAGTGACAAAGCCTCTCAATGTCACTTAGTCCAGCGTTATTAATGAACATGGCTGAGAAAAGATCCCGGAAAGTGGGCCACGACAAAAAGTCACCATGGAAATCCTCAATGTCACATGGTGGTAAATGAAGATGATGCATGTTATTCGAAACGTATGGTGGTAAGCTCCAATTAGCAATAGAAATGTCCGAAGGGTTTTGGACATCTGGAAAAGCAGTATTCGATAAATGTGGAGAAATAGAACTATGAATAGAGATATTGCCACCATTAGATGCTGGTGGTTGACCAATATTTAGTCTATTAGACCCACGAACCGCAGAATCGAATTGTTGAATATTTTGGGATGGACGGTTTTGCGGAGTACTAATAAGCAATGACGATGGGGAAGCAGGGGGAGACTTTACTGATTTAAGCTCCTCCAGTTTTTCATTTATAGTCGACAAACAAAGGACATAGCTTTCGCAAGTGGCTTGATACTTTGCGTCGGCTGAGGAAATGTCTTCAGAATTCGTACCTTCAACAGACATAAGATGATCCAAATACCTATCATAAGTATCCTTCACTTTCTTCCACAAATCTTGGAGTTCCGTGTTACGAATCACAAGATTGAAAACGGTGTGATTTTCCGGCCTAATCAGATTAAAGCCAGCAATGAATTTGACAACATTGTCAGAAGCCCTAATGAATTGGGTGACAGGAGTGACCGACATGATTAAAAGGATGAAAAACCCAAAAAATATCAACAAAAATTCGAAAAATCCTCAAAAAATCACTTTTTTACTATTTTAGAAAGTCAATTAGAACCGAATGTAGGGTGCACACGGTCTAATTTTCAGAAAAAGATCGAAAGAAATAAGCACGATGGCTAATAGCAACGAAAAACTAAAAAAAGTACGAAAAAAATCGAAAAATCACAAATTTTTGACAAATTAATGAGAAAATCGTCTATTACCAACAGTAGGGTGCACGTCACACTATGTGGTAAAAACGAATTTATCCAAAAATGTTTCGAAAAAAAATTAAAATTGAATTTATAAATAAATATTTATAAATAATTGAAAAAAAAATCAATAAAATGTGAATTTAATATATAAATATTATCAATAATGCCGATTGTAGGGTGCTTTATTCGAATAATATCACGAACAATCAATATTTAATCGCGACACGAAATTATATTCGAAAAAAATAACAAACAAAATTTTATTAAAAATTTATCAAAAAAATATTATTTTTTACACTGGTGCCCAAGGTGCGACAGCCAGCAACGAAAACGAATAAAAGAAAGGAAAACACAAGCAGCGTCGCGTCGGCAGAGCGATCAACGTATGTTAGTCAAACCACACACAAACCAACCAACGACAAGAGAGTTGGAAAAAAAAAAGAAATAAATTGTTGCTAGCTTGTATGGATGCTCGAATTTTTGGGTATTTTTGTTGTTGCGATTAAACGACAAAAACCCAAACGACAAATGAGATTAGAAAATTGTTGGTAGTTTTTAGAATTGCAAAGAAAAGGGCACGATGGAGAATAGTAGTGTTGTTATTGTATTTTCTCACTAGTGGCTTACAATTTCAACGATTAAGGGAATGTGTGTATGTAATGTATGTAAGCCCTTAGGTAGAAATAATAAACAAGCACTACAGAATCGATCACCGGCAAACAAATTAAAGCGATAGAATGCGAACAAATGCAAATTAGGCAGAAATTAAATTAGAATAATTTAGATTTTTGTAAATAATCACCGAATGTATTAAAATAAAAGCACAATATTGGGATTATTGGTTATTTTAATACGATTATTTAGCAAATTGTACGACGATAAGTGGACTGTATGATGGTTTTTATGTTATAACACACGCGTTAAGGCAATTGTAGGGCGACCAGTACGCGACGTAGGGAACAAATATCAAAAAATCACTTTTTTAAAACCGAAAAAAATGCAAAACAACAACACTCGCGGTATGCTCAATATAAAAGAAACTGAACTACGTACCTTTTAGTAAATGATGTTGTTTGTGGATGATGTTTTTATGGTTTTTATGATTCTTGATGAGGATGATGATGAGACGATGCGCACTGATGAGGGGGGATGATGGTGTTGATGATTTTTCTCCTTTGAAAATAGGGAAAGAAACCAAAATTAACAACAACTTCGATATGCAAGTTATTGATCCGGCTCGATTGGATCAAAATGTTGGCGTGATACCAGTGTGAGAAACCCAAAAAGAAAAGAAATTAAAACAATTTGGTGTATGTAATTTTATGTATGTAAATATTTTCAATTCTTTATTTGTAAAGTAGGTGGGTTTCAAAGAAACAAGACTTTACCTTTTGTGTGTGTTATGGACAAGAGCGAAAGAACAAGTAAAGTTGCAGGTGGGCAGAATAACGATAATAAGGCCGTGAACATCAACTACGACCGCAGCATTGGAAAGCGCCCCTCTGCATCCGAACTATGCGAATAAGCTTTCCAGGAGAGGTAGTAGAAAAGAGCGAACTCTCTCCTACAAATAAGGCTCCTGGAAGAAGTGCAGAGAAGATTTCCCCATAGAGCTCAAAGAGCGGCCAATTAACGTAGTTAATTGTAATGCTGGGAAGGGGAGACAATGTATCGAACATATACATTGGCGTAACCAATGTATCGAACTTATACAGTCAGTTTGTAGGAGAGAGAGGTGGGGGATATGGTAACCCTTTGCCTCTCAGCACCCTCTCTCACCTACAAACTGACAATTGCCGCAAGTAAACTCGCCTAATGTAAATTGGGACTTATTGTTTTACGTTTATCTATCAGTCAGTTATCGCTTAGTTTGCTATTTTGCATTGTTGTCATCTTCTTTCTGTAGTTCAATTGCGTCATCACTGTCTGTTGTGTTTCTATATACTTGTGTGTTGTTGTTGTTCGCTCAGTGCTAATGTGCGTCTGTGTGTTCGTTGCACAGATTCCAGGAGTTGCCAGATGGTTATGGAGAATTCCCGAACAAGAAGATTTTGGTATAAATATGAGAAGGTTGACTAGCAGTTATCAGTTATGAAGTGTGAAGTGAAGTGTAAACATCGACTAGTAAAGAACTAAAGTAAAGCTGTATACTCAGCTATAACAGTCGGTTCCGAATAAGTGTAACAAAGGAAATAAAGCATTGTAGAAACGTAATCTGAAACGAACCCTGTTTTATTTGGTACAAATCGTATCGGGGAATAAAACAACGTCTACACGGAGATTAGTTAAATCTAATTCCGTAACAATACTAAGGCTAATTCGCTCTCTGTTAGTTGTTCGAACCCAAATTACGATATATTCCCATACAAATTTTTGAGAACGAACAACGATTTTTGTACATTGTTGTTAAATTCCTCTCCGAACGACGATAAAATATTTCCTATCTCTAACAAATGAGAGAATTCATCGAAATAAATTAATTATGACAGGAAATATACAAAATTTAAAAACTTATTAAAACCCAAACATTTTTAGATGAACTGCAAAACATGAATGAAAAGTAAACGGTTTAACGACTAGTATACACTCAAATCATAGCAAATCTTTTCTTTCATTGCAGTTGCATTTTTTGTCCATCGCACGATGGGGCCAATGACAGGTTTTCGAGGCAACAAATCACTGGGGCAAGCTAGACCTTCCAAATTTTGTACAGATGTTTATAATGGGCTTAGAAACTAATATGTCAAATTTGGGGCATATCGGTTCATATATACGTATAGCTCCCGTATATATGTTCGTCCGATTTTAAGCAATAGATGGACCAAACACGCAAATTCTGTCCAATTTTTATGCGATTTGGGAAATACCACGGAATTAGGACTACAAATAAGTTTGCCAAGTTATATTGAAATCGGTTCTGATTTTGATATTGCTCCCATATATATTTTCGCCCGATTTTAGGCATTTGGTCACCAATCCCGCTATGTATGTCCAATCTTGATGAAATTTGAAATGTGTGACGGATTTTGGTCTAGAAACATTTTTGGCAAATCATATTGAAATCGGTTCAGAATTGGATTTATTGAAATGATTGACCAAGCATGCAAATTCAATCAAATTACAATAAAATTTGGAAAATAATACGGAATTCGGACTTCAAATAAGTTTTTCAAGTTATATTGAAATCGGTTCAGATATAGAAATAGCTCCCCTATATACGTATGTTCAAATTTCATGGTTTGTGGTTTGTTATAAGTTAATAAAAAAAGGTTCCAAATTTAGTAAAAATCGGCTAAGATTCCGCCACAAAAGCCAAAGTTTGTCTGCGATATCTTGGAAATTATATATAATTATTATATACGTCTATTAAATTTTTCCGAAATCTAATTGATAAGATTAATGGGTTTCCGATTATTCTCCAACCAAAACATAAAAATGTCCTTATTTTTAAGTATTACGATATCTGAAATCAGATTTTTATGAAAAGGCGCAGCTGGGCGCAGCTAATTTTTTCACAAAATGATAGTACACATTAATACCTTTCACCACATATATATAATATCCTAGATCTACCTAGATCTCAAAAGTTATACTCCAGAGAACACATGGATAACAATGCAAAATACTCCAAAAAAGACATAACATCTTAACTCGAAAATACATTTACCACACATACAATTTTTATTATTTGTTAACACTATCTTATTTTACATACCCATTGAAGAGCTTTCCATGTTTAAACAATATAAAAATGTTGAAATGTTCTTTTTGGCGCTTAAAATGCTTTCACTACTTATTTATAATGAATGTCGGAAAATGATGCATAAGAAAATATGTCACCATTGCCAGATCAGTATGTCGCTATGTGATGTTCCCAGATTTATTTATTTTTTTATTTTTAGTGATTCAGAGTGTTGGCAATCGAAATCCGTTAATATTTTTTTCAAATTGTTTACTTCAAAAATTGACTTTTTGCCTCGAAAACCTGCTATTGGCCCCATCGTGCATCGTTTCAAATTCGAGTACAAGTCTAGAAACAAAAATCACATGCCTGCCAGAAAGTCTGTATACCAAAAAGATATTTTGGCAGGTCTCTCTCTCGTTAATTTTGAAAATTAAAAAATTTGCTGAAAACACCAAAATTGTGTGCAAAAATAGAAAACATGAATGAAAATAATATAATTTAATATTAAATAAATATCTGAAAGGAAAGATATTTTTTCAGTTCATAACAATTAATTGTTCTTGTCTTTTGGTTGAAACTTTTTTTAAAATCAGTAAATAAAAAGTATGAAAATATGAATTATGTTGCTATGAATTGTGTACCATGTCATATGAACGGGGTAATTCGTGTACGTAATTATGAGAACGAACAGCGTGATTCAAATGCTGGTATGAACATGGCATTAGAGCTGCAAAGCTATCGATATTATCGACATTATAGCCCCTTTCCACGGTACGTCGTTCGTTCTCTATTAGTTGTTCGACCCTCAAATACGAATAAATTACTTGATTCCCCATACAAAATTCTGAGAACGAACGACGATTTTTCTACGTTGTTCAAGTAGAAATATTCTCCGAACAACGATAAAATATGTCCCATCTCTAACAAATGAGAGCATTTATCGAAATAAATTAATTATGACAGACAAAATAAAAAATTAAAAATATAGGGCTTTTTTAGAAAAACTGCAAAATATGAATGAAAAGTAAAAGGTCCAACGATTAGTATACATTCAAAGCATAGCATAGCACAGCTATTCTCTTTCATTGCAGTTAATTTTTTGCCCATTTTTTCAAATTCGCGTACAAATCTAGAAACAAAAGTCAATTAATCATCATTAATTTTGAAAATAGAAACATATAAAAATTTACAGAAAATACCAAAATGTTCAGAATTAATGGGCAATATGAATGAAAAGTGTGCAATTAAGTGTAAAATATACATTCGCAGGAAAGGTTAGTGTTTTTCCTGTTCTTTTAATATATGTTACACGTGTTATGTGTTCAAATTCTCATGAAAACGAGGAAGCAAAAAGTAAGGAAAAATAAATTATGTTTCTCTTAATTACGAATCGTGTCGTGGAAACGGCTTAATTCGTGTACGTATTTCGAGAGGTGAACAACGTACTTCAAACGCTCGTGTGAACATGACATTAGATATTTTCGATATTTCATTTCAAAAAATCGATTGCTATCGATATTATCGTTAATTTGGAAATGAAAATGTCGAAAATGTGTACGCTTTTGTTGACATTTTTCGCAAGTGTTCACAGAAATATAAAGGAGAAAAAATGGAATTTATTTAATAAAAATAAACAAAACATTTGTACGTATGACTACGGACTTACTTTCTTCCATCTCACAGAACCGAAAAGCCGCGAAATTTCTATAGGTTAACATAAGGTCTGTACGATAACCTCGCAAGTGAAAAGTACTTGCAAATACTCAGCAAGTTCTCAGTAACCTCTCTCCACCATTTTTACTCTCTCGAAGCAAAAAATTTGTAGATTGTTATCGAACAGCAATTTGTAAAAACTTGCAAGAAGTCAGCTGATTTAATAAACAAGAAGAAGAAGAAGTTGGCGGCAAAAATTAAATTTAACAATTGAAGGTATCTAGCATTCTTTTATTTTCCATTTAAAATTACAAAAATATGAGCAATAATAGGAAAATAGACCTCGTGTGTTCTCCAGGAATGGACAATATTTGTCCAATCCTTCAGGTACCTCCCGCACACAAATTTGGAAAAGTTCACTTTAAGACCTGCTCTCGAATTACTGATTTTTGTTGAAGCATCTTGCATTCGCTGCCTCTATTACGACAGTAAAAGTATTTCAAGGGCAAGTCTATACATCTTGAGAAAACAGCCCGAAGATTGTAAAAACCCCAATGCACAGTGGATCCACTTGTATGGAGAAGGTGGCCAAAAATATTTAGAGTGTAAAAATTAAGCCAATGCGCCGGTTACAGCTTTGTGCTGCTGCGAAGAGTGTTTTCAGAAACCACGAGCGTAACATTCTCCCCCGTTTCCCCTCTGGAGGGGGTATACGGCACGAATTGTTTTATGCTGTTAATACAAAATGGTATAAACAGAGGTCCCGATTATCTTATGATGCAAAAATATGCTTCGGGAACAAAACAATCTCCAAAACAACATAAAATCCAACCAATTTAGCGGATTAAAAAAAATCAACCCTTTTTCTGAAAATTGGTAAAATATTTAATATAGATCTTATAGCGTTCTTCATGCAATGCACGTACGGCCAACATGAGACAAATTTGGAAGAAGATTTCATAATCTTGCCGCTGATACCAATTATGTTAATGTACGTGGTCAGATAACAAAGTTCTACGCTAATATATCCATATAAACCCTATTCTAGGGCAGCTTTAGTCAGCGGTACACCATCTATAGTCTCGTATATGATCGAATTGGCATTACAAAATACACTAAGAAGTTATGCAGCTAACTGGAATTCCACAACACGCTAAAACACTATTTTTTAACGAAAATGAAGCTATTACCTCCTCCTTTAAAATCCACTATAATATTTTGCCATACGTATTAGTTTCGCAACATTTTAAATATATTTACTTGAACTTAAAATATGGGTTGTTCTCACAACAAAAATTATTAGTCAAATGTTCCGACTTTTGAAGCTATTATTAAGAAGATCGCGTTCGAATGAAACAAAAATTAATATATTTTCAAAAAGGTCCATATCATAGCTGTCAAATTTGCCAGATATTGTACCAAAATGTTGACATTCATTTTTTATTTTTGGCCAATGGGTGGATCCAGTGTGCAATGGCACCATATGTAATGGCTGCACAGTTCGCTGTGGTCCTGTTTACAGTCATATTATGATTTCCGTGGTCAAGTCCATAACCCCGTTGACTTGCGTCAACGATCCGGAACTGAGTTCCACCCGGCTGAAATCATTTCTGCCTCTTATGTGACGAGGTCCTTAGTGTTGCTTACAACTATAATTCCCTTTCCAATGCACAAATATAAAACATACTGTAACGCATTGCGATGTTTGGCAAACATATTTATTGATATCGTTGGGAATAACCGTCTACATTGTGTTTCTCCTAATCCATGGATGCACTGCTTTTTGCTGAGATTTGATACCTTTAAAATAAAAAAAAAATATGGTCTGTTCCAGAACTGCAAGAAACTACTAATTTTTACTATTTTTTCCGATAACATAAAGTAAAAATAGTAGATTCTTGCAGGTTCTGGAACAGAGCAATAGTCACCAGAAACTACAAAATAAGTTATTTTACTTACATTACCGTTTTCCATAATTTATTTAATACTTTTTTCCCTTTTTTATATCTATTTATTTTATATTTCTTTTATATCTATTTTGTTTATGTTTTTGCCAAGAAGTCGGCCACAAAACATTCGAATTTTAATCAGCTGATCAAACTTGCAAATTCTTACAAGAAAAATATTCCTTGCAAAAACTTGTAAACAAAAGTCTCCAATACTCTCCAATATTCTCTCACAATTGTCTCCAAATTCTCTCTCTTTTACTTTGCAAGTTTGTTATCGAACAGCATTTTGTAAAAGTTTGTGCAAATTTGCACAAACTTTTGGGTTATCGTACAGACCTATACATTGAACTTTGTTGCTTGCTTCACGCTCAATGTAGGGGAATAAAGGCCAGGTACTACCTAATTCAAATGCGATTTTGGATTTCTTTATTCTTCTACACAAATTCAGGCTTGGATAAGCATGAATTTCTCATTGTGTTCTCACCTTATTTATTTCAGTAGTAGTAGTATTTATTGAGTCTTTTGAAATCGTTACAATGATAATAGAGCGTATAACGATGTATATATACTTAGAATTGTAGTTGTATTATTCTAAAAAACAGTAAGGCGGCCATCAGACCATCTGCTTTTTTACATGTATGTTGTCAGTTTGGGTATACTAATACTACAGAACATCTGATGTCATACATGTGAAAAAAAAACAGATGGCCTGATGGCGGCCTTACTAAAATTGATATTTTCCTCTAAAAGCCCATTTAGATATGACTTCATTAGCCGGATTTAGCACATTATCAGGTTTTATTTGCTAAATCCAGCCAAAATCTACCAGATTTCCCATACAAAAATAAACCCTCGTATTGAGTGGATTTGTTTTAACAAGTCTGTTTTTTGCAACATGTTGCTAGAAAATACAAAAAGTTGCAAGCTGGCACAAGAAACAAGGTAGATGCATCGGTGAATTGCTACACTAAAAATAATTTAAAATGTAAAAATTTGATAACAAGGCGAAAAAAAATAAATCTTTTTTGATATACTAAGTTGATTTTAATCAACCAAGACTAATATTTACGATGTCTAAACGATAAAATAATTCGTTTATTTATTTTAGGTGGGCAAACTGCGATAAAATAATTATTTATTTGCTCTTTAGTTAGCATTAGTAGAATAATGTGCTAACATTTTCAGTATTAAACAATAAATTTGTAATTTGACGTATGTTTTTTTGAGACGAATTCAATTTGCAAAAAATTCTTTTGACGTTAAAAATTCGATCAGATGGGCTGATGCATCTACCTTGGTAATTGTGCTATGAACAAAAATCAGCTGACTGCCATTTAAATCCTCCAAAATGTATATCTAAATGCTATGAGATTTGTACTGGATTTATTAAATCCAGTCGAGGATTTATGGCTAGTCTAAATGAGCTATAAACATATTAGAGATAATAAGAGTACGAATGAGGTGGTGCCGAACCAATAGCATTATATTAATCATCCTCTTCGGCTTCCTGGAGTAGATTTTGTGTAGAAAAGCGGCTTATAGCCCGTTTAGACTATACCCTTATACGATGATAAAGGGCATTATGTCGATTTAAGTGCTTAATCCACCCTGATGTACCATACCAAATTAAATCAATTCAAAACTTGGATTTGTTTTAAATCAAATGTTAAATCGAAATATTTTGATACACAACACTGATTTTTGCTCCTAAAAATGCAACTATTGCACTCTGTACCAATATTGGCAACTATGTTCATGTGTCGTTTATTTACTAGGGTTATGACTTTTTGACCGTTTTTTCTCAAAAATTATTTCCTGTAGCGAGAGTGAATGAACTTTTGCCTATTCAAAATTTGCTCCAAAAATGTTTTCCTGTTGCACGAATAAGTGACAATTTGCCTATTAATGACTTAAATAATATTTATTCCGTTTTAATATTGAAAAAGGTCCCGCACAAAGCACTTTCAATTTATGTGATACATGGAATAAAGCTATTTATGATATAAAATGATATATATGTAATAATATGACAACAAAATTTGGTGAGAAACAAAAGCTTATGTTATTCTGGATATGTCGTGTGGTTTTAACGATTGTTTTGAGTTATTTATGTGCTTAAAGGGACTCCAACATTTTTTCCAACAAGCTCGTCTATAAAAACTTTAAAAGCTTCTTGTGCGTGAGCTTCTTTCTATCGAATCACCTTGTAATTAAGATTTTATTTAATCTTATGCAAAAGCTCATCAAAATATGACACAGGGATGTGAGGTTGTAAAAAAGTCATAGCCCTATTATTTACATTTTTCAAATAACTGTAAACACAAACACACAAAAACAAACAGAAGCGGAAAAATATTAAATAAAAATAAAATGGATTTAGCTTTAATTTAATATAAATTGTAAACAACATATTTAATAGCAATTTGTCAGATTATTTTTTGCAGTATTCCATTCCATTTTTAATTTTCAAGCAATTCTTTTTGCAAATTCGCGTATGTATACGTAAACAAAGATCAGCTGACTGGCATCTTATATCATTTTAGACTAGTCTAAACAACTACGATTTGAAAGTTGGATTAAGAAATCGAGTCGATTTAAAATGACTAGTCTAAACGGGCTATTAGAATAAACATTCGGATTTTCTTCAAATGATTCATTTGTCCCAATTTACATTAGGCGAGTTTACTTGCGGCAATTGTCAGTTTGATGGAGAGAGAGGTGAGGTATATGGTAACCCTTTGCCTCTCAACACCCTCTCTCACCCACAAACTGACAATTGCCGCAAGTAAACTCGCCTAATGTAAATTGAGACTTTAAAACGCCAACAGGTGACAGGTAGTCTACGTCAGTCCAACTTATGGCTCGTTCTGATTCAAATATTTCTTGCATTAGGCTATTATCGTGCTGCTACAAGTTTAAAATAAAACGTTTTTGTAAATTGAGGGCGTATTGACAAAGAGGCGTTGTCTTCGCTGTTTCATAGACGAACAAATTAGAATGTCGTTTCATAGGATTAGCATAATTCTTATTGATACACCTCCGAAGAATACTTCTTTCAAGAACTTCCAAGTCATTTGCCACTGTTGGAGAGATGGTGAACCAGGTTGCGAATCCATATGCTTGCTTTCCGGTACCACGTACCGCGCACATTTTCCGGATGGGTTCCTTATACATATAGCTTGCGATTTCCCAGCATTTACGGGACATAGGAGGCTGAGGTTCCAATCGTTGGGTATGCTCTCTTCCTGCCAAATTTCGGTAATTAACTGATGCATACTCCTTATCAACATTTCGCCACCGGTCTTGAACAGTTCGGCGGGCAGCCCATCGGCTCCTGCTGCTTTATTGTTTTTCAGCCGATTGATTGCTGTCATGACCTCGCTTTGGCTAGGTGGAAGACATTCAACGTCGTCTGGTGTATCTTCATCGCCGCCAATATTCGATACTAAGAGCTTCATGAAATGCTCCTTTCCAGATCCTCAGTACGCTATTTGTATCAGTTACCAGATTCCCTTCATGATCTTTGCAGGAGAATTTGCCTGCACCATACCCTTCAGTTTGGTGTTTTACATTCTGGTAAAATTTGCGGACTTCATTCTGACTCCTGAACATCTCGAGTTTCTCACGCTCACGTTTTTCTTGCTCATTTTTTTTCTTCTGAAAATACGTTTCTCCTCCCTCCTCTTCTCCCGATATTTTTCTTTCGCGCTTCGTGTTGCTACTGAATGCAGGGTTGCTGTGTATACCGGTTCTTTTCTTCAGTAGCTTTACGACACTCCTGATCGTACCATAGATTTTTAGGTGGTGGTTTTTGGTACCCAAGCACAGATTGTGCGGCAGTTTGAAGTGAGTGGGCTATTCTTTGCCACCGCGCTTCCACATTATCGGGACAAGCAGTTCTGTCTTCCAGCATGTGAGTCAGTTGAGCGGAATAGGCTTGTGCTATCTGTTGTGTTTGCAGCTTCTCGACATCCAGCGTACCTTTGCTGCTACAAGGAAATGGGCCGAATCGATGTTCGCTCCTCGAATCGATCGGACATCTAACACACTGGACGAGTGTCTTCCGTCTATCACAACATGATCAATCTGGTTTCTTGTTTTCCCATCTGGGAATATCCACGTGGCCTTGTGTATGTCGAGGTCTTGGAATCTGGTACTGCTCACTACCATGTTTTTTGCCGCTGCAAAATCGATCAGCCTCATTCCGTTGTCGGATGTTACCTCATGAAGGCTGAAATTTCCGATCGTGGGACCAAAGATATCTCTCTCCCAATATTAGCATTAAAATCTCCTAGAACAATCTTAATGTCATGGCCAGGGCAGCGGTCATATGCTCTCTCTAGGCGCTCGTAGAATATATCCTTGGTCTGTTCATCTTTCTCTTCGGTCGGGGCATGGGCGCATATGAGACTGATGTTAAAAAAACTTTGCTTTTATTCGGATTGTGGCAATTCTCTCATCAACAGGAGTGAAGCTGGAGACGAGATTCTTAAGTCTCCAATTTACCATAAATCCTACACCTAGCTCATGTTTCGTTTCTTGGCAGCTATAATACAGTGCGAAATCGTTTGTTATTTTTACGTTTGCCCAGTTCCATCGCACTTCCTGTAAGGCGATAATATCAGCATTGTACTTGTCAAGTACATCCGCCAGTGCGAAAATTGCACCTGCTCTGTTGAGAGTCCTGACATTCCAGGTGCAGATTCGCAGATCATGGTCCTTAAAAAGTTTGCGGGGTTCGTCAACTTTAGAGGGGTTTGGTTTTCTTCTTTTTCCTTGTTTTTTCATAGTAGGCGGTGTTTTGACGGGGTTAGTTACTAGCCCAACGCCCAACCCAAGTTTTTAACGTTCTTATGGGTGAACGCGCGACACATGTTAGCTCACTACCTTCAACGGATGTTAAAGGCAGCTCCCCAGGTGACACCACGGGGAGGTCAGTGTCCACTTGAGATGAAAGAGGGACCAAGATAAATCCTGGGCTTTGCCATGTTAAAGCCGGTCAAGACCGTTGCTTGGTATCATTCATCCCCTACGTCACCCGTCAAATTCAATACGACATTTTATATATTTATTTCTATGTTCGATGAATATTAGGGATATATATTTTTTGAAGAACAAATTTATTCATCTAGAAAAAAAACTATTTCCCATAAAGACTCCTTCATATCATTGACATGTAACCTCCTCCAGGTCCGAACGACATGCCGCACACTAAAACACTGCTTTTGGGGCGGTACAATATTTGTTAATATGTGTGGTATTTTGTTAAACATGAAAAGAAAAAAGACCTAATAAACATGTGATTTTTTGTTTTCAAAAGCAAACGATTCAAATAGCTTTTCCTTTTTCAATGAATTACCAGCGACCCCAAACATTTTGCAAGAATTCTACTTTCTGCGAGAATTTATGCATTTAGTGGAATGATATGGAAACATTCAAATTGGAAATCTGACGAGTTTTCATCCAAGTTTTTCAAAATATTCAAACAAATGTGAAAAATTATTAGTTTTTTTTTTTAAATTCCAATAATTTATAGACATTTCCTTGTTTTGTTTACATGTACGTTGACTCTGACGTTTACAAACAAAAACAAATTTCTATGTGGTTGTTGTTGAGTTGTAGTATTTTGTGATGGCCCCTTTCACCAAAACACTCGATTTGTCTGACAAAAAAGCCCCTTCATGAAATACCGCCATCTGTTGACAAAAAATGTAACTCTTCTAATTCATGTTACCACCATATGATCAAAGGTTTTGGGACAATCCTTTCTAGAATTTTGGAACCCTATGCAAGGTTACAACAAAGATGTCAATATTATAAGATAGGAAAAGTCAATTGTGAAAAATTAACTGTAGAGGGAGTTAACCTCTGTTGCTACGACATCATAGCAACATTCTGTTAAACGAAAACTGTTATTCATTGGAATATTGACAAGAAAAACATTAAAACTCAAATTTTACGGCGTTGACCTTTGTTTTTTTATTAAATAAAAAATAAGAAATAGTGAAGAAATAAATTTCAGCCACAAAACACGACGTTAATGTTTTCTGCCGCGAGAAATGGGAATCAAAAACGATTGGCATTGCTGTTATCAATTCCAGTGTGTTGTGTAGCCATCTGTAACCAAAATGTGGAACTATTAGCATATGTTTTTGGAAAATGCATTTGTTCGGGTCTTTATTGCTATACGTCTTTGGTTACAAAGATGTCAATATTATAAGATAGGAAAAGTCAATTGTGAAAAATTAACTGTAGAGGGAGTTAACCTCTGTTGCTACGATATCATAGCAACATTCTGTTAAACGAAAACTGTTACTCATTGGAATATTGACAAGAAAAACATTAAAACTCAAGTTTGATGGCATTCACTTTTGATTTTTTTGTTAAATAAACAATAAAAAAAGTAAAGAAATAAATTTCAGCCACAAAACAAAACGTTTATGTTTGCTGCCGCGAGAAATGGGAATCAAAAACGATTGGCATTGCTGTTATCAATTCCAGTAAGTTGTTTTGCCATCTGTAACCAAAATGTGGAACTATTAGCATATGTTTTTGGAAAATGCATTTGTTCGGGTCTTTATTGCTATACGTCTTTGAGGTTATTCAATTAGAGTTGTATAGTTCATGAACGAACTAGTTCAATGGAACGATTCATTGAAAAGAGCGTATGAACTAGATCAGTCGATATAGTTCATTATATTTCAATAGCTCACTGAGCGCAGAACGAAAGATCCACAAAGAACGATCAACGAACGAACGATTCACAATCTAGTTCAGCATGTCATTTACATATGAATAAAGTGACGCCGTTTTCTGTGCTAAGTGATGCCTTCGTAATGTAATGAGTTTTGTGTATGTTTTGGATCAATGTGAAGTGTCAACCCCCATTGTAATAAAAGTAATTTCTACATAAAGAACATTGTGTTGCGAGGCCCTCGAAAGCCCAAGTCCGTGCCTGGACCCCAAAAAAAAAAAAATTTTGCGTGGAGGGTTTTCTAGGGGAGACCATTTTTGCCTTCGTGGCGGTCTCAAAACCGCGGTCAAATTAAAATATCCCTAGCTTCCAATGTGCCGCTAAAGATGGGGAAGCTAGGGAGAGCTAAATGGTAGTAAGGGGGTTAGTATCTGTGTTTTTTTAGGCACTTGCTGCGGGTAACATTCACTGTTAGCCATGCCTTGTTAGTGAGGTTAGTTGTTGTTGGCGGGGAGGCAAGTTTTTTTTTGTTGTTTTTTGCCTTTTATTTTGTTGTTGGTGGCAAATTGTGTCGGTGCCACATATTCGGTGTGGCAAATGTTTTATTAGATGTTGTGCCAATCGTTGGGTTGTCGATGAATGGTTGTGTGTTTTAAGTAATACACCCTTTTCTTGCCTGGGTATGCTGGCCAGGACTTAAATTGCAAGAAAACCACATGTGAAGAAGTGCATGAGGCAGCCCCAAATTCTATCAGTGAACACACATTCCATTTCAATAAAAGTAATATGCATCCACTGACGTTTTGGGCAATCTCATGCACTCCTTTGCATGAGGAACACCTGAAATGAAAGAGAAAAATAGATTAATGAAAATGAATTTATTTATTTTTCTGTAAATAAGGAAAATAAAATTAGAACGACACCAAAATGTATATAGACAGTTGTCAGATGGCTATGAAAGTCATACACTAGGAAAGATAACCCAAATGGAACTAATTTACATTAGAGGAACTAAGCAAGGTAGGGATACGGTGTTATCGACCTAGAGTTGTGTGCTCTTAGATAGCAGTTGGGAGAAAATTCTGGCTCTTATTTTTTGTAATGAACTTAATTATGAAAATTTCACTAGAAAGGGACCATGGATGTTAATTTAGAGGAGGATAAATGGTGTCTTATTACCAAAATGTCGATTAGTGGAAAGTCGCATTTGCGCACTAAAAAAGCTATAAAAGAGAGTAGCGAATTAATAGAGGTTAATAGTTAGAAAATTGGTGCTGAACGGGATATAACCTTTTTATTGAAAACCTGTGAAATTTAAGTGTAATTTTGTTGCAATCAAAGAAATTAAACTCTAAATGAAATAATATACAGAATAAAAGGTGGTAATTAGTCTGAGAATAAATAAAAATTATTACAAATTGATGTAAAATTATTCTGATTAAATTAGGTTTGCGGTGGAGTGTTGTGTTTGTTTTTGTGCTGTTAAACCAGTTGATGAATATTTAACAAGTGTTAGGCGAAAGCCATAGAGGTAATCTAGAAAGTGGCTTAATCTTCCAAACAAAAGAGTTAATTTTTTTATTCCTTGGATAGGCAAGCCACATTTACACGCACTGGTTGACCGACCGACGGACAGCAGCATCTTGTGGAGTATAGTAAAGTCAACATATCACAGACAACATCCCTGTGTTACGATAAGGTAGGAAAACGATATTTCCAAGATTATCTAAGTAATTATCTCTGCCCGACCGCCATCTACGCGACAGTGGCCAGTACTCCACTCCACTTGATCTCGGTTCAGCACCACAAAAAATTAATTGTTATAATAATCTAAGACACGGAATAAGATCCACACAGACATCGACAAACTGTAATAATTTTACCGTGTCCATCCATTCGAAATATGCACCTAGTGCCACATTGATTTTCCAAGTTATAAGATTTAAGCATTCTAACCCTAACCAAAAAACTGTAAAACGTAATTGTTGATGACCATAAAAAGATGTTTGGAAATGAAGTCTAAGTGATGTGAAGACAGAAAATCGGTGAATAAAAAGCGACGTTACCATTCTTGAACCAATTTTATTATTAAATTTATATTGACATACTATTTTACTTTTGCATCTTATTTAGTACTATTCTTAGTTATATGTATTGACTTATTTTATTATTAATATTTATTTTAAGTATCTGTTTAGTACATGTTAAAACTTCTTTTTTTCAGCACTCTCAAAGCGTAAAGTTTGAATATAGTTTTGTTTTGTTCCCCATCAATTTTCTTCGTAAAAAGAGCTCTTTTGTTGAAGACTGTAGGGTGGGTGTGATTTCGTTAATGTTATATGTTTAAAAACCACTTTCACCGTGGGTTCAAATATCGCTTTGCGAATGTGAATTTTGTTTTTGTATGTCCAAGTTCATTGTCTTGGATATAAAAGAAATCCATTGAGGGATTTATGTATTTTGTTGGTCAGAGGACCTTTCGTTTTTAATTAATTTGGCAAAAAGCCGTTGAAATTTAAATTTCATATTTCCTAACAGGGAAACTATTGATAAATTAAAACCATTATTTGAATTTTAACTTAATAATTTTTGATATTTATTTACTTTATTTTTGTGCTAGTTTTTATTAAAAATCATAAAAAGACCTTGAGTATTGATAAGAATAATTCTGTTAGTATTAGTAATTTATATTAATAAAAATGATTTGAATGTTTGTTAAGACCATAATGATGATGTGTTGAGATAGTTAAAGGAGGACTAAGGGACGAGGTAAGTGATGGATGTGGGCGGTTTGTGGTGTCAGTATGTGGAAGAAGAGGAGGTACTGATCATGGTTGGGCGGGCATCATGTAGGTCATCAGGTGGGGGTTTATTATAGGGGTGATACATCTTTGTGTTAGTGTAGTAGTGTCAGTATTGTGTTCATGATTTAATTGCTACATGTCAGGGGTAGGGGTGAAGGGTTGGGACCACACCCAGAGAGGCGACATGGCTAGCCAGGGCCCCATAAGGAAATGATCCCCCTACAACAGCGCATGTAACAATTGTTGACATAACACATCCCAATATATCGAATCCATTATCATTCAATGTGCCTTTTTTTGGATAGAAAAAAAGAAACATACATACATAAACTTTTTCGCAGTTATAATTTGTACAAACACACAACATAAGATTTTTTGCCAGCCACGTAAATGAAATTCTAATTACAATTTTTATCCGAAGGACGTTTTCTTCTAAACTTAATACAAACTTAATCTTTATTTATGAATGGTATAAAATTATCTAAATGTAATATTTTTGCAGTAAGTGTGTTTGTTTTCAACAAGCGAATGATCCGAATGATTGAAGTGGATAGTGAACTATGAACTAGATTATTGAACTAGTTCAGTTAAAAGAGCTGAGCTATTGAACTAGATTTTTCAAATGAACTAGATTGTACAACTCTATATTCAATGTCACCTTGAATGACTTAACCCATTAGTGCATAGCGTCCGTTTAAACGGACGTTTTTATTTCTTACGCCAATTCTTTATTCAGGCTGATGCACTGTATAAGACCAAAACTTAAAACTCGACGCCTGACGTGTGCGTACAAAAATACAAAAACAAAATACATGTATTTCAAATTGAAAACAAAAACAAATACATGTATTTTGTTTTTGTATTTTTGTACGCACACGTCAGGCGTCGAGTTTTAAGTTTTGGTCTAAAACTGTTTGGGATGATTGACAACATATCACAATTTATAATTATGAAGTGATTTCCTCCGAATTTCAAGTTTATAGTGCTTGTTTATTACAAAAAATGAGAAAAATAGTAAAGTTCATTGTTTTCAATATATGTTAACTCGATAATATTCGTTTCGACGTAAAATATCACATGATTTACTTCAATCAAACCCAAATATTTTGTCAAAAAAGTAAATGAACTTATCTCAAATACAACAAACAACGTAAACCCAAGAACAGTAACAAAATATATCTCACGCAAAGTGTTCCAATTGGATAGCGTCCGATATAACTGACGGTCTATAAAACCTAAGATAATTTATAAATGACAAAAGTTCTTCTTGAAATGTTTTATTTATCTTATTATTATTCTAAAACAAACAAAAAGTATGAATAAAAGTCACCAGGGAACTTTATGCACTAATGGGTTAATCACTGTAACATGGAGTTAATTTAGGACAGATGTCAAGAAGTTGTCAAAGGTGTCAGATTTAAATAAAACAAATTTAGAATTGGCATAACCTAAATTGTCATAAAAGTTTAAATTTACGGTACTTATTAAAGTGTACTAATAATGATTGCCGATAATTAAATTCAAATCTGTTCATTTATAGAATGTATATTGTGAATTGCCAAAATTACCAGAATTACCCAGAAATAAGTTACTGATTTAGTAATAAAAACTCCTCGATTAAGATAATTTTCGTGGAATTTTCGCCAAATATATGAACTTCGATTTTTAAATATAATTGTGAAGTAAATATAAATATAAATTATCATTAATTGAATAGGATACTGCGGTCACATACGTGCTGTAGGCGAAAGCTCATTACATTGATGCTCATATTTCTCTAACGCTAAAGACTTCACAAGATTTTAACCAGTGAGTACACAAGCCACAAGAACAAGTACGATATATGTATGTAACAAAACCACCAACATTCCTATCATCTTGAATATTTGAACAAAAGGTAACCTAGAAATTGTAACAGAAGTAATATTGAGGAAAATAGCAGTTTTTGTTAAAATATATAATATTGTTAAGACCAACATTAGTTTACAACTAAGCTGTTAAAAGTTATAATACAATTCACAATTAATATTTCATTTTCTCATATTGAAGCCAATTCAGAGCCTATTCTAAGGAGCCATATAAAAAAAACCTTAACATTCACCTTTTCATTTGCTCCTACATGCCAAAAAAAAGAAGATTCATAACCCTTTTAATCTCTTCACAAATTTATAAAAAAAAAATGCATGTAGACGATTCTCTTATGTAACGCAGTCACGAGTTGCAATACATGTGCCAATTTTACTCGCTTAAGTCTTTGCTTTTTCTTCACATTAAAACCAAATTTGCATGAAAGTTAAAAAATATTAACAGAATTTTTAGCATATATTAAGGCACATTTTCTAAAAAAAAAACTCTACATAAAAAAGGAAATATTGTAAAACAAAAGAACATTTGTTGAGGAACAGGGCTGAACAGACCACATATACGGTACAACAGGATGAATCAGGAGCAGGTACCTTAGCTGCCCAAATTTTGATGGAGGAGCTCCTCAAAACTAATGCTGTGAGGATACATTGCAAAGTGGCCCCAGCAAATTAGATGGTCATCTAAATTTTTTTCAGTGTACTATTATATCACTGAAATTTTACAACAAATTAGGTTAATGAGATAGGTGGAAGTATCTGGGACCTTAAAAATAGACTTATGCCTTAATATGGAGGTTGTACATGGGCCTTGGCCAAGACTAAAACGGGAACTATGTTCGCAAACGTTTTATTCCAGTAGGCCGTCTTACATAAAAGATACCGTTTAAAAGACGATTTTGACTGTATGTGGCATAGGCCCATCCACTATATCTAACTGTAAAGGGAAGACGAGAGAAACTCCAACATAAGTCAGTTGGTGGAAAACGGAGGGTTCTGGTAGAATAATAGCTGAGTGGCATTTAAACGAACGAAGCCAATATTAGATGGTTACCCTGTTCGTGTGGGTTTGGAGGCAATGATCTGGAATGCTTGGTTTACATTTAATTTGCGGGTAGAGACGTTGCCCGAAGACTAGTGAATCACTTTGGCATGATCAGCGATGGTTGTGGAGTCCACATGACCAGCAGTCAGATAAGGTTCGCCTGCTGTGGGTTTAGAGGCCGCAAATATGGTTTTGGGACGTATACGAATGGCCCACAAATGGTATAGACCCCAATGTCTGCAGTCGTGTACGATAGGGGTGCTGCCTCGATGGTGGAAGCAATATTTCGTGGAGATATTTACCTGCATCCCTTGCGAAGGGTGCTTGTCTTGTTGCTTCCCAGAAAGTTTTAGTTGCCTCCAGGCCGAAAGTTACAATGCCTATGGGCAATTCCATTTTTGTAGCAAAGTGACGGGCCCCTTTGTTTTAGCAGTTGATGCGGTTATTTGGATGGTTTGGGGGGCAATCACATTTCTCTTTTAATTTTTTTTGTTTCTTTGCCCAGAATTTGTCAATTCATTTCAGTTTTTTTAGTTTTGTTTAAGGGCAGAGAAAAAGCGTGCTCATACCACCAATGCCAAGAGGTGGTATGAAAACATATGTTTGTGGAACTTGTGAGTTTGACAGTTCGGAGGTGGGAGCTTACGTACGTTCTTATATAGAGGCCAACGTAAGAGCGTGCGTGAGAACGTACGAAAGAGAACTATTGCATACGTAAAATTAAGTGAAATTTAAAGTTTCAAGGCCAATAGGACAGTGAACTTGAACAACTTTGACCATTGTTCAAGCATGGGCAATTGTTGGCAGGAGAGAGTAATTTTAGAGGGTACTTGAGAAACAGGCGAGTTAACATCTGCCGAGAATGATTTGCCTGCGTATTTAGTGCCAAAAAAAATTAAGATGAAGAAAATGTTAGGTGGCGACAAAGTACCAGTTGTAAAGTGAATGTTCAACGTTAAGGAGAAGTAAAATCGTGTTAAAAGTTGCGATTTATAAAATCAAACCAAGTTGAACAAATTAAGTTTTTTTTTAATAAGACAGTTGAAATTATTGAAGACATAATAAATCAAAATAGTTCAGATAATTCAAATAGTCTCTAAATATTTAGACAATATTAGTAAGACTGATCTGTCATTTTCAAGATATCCTTGAGGAAATCAGCTATAATTGATGATTGTGCGGTGCGCGATTTAAATGCAGGACGTGAGTTATATTCCTTAGCTTATGTGTTTGGTTTGTAACGTTTTTGTTTCACATAGTGAATTTGGATTTACAAAAGTGAACCACTTATCCGTTGAAAGTTGCGAAGAGGGTCAACGTATGTCCGGAGCATACGCAACGTAAAGCGCCCGACACATTTAGTGTCTCCAGGTCAGGCAGATTCTTGGATATTGTGGACTGCAAAGTTGACATTGGAACTTGAAGAGAGCGAGTTCCAACTACAGGCCACATCCCTCTTGGAATCCACGACTGAGAGCGTTTGGTGGAAGGTGATCTAAAGCAAACAAAGCTAAGTTCTAGCATATTCTAAGGCGCCGTAAATACGGGGCGAATTGGTGTTTGTCTGTTTGTGTGCGTTTTAGTTAGTATTTTTGTGTTAGCTATAAGTTTTCATTTCCGTTCATTTTATTTACTTTTTCTTAGGGGTTTTAATACCATATCAGATAGTTTAATTTTATTTTAGTTGGTACTGTGAGGGATCTATCCTAGCTTAACGTCTGTTCGTCCTGTTAGGATTTCACCTAGAAGAGCTCCGACGGGTAGTATGTCCAATATAGGATTTTGAGCGAGGAAACTGGGCTAGATACTAGAAATTTTAAATAAATATTTTTTTTTTTAATTTTTGTGTGGTTTTTGTTGACCTTTGGACTCAGATTTCCTTTTTTAGTTTAGTTTGGCTCGAGGTCAGTAGAATAAAAAACAATTTTAATTTTGTTTTTTTATCATTTTATTTTTCCAATATTTCGATCGGCATCGTCGATCATCATCAGGGATTATACTTTAAAAAACAATTAACAATGATTTTATAACTATATTAACAATTGTTATTCTATGACAATAATTACTTTTATTTTTATTCACGAACAACAAACTCTGCTTCTACATCCATTTGCAAGTATTTTCGGACTAAAGTTTTTGGTGTTTTTCAACGATGTTTCTATAAATTTGAGCACAATGCTCGGTGTCTGATTTGAAATTCATACGATTCTCGACGGGGACATTAATAATATGAAGCATCTCTAACATATATCTTCGTTTATAATTATTCTCTTGAGTTAGAATGTCAACATTTTTAAAGTTGGGTGCATGCCCTGTTGTTGCACAGTGGGCGGCTAGTGCTGTCTTCTGTTCTAAAGGTTTACCTTTTTTTTTTTTAATTATATAAGTTTTCTAAAGAAAAAAAACCCAAATTTTAACAGTTTTTTTATTAATAATTTTTATCTTTTTCATGTATATATATATATATATTTTTTTTTTTTTGGAATTTTAGTAATAACATAAAGCGAGAAAATTTACGATTCCTGTAAGAAAAGAAAGAAAAGATTAGGTATTAGTGGAAATGTTTTGAGAATGAAATTATGTAATAAATGTTAATTGTTTTAATGAAAATGGTGCTTTAGTTTGTTAAGTGGAAGGGGGGAAAGGGTAAGATCGGGGATATGTCAAGGATGTAAAGCGAAGCATCGTTGGTGTCTACTGTACTGGGGTTCCTGGAATGAAAGGAACATTAGGTTGGGTGGGTCTAGAAGGGGACCAGTGACCTGGATCCCCAAAAGCATTGCTTGGTTGGTCATGTTGTCGGTGTGTATGTAGTCCATTTGTTCGTAGTTTATTGTGGGTACCTTCGAAGTGTCAAAGGGTTGAGGATTCACGACCGATGTTGAGATAGCCGAGGCTGACACAGGTTAGAAAAGAGGGTACGTAACACATTATTGCATACATAAAAAACAAAAAAAAACACAGTAATAAGAATAAATTAATGCATGCATATAATTTTAAGAATAAATGTAAAATATAAAGAAAATAATAGATAAAATTGCAAAAAGTATAGTAACATTCCTAAATCAAGACTGTTCCTAAAACAAAACTGGTCATATGAGATGTACTGTACACAGAACTTATTACAGCCTCGGCCTCATACATAATTTCAGTTGGTACACAACAACATACAATAGCCTTAATTATCCATTATTCTCTTTATATTATTTAAAGCTCAAATTATTTATAACCATATAAATTAATTATTTAAGTTTATATATACTTAAAAAAATGATTATTAAAGTTTTGTAAATTAATATTGAAATATAAAGAAATGTATTTGGTCTAAAATTTAAATTGGATGAGTAAGTAAAACTGTAAGAAGCAAATGTTAGGACAAGGGAGATTTCACAAAAAAATATTATTCAGCTTTGGAATCTCATAGGATGGTTTCCAAGAACCATGTAGAGGGAGGTTAGCTTAGGACTAACAACAACTGGTTCCTCACTACAACATCAATAATGTATCCATAAAAATTATCTATATTTTGAAACTGATATTGTCCGTCCGTTTATCTCGATTTCAAGTTTAAAAATTCAAATCGTTTTTATAACGTCCAGTATGTGTTAACCTGTAAAGAGGAAAAATAATTTTTACCACCTGGCACTATAATTGTAATGTAACAGGAAGGAAGCGGTAAGAATCCCCCCATAACCGGCGAGCCCAAGCCGCAGCAAAAAGCCCAGAGTGCCACCGCTTTGTTCACCACATATCCGTTACATTTGGCGCCCATCGTTCGAGCATTTTAAATGTCGATTACCTTTGTTTTAAATCCCTTGATTGTTTATGTAAGTCCCAGAAAGCTATTCTGTAGTGCTATATCTGAGTTGCTACAACTCATGATAGGTTTTTGAAGCATTGGAGAACAGTATGGAACTGTAATTGTTACTGGTGGTTAGAGTAAGTCGTGATCTACAGAACCATGAGTCTGAGATCATATGCTGTTTTACCGTCCGTTAGCAAGAACAGTCTCATAATGTTCACTATTTGTTTGTGTTTTGTCAAGTCCAGGGATACTCGGAGCCAATAGAGCCAAAGAAAAAGTCAATAATAACATCACAACCAATCATTTATTATTTTTTTGGATACAATAATTTTATATATAAAATATATAAAATTTTATATAATTTTATATATTTTTATAAAAAAATATAAAAAATTAATACATAAAATAGCTTCCAATATTTATATTTTCTTAACTAATTAAATTTAGTTGAATTACAAAATGTGTGTTGGTAGAAAAGCTATTAGATGTTGTGTTTTTTCCTCCTTTGCTTCCAACACAGTGCTACGAAACTCATCCTCACTTGAATCTGAAAAGAGAAAAAAGAGAGAAAATTGAAAAATTAATATTGCTACAAAAAAAATTAGTTGATACATTTATGTCTACAAAGTCAATATTTAAATTTACGAATTTTTATATATAACGCATTTTCAATTCCAACGAATCTTTAAAACTCCTTTTCGCCTTGTTTACTTTTTTCTTAATATCATTTTACATAAATGGAATATTTAAATAAAATAAAATTAAGGTCGATGTCTAGTAGAGACGATTCCATGGCTTCGACTTCTAATTCCACACCTTCTGCTACAACAATCTCCAACACAAATATGTCAACAACAAATACAACTACAACTATAGACACGGCAACAACTTCAACGATGACCACAACAACAACAATGACTACTACAACTTCTGCCTCAGAACCTATTATGTCCAACGCGGATGTTACATTAGGTTCACAAAACCATTCATCCCCTGAATTAGATGAAAGTATACCTTCTCCAGAATATAGTAGCATCACGGCGATAGGTATTAGGAAAGATTTTCAAAGCAATAGGGAACAACAACAGGGAACAGCTAGAGTTAGGAATACTAACCCCGTAGTAAATAATAGCGGACTGTCTCTTAAGGAATACGTCAACGCATCTGTAGGAGCTGCACAGGCTAGAGCTATGAGGGAGGTTCATGAAAGTCTAGAGAGAATACCTGGGATAGTCAGAGAAGTATTATCAGAGACCCAATCACTAAGCAACCAACAAAGACAACAACAACCAAACTTCCAAGAAAGTTATCCTTCACATTCGGGAAGAAATGTGCAACAACAACAACTATTTCCACCACAACAGCGTCTTTTACAACAGCAACAACGATTGTTGCAACAGCAACGTTTGCTATAACAACAAAGATTGTTGCAACAACCACAATTTGCATCCCAACAACAATTGTTACAACAACAATATGCTCAACAACAACAATTCGTTGAATCCCAGCAACCAACATATGCTAGAGGTCAACAACCATATCAATGTCCACCAAATAACATAAATATACCCAGATATGACCACAATTATCAATCCGCCAGACCACATTGTCCACAACATTCCATGCCACGACAAAACTTTGCATCTGCATCAACATTCAACTACATGCCAAGACCACCCATTACGTTCGATTTGGAAAAATGGGGTATTCAGTTTGATGGAGGAAACAAATCGACATCTGTCGAAGATTTTATCTTCAGGGTAGAGACCATTATGGAGGACACAAACTGTCCATGGCCTGTATTACTAAAAGGATTCCATCATCTTTTAGCAGGATCTGCATACGAATGGTTTTGGAACTTCCGTAGGCAAAATCCGACCTGTGAGTGGGAATACCTCAAATGCAATTTGAAGAGGAAATTTCAACGATTTGAAAGTGATTATGAAATCCAGAGGCGTATCATGGAAAGGAGACAAGCTTATAATGAAACTGCCGATACTTTCATCTATGAAATAAAGAATTTAAATTACCAAATGAGAAGTCCCATCCCTGAAAATGAATTGGTCAAAATGTCAAAGGATAATCTGAAGGATGGATTGTACCAACTAATTTTCCCAATGCACGTATTCAATAGGACCATCTTCTAGAGGAATGTAGACGTGCAGAAAGAAATTTGTCTAAACGAAGTATGCATAGACAACAGCAACAACTTCAACCTCGCCGACTTAACGAATTGGAGTACCAAACAGATTTATATCCAGAGCCAACACAACAACAAATAGCTCCAGAATATCAGCTTGAAGCCCTTAGGAAGAATGTCCAACCATCAAAACAACTGATTTGTTGGAACTGTAAGCGACCAGGACATACATTTATAGAATGTGAATCCAACGAAAGAGCAATATGTTGCTATCGATGTGGTTTGGAGAACACCATAACTCCAAAATGTCCGAGGTGTACGGGAAACAATACCAGGAGCGTGATGAGGACGGGGCCATCATGTTCAGACCCCAATCAGCCCCAATAAATACAACTGACAGTAGCAGTACGCTACATGTCCCCAAAACCAATCATGACCACAATACACAATTTGAAGAAGGCCAAAAATGTCAAAACACAACCCAGCAACAACAAACACCAGTGATTTATAAAGGCAGTGATTCCAATTCAACAAAATATGTACAAAAACATAAAGTTATAGTCACATATGAAGATAGACTTGCAAATTATGAGAAGGTCAGGGCTGAAATCTTCAAGGATTTTGAAGGACCTTCAGAAAAGATAAGGAAAGCTAGATGTAGATATAAAAATCGGAAGAAAGAAAGGACTTCAATCTCCATTTCAAGCCTAAACACCGGAAATGACATACGACCATACGCTGGTTTAACTCCCTATTATGCACTCTTTGGTTATAACATGATCACTCATGCTCAGGCCTATCAGATCCTTAAGAAGCTAGGTGCTATTTCTGACGGAGATATGTATATTCTACCAAAAGCCACAAAAATGCAGCTTATACAGGCAAAAATTTCTGAAAAACTGCACGATTCCTATGAGAAGAATGCGAAAAATTACAAGAAATTCAATTTAGAGAAGGTCAAGAAGTGTATAGGAAATATTTTATTCAAAGTAATTTCCAAAAGGGTATCAATTCAAAACTTTGTAGACCATGGCTGAAATGCAGAGTCAGAAAAGCCGTAGGTAAAAACATGTATGAAGTAGAGAACCTTAAAGGCCAGTTTATTGGAGTCATACATGCTCAACACCTAAAGTTTTAATTCTTATTTATGATTTTTGAGACCCATTAATCATGTAGCAGTGTTAGTACCTATTCATTAAAATTCTGCTTAATAATACTCTTTTCCAGCTATGAGCATCATATGACCATGTTCATATTGTTGCCATTAAAAACACAAAAAATATAGTCTGAATCATCCAACTCATTCAATAAGTTAATAACGATATCATATACGAATTAAAACTTAATAATAATCTTTCAGTTATATACCCTAATTCGTTTATCTTCACAAAATTTGTAACAAAATAGAAGTGTTGATATGTATATCAAGTCCTAATATTGAAATGAATGTTAAGAATTGGTCTCTTCTGCACGATTTGTTATGAAAATAACTCACCTCATTCAAACCACACTACATGCCAGTACCAGAAACACAATTTCAAAAACATTCTTTTACCCATTTGTTTACTCCAAAAACCATAATGATTGCTCACTAAATGTTTCACATCACCCAAAGATGAATCTTAACACAAAGTTTTTGAAATCAACATGTTATATTCATCTAAATACTCACCATAATCAATAAATTCAATATCTGCTCATTCAGCAACTGCTATCTCCACATTGATCATGACGTCTTCATCCAGTAAGATTCATTTGTTTCGTTTTTCACCATAACATATAATAATATATATTGTTTTTTTACACTTTTATCTAAAATCATCCATATTTTAATGCCACTTGTATGTTTGCCTAATGCACATATCATTTTGGGTAATATATATTGCTTCAACTCCGTTTAAAGATACTTTCTACATTCATTTTGTTTGTTTACATATTCTTGTAACTTTTTTTCATTTCTCTGTTGAACAACTGAACACAACAGAATTTACACTTTTCAGAATTTTCCACAAAAAAAGTTAAAATTGATAGTTATGATCACAGCAGGTATTACCGAATACGCCATTAAACTTTGTCAATTCCACAAATTATTTGTTAATTGGATTAAAACAGATTTCATTAGCACTTTCACTTCCAAAGGTCATTGACTCATTTGTTTACATTTGCATTAGCCATTCTTTTTTTTTTTTTGGTTCTCAGTCGTTGTTGGCGGTGACACACCAAAAGCCAGGTTGGTTAAACAGGATCGGAATACTCTTAAGGGCCAATTAACAAATCAAATGCCCAAGGGACAGGCAAAAATATACGTAGACGGCAGAAATGTTTAAGACAGCACAGTACAAAGAAATGACAGCAACGAAATACACCAGTGTTGCATAATATATAAAACGATTATTCGGGGATGAATACAAGTAGTCGAACACACAAGCACCAAAGTATGTGATATTGGTTACGGCTGCTATAGAGCAAAGTCCCAATTTACATTGGGCGAGTTTACTTGCGGCAATTGTCATTTTGTAGGAGAGAGAGGTGAGGCATATGGTAACCCTCTGCCTCTCAGCACCCTCTCTCACCTACAAACTGACAATTGCCGCAAGTAAACTCGCCTAATGTAAATTGGGACAAACACTTAATATACAAGAGAAGAGGGGAACATGCGGGTAGGGGAAATACTGAGTATTATAATTAAAAGTAGTTAACAATAAGTCGAGAGCATAAAAACATGCAAAATAATACTATAATGTCACAGTCATATTGTGAACAGCTAATCAAACGATCGTTCGATTTCTAGTTCATATTGTTAGATTAATTTCATTAACTAAATCGACCAGCGATTTGTAATATATAATCGATTTGCACTTCAAAATAAGTTCCATATTACTAAAAGCTTTATAAAATGAATAGTTTTTCCTTATGGATGTATATTTTCTGCAGACAAAAATGCTATGCTGTGCAGATTCAGGTACATTGCAGGTATCACAGAGGGATGAAGAAATAGCACCAATCCGGTATAAGTAAACTTTATCATAACAGTGAGCGGTTAATAGTCGATCAATAATTTTTATATTCTTGGCATTCCAATTTGTTCCATAGTACCAAGGCTTTTCAAAGATATTGCCAACAACCGAAGCAACTTCCTTGCCTTTTATCTGAGATTTTAACATATACTTGTCATTCCACTCATCTAATGTTTTATCTTTGATAAGTCTGAGGGCTTCGTTCGGTGTAAGTTTAACCTTGAGAGGAGCGCCAAGAGTGGCAGCCACCTTGGCAATTGAGTCAGCCTCTTCGTTGATACATATACCAGAGTGACTTGGTGTCCATATCAGTTGTAAAGCCTCAATTCCTGACTCAGCTAACTTGTTGTGGAATAGCGCCACACAATAGTTATCACTATTTCCCCTGATCAGCTCTTTACAGGCCAAAAGGCTGTCAGTGAAAATAACGCATTTTTTGTATCCATCCTCGATGGCTATCTCCAGAGCTTTGAGTAACGCCCAAAGCTCCCCGAACATCGATGACGTTTTATACTCAATCCTAAAGTAGAATCTGTGCCCATGAGTGTAATTGAAGACACCACATCCTGTAGAGTTCGATGTAACCGAAGCATCTGTGGCAAATATTGCAAAGTTTCTATTTTTGTAGTAGGCTATTTCATTTGTGTAGATCGCTTTTATGGCCTCCACCGGTGTGTTGCTTTTTGTATTCGGCATTAGGTTGATTTTACCCTGTAGAGTTGATTGTAGCGTGTATTCTGGAACAGATATAATGCATTCAAAAATCTCTTTGAAGTAGCGGTAGATGTAGCTATAGCTCCGAAATAATGTCATAAAGCCGGTCGTTATGCATCTTAATTTTGACAATCTCTTTAGATGCAAGCCATCTGGCTCTGTAGACAGTTGGTATTTCTTGGGCCAAGGCATAAATCACATGCACTGGAGTCGATTTAGTGAGTCCGAGGCATCTTCTGAGCATGTCATTTTGTATAATCTGGATCTTGTTGTTTATATATTGCGGAGAGTTCGCCGTAGTTGTTCTGGCATATTCTAGCTTGGACCTCACAACAGCTTTATAAATATTTAAGGCAACCTTCGGATGTAGCCCACCTTTAATAGAAGTCAAGCATTTCATCATGTTGACTTGATGACTTACTTCTGGAGCCACTCTATCGTAATGATAGCTCTTCCCAGGAAAATAAGTTTGCGCAGTTGAGGGACAGCAAGGCCATCCACTATCAGGTTGACTTCTTTAATGCTGTTTTTAGCAAAATACATCGTGTGAGACTTGGATTGAAGGTAAGATTAAGTTCCCTGCAATGGCTATTAAACCTTGCGGTTTTGAAGTAGAGATTGCGGGCTGCAAGATCAAAGTCCTTTCTGAATGACATGATGACGAAGTCATCAGCTTACTGAAACACCATTGTACAATTGTCTTCAATGTCGTGCAACTCAGCCGTGTAGATGTTAAATAAGAGTGGGGAAAGACAGCTGCCTTGAGGAAGACCATCCTTCACCGTTACTTTAGCATCCCCTAGAGTCAAAACTCTTTCTGAGAGAAAGTTTTGAATCCAACGACAGTAATAATTATTAGTCCCATACTGCCTCAGCTTTCTTATTAGGGTATCGTTCCTTACGCAGTTATATGCATTGCTGATGTCTAATGATAAAGTCAGTGCCTTATACCCATTTGCTTTTAACAGGGCCAATCTGTGCAGTAATTCATTGATGCATACAGTAGTAGACATATTCCTTCTGTATGCAAACGACCTGATGGGAAGTGGTTTCATCTCCTCGATATGGCTCATAATCCTATCTTTGATCATAAGGTTAGAGCATTTCAATACAACTGGGATTAGAGAATTTGGTCGGAAGTTGCAAATAAGTTCATGGTCTTTATTGGGTTTGGGAATTGGGACAATCTTTATGAGTCTCCAATTCTCCCGAATCTCATTATTTTCAACAGCAGAATTTATAGCTGTAAGCACAGCACGTTTCGATAAGCCAGGTAGAGCTTTAATCATGGAATATGTCACCCCATCAGCACCGCCCGCAGAGTTCATCCTTTTGTTGGCCAGACAGCTTTCAAGTTCTTCAAATTCAAACGGTACGAAATCTTCCTCAGTATCATCATCAGAATGTTGATCATGACCACTGTTCAGTTCTGGAACTTGCCCCTTAAGGTAATCAAGGTATTCCTGATTTTTCTCCTCATTCCATGGAGGCCTTACTGGATTCTGTCTACCTCTGACGTTGTTAATGAACCTCCAAGTTTTCCTCGTACCTGGAGCTTTGTTCAACTCTTCAATTTTTGACAAAAAGCTTTCATTCTTAGCCTTTTCGACTGCCGTCTTCCAGTTCTCTACTTCCTTTCTGGCCATCTCCAGGTTGACATAGGACGGGTATTTTCTGGCCTTTTTAGTTGCAGCAGCCTGCTTACGGTACAAAACAAGCAGTTCATCATTCCACCAAAATTTGGGACTTCTATTCGCCTTTAAATCGTGCATGGCATAATCGATTTCTAGTTTCAATGTGGACTCAATGTTATCAAAATCAGGTTCCAAGTGCACATCACTCAGCGATTTGTACAGCTTGTTCTTTGAAAGAAACTTTTTCGAGTTTCTTCAGGTTGACTCCATCTGTATAACCACCGGAAAATGTCTGCTGCCACCAAGGTAATTGTCAAGTGGGTTCCAGTCTGCAATTATGCCTTGGCTAACAAAAGCCATTTCAAGAACAGATCCATCCGAATTGTTGTTTCTACGAAACGTGACCTTGCCTGTGTTGATGCATCTTAGATTAGAACTAAGAATTAAGTTTTCTAAATCTTTTCCCCTTCTGGTCGACAAAATATCTCCCCAAGCCTCATTTCTGGCATTAAAATCTTCTACCAGAAGAACCTCTTTATCCTCCAAAAAGTAAAGCAGCCTTTCCATTTCCCCAATAAATGCCTCCCCAGAGATTGAGGGCGGAAAATATGTGGATACAACATAGAAATTAGGACATTGGATGGTCGTTTTAGCTATCAGAATATCATATTCAGTCTCATAATTCACTTTACAGAACCGAATATGTCTTTTGAAGGCAATGGCTACACCTCCGTATCCATCTGGTCTGAATTTTTGTATCAGATTAAAATTAATCATTTTGTTGGGACGTTTTTTATCTTCAGCAAAAATTTCACACAGCACCACAATATCGATTTCATAATTATTACAGAAAAATTCTACATACTGCTTATTAGCTTGATAAGACTGCACATTATACTGAAGGACCTTAAGACCCATAGTTACATGAAGATACAGATTCATTGATTTGCATAACTTCGGGTGTCTCTCCACATTTTTTAAGCCTATCTGAGAAATGATTGATGGCGTCAAGGGCCACTGTGTTTACATTCATCATGAACACATCCTTGACGAACTTTAATAGTTCAAACGTTACCTTTTGTAGTTCTGAAATACGCTGATCTTCCCTCGTAAACACTGGTGCCGATGGGGAAGGCGTGGGAAACATGCGATCAGACATTTTTGCCCCCGGGAGGTGCACATATTTTTTCTTGGGGGTTTTAGCCACAGAGTTATAAGTATAGGGGATCATAATGACATTAACCTCCTCATCAACCCTATCATTACTTATTGGCTTATCCCTCTTTCTTCCAGCAGGTGGTAACTCTGGGAATGTCTCATCATCGACTCGTAAGTCAAATCGATTCCTATTCCCATATTCAGTCATTAGCTCTCTCTTTGACATTTTTCCCTTCGTCCTGATCATGTTCATCTCAATTTCTCTCCTCCATACAGGACATTTCCTTCTGTCACTGGCCCATCAACATTACAAGGAATACATCTTTCCGCTCCACAGTTGCCATCACATTTGTCTTTATCCATTCCACATCTCAAACATCTTTGCTTGGACCTACATCCAAGTTTGGTGTGGCCCAATCTCCCGCAATTATGGCATTGTCTTACTGCCGGATAATAGACTTTAAGTCCTTTATCTTCTAAACGAAGTAGAGGCCGTTCTTCACCCTTTTGTTTTTAATACCATCCGCTTCAGAAGTATCAACAAGTACATGTATCTCACCTGAGTGGTCCTCAGTGTATAACACCTTTTCATCATTCACTTTCCTCTTTTTTTGTCAAGAATATTTTCCTCCGCTCGCTCACTGACTTTCCTACCTCCCTTAGTCGCATTACCCTCATGCTCCTCCTGCTCTATAGCCGTATTATTTTCAGCACTGCCATCACAGGCAGTTGTCACATTTGCTCCATCAATAACCTTTTTCTTCTTTTTCTTGGCAATATCCATCCATTGTTCTTCCGACTTGTCGCTGTCAAGACGACACACAATCAGGGACTTCGGCATCTCGGTGCCCATCGTAACATCCATTGAATCGGCCATATTTTATTGGCCACACTTAACACGAAACCTCACAGAGGTAAAGATTTATACAAAAAAACAAAGGAACTAATTTCCAATTTTATAAAAAAAAAAAACAAATTAAAAAACAAGACTAAGACTGTTAACGTTAAAAAACTCTTCACAGCTAAATTTAATGACAAACATTTCTTAATTACACGTGAAGGAAAAAACACGTGTTAGCTCCACAAAATGTCTACCGCGAATCCTTAGCCATTCTTTTGGCAAAAGTCTTTTGTTTACATTTTAACTTTTGTTTCCGTCACTGAAAAAAAAATATTAAAATCTTTTACAGAACGCAAATGCATCAAAATTTACCTAAAATTGTAAATATTATAAGAATAACTTATTTCTTTTTTTAACAAATTCATACAAAATTCTATTCTCGCGCTTGCATGCTTAAAAAAACCAAAACAAATAATTACACTCCTCTTCTTTGTAAGATTTTACACTTTTTCATTCACGGTAGACTATTATCCCCATATATCGAACAAAGAACCTACCTAATTGAAAAACGTGTCACTATAGGGTTAATGGTATAATGAGCGAGGCCGACTTCGTGATTCCCAAATTTTATTTCCACATGGCTTTTGAAGATAAAATTTGGCTTTGTGATGGCCCCTTTCACCAAAACACTCGATTTGTCTGACAAAAAAGCCCCTTCATGAAATACCGCCATCTGTTGACAAAAAATGTAACTCTTCTAATTCATGTTACCACCATATGATTAAAGGTTTTGGGACAATCCTTTCTAGAATTTTGGAACCCTATGCAAGGTTATTCAATGTCACCTTGAATGACTTAATCACTGTAACATGGAGTTAATTTAGGACAGATGTCAAGAAGTTGTCAAAGGTGTCAGATTTAAATAAAACGAATTTAGAATTGGCATAACCTAAATTGTCATAAAAGTTTAAATTTACGGTACTTATTAAAGTGTAGTAATAATGATTGCCGATAATTAAATTCAAATCTGTTCATTTATAGAATGTATATTGTGAATTGCCAAAATTGCCAGAATTACCCGGAAATAAGTTACTGATTTAGTAATAAAAACTCCTCGGGTAAGATAGATAATTTTCGTGGCATTTTCGCCAAATATATGAACTTCGATTTTTAAATATAATTGTGAAGTAAATATAAATATAAATTATCATTAATTGAATAGGATATTGCGGTCACATACGTGCTGTCTCAACATCGGCTACACAATCAGTCACATAACCAAATGATCGACAAATATCCCGAGGCGAAAGCTCATTACATTGATGCTCATATTTCTCTAAAGCTAAAGACTTCACAAGATTTCAACCAGTGAGTACACAAGCCACAAGAACAAGTACGATATATGTATGTAACAATACCACCAACATTTCTATCATCTTGAATATTTGAACAAAAGGTAACCTAGAAATTGTAACAGAAGTAATATTTAGGAAAATAGCAGTTTTTGTTAAAATATATAATATTGTTAAGACCAACATTAGTTTACAACTAAGCTGTTAAAAGTTATAATACAATTCACAATTAATATTTCACTTTCTCATATTGAAGCCAATTCGGCGCCATATAAAAAAAAAACCTTAACATTCACCTTTTTATTTGCTCCTACATGCAAAAAAAAGAAGATTCATAACCCTTTTAATCTCTTTACAAATTTATAAAAAATGCATGTAGACGATTCTCTTATGTAACGCAGTCACGAGTTGCAATACATGTGCCAATTTTACTCGCTTAAGTCTTTTCTCTTTCTTCACATTAAAACCAAATTTGCATGAAGGTTAAAAAAATATTAACAGAATTTCTAGCATATATTAAGGCAAAAAGAAAAGAAGATTCATAACCCTTTTAATCTCTTCACAAATTTATAAAAAAATGCATGTAGACGATTCTCTTATGTAACGCAGTCACGAGTTGCAATACATGTGCCAATTTTACTCGCTTAAGTCTTTTCTCTTTCTTCACATTAAAACCAAATTTGCATGAAGGTTAAAAAAATATTAACAGAATTTCTAGCATATATTAAGGCACATTTTTTAAAAAGAGGAAATATTGTAAAACAAAAGAACATTATTACATACATAAAAAACAAAAAAAAAAAAACACAGTAATAAGAATAAATTAATGCATGCATATAATTTTAAGAATAATTGTAAAATATAAAGAAAATAATAGATAAAATTGCAAAAAGTATAGTAACTTTCCTAAATCAAGACTGTTCCTAAAACAAAACTGGTCATATGAGATGTACTGTACACAGAACTTATTACAGCCTCGGCCTCATATATAATTTCAGTTGGTACACAACAACATACAATAGCCTTAATTATCCATTATTCTCTTTATATTATTTAAAGCTCAAATTATTTATAACCATATAAATTAATTATTTAAGTTTATATATACTTAGGACCAACAACAACTGGTTCCTCACTACAACATCAATAATGTATCCATAAAAATTATCTATATTTTGAAACTGATACTGTCCGTCCGTTTATCTTGATTTCAAGTTTAAATATTCAAATCGTTTTTATAACGTTCAGTATGTGTTAACCAGTTAAGAGGAAAAATAATGTTTACCACCTGGCACTATAATTGTAATGTAACAGGAAGGAAGCGGAAAGAATCAACCCATAACCGGCGAACCCAAGCCGCAGCAAAAAGCCCAGAGTGCCACCGCTTTGTTCACCACATATCCGTTACAATTTACTTTACCTGGTTTGTTCTACCATGCTTTGATGGGTTCATATTGGGCGGTGACCTGAAAGCAAAAAATACCAGTTGGGGACATAACTTGGATAACACCAATGGTAGAGTTCTTGGAAAATGGTTGGGCGATAATCCATCCTTTCCCAGAGGGGCGTCATACATGGACCAAACAGTAGCTTCAGGATTACCAGTCTCCCTACATTTTCAGACCATTATCCACTTAAAATGGATCTGCATATAAACTCTCTCAGCTTAGCGGTAAGAAGTCCCCGAGTTGTAACTTCTTATAAACACACAAATTGGCCCAATTTCCAAAGGGAACTGGATTTTTCATCGGAAAGTATCATGCCACCGGTCGACAGGAACTTGTAGAACAGTGAAATTGATGCCATACTAAGTGATTTTACATCGACTCTTTCGTCAACGCATGACATCCACCGTCAAAGAGTTGAACTTAAATATAACAAGCTGCTGATGTCGGATCATGCAAAAAATCTTTACAAAATAAAACAAAGATGGCAAAATCAGTTAAAAAGGTTGTTTCACCGAACCGGGAATAGAACAAGTTACGAATACAATATACTAAGCAAATCCAGCTGCTGAAAATAATAATAAAAGAAACTATAAGTGTGGAATACGCCAAATCATTCAATGATAGGCTGAAGATGATAAGACCGGGTCCTACGGCTTTCCGGGACGTCTTTCAGATAGCCGGTAGAAATAAAAAAATCATTTTACAATAAAATCCAAATTAATGATCAAGTAGTTTCAGATCCCATGGTGATTTCGGAACATTTTCGGAGTGTGTATTCGTCAACATTTCAAGAACGATTACCAGTGAATCCAGTGGCAGATCTGGAAAACAGAGTCTCAGCAGTTTTATACCCAACTCCTTCCAGTATATACAGTCTCAGTGTGGAATTTAACTCGTTAAACAACCACGACAGTTATCATTTTGTCGATAGCGTCAAAATCAAGAAGATAATAAATTTGATTAATAACAAAAAATCAGCTGGTTTCGGTAATGCTTCCAATTTTATATTAAAGAAACTTCCCAATGCGTCCATTAAATTATTGACTATTGTTTTTAACAACTGTATAAATAATGGCTATTTCCCCAGTGCTATTTCCCCCATAGTTCGCAACTCGTGAAATGTCTACCAGACTCAGATGAGGTTCCAATATGGACTCAATCGGTCCACTCCTTAGGGTATCTCCCACACAAAATTTCGGATAAGTTCAGTTTAGGACCTGCTCTCGAATCGCTTTGATTTTTGTTTTAGCAACTTGTATGTACTGCACCCCATACGACGGTACAAGTTTCATCGGGGGCAAGTCCATACTTCCTGAGAAAATAGCCTGAAAGTTGTACAAAACCTCTATGACACCGTGTGAGGTGGTTGGAGCGCAAGATAACTCTCGAACGGATCTGCCGATTGGGTAAAAAAATTGGCCTTAGTAATATTTTGTTCAAACATAGTTTAAGTTAGAAGATAAGCCATATCGGTCCACTCCTTCAGGTACCTCCCTCACAAAATTTCGAAAATGTTCGGAAAAATTGTTCGTGCGGTAAATTTTGAAGGGCCGAATTGGTCCATACTTTACACATCCTTATATATCGACCAGATATACATAGATCAGGTCCAAATATGGACTATATTTGTCCACTTCATCCAGTACCTCCCAAACAAAATTTCGGATAAGTTCACTTTAAGACCTGCTATCGAATCACTTTGATGTTTGTTGAAGCAACTTGCATTCGCTGCCTCAATTACGATGGTAAAAGTTTTTTCAGGGGCAAATCCAAACTTCTTGAGCAAACAGCCCGAAGGGTGTAAAAATCCCCTATGGCACCATATGTAGTGGCTGGAGATCCACTTCCATAATGGTCAATGTCGATCCATTCCTTTAAGTATTTCCCCCGCAAAAATTTTGCTCTTTAATCCTACTCAATATTTTTGTCGTTTCATACGCCACAAATTTTTAAAACCCTCCGAATACAAACGTTTTTTTGGGAAAAAAATGTTTCAATATACACAGGCTGAGGGTATATCTCTGTCGGCCAAGCCGACTGATACTTTTTTACTTGTTATACCCTCAGCATTTATGCTAACGAGGGTATATACACTTTCATACGGGCAAAATGTGCCTCATCGAAATAATGGTTTTAGACCCCAAGTATGTTTGGACGAAATGTGTTTCAGACAATTTGGAGTTGATTTATCCATGTCCGTCCGTCTGTCTGTCTGGCTGGCTGGTGCGCACGATAACTCTCGAACGGAGCAACCGATTCGGCTCAAAATTTGGCTTTCGTAATATTTTGCGAAAACTTAGTTTAAGTTCGAAGATGGGTTATATCGGTACACTCCTTCCGGTACCTCTCCCACAAAAGTTCGAAAATGTTCGGAAAATTTGTGCGCACGATAACTCTTGAAGGGAGTAACCGATTTGGCCCACACTTTGTACATCGTGAAAGTTCTACCAGACTTAGATGAAGTTTAAATATGGACTCAGTCGGTCCACTCCTACGGGTACCTCCCACACAAAATGTTGGAAAAGTTCAGTTTAGGACCTGCTCTCGCTTTGATTTTTGTTGTAGCAACTTGTATTCGCTGTCCCCCATACGACGGTACAAGTTAATAAGGGGCAAGTCGATACTTCCTGAGAAAATAGCCTGAAAGGTGCAAAAAAACCCTATGACACCGTGTGTAGTGGTTGGAGCGCAAGATAAATCTCGAACGGATCTGCCAATTCGGTCCAAAATTTGGCCTTCGTAATATTTTGTCCAAACATAGTTTAAGTTCGAAGATAAACCATGTCGGTCCACTCCTTCAGGTACCTCCCTCACAAAAATTCAAAAATCTTCGGAAAAAATATGCGCACATCCTAATATATCTACCAGATATAGATCAGGTTCGAATATGGACTATATTTGTGCACTCTTTTAGGTACCTCCCACAAAAAATTTGGGATAAGTTCACTTTAAGACCTGCTCTCGAATCACTTTGATTTTTGTTGAAGCGATTTGTATTCGCTACCTCCATTACGACGGTAAAAGTTTTTTTTCAGGAGCAGGTCCATATTTCTTGGGAAAACATCCCGAAAGGTGTAAAAAGCCCCATGTCACCATATGTGGCTCTCGAACTGTTCTACCGATTTGGTGCAACATTTGGTCTTCGTCATATTTTATCCAAACTTAGTTTCATGGGGCAATACCGGTCCCCAACTTCCGTTACTTCTCCCCAATATTTTAAAAATGTCACTAAAATGTTAGGACGATATCACTTGAATGGTGCAACCAATTTGGTCCAAACTTTGGATCTCCTAATATTTTGTCAACATTTGTGTTAATTCCTAATCCACATTTTGTCGGCAAGTTCAAATGTTGAAAAATGGCCACAAATTCTGAAGAGACGCTAAATACATTCTATCTGTCCGTAGATGAAAGTTTCAATTCACATTGGCTGAGGGTATACCTCTGTCGGCAAAGCCGACTGACACTTTTTTACTTGTTTTTTAATCAATAAATAAATTAAATTTTTATATTCGTAGCTATTTTTGTCCCCACAGTTGGAAAAACGTATTAAATGCAAATTTTGGGCGTTCTGTGTCACCCTGTATTTTTCGATAACGTTTGTTATCGTTGCTAACTTCACGCAGGTAAATCGCCGCCGTTAACTCGACTGGAGATGGCGCGCGCCGATATTTTTTAATCGATTTAACGCAAAAACGCTGGTTATCATTCTAGTTGTCAAAGTGCATTATTGTGAATTAAATCCCCTACAAAACGTAAACGAGAAATTCACAGTAATGCGTAATTTTTAACAAATAAACAAAATAAAACAAGTAAACTTGCCTAATGTAAATTGGGAATTATTACTCCGCCATGATTTACACGTACCGGCACAACCCAAATGACTGCTGAGCAATAAAACTTATCCGATATAGCCGAAACTTATATCGTAAAATTTCTTGCAAACATACCACAAGTTCCAAGAGTTCGCAAGGTACCTCATTCACAAAAGTTCAACAATTTTGCTTAAGTATATTTTAGAAACATTTGTAGGACTATGTTTACATTTACGAAATCCACTCGATTTCAACTGTCAACTCCTTTGCGTATACGACAAATGAAAACTCATCTGAAATCGAGTGGATTTCATTTGACGTTTGAGCAATGGAATTGACAGTTGAAATCGAGTGGATTTCGTAAATGTAAACATAGTGTAGGATCGCTTTTAATTATTTACAACGGGCCCGTGCGGCTCACATTACGACAGTATAATTTTTATCGCCTTTAATTCCGTACTGACTGAGATAATTGCCCTGTATAAATCCAAATGCCACCATTTGTTTCTTTAAAATTTTAAAAGCAATAAAATTTTTAGATTCTTTGATAGTACAACAACAACATCAAGGCCGTTATTATTTAAATATTGGCCGGTCTGTATTTAAATATTGGCCGGTATTGGTCAGATAACCAATTTTTTATTCTTATAGCTATATTACATTACGTGTATTTCATGTGTATGTTTTGAATTTGTTTGTCCTCGTGTAATTCTTTGTGTGTGCGAAAAATTACATTTTACATATGATTTATAATTTTTGCTATTGCACCAGTATATATTTTTTTGTGTGACATAACCTATAAATGTAAACAAATCCTTTATCAAATCGATTTATTTAAGTTTTTTAAGAAATTATTTCTTTCGGCAGATTTTGCAAATTTCTGCTTCTTCAAAAAAAATCAGCTGTTTTCTATTTATTGTACATACAAAAATAGGAAGGGCTCTAAAACGAAAAAGTTACACATGGGTTCACACATCATTTTGATAGATGAAATTTTTTATATGGATCACACTATGTGTACAACATGTAGATGTAAAAAAATGGAAAACATACACATGAAATACACGTAATGTAATGTTTGGTTTACATTCGGCGTCTTTTCGTGATTTCGAAGGCGTTTCGTGATTTCGCGCGGAATCATGCAAAATTTATCATGATTTCGCATACAAAAATGAAATCATCTTATTTCGTGATTTCAGCGAAATCAACATCGAAATCACAGTACACATGATATACAACCTTGCTTTTGCCTAAACAAGTACCAAAAGTTGCAACACTTTTCACGTATCACAATAAACAAGGTAGATGTGCGAATTGCTGAAACAACAAATTTTAGTATCAAAATTTGTAAACAACGTGAAAAATATTAAATAACTTTCTTACAATGCTATTTTTCATTGTGTTCCCGTACTTTTTAATGGTAATTTTAGAAAATAGATCTAATTGTAAAAAAATTTCTCCCCCATACAAATTTCCTAAAAATACGGAAACGGGAAATTACGGAAATTGCAAAAACTCCAGCAAAAATGTCAAAATCAACGTATCAGCTATAATATTAGATACCAATGAACATATGAACATGCTTGCTGCTAGTTTCTAATAGGCCAAAATTGTATGGCAGAAAACAGGAGAAGAGGGTGTTATTCGGCGCTATTTTTGTTTAAAGAGAAGTGCATGTCTTGCTAGATTTCGGAGTACGGGAACGCATTTTTAGCACTAAACGGGACAACTACTGCATATTTTGTAGGTTCTGAGCACAACTTTTATCTATCAAAATTTATTATTATGATGTCTCAACTATAAAATCATTATTTATTTTTTTTTTTATTTTTTGGTACTATACACAATTGATATGATATATAGATAATTTTACGATAATTTTTTAAATAAAGTTGTAAAGTTCTGTATTGTCGAATATTTTTGATGTTTAATTCAATTTACAACAACTTGTTTTGAAAATTCATGTTCAATCAGCTGCGCATATACATCTACCTTGATCATTGTGATATGTTTGAAATCAACAAAAAATAAGTGTAAACACCGGGGTGTATTTCAGGATTTCGTGAAATCCAATGGATTTTGGAGCGTAAGTGTAAACTTGGCATAATATAGCTATTACATGTTTGCTTCGTCGAAGGTCACACTAGAGTGGTTTCATTGAAACTTTTAGGTATTTATAGATCGAGTTCCCCACTACAGCAACTTTATGATATCACTTTACTGTGAAACTCGACCTAGGAACCCTTGTTTTCATGAAATTGTTTCAATGAAACTCTCTAGTGTGACCTTCGACTTTAAGAGTAAAGGCCTGCGTACATAAGCTGCCTTGCCTGCTTACCTTGCTTACTTCTGATAAAAGAATAAAAAAGAAAAGGGCAACCCAGTTCGAAATTTCCTCGGCCTTCTTTATTCTTTTATTTTTATTATGTCAAAAATGAAGCAGGAAAGCAAGGCAATCAGGCAGAGCAGCTTATGTACGCAGGCCTTTAGTGCCAGATAAATTAAAAGGAACTTTGTGTTCCTTTTAAAATATAAACTGCGCCCGAGAGTATGCTGCACCAAAAGCAAGAACAAATTGTCAGCAAATTCAAATCAACCAATCAGATTTGAGAAAACTTGAGGTATACAGATTTTTTTGCTTGATATTGCCATATTTTTACAAAATATAACATTTAGTTTAAATCAAGATCTATTGAACAGGTCACGTAAGTAGCACAACAACAACTCTATTTTGGCCGAAAATTCTTCAATATGTCAAAATGTTTGTTTACGTTTTCATACAATTCATTCACAATAACAAAATATTTGACAGATTGAAACCAATCAGCTGGCCGTTTTACGCCACCTTATAATTTCATCATGGTTTAAATGGAAGATGTAATAACAAATCCCTTGTAAAGCGAACTTTATTCCTTACTTTTCTTAAAGTAAAGTATAACAAAAATGGACTTTAAAGACAAGATGTAAGAACAGGCCCAAGCGTATTTCCACTCCACGATCTCTCAAAACCCCACTTTTCTGTACGACAAATTTTGTACTACAATATATGCCAAAATTAGCCGCCAGTCGGTAAATTAGTCGGCGCGCCGCCGCCGATTGGCTAACATATGAACTGAGCGAGCGAGTCGAAGAACGGGGTCGGCTTCGTTGTTTGTTATAGAGGCGGTACAACATTTGTTAAAGGGGTGTTTACACTATCTATCAATGTCATATGAACTGTCACTTCTTTTATCCATTCGACATCCTTTATGTTTGTCAAAGTACATACCACTTTTAGTTTTTGCGTTCACACTAGCATACAATTTCGTATCTAGGCGTTTACACCAGACAGTTTGTCTTCAAATACAACTCTGATTTACTAACACATACATACATTTGTCGTTTGTCTCTCAGCTGTCCATCATTTTTTCACAGACAGTAAGGAAGACAAATTTTTGGCATTTTTGTAAAAATAAATGAGATAATAATTGAAATGTGTTGAAAACAAAAGAACATGAACAAAAACAAAATATGAGAAGGGAAAACAAAAATAAATGGATTTTCATTCAAAATTTTACAACTGTTTTTGCAGTTGTCTGGACGCCTACGTCACACAGGCAAGTTGAGGGATTTTGACAATCAATACATAAAGTCAACTGTCCTGTCATTTGTAAACGCAGGGTATGACGACAAAATACAAATCACGCAACAAACACAATTTATTTTGTTAAAAACTTTCACCGCACTCAGATTTTCGTTTCCTTTACCTATTTTCTTCATTTGTTTGTAAAATTGTTTTCTTCCAACTAGGTGGGTTGGCGTTTTTTGTTTGGGATGACGACTTCTATTTTGTTTTTCAAAATAGTCAGGCTTAATCACATAGTCGTTGTTTTAATATTTTATTAAAACAACTTGTTATGTAACCGCCTAATGCGGCGCTATGGTGGGGTTCCGGCTTGCTCATACGAGGCACATTTATTCAGGGGGTTCTCAACCCTGCCACCATCAGCCCTAGGGGTCGAACAATCAATTTCAGGAAGAGGAAACACACACATACAAAATAAAACGACAATACACCACACGACCATGACTCAGGGACTTGGTGTTTCTTGTCCCCACACTCAGCCCGCCCATCCTTGACCCTTTTGTCCTGAAAACATAATATTAAAGGGCCCCGTATCCACGACCACCTACCTCATTTGCAACCTACAACCTAACTTTCCTCTCTTACAAATAAACACTTAAAAATTCATATTAATCGATACAATCAAACATTAAAAACATTTATTTTCATAGTTAGATAGATTAATCCTACACTTAAAACATATTTTATAAACAAAAACTGTCAGAATAATGAACTTCTAACCCCTATCGTTTTCTGTGAGTCAAAATCTCAGATTACCACTAGTATACAAAAAGGATGTTTTATATTTATGCCAAATCTGGCCACTTCATTAAACTCTGTTTCCCTCCTAATCGAGCTGGGTTAGTGGCAAAAGCTGGACGTTACCATATGATCCAGTACACAAAATTAAACAAAACCAGGAAATTCCTTCTTATATTTGGTGCAACCCTATACCCACTTTTCTTACTAGGAGTTAAAAATCCTCACATTAGCACACAAAAATTTGTCTTAGATTCTAATGAACTAACTACTGACGATCACAACTTATTCTAATAAACAAATATTTTAAACTTTTCTTCGTCTTGGTTTGACTTTTTTCGTTAAAAATTAATCATGTATATCTTATTTTTCTTCATTCCAGGTATTATAAAGCGCGCATGCGCAATCCTTGGCTACCACTGGTTATGTATCAAGCCGCTGGATCAACTTTCAAAAGGTATATAGACACAAATAATTATTTTTACCTCGTATCCAGATACTTATTTATTTTTAATTTCAGGTATGATTTTGGGGAATTTCTTAGTGGCGTTTCTCCTCAAGTACAATCATCTTCTTCGGCACTTTGGAATTACTCGAGCTTTGCACACACAGGACTTTGCGCCAATAGCAGTCTATCCTCAAAACTTTGGATGGTTATGTTTTAAAGATTTTTTTGCGGTTTCCATAAAAATTTGGCTGGCTTCCTCCTGGCCAATATTTGGAGGAGCCAGTGTTTTGTCTGTTTTTGGTTGCGGTTAACTTGGATTTTGGCGATATCTTTAACAAACACAAGAAGAAAAAAACATTCAACAATAAGCCTACTGTTTAAGCACTATGCATATTAACTTACATTTGTTTGTACGCTGTTGCGTGGATTTGAAAGGAATGGTATTTGTTACCAATGAAGTAAATAATTGCACGAAGCGTTTGCTTCGGTCGGCTTTAGAAAACCGGAAAACCGGAAACGTTGTAAGTCGGGAAATGTGCTATGTAAAAGTGCTGCCACTGTCAGGGTTGCATTATTTACGATATTGGAGGAGTGCTGTAATCCAAATACCACCATGTGAGGGCTTATAGGTATCCTTAGGTTGGGTTTAGAAATAAATATAGATAAACGTCGGAAAAATTAAGAAAATAAGGAAAAGAGGGAAAATTCGCGTCTTTCCAAGCTTATAAAAGGGCCAACGAAACGAAAATGCGCTCTTGTTTTAAACTGGTGTTCTTCAGAAGTCAATCCTTAAGTGGATTTATATATCCAGCTTTACCATACTATTAAATTAACCCCATTTTTTTAAATAAAACAACTAGTTTGAAGTTGATTTCTTTATTAATAAAACTGAATCTTGTATTTAAATACATGTCGTGGTCGATAACAACCAAATGTGAGTGTGGTCATTGTGCTGTGTTGTAATACAAATAAGTCATAGTGTTGTATATATTGTTTTTTTATTTAAAGATATCGCCAACCTGCAAATCCCCATATCCACTGACCTCCCCATCTTTCTAAGCGGAGAGGTCAGCTCAGTTTATCGAAAAGAAATAAGGCCGTAAAGAAGTAGTGAGAAGTTGAGTTTGATTTTGGCCAGTCCGATCCTTAAAGCATTTTTGCGGTAATCATCTGGGGAAACACAAAAAAAAACCCAAGAGTATGTTCGGTTGGATAACCCCAGGTAAAACAGAAAAGGTATATATATGTTAAGTAACATCCGAAAAGCACCAGTTCAGCAACTCCTGGAAAGAGAACGTAAAGAGAAGCCATATTAAGTATCAATGAAACTCGAAGAAGAAGAAAATATAAAAAAGGTTAAAAATTTTGCTGAATTTTAAATTCAAAAGAAAACAAACAAAAAATTGCCAAACTTTAAATCTAAACTAAAAAACTAAAATTTTACTAAAAATTACAAAAAAATATATCTATATATAAGAAAACTATAAATTAAAGTTAACAAAAGATAACAAGATTAATCGCAAGAAAAGAGAAACGAATATTAAGCTTAAGATTAAAAAAAAAATATTTACTAGGTTAAGTTGCGCCGTTGAAGTGTTGTCCTTATGTGGTAATTGTAGTCTTACTTATTGTGAGGGACATTAACTCCTTTGTTACCAAATATCATTGAGTGTAGGGTTACCCCCGAATTACAGAAGATATTTTGTCATTTTTTTAAAAGAGCTCTACTAGGCAGGTACTATCAGTGTAGAAAATACGCCAGATTTGGCATCATTGTGTTTGTTTCCTTTTGTAATGGTGGGTGATCTGAGTAAGTGACTCATCCGAATTTTTAAATGCTGCCTAGGTGTTAATGTTTCGATTTGTTTTTTTGTTATATTTGTACGTTATGATTAAGAGCAATAATGTCAATAAACCGTATTGAATGTGAAAGAGAAATGATGTGTTAATCTTTGTTTGTAAGAGAGGGAAGTAGGTCGTATTTTGTAATGAGGTGAGTGTCAGTGGAAGCTGGGGCCCTTATAAAAAATTATATTTCGGAGCTAAGGGTCAAGGATGGGCGGGCAGGTGTGGGAAGAAACACCAACTTCCCTTGTTTTAGGTGTACGAAGTGTTAGTGATCGTTTTGTATTGTTTATCTGTTTCAATTTCAAATAAAATTGTTCGTCCCCTAGGGCTATGGTTGATTGGGTTGGGACCGCCCTGAAGATGGCCCCCTAAGCTTGCCGGATACCTCACCATAGCGCCACAGTAGGTGGCTCGTAACAATATGGCGCCCAATCGAAAGAAGAAAACGTCTAAAATCAGTGCAATTACATCTAGGCACCGTGCAATAAACCATAGGGTTACAATAGGCGTAAACGAAAATCGCATTTTCTTTAAGTAACTATGTGATGTTGCAGACACAGCTTTATTTCTCAAAACTGTGATATACGTGCAATATTATATTAAGTTTATTAGAAAATTAGGATTTTCGTTCCATGTACTAGGGTCAGCTACAATAATCTTGTTCGTCAATGTAACAATGAATGTATTGTTTTTATGACCTGTCATATTTTTGTGTTTCTGTATGTTTTGTATGTAGAGTAGGTGCAATAGACGAAGGGTTAACATAGAGGAATTAATGTGCAATAGCTGTTGTGAAGAAGTAATCACAATATGCATTGTAATAAAGTACTCGTTACGAGATCTCCTTTTGAAATGTCTTTCGAAAACTGCGTAGTGTTGCCCATTTACATTTTTATTTTTTTTTTGACGAAATCGATGTATAGATTTGGCATAGGAACGAGTGCAGTAGCTATTATGATGAAACGATCACAATGTGCATTGCACTTTGTCTCTTTCACGAGATCTTTTTTTTTTCAATTGTTAAAAAAATGCCGTGGTGTTAGGTCTAAATGTTGTTATTGTTAAAAAAATGTTAAGTCCAGTCAAGCAGTACACCTTAAACAACCTTAATAGGACACTACTTAATACAAGAGATGTTGTTAGAATAAAGAGAAATAACAATAATCATAAAGAAAAAATCAAAAAATCCACAAATATCACCTCAGATGCGAATTGAAAATACGATTAACTCCCTCTCATATGTATTAAATATTAAATCAATAACCAAAAATATTTGTTTGTCTATGTGTTTTGATGTTGAATATTATATGTTATCCTAATTCCCCTTTTATATTCATTTGTTTGATTATTAGTATTAATTTTTATTAGCCACTAACATTTTTATTAGAGTATCTGTGTAGTTTTTTATAATTTATTATCTCCAGTTAATTTATTTTTTATTTCCATGTTTGTTTATTTAATGTTTTTTCATCCCAACTCGTATACATATTCTTTCATAAAAATATATCGTGTAAAACTGAGTGTAAAAAAAGCTCACGAATACTGTCAGTCGTCAAATTTCTTTCTCAAAATTTAATCAATTGGATTGTTAATCATATTCATGTCTAATGAGTGATTATTCCTCTGGAAAAAGAAGAAGTAAGCGCAATAGAACAATAGCTTTTGACACCAGCAGAATTTACGCTTTTTCACCTAGACCTAATCAGAAAAAGAGAAAAACAGCCTCCAAAATGGAACAGTCAAACATGAATATGGACTCAACAATCAGGGACTTATCAGGATCCATTATTAATCCTCAATCTAGTACTGGTGCGACTGCCAGGTTACAGTCAAACCTACCTCGGACGCCTACCACTGTAAACGAACAATCTGAAGTCAACCAACTCATCAGGAACATGGTACAGGAAAGCGTAAGAGACGCCCAGGTTCACTTGAGATCTTTGGTTGCAGAAAGCGTATCGAAGGAAATGGATAGGGTATACTCAATAATAGATAAGTTGAATGAGAGCGTAGATAGGTTAGCACTGAATGGGCAAATGAATCCGCCACCCCAGTCAGCACAGTCACATGTGTCGACAAACCCTAGTTCGGAAATCCCACCACAACGAACAGATAGTGCCAACATTGGGAATCGCAGAAATAATGTAGCCCCATCAATATTCGTGACAGGGCCCCAAGGAATAAGATTGGAACGTTTTGGTCTGAATTTCTCAGGAAAGCCCAACAGTTTATCAGTAGAAGATTTTATTTATAGGGTAGAGTACTTTCAGCAACATTACAGGCTGGCTTGGGAAGACATACTCAATGAGTTCCACATTCTCTTATCTGGACCGGCCCATGAATGGTTTTGGCTCCAGCAGAGAACAAATAACATCAATGATTGGAATTCCCTAAAACATGGGTTAAACGAAAGGTTCAAAACGAGACGTACGTGTTTTGAAGAAATGCGTGACCTATTAGAACGTAAACAGGGACCAAGTGAATCCATTGACTCATTTTTTGACGACATTAATCTGATGAGGTCAAAATTGGAGAGGCCAGTACGCGAATATGAAATGATATCGCTGGTGAAAAAGAACTTACGCAAAAATTTGTCTAGCATTGTCTATTCCATGCCCGTATCGTCTCTAGAGCAACTTAGAGTGGAGTGTCTAGAGGTGGAGAAAACATTTTTCCGACGTGATCAGGGTCCTCCAGCACCACCACCCTTAGTGCACAAGCCAATGCGTGTGCATGCCATACTGGAAGAGGATATCGAATACCATAACTTTGAAGATTCCGAAGGAACATTAGAAGTGTCGGCCATGAATTCATTAGTCTGTTGGAACTGTCAAAGTCCCGGACATGGATTCAGAGATTGTCCGTCTTCCCAAAGAGGACTATTTTGTTTCAAATGTGGAAGGCCAAACACTATAACCCCTAAATGTCAAAACTGCAAGGCGGGAAACATGAGGAAGAACATGGTTGCAGCGGGGAACCATCGTTCCTCAGAACCACCCGCTGCGCCGAACACACAATCGATTTAAAAAATGCGAACAGAACAACGTATTCCCAAATTCGCCATTATCTTCCGCTGGACGTAAGACAACAACATTACCTCAATAGAAGGTCCGAAATTTTTAATGAAAACCCAGTTAAAGTCAATGAGCAATCAAATACGAATTTACCAACAAAAGCAACCGCCAATAAACAGAAAAAGAATCAACAAAGAATAGTGAAATTAAGACAGAGGCAGAAAGAAATGAAAACTTTAAAAAAATTAATATCGGAAACTGTCATCCGATACAAATCCGGAAAAGACCCGAGGCCCCACGCCACCATCAAATTGGAGGGAAAGGAGATTAGAGGTCTATTAGATTCAGGTGCTTCGGTATCCATATTAGGGAAACACTGTCGCGAAATAGCTGATGAATTGGGTTTGAACGTATATCCTCAGCATACAAATGTGAGTACCGCATCAGGTGAAACGCATCGTATATTGGGAAAAGTAGAGGTTGACATTGAATATCAACAAAAGGTTGGCACTATGAATCTTTACTTATGTCCGGATCTTGAGCAAGACCTCTATTTAGGGATAGACTTTTGGAAGTTATTCGAAATTGCTCCGGAAATATTTTCGGTATACGAAATTAATGTGGATCTGCAAAAACAAATCCATGGAAGCTCTACCAACGAAAATACAAATATGCACAGTCTGACAGTGGAGCAACAGAAGAGGCTGGACGAGATAATAAAGAAGATAATGGAAGATAATGGATTAGGTTGTACAAAGCTGGAGAAACACGCCATTAAATTAGTAGCAGGGGCAAATCCGGTCAAGGATAAACATTATCCGTTGTCACCGGCAGTTCAAGAGATCGTGTACAATGAAATAGATAATATGCTCGCTCTGAAGGTTATTGAAGAGAGTGATTCGCCGTGGAGTAATCGGACTACGATAGTGAGAAAACCTAACAAAAATAGATTTTGTCTCGATGCGAGAAAACTTAATGCCCTAACTGTAAAGGACGCGTATCCCCTACAAAATATAGATGGGATATTAAGCCGTATTGATCAAACCCACTATATTAGCAGTGTCGACCTGAAGTATGCGTTTTGGCAGATCGAGCTGGAGGAAGAAGCCAAGCCCTATACTGCCTTTACCATACCAGGTCGACCACTGTATCAGTTCAGGGTAATGCCGTTTGGCCTCTGCAATGCGGCGCAGAGGCTATGCAGACTAATGGATAAGGTCATACCAGGACGCCTTAAATCAAATGTTTTCATATACCTGGATGATCTTCTCATTATCGCTGATGACTTTGAAAATCATTTGAAACTATTGGAAGAAGTAGCTGTATGCCTGCAAAGAGCGAATTTGACTATCGGGCTTAAAAAGTCGTTGTTCTGCTTTCGGGAACTGAAGTATCTCGGCTTCATAATCGGAAGCGGAATGTTAAAAACTGACCCCGATCAGTGCGATACGAAAGATTCCACCTCCGAAATCACCTAGAGAAGTGAGAAGTTTCCTCGGCACTGCAGGGTGGTATCGAAGATTTATCAAAGATTTCGCGTCAATTTCGGCAGCCCTGACAGACACATTAAAGAAGGGACAAAAGTTCAACATGACCCCGAAAGCAATGGAGGCTTTTCTATCACTAAAACAGGCTCTAACATCAGCGCCGGTTCTTATTCACCCCGACTTTAGTAAAGAATTCTATATCCAATGTGACGCCTCGGAATATGGAATCGGTGCGGTACTCTTTCAAAAGAATAAGGATGGTGGAGAGAATCCTATAGCCTTTTATTCTCAAAAGCTTAATGCAGCCCAGAAGAACTATACAGTCACAGAAAAAGAGTGTTTGGCCGCAGTTTTGGCCGTAAAAAGGTTTCGCCCTTACATTGAATTGATGAAGTTCACGATAATTACGGACCATGCCAGCCTAAAATGGCTGATGGCCTTGAAAGATTTGAGCGGGAGACTTGCGCGATGGTCACTTCAATTACAGGCCTACGATTTTACTATAGAACACCGGAAAGGTTCACAAAATATAGTAGCAGACACACTATCTCGGATGCCTGTAGAGTCAAATATCCTTATAGAGGAAATAAGCGATGACGACATTTTAGACTTCGAGACCACTGCCTTTGAAAATGAGGAATATGTCGAACTGCGTAACACCATCGCACAAAATAAAGAACAACTACCGGATTTAAAAATCGTCGATCATAAAATATATATTCGCATGAAGAACATTGAACAGGAATTGGTAGAATTTGAGTGGAAGTTATGGGTACCCCAAGACATAACCTATGTTTTAATTGAAAAGGCGCATATATATGGTAATTCAGTGCATGATGGGATGACAAAAACCTTAAATCGTTTGAAAACATTATATTATTGGCCCAAAATGTCATCCCAGGTCAGACAATTTGTGCGAAACTGTGAAGTTTGTAAAGAAACTAAGCCAACCAACCAACATATGAATCCGACAATCGGAGGGGAAGTGAAAACCCAGAGGCCTTTCCAGAAATTGTACATCGACTTTCTGGGAAAGTACCCTAGGTCTAAGAAAGGTAACGCCTACATATTTATAGTCGTGGACCACTTTACGAAATTCACCTTCTTGCACGCAATGAGAGAAGCCACAGCGCAAAACGTAGTACAATTCCTGGAGAACCAAGTATTCCATATATTTGGTGTGCCAGAGACCATACACAGTGATAATGGGAAGCAGTTCCTCTCAAAAGTATTCGAGAAAATGTTAGCTAATTATAGGATAACTCACCTAACCACGGCCTTTTACTCTCCGCAATCCAACGCGTCGGAGCGAGTAAACCAGTCCGTGATAGCTGCGATACGAACTTATGTTGAGAAAGATCACCGTGACTGTTATCTATATTTGGCAGAAATCGAACAAGCTCTTAGAACCTCAGTCCATTCAGCAACCGGAGTTAATCCGTTTTTCGCACTGTTTGGATATAACATGTTCACCAGTGGCACGGATTACAAACTGGCAAAAAAACTCCAATCCCTAAACGATCACCAAATTGAACAACTCAATAGATCAGAAAGATTAGAATTGATGAGAGAGCGGATGAAGGAAAATCTACATCAAGCGTATTTATCCAGCGCGAAAAGGTATAATCAACGAGCACGAATTGTCAAATTTTTACCGGGGCAGGAAGTGTATAGGAGAAACCACACCCTTTCGGATTTTAAAAACAATGTTAATGCCAAGTTCTGCAAAAAATTTCTTAAATGCAGAGTAGTAAAACCAATTGGCAATAATATGTATGAACTCGAGACGCTTCAGGGAAACCACTTGGTAATTACCATGCTAAAGACATCAGGATATAAACAGACTGCAATGAGACTGTGATAGGATACTTTGAGTTCAGTAGTAGATCAATTAGATGTAGTCACGACTGTCCGAAATTACAATTCGGTGCTGCATCTAACAATATTTTAAAAAGATCTCGTTATATTTTTGTGTTTATATGTTTGCCTAGCCCGGCTGATGAGACTTATATTCAGGGCGTGGGAGTTCCCCACGTTGAGAAAGAAAAATTTAATAGTCGTCTCCCACAACAACACAAAACGATGCTTTGTTCCAAATATGTTGAAAAAAATATACAAAGTCTGAAAAAGCTTAAAAAAAAACATCGCACAACTATGTAGATATATAGCAAAACAGTTTATGCGTACGAAGAGCAACATACCCAATACACAAAGTAGAATCACCATTCACCTGTGTAAAATATGCTGTCACAACAACACTGAAAATCGTTTTCAACTATGTTTAATCCATCAAATAAATTCCAATGTTCTCTCCTTACTATCTGTAGCAAGTTGCTAAAAGCGTTTTAAGATATTGCACAAACAATAGTGAAGGATTTTCGTTCAAAAGTTTTTTTGTCTAAATTAAGGCCCAAAATTGTTCGCCATTTATCCAGTGAACATGCAGGCATGCAAAATAAATAACATCGAATTTTTCCCACAAAGATGTATTGTAATTTGTCAGTAACATTATTCCACAATAATTTTTGTTTTGAGCGGAGGAACCATAAAATTACGAAACCTTCTCGGCACAAAGTGTTCATGAACTGCGATGTATACTCAGGTACACCGAAACAAACTAAATATTTAATTCCATAATACTCCAAGCTTAATGTTATCCATCATACACACTCCCACGAAAAGGGACCACAAACAATTGAAAGTCACAACAACACTGAAAATTGTTTTCAACTATGTTTAATCCATCAAATAAATTCAGATGTTCTCTCCTTACTATCTATAGCATGTTGCTAAAAGCATTTTAAGATATAGCACAAACAATAGTGAAAGATTTTCGCTCAAGAGTTTTTGTCCCAATTAAGGCCAAATAATTGTTCGCAATTTATTCACTGAACACGCAGGCATGCAAAATAAATAACATCGAATTTTTCCCACAAAGATGTATGGTAATTTGTCAGTAAAATTATTCCACAATAATTTTTTTTGAGCGGAGAAGCCATAAAATTACAAAACCTCCCCGGCACAAAGTGTTCATGAACTATACAGGTACAACGCAACAAACTAAAGATATAATTCCATAACAATCCAAACGTAATGTTATCTATCATACACCACCCCATAAAAAAGGGCAATAAATTTTCAATTGTTTATTGCTTTTATGCACTAGGGAACGAAGAACCAAATAAATCCTACAAATCCATATTTTTTAAGCTATCCGGAAGCCGGCAACTGATTTCACAAGTAAAGTTAGTTTATTTTGATAGCCTGACATTGGTCATATGGGAGTACACATTTTGTTTAAGCACACAGACACGTATTTGCTTTGATTGGTTTCCTTTTGATGCATATATTGATGTTCATTGATGCATATATTGATTTATTTTGATAACCAACTCCGTTTTAATAATAATAATAATAATAATAATAATAATAGTGATTCTTTGACATAGCTAAAACAAAAAAACACACACACACTGCCTGTGTTTCCACCCTTTTTTGGAGTGTTTGTTGTTGTTGTTTTTGGGTTGTCGTTTTCCTTTTTGCTTGCAGCAACATTCAGGAATGCACACTCATTTATATTTTTTTTGTCCATAACACACTTGTATCTTCCATAAGCACCATTATTGATAAATAATGAGAACAGAAATAGTATTCACTTACCTGGCTTAAAAGGTTTTAGATTTAGGGTCCAGCATGAAATTAGACAAACGCCTACACAGAATCGAAATCCCAGCACATCCGCGAAGATTTGTTCTGATATGTCCAGTGATCAGACAGCGTGTGTTTAATCCGTTTAAGTGTACACATTCCATGTGTGTCTAATGCAATTAACTACCTAAAAAGATAAATAAATAACAAAATTAGCGATGGGTTACAATTATGTAAACATAAACATAACATGTGCATAACACGTTTCTGTGCGAGAAATATCTATCCATCGAATCTGCACAATTTTTAAGAGGAACCGAGGAGAAAATACTGCTACAATAAACTAGAAAAAAATATTGCCCACCTTGAACCGAACGTTAGTAATCCATTCCATTCCAGTAAGATTGTGGGAGGCAGATTGATTAAAGTATTTCCCTGCCAGCAAGCAATGCTACGATGGTCAGAGCGGGCTATCAGGTTGTGTTCTCTCCTAGGCATGTTATACCAGTTGGTTTGCAAAAATAATATCCACCGTTTAATTTACCTAAAAGGGGGAAAAATTAGTTAAATATCAACTTTATCGAAAAAAATATATATTACCTTTTAGCTGCGTTGCGTGTGTTGTTTTGACTTTGGTTGTTTCAGCACTCAAATGAATGACACCCAAAAACAAAGACAGCTGTATGTCTTGGCCAAATTCGGGCATTCACAAGTAATGGACAACACAAGAAAATGCGTGCACATAGAAGTAATAAATGGCATGGAATGTTTTTTTAGCATGAATGAAATTTTTGTCCGTTTCATGTATGACACGGTGTGTGTGTGTGTGGGTGAGACACCAATGGAGGCTGCTGGTTGTTTGAATGAAAAGGCGTACACACATACTCACGGCGTAAATGGAAGCCGAACCGAAAGAGAAAAAAGTTTTTTGTAGTTTTCTTTTCACTGGAAATACATATTAAAGATTTATGAATATGAAAAGACTATGAATGATCGGTAGGGACATTTTGTATTACTTACCATTGTCGGATAATGATTATCAGGCGTTTTGCCAACTCCGCCTATTTTAGAGACCGCGTGTCCGCCAGTAGAATTCCCATTCTCCAGGTTAATGTAGCCAATTTTGTTATATGTGGGTCCGAAATCAAATTGCCAGATCCACGCACATCACCATCCCCGTAGTGTTTCTCGTGGATGATGAAGTTTTGTTGCGTGGATTTGAAAGGAATGGTATTTGTTACCAATGAAGCAAATAATTGCACGAAGCGTTTGCTTCGGTCGGCTTTAGAAAAATGGAACCGGAAACGTTGTAAGTCGGGAAATGTGCTATGTAAAAGTGCTGCCACTGTCAGGGTTGCATTATTTACGATATTGGAGGAGTGCTGTAATCCAAATACCACCATGTGAGGGCTTATAGGTATCCTTAGGTTGGGTTTAGAAATAAATATAGATAAACGTCGGAAAAATTAAGAAAATAAGGAAAAGAGGGAAAATTCGCGTCTTTCCAAGCTTATAAAAGGGCCAACGAAACGAAAATGCGCTCTTGTTTTAAACTGGTGTTCTTCAGAAGTCAATCCTTAAGTGGATTTATATATCCAGCTTTACCATACTATTAAATTAACCCCATTTTTTTAAATAAAACAACTAGTTTGAAGTTGATTTCTTTATTAATAAAACTGAATCTTGTATTTAAATACATGTCGTGGTCGATAACAACCAAATGTGAGTGTGGTCATTGTGCTGTGTTGTAATACAAATAAGTCATAGTGTTGTATATATTGTTTTTTTTTATTTAAAGATATCGCCAACCTGCAAATCCCCATATCCACTGACCTCCCCATCTTTCTAAGCGGAGAGGTCAGCTCAGTTTATCGAAAAGAAATAAGGCCGTAAAGAAGTAGTGAGAAGTTGAGTTTGATTTTGGCCAGTCCGATCCTTAAAGCATTTTTGCGGTAATCATCTGGGGAAACACAAAAAAAACCCAAGAGTATGTTCGGTTGGATAACCCCAGGTAAAACAGAAAAGGTATATATATGTTAAGTAACATCCGAAAAGCACCAGTTCAGCAACTCCTGGAAAGAGAACGTAAAGAGAAGCCATATTAAGTATCAATGAAACTCGAAGAAGAAGAAAATATAAAAAAAGGTTAAAAATTTTGCTGAATTTTAAATTCAAAAGAAAACAAACAAAAAATTGCCAAACTTTAAATCTAAACTAAAAAACTAAAATTTTACTAAAAATTACAAAAAATATATCTATATATAAGAAAACTATATGTTGGGGTCTTGGTTGGTAAAATGAGGAACACACAATTTATATTTTTATACAAAAGAACACAATGTTTATTTAAGGAAGTAAAAACTCAGACTGAAGAAAATTTTCATAATTTTCTGTGTATATGTAATAATATTGACAACTCATATTTCAATGGTATGTAGTTAGAAATATTATTTATGTTTACAGTGAATGTTTTACAAGTGTCTACAACATCTCCCTTTTTTTTAAGTTAATCGATAAATCTGGCTGGCGGTCTACGATTGCGAGTTGGTCTTGAAACTGGTGGAGGTGATGGAGCTGTAGGTGTGCTAAACATTACAGGTGATCGCCGTTCATCTTCAAGAGAGCTAGAAGAATCAGTAATGGAAACAGCATCTGGTTGAGGTTCTATATTTTCGGGATTCTGAATTTGCTGTCGAAGATGTTGCGTAAGCGACTGGTCTTTTTGCTCTAAAAATTGGTGTAGCCCCGGGTTTTAGATGTAGTTCTACTTGTGTTTTCGAGCATTTAGATGGAGTGTTTTGAAATACGTCACTGTATTCTGATTTAATTTTCGACAGTTCATTATTGATAGATTCTTTTGTTTGTAATTGACAACAAATGCTGTTAAGTGGTTTGTCCCACAAGCCAAAAATTTCACACCAATCTGCACCAAAAATGCAAAGAGTATCAATGTCTACTACAGATAAAATACATTGTTGTACATCACCTGATAGCCGTACTTGACATGGAAACTCGGCTATGACTTTGATTTTGTTTTTGGAAGCACTTGTTACGAACTTGTCATCGCATTGCGTTCCTGGCTTTCCCATTTTCATCCAGAGTTTCTTACCAATAATGGAAATGTCTGAAGCGGTGTCGATTTGCATTTTGATATCATGACCTGTTCCTCCTGATGATGATGGGTTTATAGTGGCCTTGACGAATTTCCGATTTGAAGCGGATGATAGTCGATTGACTTGAACGACACTTGTCTGAGGCGAATTTGATTTCTTGTGTTGATTGAATTTCTTCTGACCTTGCATTGATTTGTTCGGTTTTTTAGAATTACAATAACCTTCCTTATGTCCTGTGACCTTGCATTGTGTACATGTGTGCTTTGCGTAGTTGCAAAATTTGGAGTAGTGCATCCCTCCACAATTCCAACATGGTGTTTTGGGAACTTTTGTGTTCTGATTAGCTTGATTTTTCCAATGTTTATTATGTGATTTGACAACATGTACATTTGTTGGTGAATTTTCTTGTACCATGGCTGTATCATGTTTCAAATTAAGCAGTCTTTGGGCTTGAGTGACTAACTTATTCAGAGAATTGTTAGAATCATCCTCCAATGATGACAAACATCTCGTTCGAACTTCTGAATCGTTGTGCGCTTGTAGGCCACAAACAAATACAAGACACTTAAACTGATCTGGAGTCATTTCCGAGAGCTTGAAATTTTCACATGCTACATTTACCCTTGCCGCGTAGGCAACCAGATCCTCTTGAGGTTTTTTAGTTATTTGCAAACATTTGTATCTTGTGCTGAACAAAGATTCTTGTAATCCAAAAATTTCTTTCAAGATTTTGACTGACTCTGCAAACGAATTGTCCCTTGGATTCTTAGGTAAAATGAATGATGCGTATTTGCTATATGCAACAGAATTCAGTTTCCGCATTAACAATCGTACTTTGGCAGCATCGTCCAGCGAATTTCCTTCAACCAAGAATATATCTTCATATCTGGAATACCAATTATTGAATGTTAAACCTTCTGTTTCATCGTAGCAAAATTCCGAAATGCTGTTGGATAATTTCTCAATTAATTGTTCATTATTAAGAGGAGTTCCATTCGTCAAGCTTGCTAGGAGTTTGCTCTGCAATTCCAATAGTTCCAAAACTTTTTGATCTGCCATAATCCTCGTCGCCAATTTGTTGGGGTCTTGGTTGGTAAAATGAGGAACACACAATTTATATTTTTATACAAAAGAACACAATGTTTATTTAAGGAAGTAAAAACTCAGACTGAAGAAAATTTTCATAATTTTCTGTGTATATGTAATAATATTGACAACTCATATTTCAATGGTATGTAGTTAGAAATATTATTTATGTTTACAGTGAATGTTTTACAAGTGTCTACAACACTATAAATTAAAGTTAACAAAAGATAACAAGATTAATCGCAAGAAAAGAGAAACGAATATTAAGCTTAAGATTAAAAAAAAATATTTACTAGGTTAAGTTGCGCCGTTGAAGTGTTGTCCTTATGTGGTAATTGTAGTCTTACTTATTGTGAGGGACATTAACTCCTTTGTTACCAAATATCATTGAGTGTAGGGTTACCCCCGAATTACAGAAGATATTTTGTCATTTTTTTATATTGTGTGGGCGAATTATTATGTCCCTAGACCACCTAAAAGAGCTCTACTAGGCAGGTACTATCAGTGTAGAAAATACGCCAGATTTGGCATCATTGTGTTTGTTTCCTTTTGTAATGGTGGGTGATCTGAGTAAGTGACTCATCCGAATTTTTAAATGCTGCCTAGGTGTTAATGTTTCGATTTGTTTTTTTTGTTATATTTGTACGTTATGATTAAGAGCAATAATGTCAATAAACCGTATTGAATGTGAAAGAGAAATGATGTGTTAATCTTTGTTTGTAAGAGAGGGAAGTAGGTCGTATTTTGTAATGAGGTGAGTGTCAGTGGAAGCTGGGGCCCTTATAAAAAATTATATTTCGGAGCTAAGGGTCAAGGATGGGCGGGCAGGTGTGGGAAGAAACACCAACTTCCCTTGTTTTAGGTGTACGAAGTGTTAGTGATCGTTTTGTATTGTTTATCTGTTTCAATTTCAAATAAAATTGTTCGTCCCCTAGGGCTATGGTTGATTGGGTTGGGACCGCCCTGAAGATGGCCCCCTAAGCTTGCCGGATACCTCACCATAGCGCCACAGTAGGTGGCTCGTAACAACGCACAAAAGCATAAATTTAATACACAACCAAAACACAATCAATAAAAACAAAAAAAAACTTTTCTTTTTGTTTAATAAAAATATTTAATTTAAAAAGTAAATCCACTTTTTTGCAATGATACTATTTTTATTCTTATGCACAAAGACAATTGGTTTCTTTGTTACAATCCAAAGGCTAATACAAGGGCTATTTTCCCTCCGTTATGCCTTTTATAGGGCCGCCATCAGCGTGAATTTTCATTTTCTCTCGCGTTTTCGCGCATTTTCCGACGTTTACCAGTTTCCATTATGTTCGCACCTACAGAACCCTTTAAGCCCCCACAGTGTTGTATTCTTTTACAGGTCTTCACCTGGCAACACTGTAAATCTAGCATGTGAACCGGCCGCCTAAAATATCCGGTTCAGTTATAATTTGCCGACACCTACGTTCACCACGTATTTCAAATGCTGCCTATTATTAAACACAAATAAATTGGCTAAACGCCATAAAACCCACGCAACAAACTTTAATTTATTAGTGGGAAAAAATTGGCGATGTTTACCAAGGGGTAAGGCAGGGAATACTATAGTTTCAGATCTCGCCACAGATCTTCATCAGTTCCCTTGTTTCTTGTTTTTCAACAAGAAACTTTTTATACCCAAGTGTCAATTGCTAGCTCAAATACTCTAAAGCCGCACGCTGAAACTTTCATACGTAACATTCCCATTATTATGGTGTTCTTAGGTCGAGTTCCCCAATACAGTTATTTCATTAAATTACTTTAGTATGGAACTCGATCTATAAACGCCAAAATAATGGGAAAGTTTCGTATGAAAGTTTTAGCTTGTGGCTTTAGAGATAGATACGTGCGCAAAGAAACACTCATGCTCTGTTCCAGAACCTGCAAGAAGCTACTATTTTTTACTACGATAACAATTTTTCCTTTATGTTATCGAAAAAAATAGTAAAAATTTGTAGATTCTTGCAGTACTGGAACAGACCATCAATTGATGTCAAATGTCAATTTTGCTCACAATAATGCATTACTGTGAAATACTTATTTACATTTTTGGTCTGTTCCTTTACTTTTGAATATAGTAAAACCGGCAAAAGTAGTAAAAGTTGTAAACTGCTCCCATATGAATTGTATTGTGTCTGAAGTAAAGGAACGCTTTTCGAGTAAAAAGTGGTAAAACTTGAAGATTCTTGCACGTAAAGGAACAGAGCTTTTGTATGTGATTTTATTCACAATAACGCATTTTACAACTGGTATGAAGATCAGCTGTTTTTGGCGTTACACCTTATTATTCCACCATGGAACGGAGCTACTTTATCACAGGTACCAACATGTACATATTTTGACGTTAAATTAATTATTTAGATTTGCGTTTTTTGTAATGCAATGATTGGCAACTCTGTTAAAAGTTTGGTTTGTGTTTGTGTTCATAAATTTAATATAATTCATAATTCTAATGCGGCGGATTTGATTTTTGTCGAGTTTCCTAGCACCTATAATTACTGTTATTGGAACACGTTAAACTATTTAATATATTTTGGATATCTTCACGTTGTGTATGCAATTTAATATAAAAATTGTAAACTAGCAATTGTGCGCTATACAGAGCCCATTTTTTTGGTACCTATATTACATTCCTAAATAAGTGTTGTTTATGAATCTATGCACTGTTAAAGACGCAAAATCAATCCCATGTTCGATATGACTGAACGTGAAGTTCCCAGTGTGCCGGTGACGACTCTAGCAGGCTTAACAAGTCTATCAGATTGTAAGAATTGCATTAAATTCCATCTATACATATTTATGTAAATATGCAATGTTTTTTAGTGCTCAGCGAATTGCCCGTCTCGGAGTCGTTTGGATCTTCAACATCGCGGAACAAAACACTTCTTTTTCATACATTGGTGGCAAGCGAGTCAAACAATTTGCTTTCATTACGAGATGACGAATTGGCAAGACAATTGGTTTTTGCTATTGAGAAAACTAATGCAGATAAAATGTAAGTATAAGTGTGGCTTAAATGGGCCGCAGTTATTTGATGCACAAGCTTTTAGAAGAGCCAACTGCATCGGTATAAGACAAACTTATTTCATAGAAAATGCGATTTCGAAAAATAACAAACTGGACATGCTACAATTACTTCCCAGGCAACCGCCAGCTGTTTTGATTCTCCTGTAATACTAGTGTCAAATTCCAAAAGACATTTTGTATTCTTATTTCTATTTTCGATATACAGTTTGACAAGTAATTGTTTTCAAACTGAGAAAACGAACACTTTTCATGCATTAATTACTAAAAAATTACAAATAGTTGTGATAAAAATGTCGGGTTTTTTGCAAAAATAAGTTGGTCGACTTATTTAAGACCAAATTGAATGGATAAATAAACAATTAACCCGCTTAGTTCAACAATAATAACCAAAAGAATAATTAACATGTAATGCAAGGTGCCAAGAAAATGTTTTCAAAATGTAATTAAGGTTCCAAAATACGCCATGTTTTCGGTAAATGCTTAAAAATCATGACATTTTATGAATTTCATTCTAAACAAGGATTAGTTGCTAACAAGTATCAGCAATATTAGGCATGGGATATCCCCACTAAGAGGGTTACCATATGGACCAAGGGGGTATCAGATCATATTGCATGCAAACAATGTCCTATAGGTCTCAAGCCGAGAATATCTAAAAACTAAGACGTTTTATGAGTATTTTGGTTTACCAAGATGGTATGACATCAATTACAATGAATATTACCTGCAGCAGAACTCGATCAGGAGGGTTGCCAGATCGACTAAAAATGTACCAGGTCTTAATAACAGTAAACTGGACATCCTAGGCCAACAATTAGATCTTAAAAGTGGTTTATTTAACTGAAATTTAATTTAGGGATAAGCATATTCACTAAAACAAACCAAAATATAACCAAGAAGTACAAAAATCGGTCAGAAATGCATATGGAAGATATTGCTAAATTATACTGAGCTTGCTATAGACATCAAATTTTATCTATTAACAGCCAGATTGAGGAATTCCCGTAAGTTTTTTGGCTTTAATGGTATACCATGGTAACACTGTAGCATTATTTCCCCGTCACTTAGAAATTTTTGTCACAGTATTACTTCACAGTACACGAAATGTCTCCAGTAGGTCATAGTAAGCATTTGCGAAAATTGTAGAAATCTGTACCCCACAAATTTCTAAGGAATATTAGTCTCCAAATGTGCTATTTTCGACTGTTTCATGAAATATTCTTATCTCTTAATAAATTTTGAGTTGAATGAACCACTTGTAGGCTGTGGTTGTGGGCCTAGTTGGTCCCTTTTACTGTTAATAAGGCCTGGTACTTTTTTAGTCGATCTGGCAACCCTCCTGATCGAGCTATTGTGAAGGCAATATTTATTGTAATTGATGGAAGTCCATCCTGGTGAACTAAAAATACTCATAAAATGTCTTAGTTTTCAGATATTCCCGGTTTGAGAGCTATAGGACATCGTTTACATGTAATACGATCTGGTACCCCTTGGTCCATAGGGTAACCCTCTTAGTGGGGACATTCCATGCCTAATATTGTTGATACTTGTTAGCAACTAATCCTTGTTAAGAATAAAATTCATAAAATGTCATGATTTTTAAGTATTTACTGAAAACATGGGGTATTTTGGAACCTCAATTACATTTTGAAAACATTTTCTTGGCACCTTGCATTACATGTTAATTATTCTTTTGGTTATTATTGTTGAACTAAGCGGGTTAATTTTTTATTTATCCATTTATTTTGGTCTTAAATAAGTCGACCAACTAATTTTTGCAAAAAACCCGACATTTTTATCACAACTATTTGTAATTTTTAGGTAATTAATGCATGAAAAGTGTTCGTTTTCTCAGTTTGAAAACAATTCCTTGTCAAACTGTACATTAGGAATATACATACACTTTGTCAAGTAAGAAAACTAGAATTTGTTGTATTAATTGATAAAAAATGAGAGATAATTTTAATGAAAACTTGTTTTTTTTTTTTTTTTTTTTTTTTTTTTGCAAAAATTAGTTGGCCGACTTATTTAAGACAATATAAGTGCATAAACAAACAATTAGTCCACGTAGTATAACAATAATAATCAAAAACAATAACTACATAAAAAGATAGTTGTCAAATAAATGTTTTCGAAATGTAATGGAGGTTCCAAAATATCCCATGTTTTCGGTAAATACTTCAAAATCATGACATTTTATGATTATAATTCTTAATAAGGATTAACTACTAACAAGTATCAGCAATGTTATGTATATGGTTACCATATGGAGCAAGGGAGTACCCGGTCACATTAGATGTAAACAGTGCCCTATAGGCTTCGAACCGTGAATTTCTCAAAAAAATAAGACTATGAGTTTTTAGGTAACCAGGATGGACTGCCATCAATTACAATGAACATTACCTAGAGAATAACTCCATCGGGAGGGTTGCCAGATCGACTAAAATGGTACCAAGACCAAGGCATATTAACAGCAAACGAGACCACCTAGGTTCAGTCACTTGTGAATTAAAGAACTTCAAGAAAACTTACTATTTTAAAGAAAATTTTGTTCGCGTAGCCGAGATTTGTATCTGTCCACAGGAGAAAGTCTTAAATTCCTTAGATAAAATGTACTTTTTTAAAGAATGATGTTTGTTTTTTCGAACATTCCTATTTTAGGTAATATCTTCAGATCGATTTCAATTTTTCGATAGATAGACCTTGTTGCCCTGATTACAAAAAAAAAAAAAAAATTGGCGGCGGCCATAAGCAGTTATCCGGTTTTTTGAACCGAAACCGGATATATAACCGGGTTTTCTGAACCGATATGGGTATCAAAAGAAAGCTTAGGAAAACACCTATCTAGAAATGTAATATTTCCAGCTGTATATAAACCGGTTACAATTTTAGAGCAAATTTTGAGGTATGCGGGCAAAAGTTTCTTTAAAATTGTAAGTTTTCTTAAGTAGCCTATGGATAGGTGCAAATTTCGGCTTCGCGGACAGAAGTTTCTTTAAAATTGTAAGTTCTCTTAGATAGCCGGCCTTCGGCCGGGGATTTAAGACTTTCTCCTACGGCTACGCGGACAAAAGTTTCTTTAAAATTGTAAGTTTTTTTAAGTAGCCGGCCTTCGGCCGGGGATTTCTGACTTTCTCCAATGGACAGGTGCAAATTTCGGCTACGCGGACAAAAGTTTCTTTAAAATTGTAAGTTCTTTTAAGTAGCTGGCCCTCGGCCAGGGATTTAAGACTTTCTCCTATGGACAGGTTCAAATTTCGGCTACGCAGACAAAAGTTTCTTTAAAATTGTAAGTTTTCTTAAGTAGACGGCCTTTGACCGGGGATTTAAGACTTTCTCGTATGGACAGGGGCAAATTTCGTCAACGCGGACAAAAGTTTCTTTAAAATTGTAAGTTTTCTTAAGTATACAACAACAACAATTATGTTTGTATGTTCGTTCTTCTGATCAATCTGGCTCTGGGTCTATCTCCAGTTCCAGGAAAGTGGCTGCTTCGATGGGATGTAACCACAGATCCACTGGAGTTAGATGAGTAGGTTTGGCTGGGCACTTGAAAAGGTGTTTTGTGCCGTGCGGGCCCATGCCGCATACTGGGCAGATGTCTTGGCGCGGTCGATTTCCGCCCAATAAGAATTTAGGCGACTGCAATCTCCCGAGCGTGGTTGAGCCAAAAATACTCTAGTTTGTCGTGGCAGCTGACGCTCCTCAGCTGCGATAGATTGGGGATGTATTTCGAGGACTTTATTCACACTATATTTGCTTGTGACCCTAGCAACTGCATCCGTGTGAATACTATTTAAACCTGCTTGATATGCCTGTTAATCTAGGGGTTCTCTCCTATATTGTTGGACCCCCTCTCTAGAGCATGAATATCCTTCCTGATATGCCTGAATGCGTCGGGCCTAGCCAGCAGATGGTGATTGGGATGGCTCTCACGGTAACACTCAAGCAACGAAAGCATCTCCTTGTGTTACTTTACTGGAAGAATCTTTGCCTCCTCGTGTAAATGGTCCACTGAAGACTTGAGGAGGCACCCTGTTGCTGTTCTCAGGGCGGCATTCTGACAGGTTTAAATTTTTTCCAATTCGTATCACATAATCTCGGGGACCAGACTGGCGCCGCATAGCTTACCACAAACCGACCTATCGCGTTATGTGGTCAACAAGGTTTCTTTATCTGCACCCCAAGTGCTGCCGGCTAGGGACTTGAGGACCTTGTTCCTACTTTTCAGTTTGTCGCAGATAGCTGTGGCGTGCGCGCACCACGTGAAAGTAGTGTCGAATGGGACCCCTAAAATTTTGGGGCAGTTTGTGTCCGGAATTCTGCTACCGTCGACCACGACATTCAATTCTCTTCCAAACTGCGGTGTCCATGTAGTGAACAGAGTGGCTGTTGATTTTGTGGCGGAAATCTGCATATTCCTCCAATGGAAAAAGGTGGTAAGATCGGTTAAATAGTTGTTCAGTCTCCCACAGATGTCATCAGGATAGGTACCCGACGCCAGGATCGTGCAATCATCCGCATACGTTACGATCTCGATGCCGTCGGGAGGGCGCGGAATACAGGAGAGGTAGAGGTTAAACAGTTCCGGAGATATCACCCCAACTTGGGAACTCCCTGTTTCACTCTACGGGATTTGGACTTCTTGTTCCTGAATTCCACGTACGACGGGTCCACACGTATACTTGACTATCCAACATTTCAAGCTTGACCGAAGGGTTGTCTGATCAATGTATCAAAGGCTTTTGATAAGTCAAGCGCCACCATCACTGTTCTATCGCACGGCCGTCTCTGGTTGAGTCCTTGACAAATATGTGTGGTAATGGCGTGGAGCGCAGTTGTCGTGATGTGCTGCTTACGGAACTTGATAGCAAATTGATAGCTATTTCTGATACTGGGGAGGTCTAAGGCCTCAATGGTCTTTTCTACGGGCGACAAAAGCGAAATCGGCCTGTACGATTCACTTTTGCTGGCATCCTTGCCGGGCTTCCGTAGTGCGACCACCCTGCCCATTTTCCAGACTTCGGGAACAATGAGGGTGGATAGCGACAAGTTGAGAACTCCCGGCTCATCCAGCTGCTTCAGCATTACCATGGAGATTCCATCAGGGCCCAACGCTTTGGATGATTTAGCGTTCCTGATGGTATTGGCAACATCATCCATTGTAAACTATGGTGGTTCCTCCTCTACAGGAAGAGATCTGATGCGACGTAATACTCTTCTCTTCGCCCTGTCACTCTCGGGGTGCTCGACAAACTGTCGATTGAAATAACTTGCGCACCTCTTCGGGTCAGTCAACTTAACGTCACCAAACGTGACTGAGGTCCTATCTTCCCTTCTTCCAGGGTTCGAGGGTGACTTAACCGTTGCCCAAAATTCACCTATACCGGCTCCAATGTTGCAACTCTTTAGCTCCCTGACTCTGGGGTCATTGGGTTTGGTTCGACGAAGCTCATTTGCTAATCCCGTCGCCTCTGCTGGGAAGTTTGGTCTTACTTCGGGTATTTGACCAGCTGGAATATGGCAAGCGGCTGCAGCAGTGATGATGTCTCGGAACGTCCTTTCCGCTAACCGAATATCAGAAGGACTGGGCAGTTCTCTGAAGCGGTGATTGGTGAACTCTCTGAAACCCGGCCAATCAGCTTTCTTATGATTGACGAATGTGCGACGTTCAAAGGTAATGAAATCGGGTGGTCTGCTAATGGAGACAATTATGGGAGATGGTCTGAACCAAGGGAAATGACTGGTTGCCAGGTAACGTCATTTCTCAGACCAGGTGACACAATATTTATGTCTGGCGAGCTGTGACACTCTCCTCTAATTCTGGTAGGGGCATCCTCATTGACCGTGCAAAACGTAGAGCTGTCAATCTGCTCAGCCAGCGCTGTACCTCTCTGGTAGTTTGCCAGGGCCGAATGCCACATCTCATGATGCGCATTAAAGTCCCCCAGGACCATACGATTATGGCCTTCCAAATGCGGGATAATGTTAGGCACGTAATCTGAGATACAGCTATTTCTCGGCGGGATGTATACGTTCAGCAACTCTATCTCGGCAGTTCCACACCTGACTGCTACCCCCTTACATTCCATGTATGGGTCATTAGAGACAGGCTCAAGCGAGATAGGTCTGTATTGGACAGAGACTGGTGCAATAGGAAAGCTAATCCCCCACCTCCACTTCTGGTGCGATCCTTCCTTTGCACGTTATAACCATCGCAACGTTGTAAGCTACAGTTATTGTTGAGCTTGGTTTCTTGCACCACAGCGACCTTGATATTCCTCCGACTCATGAAATCTACTATTTCCTCGATCTTACCTCGGAGGCCATTGCAATTAAATTGCAAAAAGGATGCATTTTCCGGGATTGGGGCAACAACGGCTGGTGTTAAAGGCTGTATGTGCGGTTGTTGTCGAGGGGACTGCGGGGGAGTCTCATAATCAGACGACGAGGGAGTTTAATCCGATGACGACTGACTGGGGACTGTATTCACACAGCATGCAGCAACATAGTCCCTGTCGTAGTCCCTCACGTGGACAAGTCCAGGGCAACCCCTTAGATGCACCCACTCCTGACATCTATTGCATGTCACCGAAGGCTGGATGTGTGTGAAGATGCGGATGTGACAAACCGAGCACAAATATATTGTTCCTGGGTTTTCCTCCGTCCCGGCACGGACCAAAAGAATTCGGAGCAGGCATTCCGGGATATGCTGCTCCCAACACAGAAAAACGAAACAAATACAAACATACACTCCGGTTCATCTAAATAGAACCAACCAATATTTGCCTATAAATACCGTTATATCTGACGTTAGGAGAGGAATTGTAAATTACATTTTTGTGGACATGTAGAGTATATAGTAGCCGATATTTTCAATACCTAACATGTTTCACATATACATTATAACGGTACTTTTTACTTTATGAAAAAATGTAAAAATATTAGCATTTTTTATTTTACACAAATCCTTTGTCAGATGTGGTAAACTTTTACAAAAAAACTATTTATAATAATAAATAAAGGCCGTGAGTGTTGATTGCCAAAAAATATTGTGCAACAAATTTGTATTACGGTCTTGGAATTTGATAAAAATTGATGCTTATAGCTCCCAAAAGTATTCATATGCAGAAATCGATAGAAACAATTTACAAAGTCAAAATTTTATACTGAATTATGTTCAAAATTTTCAAGACTACAATAAAATTACAAATAAGTCACATTTGATAGGTTTATGAGTCCGAAACAGATGAAATATGGTAAAGATAACTTAAATTTCTACCTTTCCAATCGTTAATATTTTCGGAAGGAAAGGGTTTGTTTTGATGGTTATGGTATTCACACATCTTTTACTCATAATATAAGTACCGAAGTAAAGTACACAGTAAAGAGCGCCTATGTTTAATTATTTTATTTATTTATTCAATTCATATACTAATACAAAAGCCTTCAAGGCCAATAAATAGTATTAACAAAATATTAAATTCCGAGTAGAAAAAATTATAAAATCTAATTCTTAATGCGTGCTGGTATAATTGGCTCCCCAGCCATTAAAAAATGAAAATCAAGAAAGAGAAAAAAAAGTATAGCTAAAAAGTGGCCAATAAGCAGCAAACATAATTACAGTACAATAAGCAAGGTACATGTCAAGTTTCAATATTGCAACCAAACACCATAGAAGTCATTTAATAGACTTTCATAGACTCAATAAAAAGCGGGAAAAAATTGTTGTTACATAGCAAACGTCATGGAAGACAAAAGAAAATCAAGCAATAAGCACAAACATTGTGAGCAAGTCTATATTTAAGGTTGAGAAGTAATATGATTCAGCACTTTAAGTCGAAAAGCATTATTGGAATGTGAAAAAACTCTCAGATCAAGAGGTAAATAATTCCATAATCTTGCAATGCGTATTAAGAGCGACTTTTCAAAAGTATGTTTCTGTGCCTTTCATCCCATGCGATATCTTCTAAATCCTTGCCCTTGATGTTGACATGAAGCGTTCGGCGGTGAGATTTTCTTTATTTTTTTGGACCTGTAGATGTCCACAGCCAACGAAAGTGGGTGGAACCCATCGATTTGCAATCACTTTCTTTAGATAAAATATTAATTTTTGGATTGAATAGGTTGAAATTTGAGTAATCTTTACCATATTTCCTCTGTTTCGGACTCATAAACCAATCAAATGTGACTTATTTGTAATTTTATTGTAGTCTTGAACATTTTGAACATAATTCAGTATAAAATTTTGACTTTGTAAATTGTTTCTATCGATTTCTTCATATGAATACTTTTGGGAGCTCTAAGCATCAATTTTCATCAAATTCCAAGACCCTAATACAATTTTTTTCCACAATATTTGTTGGTAATCAACACTCACGACCTTTATTTATAATTATAAATAGTTTTTTGTAAAAGTTTACCAAATCTGATCTGATAAACGATTTTTGTAAATTCTTAGGGTGGTTCTATCCTTGTGAACCATTAAAACATGCTAATGTTTTGAAATTTTTTCATAAAGCGAGTAAACAGTGCCATTGTAACGAAAATGTGAAACATATTAGGTATTGAAAATATCGGCTACTATATACTCTACATGTCCACAAAAATAGAATTTACAATTGCTCTACTATCGTCAGAAATAACAGTATTTGTTGGCAAATATTGGTTGGTTCTATTCAGATGAACCGGAGTGTATGTACACTGATGTACAAATCCAATATTCTGGCCAAAACTATTTCAACGTCCATTTTGTATTGAAATTAATGCCTGTGAAGTTATATTGGAAATTATATTGGAAAAATTAATTTTTAGCAAAGGCGCAAACCATTCACAGGGTGACTCAGAGAAAACATATTTAACTAAAATTGGAGAACAAATTTGATCGCAAATTATAATTTATGGTCATAACTATTAAAATAACGGTAAAGTATAAACAATTCTGAACAAAATGAATGAAGGAGGCATAAATACGTGTTTAATATATATCAAAGAGCTGTATTGAAAAAGACACTGAACAGAACAGCCCATTGTGCCAAAACTATAAAAGATGGGCGGACGAAACTTGGCTTAAATTAGAGGCCTCTTGAATAGCTATCAGCCAATATATAGATTTTATCCGAAATCAATTTCAGAGATCTGCGTTTTGCGATTTACCTTAGGGCCCACCTATGAAAAAGACACTAAACAGAACAGCCCATTGTGCCAAAACTACAAAAGATGGGCGGACGAAACTTGGCTTAGCTATCAGCTATCAAGAGGCCTTTAATTTATTTCATTTCATTTATTCATCAATTGTAATATAAAAAAGCCAACATGGCCAATAACTTATATTATCTTACTACAATATCCAAACACCAAGAACTTAGAAGTAAATAATTAAAATTAAATATATATATAAATACATAAATAAAATATATACATAAATACTATGCATACTATGATTAATGACTATCAAAGGAATTCATTGAAATACAAATATAAATAGACTCCCTATTCATAGCCACTAACCACTGCACTTCACTTAACAAATGTTAAGAAAAGTGGAGGGGAGATGAGCAAGGGACGTCCCTACACAATAAATGCTATGTTTCACTCAATCACTAGAGTGAACATAGAAGGTCTACAGGAACAACATCCATAAAAAAGTCCAAAAAAAAACAAACAATATAAATATGGCTCCCCAGCCACAAAAATCACAAGTATATATGTATACCCTGTAACTAGTGACTAGTAAACAAACATTAATCTATTAGAGAGATGCTCAAAACACCTTCTCTTAAAAACAAAGGTGGAGAAAGCAAAATTACGTAGGTCAAGAGGTAACCGATTCCAAAATCTTGCAACCCTAACAACAAAAGAATGCTCTCCAATCCACGACGAAAATATAGGAAATGACAATTGAGGATACCTAAAGTATCGATTAAACACAAACTTATTAAAGAGGGGAGAGTTGACGTCCTTCATTATCCTATAGTGGCATAAAAGAAGGCGATATTCAACATACTTGTCAAAGGACAAGCCCAGGAATTTAACAACAAATTGCGAAACATGGTCACCACGTCGCAAACCAAACACATATCGCACAATAGAATTAACAATCTTATGAACACGCAGCATTTGAGAAGAACTAGCTCCAGAAACAACCTCCAAACAGTAGTTTACATGAGACATCAACAACGACATAGCAACTTTCCGCCTAACATTAAGGGGTAAATATACTTGGAGACTATAAAGCCTCCTAAGCTGAAAGCGAACACGAGACAACAGAACATCAATATGCGTTACAAAACTAAGCTTAGAATCGATGACTACACCCAAGCACCGAATCTCACCAACAACATTAACAACAGAAGAACTCACACAGATATTAGGAATTACAGAATTACCATGCGTATTAAAAACAACAGCTTCAGTTTTATCCCAGTTGATAGCCAAACCATTAGAGGAGATCCAAAGTGATAGCGATTGTAGCACGGAATTTGCTAAATTCTCCAGATTCAAGAGATTTACACTCCTGAAGAAAACATGGATGTCATCCGCATACATAAAAATACTACAGCCAGAACCTGCAATTGAATCCACAATGTCATCGATAAACATTATAAACAAAAGGGGCCCAAGCACCGAACCCTGCGGGACACCACGCCAAACATCACTAACATCAGACCGAACACCCCTATGCTCCACAAACTGGGACCTACCCACTAGATATGAAGAAATCAACCTACAGGCAGAAAGAGAAAAACCAAACTTATGCCTCAACTTGTGGAGCAGAAGGCCATGATCAACGGAATCAAAGGCCTTGGACAAATCAAGACCAACAAGTAAACCAACATCAGAACCATTGAAAACATCGCGAATAAGATCAGTGAGGCATAACAAATGCAAAGTACTACTATGGCCATGTCGAAACCCATACTGGGAACTACTCAAACACTTACGGTCATCAATAAACTCTACAATAGCATTCTTAACAATGTGTTCAACAATCTTCGACATCGACGGCAATATGCTTATTGGGCGAAGATTCGTGTGATTATACGAACCCCCTTTCTTTGGCACAGGCACAACACGAGCTACCTTCCAGGCTTGCGGAAACGTCGACGTCATAAAAATAGTGTTAATAAAATGCAAAAAGTGACCACATATATAAGGAAAGACACACCTAAAAAACTTAATAGGCAACCCATCAACACCAACAGCTCCAGACTTAACCTTACGCAAAGCACTCACAACATCTTCAATATACACACAGTAAAACCTAAAGGAATCCTCAACATTGGTCTTATCAACTCTCCTATTAACCATCAAACTCGAGTTGCTCACACCACAAAAATAATCATTAACCGCATTAACATCAATAAAAGGAACCTCATCACCATCATCTAGACAACCAAAGGATTTAAGCAATTTCCACAATTGAGTATCATTCATACGACCAAACATTGTTTCATAAAATTTTCTCCTCTCATTACGCATTACAGCTTTGCATCGATTACGATACATACAATAGATTCGCCTATTACCATCAGTAGGTCGTCTGCGTCATTCAAAATAAGCTAAGTCTCTCATAGAACGAGACGACTTCACCACATCCAAATCCAACCATGCATCATTTTTGGGATAACTCGACGAGACACAACAGGCACAAAAGAGAACAAATTTTGGAACAACAGATCAATAAGAGCAAGCTGATGATCAACATCACTTGTGTAATACAGAGGGCTAAAATCGAAATTACACAACAAGTTTCCAATTCCCAGCCAATCAGCTCTATTAAAATCCAGGAACTCAATTACCTTCTCTTCAACAACAACTGGAATTTCAATCATACCAAAGATTAAAGCATGATGAGAAACTCCAGGACACTGCCCCTGAGAGGAAAACCCTACACTTAAGGCATCACTGACGAGGCAAAAATCGATCAACGAGGAGGAACCATGAGCAAGATCAAAGTGCGTTGGCTTGCAATTGTGGACAATAGACAATCCCAGAGATCGACAAAAGTTACGCAACGACGCTGCATTCGATACCTTAAACAAATTATAATTGAAGTCACCACAAACAATAACATTCGAATACGAATCAAAAATATTCTCATGAACTCTACGAAAGCACTCAATATTGCCACGGGGCAAATACACAACAGTAAAAAGCATAATGGCGCCACCCAAACGCAGTTCAACGCACAAAGACTCACATACACCATAATTCACCGACCGAAAAACTACCTTATAGGAAAATTTATCGCACACATACAATGCTACACCCCCGCCAATACGACCAAACCGATCACTTCGCAGAACCTTATACCCTGGAATACTCAATGACCTCGATGAGACGGAAGAGTTGAGCCAAGATTCAGTAACGGCAAAAACGTCAATACCACTACCGACAAGTATACACTTAATCTCATCAATTTTGTTATTGTACCTGGAAGGGCGCAAGCTTTGGCAATTAAGATGACCATACGTAAATTTACCATCACGTCCAGAGAAGTTTTGCTTAAAAAACTGGGCGTCACTAATCACAGGTCCAAGATTCCCACTAAGAGACATCAAAATTAATGAAGAGACTGGGGAGCACATACATAAAAGTTTCACAAAGCATAGAAAACTTATAAGAATAAAAACAGAAGATATATTTATTTAAGCGAGCAAATTCAAAATCGCAAAAACGCATTTCCAATAACTAGCCTCAAGTAAAATAAAGAAAAATTGAAAAATGAGATCAATAATATAGTAATAATATATTGCATACCATACACAACTACACAACAGAAGGTTGCACAACACAGCCACCAGATTCCAACAAATTAGGAGCATCACACGACTGCACACCATTACCTCCGCCACGATTAGCTAATGCAAGCAGCTCCCTCTCCTCAAATCGCGTTTTCACATCATCAGGAAGAATTACTTCTACCAAAGGCACATCACCATTAATCAGTCTAAATTTCTTAATTTGCTTCCTTCTGAGCAAACCTCTGCAGGCATAGATTAACTTCGACGTTGACTTGATTAAGTGATCATTTATGTAAATACGCGATTCAACAAGGCAATTCTCCATAACTTCCTTCAGAAGGATACGCCCCTTTTTAGCAAAATTGCGCATCAGTGCATCTCTATCCTGGACAGAATTAAACTTCACAAGCACAGCTCTACGGTCAGAGATATAGCAACACTGCATCAAGTCTCTACGATCCAGTTGTATTCCACAAACCTTTGCAATATTAATTATCTGCGCCCTTAGGTCTCTAATATTATCTGGCAGGCCTCTAATAACAACATTCGCCCGATTTAATCTGCGCTGAAGGACGGAATTAAACTTCTCTAATTCACATATTCTATCCGACAATCTCCTCTCCATATCAGCAGCAGTTTTGCGCACCTCATAAACAGACAACTTCAACTCACTGACCGACTTATTAACCTCAGCAAAGCTGCTCTTCAACTCAGCAAATTGGGTATTAAGGGATTCAAAAAACACATCCGTTTTGGCTTCAAACTCCTGCATAAATTGTGCCATGTTGATATCCAACTGCCGCTTCATGGACAATAATAAGTCATCTTTCAAACGGCGCAGAGCATCAGAATTGTCAACAACAAGACTCTGAGCAACAGAGGCACTACGAGGAAGGGAACCATCACCACCAACCAACCCAACATCAGCACCATGATCAACAACACCAACAACATCATCACCACCACGAGCCCGAACACAGGCAACACAAGTATATCTAAGGTCTTTATTACTTCTGGCCACAGCTTCGGTTATACCCACACAGTCCAAGTGAAAATAATGTGGACAGCCAGTGCATCCAATTTTATATTTAGTTTTAGCAATATGTTCATTACAAACATTGCAGATACATTGCGATGGCATGTTTACAAATGTGCGTATGTATGTATGTGAGGTTATGCAAACCAAAACAACCGGCAAAAAACAGCAGGCAAAATAAATCGATGCAGCACAGCAAAAAAAAACAAGAACTCCAACAAAGATCACTTCCAGGCAACCCCAAAAACAGCAAAAAGCATATATGCAGCCAGGTACTACTGGATAAACTTCAAATTTCAACTTTTAATTATTTACTTGACAGAGCCAAAAAATTTATAGACTTGTCATGTAGGGATCACAAGATCAAAAAAAAATTCAAATTTAAGCCAAGTTTCGTCCGCCCATCTTTTATAGTTTTGGAACAGTGGGCTATTATGTTCAGTATATATTTCATAGGTGGGCCCAAGGTAGATCGCAAAATGCAGATCTCTGAAATTGATTTCGGATAAAACCTATATATGGGCTGATAGCTATTCAGGAGCCTTTAATTTAAGCCAAGTTTCGTCCGCCCATCTTTTATAGTTTTTGCACAATGGGCTGTTCTGTTTAGTGTCTTTTTCATAGGTGGGCCCAAGGTAGATCGCAAAAATGCAGATCTCTGAAATTGATTTCGGATAAAATCTATATATCGGCTGATAGCTATTCAAGAGGCCTTTAATTTAAGCCAAGTTTCGTCCGCCCATCTTTTATAGTTTTTGCACAATGGGCTATTATGTCAAGTGTATATTTCAGAGGTGGGCCCAAGGTAAATCGCAAAATGCAGATCTCTGAAATTGATTTCGGATAAAACCTATATATGGGCTGATAGCTATTCAAGCGGCCTTTAATTTAAGCCAAGTTTCGTCCGCCCATCTTTTATAGTTTTGGCACAGTGGGCTATTATGTCAAGTGTATATTTCAGAGGTGGGCCCAAGATAAATCGCAAAATGCAGATCTCTGAAATTGATTTCGGATAAAATCTATATATCGGCTGATAGCTATTCAAGAGGCCTTTAATTTAAGCCAAGTTTCGTCCGCCCATCTTTTATAGTTTTTGCACAATGGGCTATTATGTCAAGTGTATATTTCAGAGGTGGGCCCAAGGTAAATCGCAAAATGCAGATCTCTGAAATTGATTTCGGATAAAACCTATATATGGGCTGATAGCTATTCAAGCGGCCTTTAATTTAAGCCAAGTTTCGTCCGCCCATCTTTTATAGTTTTTTCACAATGGGCTGTTCTGTTTAATGTCTTTTTCAGAGGTGGGCCCAAGGTAGATCGCAAAAATGCAGATCTCTGAAATTGATTTCGGATAAAACCTATATATGGGCTGATAGCTATTCAAGAGGCCTTTAATTTAAGCCAAGTTTCGTCCGCCCATCTTTTATAGTTTTGGCACAGTGGGCTATTATGTCAAGTGTATATTTCAGAGGTGGGCCCAAGGTAAATCGCAAAATGCAGATCTCTGAAATTGATTTCGGATAAAACCTATATATGGGCTGATAGCTATTCAAGAGGCCTTTAATTTAAGCCAAGTTTCGTCCGCCCATCTTTTATAGTTTTTGCACAATGGGCTGTTCTGTTTAGTGTCTTTTTCATAGGTGGGCCCAAGGTAGATCGCAAAAATGCAGATCTCTGAAATTGATTTCGGATAAAACCTTTATATGGACTGATAGCTATTCAAGAGGCCTTTAATTTAAGCCAAGTTTCGTCCGCCCATCTTTTATAGTTTTGGCACAGTGGGCTATTATGTCAAGTGTATATTTCAGAGGTGGGCCCAAGATAAATCGCAAAATGCAGATCTCTGAAATTGATTTCGGATAAAACCTATATATGGGCTGATAGCTATTCAAGCGGCCTTTAATTTAAGCCAAGTTTCGTCCGCCCATCTTTAATAGTTTTTTCACAATGGGCTGTTCTGTTTAGTGTATATTTCAGAGGTGGGCCCAAGGTAGATCGCAAAAATGCAGATCTCTGAAATTGATTTCGGATAAAATCTATATATTGGCTGATAGCTATTCAAGCGGCCTTTCATTTAAGCCAAGTTTCGTCCGCCCATCTTCTATAGTTTTGGCACAATGGGCTGTTCTGTTCAGTGTCTTTTTCAATACAGCTCTTTGATATATATTAAACACGTATTTATGCCTCCTTCATTCATTTTGTTCAGAATTGTTTATACTTTACCGTTATTTTAATAGTTATGACCATAAATTATAATTTGCGATCAAATTTGTTCTCCAATTTTAGTTAAATATGTTTTCTCTGAGTCACCCTGTGTATGGTTTGCGCCTTTGCTAAAAATTAATTTTTCCAATATAATTTCCAATATAACTTCACAGGCATTTGAAATTAGTTATTATTTATAACGAATGTGTTTTGTACACCAATTCTTACGTTTTATCGACCAAAATGACGAAAAACGGCCAAAATTTGTTGAACAGGGTGGTCCCCTTGTGTGGGGTCCAAACCAAAACATTGACCTACACTCCACGTCAGTAGAATAGAACACCTAAATTTTTGGTAATGTTAGCTTATTTATCCCAAAACGAATGAATCAGCATTTTTAATCTTGTGGGGATTTAAAGCCAATGATGTTCCGTATCAAACACAGAAAAAATTATGTTTCTAGCTCTTCGCGAATTTATTTTCTGATCAATTTTTCGATAGTACTATGAAAAATAGGCAATTATTTTTGGTCATCAGGATAGAACAGTCACTTTATTTTCGCGAATTTTTCAGATATTAACGCCGAATTTTCTTTCTGTCGATAAAGCAAGGCTTTCTAATCATTTTTCACCAAAGAAAACTTATAAATTATTACGCGGACACCGAAATAACAGCGCTAAAGGGTTTTAAATTGACAGATATTTGAAACTTCTGGGAATATCAATAGGAGTCGCGCAGTCACATTTCTTTTTATTTGTTGTTGTTGTAGTTAGCAGCCGCTGGCCGAAACACTTTTGGTTTCGGGTCAATCCGGTACGTAAGAACCCGCTGCCGTGGGATTGTCAAAGAATGGATGAAAATGACGTGTCAATGCATTGGTTAAAGTGACATGCTAAAGCATTGGTGAAAATGACATGTCAAAGCATTGGTGTAAATGACATGCTTTGGATCCAAAAATGAATACCATCTTTGGGGTCCACGCTCATATAAAATTCATCGATGAAGATGCTAAAAAGATGACATGCCAGCTCACTTGCACCCATGATTGAATGACATTTTTGGCATCGAACATTTTGCTGGGTTGTTAATAATTAATCTTATATATTTAGAAAACATTGTATAAATTAAAACACAAAATTCATCTCTATTGGATCGATGGAATAGGTTTCAAATGCTGATGAAAAGATCGGATCTTTCACGGCTTCCTTTGCATTGGTTCAAATGCTAATGAAAAGATCGGATCTTTCACGACTTCGTTTGAACCAATGCAAAATATGCCATGAAATCACGTCATCGCATGGGAAAGTATCGCTAAAATCCATAAAATATCTAAAATCGGACTGTACTTTTATGTGGGGGCTATGACAAAAAATGGACCTATTTTCAAAAAAATTATACATACTTGTTTTCTGCACTCTGAAACCCTTAAATATGAATTTTAAGGAAAATGATATTTGTGCACACAGGAACAAAGATTCTGTTCGCAATTATTAAAATGTATACTAATATTACAGAAAAAGTTCGATAATGACCTGTTTTTGCCAAAATATTTAACAAGAGTTACAAAAATCGAATATTTTTGACGCATTGAAAACAGGGTTAACAACTTCTTCTTTGTTATTCTCGCTTATAGGGTTGCCATGGATCCATGTTAAATACATTTTTTAATTGCCGCAGGACCAACATTTTTTTAAGTATTTGGTTTTTTGAATATTGGGTATGTGCTTCTAAAATACTGAGGTGTTATTTTTGGTGAGATTTAAAACCGAATATTTTTGACACTCACTGTACATTTGTTGATATTTTTAGCTATTAGGCCTTTGATATTTCAGAGCAAATAAAACAGAAATTTATTGCTTTTTCATCCCGACGTTTTGTCGCTTATTTGGCGACTTTTTTAAGGGAATTCGTCTATTTAAGATAATAAAATTACATTATATTACAAAAACACCAAGAAATTGTAAAGAGTTGTACTTACAATAATAATTTACTAGACGCGTTACATTAATTTTATATTGAATAAATTGGTTTGACAACAGAACCAATATAGATTTTCCATTCGAGTGCAAATGGATATTATCATTAGGCAAATCAAGTCAAACTTCTCGCTGTTACATGTAGTTGCAGACATTGAACAATGTATCTTAGATTTAGAGGAAAGTGAAAAAGAAATATGTAGGACGAAAATAGCCAATAGGATAAACAATTTTAAAAGTAACAAAAAACAAAGTAAAAAGGATAGATTTATATCGGCAATCTACGAAAAAAAAACTAAGAAATTTCTCAAGAACCAGAAAATATCATAGTACAAGCAGATAAAGGAAACAAAACGGTAGCTATGTACAAAAAAGACTACACCGATAAAATTGAAACACTTCTACAGGACAAAAATACATATAAAATCCTTAGAAACGATCCGACCAATAAATTACAAAAAACAAACAATAATCTTGTCCATGAACTACATAAAAATCTATACTTATAAAAGAGTTCAGTAATGATGACTCACTGACTCACTGACTCACTGATTCACTGATTCACTGACTCACTGACTCACTGACTCACTGACTGACTGACTGATAATCAACGCCCAGACTAAACGGCTAAAGCTAGAATCTTGAAATTTTGGGTGAGGGTCACTCTTGGTCCGAAGGAGTCAGATAAGGCTGGATTTTTGGAAATTAGAACTAGAACTGTACTAAAAGTACTAAAAGGTACTAAATATGGTGCCCTTTGTTTTAGGCAAACGCGAAGAGCTAGAATTCTGAAATTTGGAATGAGGTTCACTGATGGAGAGTTAGAAAGGTGTACCAAATGGTTTTTGGAAATTCGAACTATAAGTGTACGAAAAGTACTAAAAGTTACTAAATTTAGTACTATTTGTTATTACTTGAACGGATAGAGCTAAAATCTTGAAATTTGGAATGAAAATCAAGGTTTAGAAGATGAGTTGATATAAGGAGGTGGTTTTGAAAATGTGTACTCATATGTGCGAATAGTACTAAATGGTACTAAATTTGGTACAATTTGAATTTGGGCGAACCGAAAAAGTTGGAATTCTGAAATTTGGAATTACTATTACTGTTGGAGCGAAGGTTTGAGATATGGAGGTAGTTTTCGAAATTCGTACATATGGGTACGAAAGGTACTAAATAGTACTAAATAAGGTACAATTTGGATTTGGGGGAACGGATGGAGCTGGAATCCTGAAATTTAGAATTGGGATTACAGTCGGGGTGTAGGATAGAGGTATTTTGGAAATTCGTACTTTTGGGTACGAAAAGTACTAAATGGTACCAAATTTGGTACAATATGAATTTAAGTGATCGGATAGAGCTGGAATAGTGAAATTTGGAATTAAGATTACTATTGGAGTGTGGGATTGGGATACTTTCGGAAAATCGTACTTATGGGAACGAAAAGTACTAAATGGTACCAAATTTTGTACAATTTGGATTTGGGTGATCAGATACATTTGGAATCCTGAAATTCGAAATTAAGATTACTTTTGGAGTGCTGGATAGAGGTAGGTTTGGAAATTCGGATCTATGGGAACAAAAAGTACTAAATTTGGTACAATTTGGATTACGGTAATCTGATGCAGCTGTAGTTCTGAAATTTGGAATTAAGATTACTGTTGGCATGCAGGATTGAGGTAGTTGTGGATATTCGTACTCTTGGGTACGAATAGTGCTAAATAGTACCAAATTTGGTACAATTTGGATTTGGGTGAACGGATATAGCTGAAATTCCGAGATTTAGAATAAAGAGTACTATTGGAGTGTAGGATTGATAAAGTTTTGGAAATTTTTAGTTATGGTTAGGAAAAGTACTAAATAGTACTAAATTTGGTACAATTTAGATTTCAATGATGGGATACATTTGGAATCGTGAAATTCGGAATTAAAATTGCTGTTGGAGTGTTGATAGAGGTAGGTTTGGAAATTCGTACTTTGGATACGAATAGTACTAAATAGCTGGAATCCCGAGATTCGGAATAAGGATTACTGTTGGTAAGTAGGATTGATGAAGTTTTTGAAATTTTTAGTTATGGGTACGATAAGTACTAAATGGTACCAAATTTTAATTTATGTGATCGGATACATTTGGAATCCTGAAATTCGGAATTACGATTACTGTTGGAGTGTTGAAAGAGGAAGGTTTGGATACAATTCGTATTAAATGGTATCGAGTTTGGTACAATTTGGATTACGGTGATCGGATGCAACTGTAATCCTGAAATATGGAATTAAGATTACTGTTGGCGTGTAGGATTGAGGTAGTTGTAGAAATCCGTACTCATGGGTACGAAAGTACTAAATGATACCAAATTTGGTACAATTTGGATTTGGGTGAACGGATATAGCTGAAATTCCGAGATTTGGAATAAGGAGTACTAGTGGAGTGTAGGATTGATAAAGTTTTGGAAATTTGTAGTTATGGGTAGGAAAAGTACTAAATAGTACTAAATTTGGTCCAATTTGGATTTCAGTGATAGGATACATTTGGAATCGTCAAATTCGGAATTAAAATTGATGTTGGAGTGTTGATAGAGGTAGGTTTAGAAATTCGTACTATGGATACGAATAGTACTAAATGGTACCAAATTTGGATTTGAGTTATCGGATATATATGGAATACTGAAATTCGGAATTAAGCTTATTGTTTGAACATAGCCCTGAGGTAGTTTTGAAAATTTCTACTTATGGGTACGAAAAGTACTAAATTGTACTAAATTTGGTACAATTTGGATTTCGGTGATCTGATGTAGCTGCCATCCTCAAGTTTGGAATTAAAATACCTGTTGAATTGTAGGATTGATAAAATTTTGGAAATTTTTAGTAATGGGTAGGAATGTACTATATAGTACTAAATTTGGTACAATTTGGATTTGAGCGAACGGATAGAGTTGCAATCAAGAAATTTGGAATTAAGATTACTGTTGAAGTGTAGGATGTCGATATGGAAGTAGTTTTTGAAATTCGTACTTATGAGTACAAAAAGTACTAAATTTGGTACAATTTGGTATATGTACGAAAAGTACTAAACGGTACTAAATTTGGTACAACTTGGATTTGAGCGAACGGGTAGAGCTGGAATCAAGAAATTTGGAATTATTTCATTTCCATTTCATTTATTCATCAATTGTAATATAAAAAAGCCAACATGGCCAATAACTTATATTATCTTACTACAATATCCAAACACCAAGAACTTAGAAGTAAATAATTAAAATTAAATATATATATAAATACATAAATAAAATATATACATAAATACTATGCATTCTATGATTAATGACTATCAAAGGAATTCATTGAAATACAAATATAAATAGACTCCCTATTCATAGCCACTAACCACTGCACTTCACTTAACAAATGTTAAGAAAAGTGGAGGGGAGATGAGCAAGGGACGTCCCTACACAATAAATGCTATGTTTCACTCAATCACTAGAGTGAACATAGAAGGTCTACAGGAACCACATCCATAAAAAAGTCCAAAAAAAACAAACAATATAAATATGGCTCCCCAGCCACAAAAATCACAAGTATATATGTATACCCTGTAACTAGTGACAAGTAAACAAACATTAATCTACATTAATCTATTAGAGAGATGCTCAAAACACCTTCTCTTAAAAACAAAGGTGGAGAAAGCAAAATTACGTAGGTCAAGAGGTAACCGATTCCAAAATCTTGCAACCCTAACAACAAAAGAATGCTCTCCAATCCACGACGAAAATATAGGAAATGACAATTGAGGATACCTAAAGTATCGATTAAACACAAACTTATTAAAGAGGGGAGAGTTGACGTCCTTCATTATCCTATAGTGGCATAAAAGAAGGCGATATTCAACATACTTGTCAAAGGACAAGCCCAGGAATTTAACAACAAATTGCGAAACATGGTCACCACGTCGCAAACCAAACACATATCGCACAATAGAATTAACAATCTTATGAACACGCAGCATTTGAGAAGAACTAGCTCCAGAAACAACCTCCAAACAGTAGTTTACATGAGACATCAACAACGACATAGCAACTTTCCGCCTAACATTAAGGGGTAAATATACTTGGAGACTATAAAGCCTCCTAAGCTGAAAGCGAACACGAGACAACAGAACATCAATATGCGTTACAAAACTAAGCTTAGAATCGATGACTACACCCAAGCACCGAATCTCACCAACAACATTAACAACAGAAGAACTCACACAGATATTAGGAATTACAGAATTAACAGGCGTATTAAAAACAACAGCTTCAGTTTTATCCCAGTTGATAGACAAACCATTAGAGGAGATCCAAAGTGATAGCGATTGTAGCACAGAATTTGCTAAATTCTCCAGATTCAAGAGATTTACACTCCTGAAGAAAACATGGATGTCATCCGCATACATAAAAATACTACAGCCAGAACCTGCAATTGAATCCACAATGTCATCGATAAACATTATAAACAAAAGGGGCCCAAGCACCGAACCCTGCGGGACACCACGCCGAACATCACTAACATCAGACCGAACACCCCTATGCTCCACAAACTGGGACCTACCCACTAGATATGAAGAAATCAACCTACAGGCAGAAAGAGAAAAACCAAACTTATGCCTCAACTTGTGGAGCAGAAGGCCATGATCAACGGAATCAAAGGCCTTGGACAAATCAAGACCAACAAGTAAACCAACATCAGAACCATTGAAAACATCGCGAATAAGATCAGTGAGGCATAACAAATGCAAAGTACTACTATGGCCATGTCGAAACCCATACTGGGAACTACTCAAACACTTACGGTCATCAATAAACTCTACAATAGCATTCTTAACAATGTGTTCAACAATCTTCGACATCGACGGCAATATGCTTATTGGGCGAAGATTCGTGTGATTATACGAACCCCCTTTCTTTGGCACAGGCACAACACGAGCTACCTTCCAGGCTTGCGGAAACGTCGACGTCATAAAAATAGTGTTAATAAAATGCAAAAAGTGACCACATATATAAGGAAAGACACACCTAAAAAACTTAATAGGCAACCCATCAACACCAACAGCTCCAGACTTAACCTTACGCAAAGCACTCACAACATCTTCAATATACACACAGTAAAACCTAAAGGAATCCTCAACATTGGTCTCATCAACTCTCCTATTAACCATCAAACTCGAGTTGCTCACACCACAAAAATAATCATTAACCGCATTAACATCAATAAAAGGAACCTCATCACCATCATCTAGACAACCAAAGGATTAATATTACTGTTGGAGTGTAGGATTGAGATATGGAAGTAGTTTTGGAAATTCGTACTTATGAGTACGAAAAGTACTAAATTTGGTTCAATTTGGATTTGAGCGAACGGCTAGAGCTGGAATCTTGAATTTTGGAGTTAATATTACTGTTGGCGTTAGTTTTGGAAATGCGTACTTAGATTTGGAAATTCGTACTTATGCTTACAAAAAGTACTACATTTTGTACAATTAGGATTTGGGTGAAATTATAGCGCTCGAATCCTAAAATGTGGAATTAGGTACACTTAGGGGTACGAAATGGTTCCATGTGTGGTACAATTTTGTATTGGATGAACGGATAGGTCTGGATTCGTGAGATTTGGAATTAAGATTACTGTTATCATTTGCTTATAACGTCCGATTTAAGAAATATGTGCCATAAATATACGAAAAGTTGTAAATGGCACAGGATTTGGTACATTTTTTTGATTGTGTAAAGGGAATTTTGAAATAATAGGAAGAGGTTCGTATTTATGTATTTACATGTAAAGTACAAAATAGTTCTATAATTGGTTTTGGGGGAACAGATAGAGCTGGAAATGAGGATGGCGGTTGTTGGGTTAGGCCGTATTTGCGCTGAGAACCTCAATTAAAATATCTCAAAAAATGTGGATTGCTCTTGATATGTAGGCGTGACGAAAATCGAACTAAAGTGGTACGTATTTGTACACAAAATGTTTCCACCATTCTATATTATATATTGTTTATTTGTTTTGTATATTTAACGCATACGACGTAGCGGGCACTTTGCTAGTAACTACATAAACGAATTTGAAAAAAGAAAGCTTCAATGTTCTGCTGCAAACGCGCCTTGTATTTATGGATTACCCAAAGTACACAAACCAAATATGCCGTTAAGGCCTATAGTCTCGTCCGTTAACTTCCCATGCTATCACTTATCAAAATACGTCGGTCAAATTCTTAAGAATATAATATCTCCAAACTATGATATCAAAAATTCCACACAATTGAAGAACAACCTAAGAGATTATAAACTTTCCGAGACAGATACATTAGTCTCTTTTGATGTAATTTCATTATTTACTAATATCCTAGTCCATACGGCAATCAACATTATAATGAATAAATCAGTGCTCGAAAATAAACACTATGGTATCGTACCGTACCGTTCTGTACCGTACCAAGGTGGATAGGTACACTACGATAGTGTACCGCTCCGGAACACAAACACTAAAAAATATTTTAGTGATACTGTACCGGAACATAACGATAATCGTAATGTACCGCATGCCGGAGCACTAAAAATAGTAGTGCTCCGACTGCGGAGGACTAAAAATCGTAGTGTTCCGACTGCGGAGCACTAAAAATTTTAGTGTTCCGACTGCCGGAGCACTAAAAATCGTAGTGTTCCGACTGCCGGAGCACTAAAACTCGTAGTGTTCCGACTGCCGGAGCACTAAAAATTTTAGTGTTCCGACTGCCGGATCACTAAAAATCATAGTGCACCACGTGTTGGAACACTAAAAAATAATAAAGTATTATGTTTTCTTAGGAAAATTAAATATTTGGTTAAATTTGATCAAATAGAAATTAAGATAAACTGTTACATCCATGTATGTTTAAATTAGTTAAACACATTGCGAAATTTGGTCAAAATTATGAAAAAACAATATTTAGTTTTTTTGTGGAATGAAGCACAAAGATCGTCGTGCCGGAGCACTAAAAATCGTTTTGTACCACGTATTGAAACTATAGGGTAATGAACATGAATTTATTATGATTTCTGAGGAAATTAAATATTTATATATATTTTTTTAATAAATAAAAATTAAAGGGAAATGTGAAAAACATCTGATTTGGTTTTTGGACAATGGAGCACTAAAAATCGTAGTGTTCGTCTGCGGAACACTAAAAATCGTAGTGTTCCGACTGTCGGAGCACTAAAAATCGTTGTGTTCCAACTGTCGGAACACTAAAAATCGTAGCGTACCACGAGCCGAAACGCTAAAAATAACGTTAACGTAATCGTCTGTTTATTATGATTTATGAGGGAAATTAAATATTTTATGTTTATGTTAGGATAAATAAATACATATTAATAAATAAAAACAAGTAAAAATGGCGTTAAGTTCGGCCTGGCCGAACTTGTTATACCCTCCACCACGAGATATATTGTAGTAAAATGGAATAATAAGTTTCCTTTCGTGTATGAAGAAGACTTAATAGTAAATTTCAGCAATTTTGGTCAGTGTGAGGCACCATTCTGTGAAAGCTATTTCAGAACGTCGATCCATACCGACAAATTTCTGACCGAAAGTTTTTAGACCCAAAGAAGACTAAATACCGAAAATCGGGAGATATCGTTCTATGGGGGCTATATAAATGCGTTGACCTATACGACAAATTTAAAGAGGAGAATTGAGTATCCCCAACATTGTCTTAATACAAAATTTCTGTCATTTCGCAGGAAAGTTGAGGTACCGTTCTATGGGGGCTATATGAAGGCATGGACCGATACCGACAAAATTCTGGGAGAAAGTACGTAGACTAAGTACCAAATAGACTAAGTACCAAATATTAGAAGTTTCAGTGCGATAATGAAGCTAAAACCTCCAAAATACCGAATATCGGGAGGTACCGTTCTATGGGGGCTATATGAATGCGTGGACTTATACCAACAAATTTCTGGTGGAAAGTTTTATAACCCAACGATAACTAAATACCAAATTTCAGCCATTTTAGTAGGATAATGAAGCTAAAACCTTAAAAATACCAAAATTCGGGAGGTACGGTTCTATGGGGGCTATATCAAAACGTGGACCGATATAGCCCATTTTCAATACCAACCATCCTGCAAGTAATAAAAACTTCTGTACCAAATATTGACTCTCTATCTTTAAAATTGCGAGCTGTATCTTGATTTCAACAGACAGACGGACGGACGGACAGACGGAATTTTATGCTGATCAATAATATATGTTAAATTTCAAATTTCCTTTACAATTACATAGAAAAAAAATTAAAAACTTTTTTGGCGAGCACATCCGCCATTTTTGGTACATGGGTTACGAAAAAAATAGTGGTTTCAAATCTGTTCGCGTTCACAAAATTGGATGCTGCACTCAAAAGTTATATGCGGTTTTACTCTCTTGTAAAGAAAAAATATTTAAAAATTCCTATTGTGTTGTAATAAGAACATGTACATCGGGAAAAATGTATAAAATTGTCTTTTCCATTTCAAAAAAATCAAAAAAATTTGTTGATACTACATCAATGATTTTTGGTACATAGATTAAGAAAAAAAATCAGCATTCCAAATCTGTTTTCGATACTAACTTTGATCGTTGCGCGCAAAAGATATGACCGTTTTAATTATGATAATTAGAAAAAATTCTAAAAAAAATCGCGGCTTAATATAGTTAGCTGTTATATCCTATTATCGTTAACTGAATTCGTAACCTTTGCGATGATGCAAAAAATAATCGCGAAGTCTCAATGGATTCGCGAAAAATCAAATTTGTTAAATAATTTCACGTATTTACAAACATATTTTTGAAACAATAGCGCTCATAGCTACGAAAAATATATAAAAACATTATAACAGCATCCAGACATTTTGAGGAATAAAATGAAACCTAAGTTGTGAAGGTTGGAGCTATAGTATTCATGTTATTTGCAAAAATACGAAGAAAATATTACGAAAAAAATAAAATCATATTATTTTAATTTTATTTTTTTATGGTTTTATAGGAAAAGTTGGAGAAAAAATGTTTGAGTTCTTCGGCATTTTCGTCAAAATTTCACGCAATAATGATGATATTCCGTTGTAACAAATTTTTCGCTTATAGTTTTCCTATTGGATAATATTATTAGAACCTTATATTAAATCACAAGGAATTCCAATTGTGGCATAACGTTAAAATAATGTTATATTGAATATTACAACATTTGAGATGCATATAAACCGCGTAACTATGAAAATGACATGATGCGCATCCGATTTTCCAACACAGCGAATCAATCCCTTTTATTTGATGTACAGTTTGTCAAATTCTATTTGGCGGCCACGATGTAGCATCTGCTGCATTTAAGGGTGCAAAATACAGTAAAATGGTCATAATTTCCGCGAAGTTCATTTACATTTTATGCGCATCCGATTTCAATAATCACCATTAAAAAGTACATCCTTCTATGTCGTTTCAATGCGATCCATCAAGAACCGTGGATGTAGCATCGCACTCAATTTTTAGAAAAATCTATTATATCTCTGGATTTACGAGAGTTTTTAAATATATGTTTTCGCGCAGTTTAAACACGCGTATCGATCTATTTATTTAAGTAGAACTGACACATCCAAAACGCGTTTTAATATGCGATATTTTCAAAATAATTTTTTGCAAATTTTCGAAATTTGAGGGGTATCATATCCGCCGATCTAGTGGGTGGATTTTTACGCGTCGTGGCTTGTTAGATTCAGAACGTAAAAAAACTAAATTTACGCGGGTTTCCACCGAAATCGAATGACGTTTGTAAATTTTAAACCAAAAAAATAGGTTTTTGAGAAAAATTTACGCACAAAAATTTCGTGTTTAGGCGCAGATTACTGTGATCCTGTGAGGGCTACTCCCTCATGTTATACATTAAAAAATGCGAAATCGCGAGTACTACAATCCAATAATAAGCTTTTAGGGAAATCCAGCTGCGCGTCCCGATTAGAGCAAAAATTAAAAAAACCCCATTTTTCAGGTTTCAAAATGTCAGCATCCGTTTGAGGTATATACAGTGGATATATTAAAAAATCATACATTAGAAACTTCAACTCTGAAGTGTGCTCTTTAACTTCTCCTTTGAGCATTAAGCTCTACATTGTGTTGTAAAACCTCTAATTGGAAAATAACATAATGAAACTCGTTTATTTCAACGATTTTTTTACATTAGTACGACCACAGCTTCCGCTCAAATTATTATTTAAAGAAACCCCTCGGTGAATCGGGCTAAAACAGTTTATTTTGCCGAAATGCGGTCAAATGTTATGGTATAGTAAAACTGATCGCGAGTTAGAATACCCCATACCTCAGTTTCAACATAAGTTAATTTTCTACAAAAAGCTTGATATATGAATCGTTAGCAGCATTTGATATCTATCCGTAGATGCTAAAATATTTGCTAAATTTATTTTTATTTTCGCGGAAAATCAAAAAATATTGATGAAATCTTGGAATAAATTTTATTTATTCTAAATCAGAGGCCAAAAAATCTCTAAAAAATAATTTAAAAATACGTACAGAATCTAGACAACGCGTAGAAAAATTTGAGACCAAAATTATTATGATCGCGTTTATAACTTGCATATTACAGCAACAACAAAGAACGGAAGCTTATTGTTGGAAATTATTTCAAAAATATATTTTTGGTTAAATACGAAAAATTTGAAAAAATAAATGTTGGGAGTTATCCCATTATTTCGCTTAATTTCGATTCAAATCCTGAAGTATTTTGCTTAAACTTCTACGAAAGAAGTAATTAGTCATCGTGAAAGTATATTTGCTTTCTGTGATAAGCAATAGAAATAAGAAGTAGAGAGTAATATTGAAATAACAATCAAAGAAAAAACACAAAAATTAAAAAGCGTGTAATTCGCGAATCCCTTTAAATCAGTTGAGGTGCATGTGCTTTTCGGATACAGGGAGTCCATGTCTATCAATAAGCATGGATTTTCCCATGTTTTATTCAGCGGCCAAAGTGTGCCATCAGTTGCATCTTACTATTCAATAGGGATATTACTCCTGAATCTTTGTAATTTGTGACACACCTTTTGGCAAATATTATAATCGCGTATAAAGGATTACATTTATGTAAAAATAATTAAAGAAAATCGCGGTTCAATTCGCGGAATTGTCAAAATATATTTTTGCAGAAGTAGGAATACTTTCAAGGTATCTATATCCGGCATTTTAGTTGATGGATTCGAACGCGGAAGGGCTTATTAGATCCGGCACGTAAAAAAACTAAAATCACGCGGGGTTCAGGGGTACCTGTACGACAGTTGTAAATTTTAAAGCCAAAAAATAGGTGTTTTCAGAAAATTTACGCACCAAATTTTCGCCTTTGGACTCCTATTACTAGGAAGCTGTACGGAGCACACGCATGAGATATACGTCGAACGACGTGGAATCGCGAGTCTACAATCCTATAAACTAGTTTCGATTATTATCTAGTTGCACCATCTAATTATAAGAAAAATTCGAAAAACACTGAAATCAAAACTTCAAAATGTCAGCATCGATTTTAGGGGGATGCAGTGTATATATCGAAAAGTCATACACTAGAACCATGTTGCCCAAGGGGTATTCTTTAGTTCTCTCTTTGAACACAGGTTTGAGTTTTGCGTGGTTTGGCCAGAAATCAAGAAAGAACACAAAAAAACTTGTTTACTTCAACACATTTTTCCCATTTTTTTATATTACCACAAACGCAGCTTCCACGAAAATTATTTGTTATGGTCCATATTATGAGATCGTAGCTAAAACACTATTATATATTAACAGTTCGCGACTTATTAAATGGTGAACCTCAACTTCAACGATTGTAAAACTTTTTTGAATATTACCATATATACTTTATCGGAGACCCTGATGTATATTTCGATGTGTTACAAACGGAATGACAAATTTAATTATACCTTCCATATGGTGGAGGGTATAATTAGAAGTAAATGTGTAAAATATCTGATTTGATTTTTGGACAATGGAGCACTAAATCGTAGTATTCGACTGTGGAGCATTAAAAATGGTAGTGTTCGGTTGTGGAACACTAAAAATCGTAGTGTTCCTACTGCAGGATCACTAAAACACTATTTATTAAATTTTTTGTTACATTTAATCTAAAATAGTACACGTTACTGTGGTTGCACATTTAGACGCTCAGTATGTACGTATCAGAATAACAATACTTACAGAACACTACAATTTGTAGTGCGCCATTGTACAACGACCGAATCAATGTTTTTCATATTTTCTACTTAAGTTCCCAACGTTATTACTTAATATGTATACATACATGGATTTAAGAGGTGTATCTGAGTTTTTATGTCTTAATTTGTACTTATCGCAAAAATTATAAATATTTAATTTTCCTCGCAAATCATAATAAACTCATTACGTTATTTTTTAGTGTTCCTACATTTGGTACACAACGATTTTTTAGTGCTCCGACTGCGGAACACTACGATTTTTAGTGTTCCGACTGCGGAGCACTACGATTTTTAGTGCTCCGACTGCGGTACCCAACGTTTTTAGTGTACCAAAATGTGATACACTACGTTTATCGTTGTGCTCCGGAACAGTATCACTAAAATATTTTTTAGTGTTTGTGTTCCGGAACACTAACGCTAAAAATATTTTAGTGATACTGTACTCGGAGCGGTACACTATGTTAGTGTACTGTTTATTTTCGAACTCTGGAATAAATGGGATTCCAAATTCTTCAATTCTGCCTGAAAGATAATAATTATTTCAAATTCGAGGACAAGATTAACAATCAAATATTTGGAATGCCGATGGGAAACCCCCTGTCACCTACAATCGCAGATATAGTTTTAGACCACCTACTTGACGAAACCATAGCCCAGCTACAACATAATGACATAAGTATCAAATACATAGCCAAATATGTAGATGATATCTTAGCAATTATAAATAAGGACGATGCGGAGAAAATCTTATATACTTTAAACAAATACCACAACAAAATACAGTTCACTATAGAATTAAAAAAGGAGAAAGAAATACCATACCTCGATGTTAAATTAAAAAGATATGATGAAAAAATAACCTTTGACTGGTACACCAAAGATACCTCATCGGGCAGAATAATAAACTACAATGCAACACAACCAAAATCACAGATTCTCAATACAGCGAAAAATTTAATCTATAGAATACTCAATATCAGCGACACACAATTCCATAATAAAAACACCAAAATAATAACAAATATTCTATAAACCAACAGTTTTCCCATCAAGATAATACACTCACTAATAGAAGACGTAAAATACAAAATAAAGAAAGAAAATATAATAAAATCTAATAATACATCTAACAGTATTTCCAATACTATATCCAATACTACATCTAATAATACGGCTAATACACCCGACAATACAGATAATGAAGAAGTGAAACATTTTTACGGTGTACGTTACATACCAGGCTTATTTGACAACAAGCAGCTTCGACAAATAATTAACAACAACATAAACTTTACATACAAACACAATGTAAGTCTTATGCCAGACTATGAAAATTTTCCTGTACGTGAAAATGAGTTTATAGGCAAGAGGTGTGAAGGGGGTGAAACTCTGTACACAAGGTTCTGTAATCTGAAATTATTCTTTGTGTTTAAATTCGTAACTCTCAAACCAATGCAAAGCAATGAAAATATCAAAATTTTCATATGGTTTCATATATGTGTGTAGACATCAATGAAAATTTGGAAGAAAATGGCAAAACGTTTTCAATGAAAATGTTCATAGTCTGGCATAAGACTAACCTTGAACACACTATTTACGAACACCAAAACACCAATCGACAAACAACAACAAAACAACGTCGTCTACCAAATTCAGTGCAAAGGAGATATCAACGAAAAATGTAACAAAATCTACATCGGCACAACGAAGAGAGCATTAAGTATCAGAATGGGGGAGCACAAAATGGACATAGGAAAACAAAAGGCAACAACAGCATTAGCACAGCACGCACTGAACACCGGCCACTCACCTGACTTTGACAATGTCAAAATATTAGACAAAGGAACAAAGGAGAAAAAGAGAATACTAATTGAAAGCTTAAGGATACAACAAAACATTGACCGAACCATGAACCTAAAAGAAGATACGGACAACATAAGCGCGAGTTATGGAATTGTATTAATGTAATCGAGCTGTAATAATAGTTTTAAGTCGTGTTAATTGTCTTATATGTTTATTCAATATAAAATTAATGTAACGCGTCTAGTAAATTATTATTGTAAGTACAACTCTTTACAATTTCTTGGTGTTTTTGTAATATAATGTAATTTTATTATTTTAAATAGACGAATTCCCTTGAAAAAGTAGCCAAATAAGCGACGAAACGTCGGGATGAAAAGGCAATAAATTTCTGTTTTATTTGCTCTGAAATATCAAAGGCCTAATAGCTAAAAATATCAACAAATATAAAAATCAAAATTGGCCAAACATAACAACACATAATAAATAATTACGTTGATCTACAAATGTTAATCCAAGATCATCACACACGTTCCATTTCAATCCCAAGCTATAGCACCAAACACTTTTACTGCTTACCCCATCAACCACCCCTCAAATATAGCGGCAAAAATGGCTTAGCTGTCTTTATCAAGAAACATATTCCTCACAAAAGGATATATAATTCCTCTAAACTCCTAAACATCGTTATGGAACAGTTATATCGCTGTATATACATCCTAATGAGTCATTTACTGTCAACGACATTTCATCACTTTTTGAAAACATCCAATCTCCAGTTGTGTTAACTGGAGACGTTAACTGCTGGAATATACTATGGGGTTCTCAAACAAATAACAACAACAAATATGTGTATTTAAAATGATGGCAATGCTACACACCTATCCACCTTAAACACATTTACGAACATTGATATTGCGTGCTGCTCCACTGCCTCTTACCAATTGCATCGTCGGAGACAATAAATAATCTATATAGCAGCGACCATTTCTCTATTGCAACAACAATCAGCACCACCTCTTCTTGTACATCTGTAAAACGTATGCCAAGATACAATTTTAAAAATGCAAAATGGCCACTCTACAGTTCTGCCGTAGATTCAGATTTAGACGGCAAATCACTCAGCAGCAATCCCAATAAAATAAACGTTACAATAACCAAAGCAATACGATCTGCGGCAAACAAGTACATATGTACCAACAAAAAAGGATTACAAGAAGCATTACGTCCCCTAGTGGAACAAAGATCTAAATATCTATCGTCAAAACAAAATAAAACAAGTAAAAAAGTGTCAGCTTTGCCGACAGAGGTATACCCTCAGCCAATGTGAATTGAATCTTTCATCTACGGACAGATAGAATGTCTTTAGCGTCTCTTCAGAATTTTGTGGCCCTTTTTCTTCAACATTTGAACTGACAAAAATGTGGATTAGGAATTAACACAAATGTTGAACTTTTGTGGGGGAGGTACCCTTAGAGAGGACCGATATGGGTCATTTTAGAAGTTAAACTAAATTGGTTGCCCATTCAAGTGATATCGTCCTAGCATTTAAGTGACATTTTTTAAATATTGGGGAGAAGTACCGGAAGTTGAGGACCGGTATTGCCCCATGAAACTAAGTTTGGATAAAATATGACGAAGATCAAATGTTGCACCAAATCGGTAGAACAGTTCGAGAGCCACATATGGTGACATAGGGCTTTTTACACCCTTCGGGCTGTTTTCCCAAGAAATATGGACCTGCTCCTGAAAAAACTTTTACCGTCGTAATGGAGGTAGCGAATACAAATCGCTTCAACAAAAATCAAAGTGATTCGAGAGCAGGTCTTAAAGTGAACTTATCCGAAATTTTGTGTTGGAGGTACCCAAGGGAGTGCACAAATGTAGTCCATATTCGAACCTGATCTACATCTGGTAGATATATTAGGATGCGCAGAGTATGGATTACATCAGTCACCCCTTCAAGAGTTATCGTGCGCATATTTTCCCGAAGATTTTTGAATTTTTGTGAGGGAGGTACCTGAAGAAGTGGACCGACATGGTTTATCTTCGAACTTAAACTATGCTTGGACAAAATATTACTAAGGCCAAATTTTGGACGTTCGAGATTTATATTGTGCTCCAACCACTATAGTGGTGTGTATACACACGGTGTCATAGAGGTTTTTTTTGCACCTTTCAGGATATTTTCTCAGGAAGTATGGACTTGCCCCTTATGAAACTTGTACCGTCGAATACATGGTGCTACAACAAAAATCAAAGCGATTCGAGAGCAGGTCATAAACTGAACTTTTCCGAAATTTTGTGTGGGAGGTACACGAAGGAGTGGACCGATTGAGTCCATATTTAAACTTCATCTAAGTCTGGTAGAACTTTCACGATGTACAAAGTGTGGCCCAAATCGGTTACTCCTTTCAAGAGTTATCGTGCGAACATTTTCGAACTTTTGTGGGGGAGGTACCGGAAGGAGTGGACCGATATAACCCATCTTCGAACTTAAACTAAGTTTGAGCAAAATATTACGAAAGCCAAATTTTGAACCGAATCGGTTGCTCCGTTCGAGAGTTATCGTGCGCACCAGCCAACCAGACAGACAGACGGACGGACGGACATGGCTATATCAACTCCAAATTGTCTGAAACACATTTCGTCCAAACATACTTGGGGTCTAAAACCATTATTTCGATGAGGCACATTTTGCCCGTATGAAAGTGTATATACCCTCGTTAGCATAAATGCTGAGGGTATAAAAAGTATGAATTTCAATGCAGAAACGGAATTTTCTATTTTGAAATTAGCTGTAGGCAACGCAAGTGGAGTTGGGTTGATATCCATAATCGACCCCTAAGTTTGGAAATAATATGTCGAAGACTAAATGTTGGACCAAATTGGTTGAACAGTTCGAGAGTTATCGTGCTCTCCTTTCGGGCTGTTTTCCCAAGAAATATGGACTTGCCCCTGAAAAAACCTTTACCGTCGTAATGGAGGTAGCGAATGCAAATCGCTTTATCAAAAATCAAAGTGATTCGAGAGCAGGTCTTAAAGTGAACTTATCCGAAATTTTGTGTGAGAGATACCAGAAGGAGTAGACAAATATAGTCCATATTCGAACGTGATCTATATCTGGTAGATATATTAGGATGTGCAAAGTATAGATTACATCGGTCACTCCCTTTAAGAGTTATCGTGCGAAAAAATTTTCCGAACATTTTTTAAGTTTTGTGGGGGAGGTACCTGAATTTAAACTATGTTTTGATAACATATTACGAAGACCAAACTTTGGACCGAATCGACAGATCCGTTCGAGAGTTATCTGGCGCTCCAACCACTACGCAAGGTGTCATAGGGGCTTTTTGTACCTTTCCGGGCATTTTCTAAGGAAGTATGGACTTGCCATTGATGAAACTTAAACCGTCGTATGGGGGGAAGTGAATACAAGTTGTTGCAACAAAAATCAAAGCGAATTGAGAGCAGGTCCTAAACTGAACTTATCCGAAATTTTGTGTGGGAGGTACCCGAAGGAGTGGGCCGATTGGGGCCATATTGGAACCTCATCTAAGTCTGGTAAAAATTTCACGATGTGCTAAGTATGGACCAAATCGGTTACTCCCTTCAGGAGTTATCATGCCCACAAATGTTCCGAACATTTTGGAACTTTTGTGGGGGAGTTACCGGAAGGATTGGACCGATATAGCTCATCTTCGAACTTAAACTAAGTTTGGACAAAATATCACGAAAGCCAAAATTTGAAGCGAATCGGTTCATCCGTTCGGGAGTTATCGTGCGCACCAGCCATCCAGACAGACAGACGGACGGACATTGCTCAATCGACTCCAAATTGTCTGAAACCCATTTCGTCCAAACATACTTGAGATCTAAAACTATTATTTCGATGAGGCACATTTTGCCCTTATGAAAGTGTATATACCCTTTTTAGCCTAAAGGCTGAGGGTATAAACATATCGGATTTTCCATAGAAGTTCAACAGTCGGCAACCGAATTATCTACAAAAATCAAACGCAAAGTTCAGTTATGAATATAAACAAGCAAAAAATAAAATGTTTCATACAGTTCACAAACACAATCACCAGAGATTCTCCATTGTCTGATATTTGAAATAAAATAAATAGCATTTCCAACCGGAATACATCGCACACTTTCACTGCCATGGAAGACAATAATGCCAATTTATACCAATCCTACCGACATTGCAAACCTCTTCGTTCAAAAATGGTCCGCAGAATCTTCGGATAACAATTTCACCACCGAATTTTACAACGCAAAAAACGCCATCGCAAACAAGTTCTTTAATCCTGCAACCAATAAATACTCGTCCTTTATGGAGAATGAGATAACCATTTCGGAACTAAATCTAGCTTTAAAAAAAGTTAAAGGTAACACACCCGGGCATGACCGGGTATGTATTTTTACAAAACCTCTCCTGCGTCGGCAAACATAAACTATAAACGTAATCTTTGACACTGGTGTTATACTATACTCATGGAAATCAGCCATAATTGTTCCCATTCTAAAACCAAATAAGAGTAAAACCAACTTCTCCGGATATAGGCCAATCTCATTACTGCCTTGCACCAAATCACTATCAAAAATGTTTTAAAACAATTCGAGGGTTTAAGGTAAAATTTCCTGATCGCATGCTGAAATAATAGCATCGGTGTCTTCCAGATTTTGCTTTGCTTTTTCCACTGACGGCTTGATCTGTTACAATAACGCAAGTGCAATATTGTCATCGCTATCTGAAACAGTGGAATAAAGAAAAAAACTCAGTTTCAACATTTAATAATGGAAGAGATAAATTTTTAAATTTATCATCATCTTCATCTACTCTAGGATCTTCATCTATAATGTAATTATGAGGGCTTCTATGAAGGTTTCTGGCCTAATAATGAAAACGCGAATATTTCTCATTAAAAATCGTTTTGTTGTTTTCTAAAGTATTCTACATCATGATTTATACACTTTTGCCAGAGCTCAAACCGATTTTGCAAGCACTTTTTCCACTCCGGATGAGACATCTCCAAAACATGGTTTTTAAACGCTTCAACAGCATCTTCTGGCGACGAAAATCGTTGACCACGTTTTGTTTTCTTGATGTGCGAGAATCAAATGAAGACACTGTGTTCCAAGTCAGGAACCTACTCAGAATTTATCGTCCTACATTTCTCAAGCCATATAGGTGCCACATGATCAGCTTAGCCGCAGAAACGGGCGACCATTTGTTTCGAAGTGCTTCTTCAATGAACAACTTTAGTGTTGCGCAATCTCGTTCATTGAGCGGATCGATCTTTTTCATTCCGTTCACCAAAAAGATCCGGGTCTTTCACTTCGTTCGTTGGCTCTTTTTCATTCAATAAAACATTTTAGTCTATCGTTTTCTTTTGAATATCGTTCATGGTTCCTCTTCTCTACATTCATTGTTTTGTGTGTGTCAGTTTGTGAAGCTTGCGTGCAAATTTGTGATGCTTGCGCTAACGCAGAATGTGTAAGTAGATTTTGTGTGTAAAACTAAAATGATTCTGCTGCTAATTTTGTAAGCAGCAATGTCTTGGCCATCAGGGATCTAAATGAACGACATAAACGAATGTGCTGGATACGGATCCGTTCGTTCTTTTCACGGAATCGTTCCTTGGAGCCGGTTCGTTCACGAACGACACAACTCTAAACAACTTTAGTTGGATTTGGCTCGTCTTCGAATACCCCATGGTCGATTGCTGTTTTGTTTCGGGCTCATATGCATAGATCCATGATCCATGATGACCGAATAAGCGTCATGTGAAATAACGCTATTGCATTTTTTCAACATTTCTTTGCATCAACCGACAAGAGCCTTTTTTGAGCAATTGTCAAATTGTGAGGTTCCAACAATAACAAACCTTTTTTGCGGACAGGTGTTCATGCAATATCGAATGTATGCTGGTGCAAAAAATGGCCAAGGCTGCCTTTGTCTCACCGTATATCACATGACGATTTTGCATTATTAGTTATTGCACGACATCAATGTTTCCTGGCACAACGGCCGTTTTTGGACGATATTGCCTAGGACAGAAACTTACCTAGTAGCCCTCGTATTCACACCTTCGGCGGGTACAATTGCAATGTCATACAAATCGTGCAAAAACTGTTCAAATATTTCTTCTAAGGCCTTCATTATCTCATTTAATGATAAAAATCTGTAAAAATAATATTATTTTTTACACCCATGTGCCGAACGTACTACATGAAATACGTCAACTAAAATCACATATAATTAATTTTCTGGCGTCTACTTTTGCTACTTACTGATTTTTACAACTGTTATAATTAGAAAAACATAGAAAACCAACAAAAATAAAAAGTGCATATAAATTTTTTTCGCACGGATAACGTGGCATCTTCACATTTTTCAAAATTTCACAAAACTGAAATCTTTGATCATAAATAATACGCACAAGCAATTACTCTAGACAAAACTTATCAAAGTACGCTTTGTTCACCGTTATGTTCTGTAGCACCTCAGCAAGTTTATTAAAAAATTTAATGTAAAATAAGCTCAGAAACCTACAAATAATAGGTGTACTACATGTAGTACACTCGGCATATCTGGGTTAATGGAACGAATAATTTCGAGTCGTTTAGCATGGTTTTTGAAAACAAGAAAACTAGTTACATCTAACCAAGTAGCATTCAAAGCCAAACAGGGTTGCTCCGATGCCCTTCTCCACATAGACTTCTTTGCCACCAAAGCTATCTCCACAAAAAATCACATCTATACTGGCTATTGACTTCGAAAAGGCTTTTGACCATATTGGTATCCACGTCATCATCGACTCGTTAATATCTTGGGATTGCGGCTCTAAAATTTTAAATTATATCAAATCTTTTCTCTCTGGAAGAACTTTTTGAGTAAAATCAATAATTTTTTCTCTAAAAGTTTCACTTTGCAAATACAAACAAAATCTACCATTGCATGTACGCTGATAATGTTTACATTTTAAGTCTTCAAAAAGACAACAACCAGACCAATGAAACATTCTCCAAAATAATTCGTGAGTTATTAAACTGGTGCAAAACATCTGGGCTCAAAAATATCCTCATCGAAATCCTCAATACATATGCAGAATTTTCAGTTGAGGACATTAATTTTCCATATGTCAATGATTTAAAAATTCTGGGCATAACACTTACAAAGAATTACAGATGGAAAACCCATATTTTAAAACTAAAAAAGGAGTTAATACCCAGAGCAAACATCATCAAATATTTGTCGAGCAGATGGTACGCACATATCAACACACTTACGTATCTAGTGAAAACACTAGTACTAAATAAAATTGATTATGGATTTTACATGTATGGTAACAGCCCAAAGTCTTCGTTAAAATTCATCAAATCTGTATACCACGACTGCCTAAGATCAAGTTTATATGGCGAATAACAAAAATGTTTTGCAATCGATGAATCCGAGTTTCACCCTATCAGAATTCGCGAACTGTTAATATATTCTATAAAGTATGTCTACAATTCTTTAAAATGAAGTGTTTTAGGAGGGATCCCATAATGTCGACCATTAAAATTAATTTTCGTGGAAGCTATGTTGGCATCAATGTAGAAAAATGAGTAAAAATGGGTTGAAGCCAACAAGTTTTTTTATGTTCCCATACGATTTTTGGTTTAACCTTACATTTTATAGACATATCCCCAAAGAAAGAATCACAGAATACTCCATGGGCAACAAGATTGTAGTGTATGATTTTTCGATAAATCCACTGCATCCACCTAAAATTGATGCTGACATTTTGAAGCCGGAATTTCGGGGTTTTTTGAATTTTTTTAATAATCCGGACGCGCAAGAAGATAATATTCCAAACTCTTAACACGATTATAGAACTCGTGATTTTACGTCGTTTGATGCATATCTCATGAGTGTGCTCCTTACAGCATCCTAGTAATTGGAGTCGAAAGGCCAAAATTTGATGCGTGAATTTTCTTACAAAACCTATTTTTTGCGTGTAAAATTTACAACTGTCATTCCATTTCCTTTGAAACCCGCGTGAATTTAGTTTTTTACGCTACGGTTCTAATGAAGCCTTCCGCGATAGAGTCCATCTACTAAAACCGCGGATATAGATACCTTGAAAATCGGAAAATCAGCAAAAATATATTTTGACAAATCCGCGTACTAAACCGCGATTTTCTTTAAAATTTTTACATAAATGGAATCCTTTACTTGCGATTATAATATATGCGAAAACGCGTGTCATAAAAGAAAAGAGATACGCGAGTAATATGGGTCTTTCACAAAAAATTGAATATGGAGGCACATCCGCGGTTCTTGAAGAATCTAATTAAAATTGTTATATTTTGACGTATTTTTGATAGGCGCTGATGAAACCGGATGCGCATCAAAATCGTATGCACATTGCGCGACTTTTACCAACTTTAAGGTTTTTTGCAGTGTATGATGCAACTGGCGGCACACAATGGCCCCTGAGTGAAACATCGAAATATGCATAAATTTTGAAAGAGATTGATTCGCTGTATCCAAAAACGAATGCGCATCAACCGACTTTAACTAATTCGCGAATAACGGGCTTTTTTAATTTTAATATTAATTGAATGATTGTAATTTCAATATTACTCTTAATTTCCTACACATATAAGTTATCACAGTAATCAGTTAAACTCTCGCGATTGTAAACCATATTTTTTTGATGAAGTTTTAACAGTATACATTCATTATTCTATGGGATTTTAGCAAAATAGTTGGAGAACTCCCAAATATTTTTTTCGAATTTTTAGAATCAAACCAAAAAAATATTTGCAACAATATTTTCCAACAATAAGTTTTTCTCTTTTGTTGTTGCTATAATATGCAATTTATGTACCCAATCTCCATAAATTTGGTATCATATTTTTCTACGCATTGTCTAGATTCCGCATATATTTTTTAATTTATTTTTTGAGGGGTTGTACGGATTCTGGGAAAGGATAATTTGGATTTACTTCAAAATTTTTTTATTATTTGTTGATTTTCCGCGAAAATGATAATAAATTTAATAACTTTTTAAACATCCACGAATAGATATGGAATGCTGTTAACGATTTATGCATACATTTTCTCATAACAACAAAAAAGATATTTTTAAATATTTTTTCTTTATATGAGAATAAAAACCGCTATAACTTTTGCGCGCATTGGCCAATTTCGTGAACGCGAGTAGATTTGAAACCGGACTTTTTCCTCTATACCAAAAATCGTAGATGTGCTCGCAAAAAAAATTTTTAATTTTTTTCAAATGGAATTGTAAAGGAATTTTGTTATTCGCCATATGCATACCGTACAACACCAATTAAAATATTACTAACTGAATCTGGGTTGTCATCACTAGAGGAAAGATTTGTTGAGAGTAAAAACAGACTATTGCCCAAAATTATGTCTATAAACTAATCGATAATAGATGAAGGCGTCAATAAGGCAATTTCATCAAAACGTGTACCTAAAATGCCATCTATTATATATGAATGTATCCACAACAATATCATTAATTTTAAAAAAATGTGACGAGTTACTCTTCAAAATATCCTTTTTGGATGTTCCCCAAAAATACATGTGATGTATCTTTACCATTTTTCAAAAAGGATAACACACCCAACGTGTCACATTTCCAGCAAATAATGACACTGCACGCCGATTGGTCAACACATTTTACCGATGCTTCAAAAAATGTTTTTACAACCTCTTATGCAGTTGTAAATAAAGCTGGCAACATACTTGCTTCTAAAATTACATCCAACTACTGCTCTATTTTTACCGCCGAGGTAGCAGGAATTCTACAAGGTATCACTATAGCAAAACAATCCAAAGGAAAAACAATAATTTTTACTGACAGTTTATCTGCTATAAAATCAATATTGAACATATCAAACACCAAATGGGCTGGCATCAACAAAATAAGGGACCTACTTACATCACACAGCAATAAAATAAAGATAGCGTGGATTCCCGGACATGTTGGTTTATCTGGTAATGTGCATGCTGACGCGGCTGCAAAGTTAGCTTGCAACTCTCCATTACTCTTTGATAATATTATCGAAAGTCTTGATCTCAAAGCAAACATCTTAGCCCATCTTCATGAACAACACGATGCTAACATGAACAGTTTTAAACATCACCACTATAGTGATGTTAACCCACAAAACCAAACAGTATATCCTACGAACATTGAGAAAAAGAAAATTAAGATATTTTCCCGTTTACGCATGGGACATACAATCCTAACACATCAACACCTAATTAATAAGAATATGGATAACAAATGTCCCAAATGTGGAGCTGTTGTAGACGTCAAACATATACTTCAATATTGCAGCATCCTATCTCAACAACAACGCACTCTTCTGCAAAGCAGAGGATTTGATTTAATCAAAACTATTAATAATCAAAATATAAATTCAATATTTATGTACATACAACAAAACAATATTATTATCTAAAAAAAATCATAATGTAAAAAAATAAATTTTGAACAAGCATGAGCTGATAGCCTTTGTAACTAATGCTCTTGTACTCCTTTTTGTAATTATCCTTATATTAACTATAAGTATAATTCTACATAAATAAATAAAACAATTCCCGTACGTATCACACAAAACCACTAACTTTTCAGCTTCTTTGAATCGTTTCATTCTCACAACCAAAACAAAACCACAAACTTTTCAATGTAAAAAGATGAAAACAGTACGATTGCTGAAATGGGCTGACTTCATAATTGCAGTTTTTACATTGCAGATATTGACAAAATCGTAAAAAGACAAATCAAATATGATTGACAACACTGACGTTGTCAAAAAAGTGACATGTCATTTTGCTGCATTTATGTTTAGTTTTTGCTTTACTATGTTTAGTTTTTGTAAAATTCGATTTAAACAATGAATGTAATATTTGGGTTATTATTGAATTGAGTGCCAATAATCTTGATTCAAATCGTACATTTATAAACAATTATATTAAAACAAGTAAAAAGACGTTAAGTTCTGGGTGGGCCGAACTTTTTATACCCTCCACCATAAAAAAGTCTTAATTAAAATGGAATAATTAGAGTCCTTTCACAATTTTAGGTGGAACAACTTTTCGACAATGGATAAATTCCTAGTGTCTCCCACAATTGCTTAAATTACACTGTGAACACAATTGTTGGGGCAGGGATAATTCCTTTTGGAAATGAAAGCCCTTGGTGTGTGTACATTAATAACCCCGAAGGACATATGCGCCGTGAGTCGAACTACCACGTTATGGCGTGATGAAGTTTTTGCAAGACACCCTGTAAGCCATCATGAATTAGCATTATATCTTTGTTTGTTGTTTTTGTAGAGCACTTAAGCAACAGTGAACAAAGATATAACGCTAATTCCTGATGGCCCACAGGATCTATATCAAAAATTGTATCACGCCATAACGCGGAAGTTCGACTCACGCCGGATCTGTCCTTCGGGGTTCATAATATACTCACCAAGGCCTTTCTTCCCCAAGAGGAATTTTCCGTGCATCAGACTTTCACCTCCATTTTGTTGCACAGTGTTATCTAATCTAATCTAACAAAATGTGTTCAGCTGGGTGAAAGGTACCACCAACGGGGCTATATCAAAGAGTCAACCTATCTTTAAATTTTTTTGGCGGAAAAGTTTTATAGCTGCAGGGAACTTCAAGAGTCAAATTGAGGGTAGTTTCATCACAATGTAGGCCCTCAAAAATGGACCCATATTGACGAATTTTAGTGAAGAAATTTCGTGACCACCGCAAAATTCCCGAAAATCGGGTGGTACAGTTTTATGGGGGGATATACCAAAACATGGACCTTTATTGACGATTATTTTTGAATAGACAAAATTGTAGCTGAAATTCTCAAAATACCGATCAAAAATTGCAGCTAAAATTCTCAAAATACCGAAAATCGGGAGATACCGTTATATGGGGGCTATACCGAAACATGGACCTATGTTGACGATGTTTCGTGGAGATGTTTCATGACCACTGAGAACCTCAAATGTCAAATTGCAGATAGTTCGGTTACAAATTGTGGCTAAAATTCTCAAAATACCTCAAATCCGGAGGTACCGTTATATGGGGGCTATACTAAATAGTGGACCGATATAGCCCATCTTCGAACTTGACCTGCCTATGGAAAAAAGACCCTCGGGTGCAAAATTTCAGCACTATCTCAATTATTGCGGACGCTAGAGTGATTACAACAGAGGGACAGACAGACGGCCAGACGGACATGGCTAGATCGTCTTAGAATTTTATCCTGATGAAGAATATGTATACTTTATAGGCTCGCAAATGATTAGTTCGATGTGTTACAAACGGAATGACAAACTTAATATACCCTCCATACCATGGTGGAGGGTATAAAAAGGAGGCGTCGCCGTAAATTAGCATGTTTACGAAACACTTTATTTATTCGTCTTTGCTAAATAGAATTGTTGGGTCAATTTGCTTAATTTCCCTCATTACACTGTGCGACACGAAAAAAATTTTGAACGGTTCGGTATCTATGGACCAGAATCGGAGAAAAAAGTATAAAAATCGAATATTTTCTAAAGTTTTTTGCTATTTTGGCCTTTAAGAACAGTTCGTAGTGGGCTCTGCTGTTCCACAAAGTTTTATACTGATATATTCGCTACATTATTGTGGTTGAATGTTTTCTTGAATTTTGAATGGTTTAATTTCTACGGAGCAGAAACCGAAAAAAGAAAATAAAAATTGCATTTGTTTTGCTATTTTGACCTTTAAGAACCATTTCTACAGGGTTCGTATGTTCTAGAAAGTTGTTTATTGAGATCTAAGGTACATTTTTGTAGTTGGTTGTTTGATTCAATTTTGATCGGTTTGATATCTGTAGGCCAAAATCTGAGAAAAAATTATAACGGAAACTTGACCTTAACGATTTTGACCTTGAAGATAAGGTTGAATGGATTTTATGTCTTCACAATTATTATTCTATAAGATGAGAGCTACAACTTTGCCTCCACGAGTAAACCAAATTTCTTAGCGGTTTAGAAGATATGAGCCTGACCAAATGGTCCTTTTTGACATCAAGACCTCAGGTTTTTGGGGGCCCATAACCGCGAAATTCGAAGTAACAGGGAAAAACGCCGAGACACGTGTCTTCTTATTTTCCGTCTTCCATTACGCTGCGGTGTCAGAATATGGTTAATTTTCCATGACACAAAAAATTACACACAGTGTTATCTGTCCCAAAGTGTATTCCTTGTTTCTTCTTGGCTGCAAAATCTGACTCATGTCTCAAACGAACTTCCAACATTAACTTTCTTCTTTCGTGACTCCGTCTCCTCAAATCTACAGTGGACCATCTATATGAGGAGGCAAAGTTTCTTCCAGTACGGCAACATAATGAGATGCTATCGTTGCAGTACTTGCTCGGGTATTACCGTGAGAGCCATCCCAATCACCATCTGCTGGCCACCGATACACCCAGGCATAACAGGAAGGATATTCATGCTCTAGAGACGGAGGTCCAATAACATAGGAGAGAACCTCTAGATCAACAGGCAACATCCCCCATCTATCGCAGAGTAGTTTTGGCTCAATTACGCTCGGGATATTGCTGTCGCCTAAATTCCTATTGGGCGGGAATCGATCGCACCGTGCAGGACATCTGTCCAGTATGCGGCATGGGCCCGCACGATACTAAGCATCGATTCAACTGCCCCGCCAAACCTACTCATCTGACTCCAGTGGATATGTGGTTACACCCATCGAAGTAGCCACTTTCCTGGAACTGGAGATAGACCCAGAGCCAGATTGAACAGGAGAACGGACATACAAACATAATAACAAAACACTGTTACAACAACACCTCAACCGAATATTTTTGTTAACTACCCTGTAGGAAATGTCAATAGTGAATCTATACTGACTTACTACTGACATTGTCAACAGTACTACTGACAAACTGTAGACAACTAATGTAATTTCCTATAGACATTTTGTATGAACGTGTCATTCGAAAGTCAGTACTGACATTGGAACTAGTATGTCAGTAGTAAGTCAGTAGTTGCGGAGGAACCATGTGTTTGCATTGGAGGTAGTGAGTCAGTATAGACAATGGAGGTAGTAAGTCAGTAGAGACATTGGAAGTAGTGAGTCAATAGAGACATTGGAGGTAGTGAGTCAATAGTACATAAAGGGTCATATGGAGACATTGGTACCAAATTGTTCACTATTAAGTTTTTTGGCCTATTTGAAACTTCTTATAGATTAAAAAGCTATATAGTGTGTTTTATAAGACGTTGAACTTATACTTTTGTGTAAGTAGTTTATTTTATTTAAGAAAAACATATAATTATGAAAATACTAAAAAGTACAAATTGCGTATTACAGTCTTTTTATCTTTATAAAGGGCTAAGACCAAGATTCCACAGAAGCACAAAATTAGTAAATAAAGTAAAATTTTTTCAAGGCTGGCTAACCAATAATAAAAAAATCGTTTTCATTGTCAGAAATATCATCGCGTTTTTATTTTCTTGACCATAGGAATTGGTGTGATTTATCTGCTTAAAATATTTCTTCTTCTGCTGCACTTAACGTTTTAACAGGCGATTCGCTGAATATTGATATAACATCTAGGAACTGAAAAGAATAAACATGTATAAATATGCATAAATAAACAAAATGTCCTTAAATTTGCTTAACTATTACAGTTATATAAACATTGGAAAAATCTCGCAATCGATTTTTGCCAAAAACCCCTTCAACATTCTAACTCATTATTATGCCGTGTCCAAATATCAGATGTAAGTTGCGTTCATTTCCATCATCATCATTTCCAGCGTGACGGGACAATATATTTGTCAGGCTCCACAATCTTCTCTGAAAATTCCATAAAATGTCTAATTGTCGAAGTTTCACCACAAATGTTGTCAGCCGCCTCAGAACTTGTATTTTGATATAGAATTGTCTATTTATTCACTTGTGTGTTATTCACTTGTGTGTTTCCTTTCCTAATTTCCTTTGTTCATACTTTTTGTTATTAAAATTATATATTTAATTGATTTTTCGCAAAAACACATTATTTTGTGCCAAACAATTAAGGAAATGAAGAAAAATAAGAAGATGTTTCGTTGGGCTATCAGTTTTCAATATAAACGATGCTTCTTCCTATTAAGGTAAAAGTATCAATTGTTGACAACCTGTTGACAAAGTGTTGACTTTGTCACCATAATAGTAGACAAAGTGGTGACATGTCGACACATGTCCCCATACTTCCTACAGGGTATCGTTGTCGGTTCGTTAGTAAAAAAGTTACAGAATCGCACTACTGAAGTGTATAAATTCAATTAATTATATCCCTTTTTTATACATAGTAATTATTTACTATTTGTATGTAAGTCAAGCTTAATCTCATATTTGTTGTTTTCAAATTTAAAAAACAACAAGTTTAAAGTGGGATGTAGTTAAAATTGATTACTTTTGGAGAACTGCCAAAGTGAATCTAAAAATAGACACAAAGCACCGTGGACGATTTGTTGTTGTTATTATTCGACAGCTATCAAAATAGTTATGTGCATTCTCTGCAATGTGGGGACACATGACAGTGGGAGTAGTTAATTTGGTTTACATATGCGGCTACCAGAGTTTTTAGGTGTTTCGGTTGAATTCGCATTTAAACGAATTCATCAGTCACACTATTCTTGAGCTCGAGTCGTCACAAAATTGGGGAAGGGTTCTTTGTTTCAATACAAAGAACTAAGAGAACTGATGAGTCCAAGTGGCGTTTGACGAAACTAGCCTTCTAGTAATCAGCCCAAAAGTAATCAATTTTATTTTTTCAGTTTTTTTCAATTTTATTTTTTCAGTTATTCAGACAAGACTTCATTTCACTTGACTTCTTTACTTACACTTATGGTTTAAGATCGCGTTATAATACACAACTAACTCTCAGCCGCTCCATTCCAGTATTATATACGCCCGCTGCTACATAGACTGTTCTAGTCCCCTTAATCTGGGAGGTTCTACCATGATCGGGCGAAATGCTAACGATTGGCAAATACACACATTGTACGCACATAAAACCATACCGGTGAGTGTAATCGCTAATGGGACTTCGATAGTAAATAAGGGAGAGGAGAATGGGTCCCAGTGTCACAATGCAGAATCATAATTGAATAGTCAAAATAAATAGAAAGAAAGAGTACGACAACAATAGCTAAGTAAACAGTCTAAATTAAGACTAAGCGATAATTTCATAATTGTAGTAAACTCCATACATCTGTTGTTGCAATCTTGAACAGACAACGAAGCCGATCCCGTTTTTCGACTCGCTCAGTTCATATGGCAGCCAATCGGCGGCGGCGTGCCGACTAGATTACCGTCTGGCGGCTAATTTTGGCATATTTTGTAGTACAAAATTTGTCGTAAAGAAAAGTGGGTTTTTGAGAGATCGTGGAGTGGAAATACTCTGATGTTGTTGTACTATCCAAGAATCTAAACATTTTATTGCTTTTACAAATTTATAAAGGAACAATGTTTAAAAGGAGTGAAATTGTTAGTAACGTTGGAAGAACGATTACGTTATGCAAATATTGGACCAAATCGACGACACCCTTTAGGACTCGGCACATGCGGTCCGTTGTGCGTCGCATCATGCGTTAAAAACAACAATCGCATGAAAAATGTGTAAGTGATTCCAAGTTTGTTCATTTGAGTTGGCGGAGTAAGAAGGTGTTACATCAGTCGTTCAAAATCAGTCTAAACGTCAAAATTTGTTAACAATAATTCATTACTGTGAATTTATCGTTTACGTTTTGTAAGTGATTTTATTTACAAAATGCATTTTGACAACTAGAATTATTAATATTTATTTTCCGTTAAATCGATTAAAAAATATCGGCGCGCGCCTTCTCCAGTCGAGTTGACGGTGGCGGTTTTTAGCCGATTTGAGCCGATGTAATCGGCGGCGCCTAATACATATCTTAAAAAAAGAGAAGCGGCGGCGCGTCGCCGACTGAAAATCGACTCGCTTCCAACTCTGATCTTGAATAGTCGAAATAAATGAAAGAGAGAACTGAAAGCGTACAACATGAATAAAAATAAACATAGAACAGTAGTGATTGGAATTCTATTCAGTAATTGTTGTTGCAAATTTGACTTAAAAAAATAACTAATTTCTTAATGAAAATTTACGTTACAACTCAAATTTTTAAATTAACAGAAATTCGTCTAAATTATTAATTTGTAGTAACTCCTGAATTAATGAGTACTAATGGTGTTAGTCTTGAGAAGACTTCACAACCTGCTCAAGGCATTATACGCCAAATTCGCACGTAGCGGCTCTTTTTTGAAATGCTGTCACAAATTCGGCAGTTGATTGACTTTCGTTTTGCACTAAAATGTGCCAATGCAGAAGTCATTGAGGTTACGGCTTCAAGTAGGGATACGCAGTGAAATGCTATAATCGGTTTTTCGATCATTCGGTTTTTGTGAAAAACTTAAAACTCGATTTTAGGTTAGTCGATTATTTGAGGGTGTTCAAAAAGTCGACTTTCGATTAATCGTTAACCGCCGAAAACCGATTATAATCGAATATAATCGACCACTTTCGTTGATGGGATCCGTGATGGTTATACATATGTATGTATTAAAAAGTACCATTGATTACGCGGTTTTAGCACGCCCAATAGTCAACTACGACTAATAGTCGACCACGATTAATAGTCGACTACGAATAATAATAGACTACGACTAATGGTTGACTACGAATAATAGTTGACTCCTGTCACGATTCAGACTTCCACAAGTCTGTCCCTATCTGAACTGCAGCACTGGCTACTTGGTGATTTGTGTGCGGCTAGAGCTCGTCGGCATTGGGGGGGTGTTCGTTGCAGCCAGATGAGAAAGTAGTATCGCGGTTACTAATTCAATACGTTGAACCAGTGCTATTAACTTGCCATCAAGAGCCAAAAACAAAAAAAAAAGAGAAACAAATCTAATTTCAATAGTCCGATCTATCATGCCGTCTCCCAAAACACCAATCCCGAATGATTCATACGCCAAAAATGTCGATAAGGTATGATGGTTTTTACCTATTGGCTACCCACCCTCGGTTACAGCCTGCAACCATTCCATGGTAATCCCGTGCCTATTTGTGAATTACCCCAAACGCCTAAGCAGTTGATTCACCACTTCACCAAATACCTACCATCAGTTTTCCCCTACTCCATCTTCAACATCTTCAAATTCATACAATCTTTATTCATCTTGTTCAACAGAACATTTTGTTTACTTATTCATCTATTGAGTATTCAGTTTTATATATGGGTAAAAAAATTAATACTGGTTCGACAAAACCTTAGCACATATCGATGAACACTCCTCATCACAATTAAACAAACCCACCCACTCTATTATAGCGCTATAAACGAGCTGTAGATTTCAGTATATATGGACCAATCTAGTTCTGTATCACTATAATGTGAACTAAAGTTCTTTGCACACAAAATATAAAAACTTAAAAAACTAGAACTTAACCTATCGGTTACGGTTTTTTAATTAAAGCTTAAATTTTTATGATGGTTCAAAAGAAATATTTATAATAATTTTTTTTTTTGATAAAAATTTAAATTTTTATACGGGATCAAAAGAAATATTGATATTTTTTTGAGAAAAATTTAAATTTTTATAATGATTCAAAAGAAATATTGATAATAATTTTTTTTGATAAAAATTTAAATTTTTATAATTGTTCAAAAGAAATATTGATAATAATTTTTTTTGATAAAAATTTAAATTTTTGTAATGGTTCAAAAGAAATATTGATAATAAATGTTTTTAATAAAAATTTAAATTTTTATACGGGTTCAAAAGAAATATTGATAATATTTTTTTGAAAAAATTTTAAATTTCTATAATTATTCAAAAGAATTATTGATAATATTTTTTTGAAAAAAATTTAAATTTTTATGATGGTTCAAAAGAAATATTGATAATATTTTTTTGATAAAAATTTAAATTTTTATAATGGTTCAAAAGAAATATTGATAATATTTTTTTGAAAAAAAATTTACGAGAATCGAAATTGGACTCTAATAAAAGCTTAACCGAAAATAAATCGAATTTATCTTTAGAAAATCAATAAACAAACATATCAATAACAACGGGCTGAGTATTGGCTCAACACAAAATCATCATTACTTTAACAAGTTGAACTCGATGACGTCACTGCGGCATATCTGCACTAAATCACGCCTATCTCCATGAGATGGGACACTCACACACATTGCTCTTTGTTTACTTACGGTTTTCCAATGTTTTTAAACGTTTACCCAAAAGTAATGCCGATACCAATAAAAAGGCTGTTAATAAGAACATCCCACGACGGCTGCAATGTTGTCTTCCTCTGATGACGTTGACGTATCTTTGCTCTGTGATTAACGATGATGACGGTAGAGATTCACAGGCCTCTATTGTGAATGGTTCTAACAGCTGCTGATGTTATGCTGCTTTTCGCTGGTATGCTCACACCAAACAAGTATCACGGCAATGTGGTGACTGTGGCTGGTTCTTGGACGTCCACAAAAAAACTTGGCACTTTTGTGATGCGACAATGCTTCGATACGGACACTGATGGGGCGGCTACAGTTGATGCACTTCGGCTGTACGAGTGATGTCGTTGCATTCACACGACTCCACCAGATTGAAGACATGTACTTAGATTGTTTGATGGTTTTTCCTTCCTACACCCCACTGGTGGTTCGAAGTCATTCAGTCTTGTCGACGGTTGTGTTGCTATAAAGCACCAAAGGTATTTTCCCTCAAGGGTAAAGAATACCACTGATCACTTTGGTTATGATTTCTCTGCACACAGGCTGCAGTCAACAGATGTTGTGATAAATAAACGTAGCCTCTTTTATCGGCTGAGCTTTTGTCTGTCTTTCTGCTGGCAAACCTCTGCAAGACAACGGCTTTGGCAGTGTATGCGCTTTAAATTAATGACACCAAACTTCTGCCGATCGTTTTAGCTGCGTTTGGTGTTGTTGGGCAGAGTATTTGTTTAACGTTGAGTAAAGTCTATTGAATACCATTAAGCTGGTGACTCGCCGGTAGTTTTAAATCGTGCTGGGCCAAAACACTCGCTGTTCGTTGAAATATATTTTGTCTTTATTTTGATGGTGACAAGGCAAATGAGCCAGGCAGTGGTGTTGTGCATCAATTTGTTTAAGCTCGCTGGTTTTGTACGGCTTTACAATTTGTGTCCTCCAAAATAACTCGATTTATTCGGCTATTGGTGTTGAAGCCTTAGATTGGTTAGGTGGTGATGGATGAGCTGCCGCCTTGCTGTCGGGTTGACAAACATTAGCTGGTGGAAAAAACGTAAAAATGTAATCTGACTGCATCTCTTAAATGGTCGTCGTTTCGGCGCTATCAAGCACTCTAGTCTTTATATGCTTACCATTTGGCTGCAAGTAGTTGCGTATTTTAGTGAGATTTGATGGATTTTCCCAATTTTTTATTTCAGGGTAAATTTTCTAATTTTACGCCAAGGCTGCTGCAACACCATCCATCCAGGTCAACGATTAAGCGGAAAAGGAAAGAGGTGAAGTTGGCCTTGTTTCATAGAGAATTGCAATTATTGTTCAGGTGCCGTGAACTGCAACCAACTTCGCTAATCGTTGTTGTACTTGCATTGCAAATTGCACTTTATGCAATTGCACTTTGTGCAATTATTCGACTACGTAACTTATGGCTGACGGTGACGTGGCACCAAACAAAAGTGACACGGTACACACACTCAAAGTTGGTTGAAAAAGTTTATCATATCAGCGAACCAAGTTTGCTGATATGATAAATCTCTAAATGGAGAAGCGATCATAACATAATCAGATAAACTGGCTGCATGTAGTCCTATCACGCCTTCAAATCTTTGGCGTGAAAGACTCCCTGGGACTTTCCTTGTAAATTTTCGACTTCATATAAGTTGTTTCCTACTCTTCGAGCTATTCAGCCTTTTATGAATCTTTTACATAACTTCGCAGAAATTTGTTTCGAAAAATCCGATAATTGGAAATTTCTTCGATACACCTCTTGGCCCACCAAGAATCTAGTTTCTTTACTTCTTATGTTGTATCTATTTGCATTCTTTACGTAAGCTCGATGAAGGTTCTTCTTCACTCCATCTCTAATGATTTCTAGGTATTCATGTCTGTTTTCGATGCGATTTTCTGCGTCTTCTAGCAGATCAAGTTGTCTTGCAAGTTTATAAGCAGAAGCATGAGTTATCATATTGGTTCCAAATAGAATGAAGTAAGGAGTAGCTCCAATTGCAGAGTGTACTGATGTACGAAGCGCACATTCTATCTCGCAAATATGTACGTCCCAATCTCGATGATCATCAGTCAAATATGCCCTGATAGCTGGGAGAACCGATTGGTTAACGCGCTCTGCTGCGTTAGCCTGAGGTGCATAAACCGCTGTCTTAATATGAACTATACCGAAGGTATTCATTAAAGCTGAAAATTCTTTGCTTAGGAATTGAACTCCGTTGTCAGATATGATTGTCTCTGGACATCCAAATTTGTAAAATATTTCTTGAGTCAAAAAGTTAACGACGTTTTTGGTATTAGCCTTGGCCATGGGTTTTAAAAATACATATTTGGAGAAGTAATCCATTGCAATGAAAATAAAACAGTTTCCTTTCTTGGATCTAGTGTAAGGTCCTAAAAAATCTATGTAAAGCCGTTGAAACGGTCTACCTACTTCCGCTTCACGTCCCATTGGAGGTCTTAAAGTGGTATTAGCTGGTTTAGATTCCTTACAAATCTGACATTTAATAATAAAATCTCGAATCTGAACATTCATGTGTGGCCAATAAAAGTATTCTCTAAGTCGGCGTATGGTCTTTGTAACTCCCCCGTGTGAGTTTTTCGGTGGTTGATGAGCACTCTCAATTAGGTCCTGAGTCAACTCCGATGGAACCCATAGCTTCCATGCGTGAGTCTCCTGATCTACATTCCCCGTATAAGGAACAGTTCTTTTATAAATGTATTTTCCTACTATCTTAAGATCTGGAAGCATATCTTTCTGTTTCAATACAGATTCCCGCAGATTCTTGTAGTCCTCAGAGTTGAAGGCTGGGGATTCCAAGTCAATGAACATTTCTTTCTCAATTGCTATTTCATCTAATGCGTATCGTGACAACATGTCAGGTACAACATTTTGTGTCCCCTTGCGATGTCTTATCTCAAACGTGAACGCTTGGAGTTGTAAACTCCATCTAGCTAATCTACCTGATAAATCTTTTTGTGACATAAGCCACTTGAGGCTCGAATGATCAGTGATTACTACAAAGTTTGTTAATTCAATATAAGGGCGAAAACGTTTTATCGCTAAAACGACTGCCAAACATTCGCGCTCCGTTACAGTGTAGTTTCGCTGCGATGTTGATAGTTTTTTTAGAGAAAAACGCTATAGGATGTTCTCCTCCTTCATCATCCTCTTGAAAAATTACGCTTCCGACTCCTACATCGGAGGCATCACACTGTATATAAAAAGTACGATCAAAATTAGGCTGTGCAAGAACTGGACTATTGACTAAACAACTCTTCAACTTGTCGAAAGATATTCTCGCTTCTTCGGGAAATTCAAACTTTTTGGTTTTTTTTTTCAAAGTTTCTGTAATGGGTGCTGTGATTGTGGCATAATCCCGGATAAATCTTCGGTACCATCCAGTGGTCCCCAAGAAACTTCTTACTTGCTTAACATTCACTGGGTAGTCGAATTTGTCAATAGCTCTCACTTTCTCGGGATCCGGTTTTAACAAACCTCCCCCAACTATATATCCTAAGTATTTTAGCTCACTACAACAAAATTTTGATTTGTTCACATTGATAGTAAGTCCGGCTTGGTCTAAACAATTTGCTACATCTGTCAATAAAGATATATGTTCTCCAAAAGTTGGAGAAACAATCAACAAGTCATCTAAGTATACAAACACTTTTTCCCTTAGTCTCGCAGGTACGACCCTGTCCATAAGACGGCATAACCTTTGGGCCGCGTTACACAGCCCAAAAGGCATGACCGTAAAATGGTACAGGGGCCGTCCTGGTACTGTGAACGCTGTCTTTTCTCTTGATGCTTCTGACAAAGGGATTTGCCAGAAGGCATCCTTGAGATCTATGCTAGAGATAAAATGTGTATCTCCTAATCGACTTAATAAACCTTCTATATGGGGAAGAGGATAGGCGTCTTTCACTGTGAGATCGTTAAGCTTACGAGCGTCTAAACAAATTCTAACTTTTTCCATGGACTCTCACTCGGTTCGATCACCCCCAGTGAAAGCATCCTATCCAATTCCCCATACATAAGTTTTTGAACCCCTGGCGAAATCGGAAAGTGTTTCTCTTTCACGGGTACAGCGTTACCGGTGTCTATATTGTGTACTTCAAGTGTTGTCTTTCCTAGACCTTTCTTTAAAAAACATGGAAACAAAGATTTGGTTTGTTCTAAAATAGCTTTCTGTCTATCATCTAAAATATGCATACGAGGGTAAACCTCGGAAACGTCTTCTGCACTATCTTCTGTTGTAACTAAACTATTGACTTCAAATCTAATCAGGTTAAATTTTTTGATGAAATCAATTCCCAAGAAAAGTGGCATTTTTATGACGGAGCCAAATAAAAATCTATTGATTTTGAACGTCCATTGAAATGTATTATTGACCTAACACGACCTATAATTTGATTAGCTTTACCATCAGCTGTTCTTATGATTGACTTATATGGAAAAATAACTAGCTTTGCTTTTTCAACGAAATCTAAACATCCTTCTCCTAAACAAGAAACTGTTGCTCCACTATCGATTAAACCTTGTATAGAATGTCCATTAATTTTAATAGAAGTATATATGCGACCTTCGGCTTCTTCACTTAGACAAGCTGAGGCGATTTCTTTTCTAACATCTTTTCGCTTTTTATACCTTTGTCTAGTCTTCATGATCTTTTCGGACGGTGTTCCAAAAATTCTCGCTTTAACCGCATTATATTTTTCCATGCGAATATGCCATGGGTCTCTATCGTAATACTGGACTTCGCTTTCTGTTCTATTGCTAGGTAAACATGCATCATCCCTTTTCAAAATGGATATTTTCTTCGAATCCGAATTAAAATAATCGTCCGAGCTATGACCGCCTGAATTAATTTGAGAATTTTTAGATGATAAGGCTATACTTATTATTGGTTTGGGGTTGTCGGGTTCTTCGAACGATTCTCCACCCCTGATCGAGTAACGTTCGGGTTTCTTTTTCCCTGACAAGACGGACATTTCGGATAGACAGTGTTATCATATCCGCATTTATAACAAAAAGTGCTAAGCCTTTCTGAAGTACAATCGAAAAATGTATGGCCCTCTTCTCGGTAATTCCAACATATTAATTTTCTTTCTTTAGTAATAGCATCTACATCTAGAAAGTCTTGCTGCTCTTCATGGACAAAGTTTAATTCATTGATCTGTTTATGTGTATACTTTGGATTGACAGTTCGCTGATTGTTAAGCATATTTTCAGCTCTTCTAGCTTCTGCTCTAAAATGATCTAAACTACAAGGTCTAATTGCAAAGAGAAGTTGCATCATCGATGGCTTCAAATTGCTCTTCATAATATCAACTAGATCTTGTTCGCCAATGGGATGACGTTGTTGATTTCTCAAATGCAACACGGCATTACAAAACTCATCGAAGGGTTCATTATTCATCTGTCTTCTATCTAAAATCTTCCTTTGAATGTCAAAGTCACTCTCAAATCTATGAAAATTCTTAACCAAAGCATCTTTTACACTGGCCCAATCTGAAATATAACTATGCATCCTTCTATAATCCCAAAGCCAATCTAAAGCTGGACCACTCAAAAAATGATGAAAATTCCTAAGTACTTCTGACCAAGGGCAGTTATAATCAGCTCTAAGAGTCTCTACTCTAACAAAATCTTCGACACTAGGTGTTTTCAAAGTCCCATCGAATTTAAGACCCCACTTGTCTATACGTCAACAACTTTCTACAGTATGTTCAGGTTGATACGCCTGTTTATTTCTAGCTTGGCTCATATCTGTGTAATTTTGGTCTAAATTCAATCTAAATTGTTGATCCGTAGAGGGATAATTGTTATTATTTTGACTAGTATGTGCATATGGATTATATCATTCATTTCCAGAATATGTTTTTGAAATCGGATTACTCAACCCTTGGTTTGTTTGAGAATGATGTATTGGATTAATCGTAGGTGGCGGAAAATTCAAGTTCGGTAAATTGCTGTTCATGAAATTCATTGTGTTTGCATTATTAGCTTGTTGAACCGGCCGAATATAATTCGTAGAACTTGCTAGATTCATATTATTAGAAGATTGACGATTATTGGTTAAATTTGGATTATTCGACGTTGCGGCTGGATGATTTCGCAGATTCTGCGAGTTATGCTGGTACGACATATTTTGTTGTGAAATTCGCTCTACATTTTGACCATTTCTTAATAAGTTTGTGCTTACGTTTTCGTTGGTATACTGTTGTGATAAACTGGTAATGGTAGCGTGGACAATAGCTGGGATTAAACTCTCGATCGACCTAATTAACTCTAGTTGCCGTAATCCTTCTCGAGCTATATTGGTTTCATTATTCTGTGAGTTGGTACTTGAATCGTTTGGTTGGCGATTCTGTCTATAATCTTGTATAACTGTCCTAGCTGCTTCACTCAGAAAATCAGGCGAATTTAATGAAACATTTGGAGTTAACTGCTGACCTTCCTCAAAACCATGAAAATCAGATCCAGAACTCAATGTATTTGGATTACTGGGGTTCACCTCGTTATTAAGAGCGTTTCCATCAGTCAAAGTAGTTGCTGAAGGTGTTGACGGACTAGCTGTTGTAGCCGTTGCGGTAGTGGCAATAGCTGTAGTAGTTACTGGGTTTGACACGTTTTGGTTATTATTCTCCATTTTTGACCTCAAACGGGTTCGGTACATAACTTGTTATCAATAGAATTTATTAGCTGCTGTCTGGCAGGTTTACAAGTCTAGATTTCTAAACTCTCCGTCGATTCAAAAATGGGAATTATTGGTAAGTCCGGGTATAAAATTGTTCGAATAAAATTCAAAAAAAGTCTTCGCTGGTTAAATAGAAACTAGGACCTTGATAGGCTCTTCAGTCCTCTTCGCCCACTCCTAATGTCCTATGGAGTGAACTGTCTAACGTAGCGAGTGGTTGTTGTCGGTCAGAATTTCCGCAAAGAGTTGTTCGAGGCCTCTTCAGTATATCCTTAGATAAGCATAGAACGGCTTTCTAAAGATATACTGGGAAATCTACGACCAGACAACAATCAGCCCTACGGAAAATGCTCCAACTCCAGGTTGAGCGCTGCCGTCCGAAGGCTCTCCAGGCTACCCGTCCCTACAAACCTTAAGGTACTCCAAATCAACCTCGAGCTGAGATGAAGACCAGTCTTTCGGGTACCAGTAGTCCGGTTCTGTGTACACCCTGTGTGTACGTGAAAACAAACAGATAATATATGGCTACTATTTCAGGCCGATATATTTTTATTTAAGAACAAGCAATTGGTAGTTTGAGCCTATCAAACTCCTCCTGCCGTCTTTTTAACGCAATCAGAAAACAAATGTCTTAAGGGCGACGACCCTAAATCGGAAAATTTTCAACTTTAGTAGAAGAAAATTCAATCTACTAAAAATTTAAAAATCTTACCTTTAGTTTGATAAAGAAATATGATATGAATAAGAAAATGTAATCAAAACTAAGTAATGAAAAATGAATAATAAAAATGGAAAAAAATGGTTAATCAAAACTACGTAATAACAAAATGGATTACAAAAAAATGGAAAATGGTTAATAGAGACTATGTAATAAAAAAATGAATCAAAAAAATGGTTAATCGAAACTATGTAATGTAAAATGAATTAAAAAAAATGAAGATGGGAAATCAAAACTATGGACTGTAAATTGAATGAAAAAGTGAAAATGGATAATCAAAACTATGTAATGAAAAATAAAAAAAAATAATCAAACGCTACTAAAAATGGAATAATATTGGGAACAATTACTAAGTAATTTAAATAATTACTAAGTAAATGAAAATTTCCAAAACCACAATGAAAATAATAAACTTGGAAAAAATGAAAAAGTGCATAAATTCGAGGTTTCGAATTTATCCTACCTTTTACTTCACGGGTTTCCTTTAAAGATGCTTATAGTAGGTACGGTATTTGGTTGGTGAATCAAAAGCTTTTTTTTTTTGTTGTTTAATCGTATCAAATCATAAGCGGACTGTTGTATAATTGGTTCTATTTCGTGGCCTTCTTTACTCCTTAACAATTGGAGAGAAACAATAGGATTTGAAGAAATGTTGAATGTTGTCCCATGTTAAAAGTTTGATGAGCGCTGACATCAACCGTCATCAGTGGACTTCCCACCAAATACTAACTATGAATGATAAGCTTCAGTCGCAATTAGTTTGACTAACATCTAGCCCACTAAGGCTTACTGAATTATCAAATCACGAAAACAAAAATTTGTTGCTACAAGACTGGCAATCCTGCCTGTCTTGGGCTAACAAAACGTCAGGCCGGGCACTAACCTATAACATTTTCATCTCAACCTCTCCAAAAATCCTCATCTGTTCCTCACTACCATAAAAAGTGTGTTTAGAAATTTTTCTAGACGATATAAAAAAACGTAAACCACTTTAAACCCCCTGTGGGTGCTAACCAGGTTTAGACGTTGTCAATGAATGACATGATTGGCATTTAAATTATCTCAAAAAAAAGCTATATTTTCGATTCGTATACCCCACGTTGGGCGCCAGCATTAAATTAATTAACTGTCACGATTCAGACTTCCAAAAGTCTGTCCCTATCTGAACTGCAGCACTGGCTACTTGGTGATTTGTGTGCGGCTAGAGCTCGTCGGCATTGGGGGGGTGTTCGTTGCAGCCAGATGAGAAAGTAGTATCGCGGTTACTAATTCAATACGTTGAACCAGTGCTATTAACTTGCCATCAAGAGCCAAAAAAAAAAAAATGAGAAACAAATCTAATTTCAATAGCCCGATCTATCATGCCGTCTCCCAAAACACCAATCCCGAATGATTCATACGCCTGCAACCATTCCATGGTAATCCCGTGCCTATTTGTGAATTACCCCAAACGCCTAAGCAGTTGATTCACCACTTCACCAAATACCTACCATCAGTTTTCCCCTACTCCATCTTCAACATCTTCATTAAAAGGGTTTATAATTTTCCATTCAAATTCATACAATCTTTATTCATCTTGTTCAACAGAACATTTTGTTTACTTATTCATCTATTGAGTATTCAGTTTTATATATGGGTAAAAAAATTAATACTGGTTCGACAAAACCTTAGCACATATCGATGAACACTCCTCATCACAATTAAACAAACCCACCCACTCTATTATAGCGCTATAAACGAGCTGTAGATTTCAGTATATATGGACCAATCTAGTTCTGTATCACTATAATGTGAACTAAAGTTCTGTGCACACAAAATATAAAAACTTGAAAAACTAGAACTTAACCTATCGGTTACGGTTTTTTAATTAAAGCTTAAATTTTTATGATGGTTCAAAAGAAATATTTATAATAATTTTTTTGATAAAAATTTAAATTCTTATACGGGATCAAAAGAAATATTGATATTTTTTTGAGAAAAATTTAAATTTTTATAATGATTCAAAAGAAATATTGATAATAATTTTTTTTGATAAAAATTTAAATTTTTATAATTGTTCAAAAGAAATACTGATAATAAATTTTTTTGATAAAAATTTAAATTTTTATAATGGTTCAAAAGAAATATTGATAATAAATGTTTTAATAAAAATTTAAATTTTTATACGGGTTCAAAAGAAATATTGATAATATTTTTTTGAAAAAAATTTAAATTTCTATAATGATTCAAAAGAATTATTGATAATATTTTTTTGAAAAAAATTTAAATTTTTATGATGGTTCAAAAGAAATATTGATAATATTTTTTGATAAAAATGTAAATTTTTATAATGGTTCAAAAGAAATATTGATAATATTTTTTTGAAAAAAATTTACGAGAATCGAAATTGGACTCTAATAAAAGCTTAACCGAAAATAAATCGAATTTATCTTTAGAAAATCAATAAACAAACATATCAATAACAACGGGCTGAGTATTGGCTCAACACAAAATCATCATTACTTTAACAAGTTGAACTCGATGACGTCACTGCGGCATATCTGCACTAAATCACGCCTATCTCCATGAGATGGGACACTCACACACATTGCTCTTTGTTTACTTACGGTTTTCCAATGTTTTTAAACGTTTACCCAAAAGTAATGCCGATACCAATAAAAAGGCTATTAATAAGAACATCCCACGACGGCTGCAATGTTGTCTTTCTCTGATGACGTTGACGTATCTTTGCTCTGTGATTAACGATGATGACGGTAGAGATTCACAGGCCTCTATTGTGAATGGTTCTAACAGCTGCTGATGTTATGCTGCTTTTCGCTGGTATGCTCACACCAAACAAGTATCACGGCAATGTGGTGACTGTGGCTGGTTCTTGGACGTCCACAAAAAAACTTGGCACTTCTGTGATGCGACAATGCTTCGATACGGACACTGATGGGGCGGCTACAGTTGATGCACTTCGGCTGTACGAGTGATGTCGTTGCATTCACACGACTCCACCAGATTGAAGACATGCACTTAGATTGTTTGATGGTTTTTCCTTCCTACACCCCACTGGTGGTTCGAAGTCATTCAGTCTTGTCGACGGTTGTGTTGCTATAAAGCACCAAAGGTATTTTCCCTCAAGGGTAAAGAATACCACTGATCACTTTGGTTATGATTTCTCTGCACACAGGCTGCAGTCAACAGATGTTGTGATAAATAAACGTAGCCTCTTTTATCGGCTGAGCTTTTGACTGTCTTTCTGCTGGCAAACCTCTGCAAGACAACGGCTTTGGCAGTGTATGCGCTTTAAATTAATGACACCAAACTTCTGCCGATCGTTTTAGCTGCGTTTGGTGTTGTTGGGCAGAGTATTTGTTTAACGTTGAGTAAAGTCTATTGAATACCATTAAGCTGGGGACTCGCCGGTAGTTTTAAATCGTGCTGGGCCAAAACACTCGCTGTTCGTTGAAATATATTTTGTCTTTATTTTGATGGTGACAAGGCAAATGAGCCAGGCAGTGGTGTTGTGCATCAATTTGTTTAAGCTCGCTGGTTTTGTACGGCTTTACAATTTGTGTCCTCCAAAATAACTCGATTTATTCGGCTATTGGTGTTGAAGCCTTAGATTGGTTAGGTGGTGATGGATGAGCTGCCGCCTTGCTGTCGGGTTGACAAACATTAGCTGGTGGAAAAAACGTAAAAATGTAATCTGACTGCATCTCTTAAATGGTCGTCGTTTCGGCGCTATCAAGCACTCTAGTCTTTATATGCTTACCATTTGGCTGCAAGTAGTTGCGTATTTTAGTGAGATTTGATGGATTTTCCCAATTTTTTATTTCAAGGTAAATTTTCTAATTTTACGCCAAGGCTGCGGCAACACCATCCATCCAGGTCAACGATTAAGCGGAAAAGGACAGAGGTGAAGTTGGCCTTGTTTCATAGAGAATTGCAATTATTGTTCAGGTGCCGTGAACTGCAACCAACTTCGCTAATCGTTGTTGTATTTGCATGCGAAATTGCACTTTGTGCACCAAACAAAAAGTGACACGGTACACTCCGTCTTCCGAAAGTCGATTAAGAATAATCGATTATCCGGGTTTCGCACATTTAATAGTCGACTACGACTTTTGGAAATATTACGGCTAATAACCGATTAATCGATTAACCGAAATCGATTTTACGTATCCCTAGCTTCAAGCAACTTTTTTACTTGTTCATCCGCCATTTTGAAAGTTATGTATTAAAAGCTTTGTTCCTTTACTTTTTTAATGGTAAGAGTGGTAAAAGAGAAAAGTGTCAAAATTGTTCAAAATTGCTCTCTCATGAACATTTTTACCAGAAAAGTAAAGGAACGGAAAAATGGTAGATCCGGCAGCAATGTCAGAAAAAAACATAAAAAAATCAATTTTCGTCTTTTATTTCACAGTTTTTAATTTAGTGTTGTCAGTGTTCGACTTTTTCTTCGGTTTTTCGTCCATTTTGTGAAATAATCGTCTAACAAAAGTCGAAAAATCAGTTCTGCAATTTTCTACCTGCAGAAATTTTGCTGGTAGCCTGTGGTAGAAGAGAAAGCCATTAGGTGTGTACGATAACTTTCCCAGCAAAAATTACTCAGTCAATTCCAGCAACCTCTCTCAGTGAATTTTACTCTCTCAAGCAAGAAAAATTGCAGAAAGTTATCGAACAACAATTTGTAAAAACTTGCAAGGAATCAACTGTTTTGAAAAAGAAGAAGAAGAAGAAAAGTTTTTTCATCAATTTGATGTTCTTGTTTTCCATGATTTTTTATATTTTTCAGCTTTTGATGTTTATTTTTTTTGATATTTCAATGTTTATTTTTGTTTTCGCCAAACAAGAATAAAAAATAAAACAAAACAAATGTTTTCAAATCAGCTGATCAGACTTGCAAATTTTTGCGGGACAAATTTTCCCAGCAAAAATTTGCAAGTTCTCAGTCACAAAACTCTCCAAAAATCTCTCCAAACTCGCTCTCTTTTGCTGGATATTTTGTTATCGAACAGCATTCAGCAATAATTTGTACGAATTTGTACAAATTATTGGGTTATCGTACACACCTATTTTCGCTCTCTCTCCCCTCTCACTCTCTTAAAAATTGCTTCCAGTTTTGCCACTTTTCGGGGTTAAGGAACACTTTGCAGGTTAAAAATGGTAACAAATGGTTAAAATGGTAACATCAGGTAAGTAAAGGAACACAGCTAAAATTATTGAAAATGAAAATCTGCACTAGTATTTTCTCATACGAATTGTTGTTGATGAGTTGCATTTTTTTTAAATAATTGTTGAAATATTTTTTTGCATCATCTTCGTTGCCAATTGTTGACTTCAAATAATTTGATCCGCGTCTTTGAAATACTGTTTGAATTTTTTCTTAATACATCCTCGTTGCAATTGTTGTTGGATTGATCATTTTAGCTTTGTTCCAGTACTTTTTAATAGTAAAACTCGTAAAAGAGAGAAAAATTGTTGTCAAACAAAAGTTTTTTCAAAAAGTTCGGGAACGCAAAAATGGAAAAAAACGTCAAAAAAGCTGGAACAAATGTCAAAGTCGGCGTACCAGCCAATCAGACGCCGACATCCATGTTACTATTTTTTACATACACGCTCAAATTTGTTGAGTAAAAAGTTTTTAAAGAGAGCGTCATTCAGCGCCATTTTTGTTTGGAACGGGTTTTCGGGTAAAATGTGTAAAAGTCGTAAAAATTGTAAAAACTTTTTAGTTCTGGAACACAGCTTTTATTGTTGAAATATTCATATTAATTGAACATTTTCCGATTCGTCCTCGTCGCTAATTGTTATTAGCGCGATAATTTGAAATGTTGAAATTTTAATTGAGTTTTTTTCTATTTCATCCTCTTCGCCAATTGTTATTTCTGTACTACGACATAGTTAAATAAGAAGACGCGTGGTCAATCATTGTTTAATATTAAAATACTTTATTAACAAAACGCTAAAACTAAAAGGGAAAAGAGACGTGTTATTCGATCGAAGTTCATAACAAGAAGAGGGCTAATATTGACCAATGTCTTCTATGTAACGCCTTAGATTATGGTTTACAATAAAACAGGTTTTGATAAATGAGTGTATAATGACAAACATTGATGACAGGTCTGTTCTGAAACTACAATATTCCTGTAAACTACACCTACTAATTTTTCGAATTGACAAGCTGTAACAATTTTTATAGGTTAGGTAGGTTAGGTTTGGGGATGTGTAGTCAATATATATATATATATATATATATATATATATATATATATATATATATATTGACTACGCCACTCGGAGACCTTTCGGTCCATTGTGATCATCCATAAGAAAAAAAAGAGGTTCAGAATTACCTGAAAAGACAAGAGAAGAGAAAAGAGAGAAAAATAAAGAAAAAAGGGTTGTTGTTTGGAAAGTAGTAATAAATGAAATAATTATAAAAGAGAATGAAGATATAATAAATAAAGAGAGGGTGGTTTATTTGGCGTTGGTGGAAAAAACTTTTAGAGAAGTAGTTACGCTTATGGGTCGCGCCGTCCCAGCCAATTTAGATTTTTGATGATGTTGTTTATGATTGTTGGTTCCATGTTTGAATAGAAGGTTAAGCTTGGAGGAAAGCGTATTCCTGTTAATCTATACCGCTTTCGAGTTAACATCGGGCAACGACATAAAATATGCTCGATCGTCTCCGTTTCCTCCTCATCTTCACAGAGCCTGCAATAGTCCACGCCATCATCTTCCCATTTGCCGATAAAAGCTCGGATGTTGCAATGGCCGGTAATGACTCCCGTCAATACCCTGATTTCTGATTTACTCAAACTTAAAAGTGAAGTTGTTCTCTTTGTTGAAAGATTCGGCCAAATGGTCCTTGACACGTTGCACCTTGGTTCATTATGCCATAGTTCCTTGGCTTGTTCTTCAAAGAACGTCTCCACCTTCCGAAAAACGTGACATATGGGTGGTTTGATAGAATCAGTGATAGCTTGACTTGTTGATTGAGATCCTTGTCTTGCCAGTTCATCTGCCTTCTCGTTTCCCACAATGTCACAGTGTCCCGGTACCCAGCAGAGTCGGACAGCGTTAGTGAGGTTCGCCAAAGCAGTTCTACACTCAAGAACGGCCTCAGACTTGATATTGGGGGATTTGATGGCTTTAAGAGCCGGCTGACTATCAACGAAGATAGTCACCGGTTCAAAGATTTCAGCATCCAGACTTTTTATCAACTCTGCGGCCATTTTGATCGCGAAGATTTCTGCTTGGAAAACACTACAGTCGCTGTTCAACCTATATGAGTATTCGAGGCAAAGCTTCTCGCAGTAGACGCCAGCTCCGGTACCTTCTTCCATCTTGGAACCGTCTGTATAGAAAGCCAGACCGTCCAGAGGAGGGTTACTACAGATCCAGTCATCTCTACTAGGGATAACGACCTCAAAATCATCAAATCTATGGATTGGTGATAAGTAGTCGCTGAATTTCCCCTGCTGATTCAAGCTAAGGTTTGGCCCTAGCTCCCGAAGAATGCATGCATGACCATAGGTGCTGTCACGCCAACGATTCAATTCATGTAGCCTTAAGGCACTACATGCTGCTTGACCTTTGATGCTAAGTCTCGTGGGCAAGAGGTTTAGCATCGCATTCAGAGCTGCTTGTGGTGTACTTCTAAAAGCTCCAGTTATCAGGATCGAGGCTGCCCTTTGCACCTTGTCCATGTTGCCAGAGTTCGACTTATGTCGAAGCGCATGCCACCAGACAAGACATCCATAGGATAGGATGGGTCTCACAACAGTATTATACAACCAGTGTATAATAGCTTTATTTAACCCCCAACTTTTCCCAATCGAATTCTTACATGAATAGAGTGCGATCATACCTCTCTTCGTCCGTTCCTCCACGTTCCTTTTCCATCTCAATTGAGAATCCAGGCTTGTACCTAGGTATTTGGCCTCAGGAGATAGATGTAACTGCACTCCATCCAATGTTGGTGGTATGAAGTCGCCGAGCTTACGCTTTCTGGTGAACAATACCAGTTCTGTTTTCGTTGGATTTACACCAAGGCCATTTGTGGTGGCCCAACGGGACAGCTTTGATAAGGCTCTTTGCATAAGCTCCGAAATTGTGGACAAGAATTTGCCAGTTATTAGTATAACTACATCATCCGCGTATGCGACAACCTTAATGCCCTGATTGTCGAATTCCGCCAAAATATTGTTTATCACAAGTAGCCACAGCAGCGGTGAGAGTACACCTCCCTGGGGAGTACCTCTAGTTACTGTCTTCCTTGTTGTCAACTCCCCAATGCTGGAATTTATGATCCTGCTCTCCAGCATTCTCTTTATCCAGCAGATCAGGGTTTCCGGGGTGTTGACCGCTCTAAGCGAGAGATGAATGGATTCAAGTTTTACGTTGTTGAAGGCTCCTTCTATATCCAGGAAAGCCGCCAAGGTAAAGTTTGAATTCTCCATGTTTCTCTCAATGAAACCCACGACCTCATGAAGAGCAGTTTCGACAGATTTACCTTTCATGTAGGCATGCTGCGAGTTGCTCAGCGAGGCAGTGTCTACAAAGCTCCTAATCTCCAGATCGATCAGTCGTTCGAGTGTCTTGAGGAGAAAGGAGGATAGGCTGATAGGTCTGTAGTCTTTCGGTGCAGAGTGACTGGCTTTCCCCGCCTTGGGGATATAAGTCACCTTTACCTCTTTCCACAGATCTGGTACACAGGAAAGAAACAAACAGGCCCTAAAGATCTCCTCCAGAATTTGGTATATCTGCGGTGCGGCATAATGAAGCATCGCAGGAATTACTCCATCTGGACCAGGTGACTTATAGGGTTTGAATGTATTTACTGCCCACTTTATTTTGTTTCTGCTTACAACCTTATCAATGAGGCTCTCGTCCACTGACGCTTGGACTTGGAAGTTATCACATTCATAGTGAAGGTTACTGGCGTCCGTGCAGTCAAGGAAGTGGGTCTCAGCAAGAAGGTTTAGAGTCTCAAGACCTGAGTCTGTCCACGTGCC